>NC_059341.1:60115194-60740694 GCF_018350155.1 Leopardus geoffroyi | reverse complement strand
CATGTACCAAGAAGTATGTTAGGTGCTAGGTTTGAATAAGCCAGGGGCTCATTAGGAGGAGGGCTTTGAAATTCCAATAATGAAATGGGTTGGGCCTAGACTAGGCTATTAACTCTGATGAGAGAAGAAGAAAGGCTCATTTTGAAGGAAATATTAACAGGGGTTGGTGCCTGGTTAGATAATAGAGGGATGAACGAAAGAGCCCATAAAGGAGAATACTGTTTTGTGGCCTGATTGAAGAAAACCTGGGCACCCACGGCAGAGGAACCACTTCAAGACAACTCATGTTGTGACTCAGTTATTGTCCTGTCATTATCTTCCTTACAGATTTTCAGTAGCTCCATAGAGACCTCAGGTTGATGTACAGCCATCTTGGCTTGGTTTTCAAGGTTCACTGTAATCTGTCTTTAGCAAACAAATCCAGCCTCCTCTCCCAATAATATTGTGTGAAGTAATCAGATTATTCATCCACAGTCCCTGAACCCTTGGCTTTCCTGGGCTCTGTAAGCCTTTTCCGGCCAGGGACACCTTTAAGAATCAGATGAAAGCTATGGACCCTTTCCTCAGACCAGGCTCGAAATTTTTCATACATTTTAAAGGGGTTTATGAATCCCTTGAAGCTGTGGACTTCAGAAAAAAAAAAAAAAAAAAAAAAACCCACCTTCCAAAAGCACTCCTTTGTATCTAGTTCAGGATTGCTCAACAGCAGCACTATTGACATTTTAGGCTGGATTATTTTTTCTGGAATGCTATCCTGCCCATTGTAGAATGTTTAGCATCATCACTGTCCTCTACCCATGAAGTGACAACAGCAAACTCCCCTTCCAATTGTGACAATACAAAATATCTCCAGATATTCCCAAATGTCTCCTGTGGGGCAAAATTTCCGCCAGTTGAAAGCTACTAGTCTACCTCTTTCCTTGTTGTTTACCTTTGTCAAAACAATTTCTTTGCCATCATTTAATTTATACTCTATCTTTTAAAGTTTTACTTTTTTCATGTACAATTTAAGAATTACTGGAGTTCACATGGATCTCTCCTTTTTCCATTTTATGATTTTTACACTTTTTTTTTTAATTTTTTTTTTTTCAACGTTTATTTTTGGGACAGAGAGAGACAGAGCATGAACGGGGGAGGGGCAGAGAGAGAGGGAGACACAGAATTGGAAACAGGCTCCAGGCTCTGAGCCATCAGCCCAGAGCCTGATGCGGGGCTCGAACTCACAGACCGCAAGATCGTGACCTGGCTGAAGTCGGACGCTTAACCGACTGCGCCACCCAGGCGCCCCTGATTTTTACACTTTTTCATATGCTTTTTCATTTGCTTTTCTTGCATCCCCAACTGATTATATGGTTTGAAGAGTAGAAACCCAGTATTCATATTCAGTTTATTTATTTATTTTTTTAGTAACCTCTACACCCAATATGGGGCCCAAACTCACAACCCCAGGATCAAGAGTCCATGCTCTTCCGACTTAGCCAGGCACCCCAAGCTTCATATTATTAAAAGTTTCAAACCTATACAAAAGTAGGATAGTAAGGTGGACACGCATGCACTCATCACCCAGCTTCAATGATCAACTCATAGCCAGTCTTGTGGTAAGTACTTTGATTTTTTTTTTTTAAATCTGTAGTGACTCCCTATTTTTTCAGAAAAAAAATTTTTTAACAACTCTTTAACTTAACATCCTAGACTCTTAACTACCTTTATTACCTACTCAGTCACAATTTATTAAACATCTAAAACATTCCAAGCACTGGGCTGAAATACTGTAAATAAGCATTTAGTATACTAGACTCCCTTCGTCCCCTTGTTGACCATCCACTCACCTTGTTTTAAACATTTCTGTTTTTTTAGAAAAACTTTCTGGAAACCTACACTAAGTTAATTGCTCCCAATCTTCATCACAATTGTTCCTTATACTTTTGTTATTGCACTTGGCATATTGAGGTGTAATTATTCATTTTTTAAAAGTTTATTTATTTATTTATTTATTTATTTAGAGAGAGAGCCATGTGTGCACGTGTGTGTGTGTGTGCATGAATGCATGCATGCATGCCTCAGTGGGGGAGGGGCAGAAAGAGAGGAGAGAGAGAATCCTAAGCAGGCTCCATATTATCATAGCAGAGCCCAGTTTGGGGCTTGAACTCATGAACCATGAGATCATGACCTGAGCCAAAACCAAGAGTCAGACTGAGCCCACTAAGCCACTCAGGTGCCCCGAGGTGTGATTATTCATACATTACTAACTCACTACCACGAGCTCCTTGTGAACAAGGAACATTTTAATTTTCTCTGTATTTCCAATACCTAGCACCCAGCATTTAGCATGGCACATAGAAGCCAATGAATGCATATTTGCAGACTAAATGAATAAATTTTCTAGCATAATAATTTCCATGTAATAGTTACTAAGTAAACATTTATTGGATTATATTTAATAAACACTGTCAAAACAATGTAACCCACAGAAACAAAAAAGTTGTTAAAAGAGTTGAGCAAGTTTCACAGAATGCCTTTTCTGCCTTTCCCCTGGAGCCCTGTTCCCATCTCTATCCAAGATCTTGGGTTTTCTAAAAAAAAAAAGTCTAGGATAGGTTGCCTTTCTTCCTTCCTTTTCTAAATTTTAAGCAGACGTTAAGGCTCTAGTTATCTGTATTTGGGGTTTGGGAATCTTCTCAGTTTTTGCATTTTCTTTCAATTCGTGGCATGAGAAACTTACCTGCAAAGCTCCTGAGCCAATTTGATTCATAGCTTTCCAGTGGAACTCTGACAAGAGCAAGGAACCTCAGCCAATATTTTTCCCAAGCTGTCACAGTATTTCAGGGCCAAGGTAATAAAGCCCTCTTCTGATTGCTGACACATCTGTCATCAGCTGTCCTCTGCAGGCAAAGGGAACTGCTATGCAAAAGTATGAAGGGGAGACAATGAATGTGGTTAGTTCAGGAAACTGAAATTAATTCAGTGGCTAACATAGAGGAATTGAATTTAATTGCAGCACGAACCTGGAGAGGTGGACAGGAACTACATCATGAAAACCATTGTGTCCTACTCAGGAAGGTGGACTGTTATCCTGAACGCTTTTATAAGAAAATCTTTAAAATTATACATACCTTTTAAAAATTAAAATTTTTTTATTCAAAGCAATACGTGTTCAATGTTGAATTTTTTACAAAGTGCAGAAATGTGGAAAAATTATTCTTAATCCATTCACTCAGAGATAACTATTTTAAACATTTAGATATGTTGGGGTGCCTGGGTGGCTCAGTCAGTTAAGTGTCTGACTCGTGAGTTAGGCTTCAGTCATGGTCTCACAGTTCATGGGTTCAAACCCCAAATCGGGCTCTGCACTGACAATATGGAGCCTGCTTGGGATTCTTTCTCTCTCCCTCTCTCTCTCTGCTTCTCCCTGTTCATTCATGTTCTCTCTCTCTCAAAATAAATAAATAAATTTAAGAATAGTAAACATTTAGATATGTTTTTATAAACATTTAGATATGTGCATATAAACATAATAAAAAGAAAACAAGACAAAGCTCATACTACATATATTTATTGCTTTGTGACTTGCATTTTCATAAATACTTCACAATCAGTGGTCTTCTAAAACATGATTTTTGAGAAACATTTTTTTTTCTTTGAGAGAGAGCACATGCTTTCGCCTGGGAAAGGGGCAGAGGGAGAGAGAGAATCCCAAGCAGGCTCCATGCTCAGTAGGGAGCCTGACACGGGTCCATCTCACAATAGTGAGATCATGACCTGGGCCAAAATCAAGAGTCTGACACTTAACTGACTGAGCCACCCCAGGGACTTTTTTTTTGTTGTTTATTTAACTTTTTTTAAATTTAACTTTTTTTAAATGTTTATTTATTTTTGGGAGAGCATGAGCAGGGGAGGAGCAGAGAGAGAGAGAGACACAGGCTCCAAAGCAGGCTCCAGGCTTCTAGCCATCTGCACAGAGCCCAGAGGCAGGGCTTGAACTCACAAACCGCAATCATGACCTGAGCCCAAGAGGTCAGAGGCTAACTAACTGAGCCACCCAGGCGCCTCCCCCTCTCCAATTTAAATTTTTAAGTAGCCAAATCTACCAGTCTTTTCCTTTATTTTTGCTTTTTTTTTTTTTTTTGTTTGTTTAGAAAGTTCCTCCCCTGAGGAGGCACCTGGGTGGTGACCCAGTCCATTGAGCATCTGACTCTTGATTTTGGCTCAGGTCAAGATCTCACGGTTTGTGAGTTAAGCCGGGCTTTGCACTCAGAGTGCTGAGCCTGCTTGGGATTCTCCCTCTCCCCTCTCTATCTGCTCCTCTCCTCACTTTTGCGCACCAGTGCTCTTTCTCTCTCTCAAAATAAATAAATAAACTTAAAAGAATTTCCTCCCCTGAATGCTTCTAACCACTTCCTGTTTGGTGCGTTCAGATTCAAATAGATTCTTGCTTAAATAAACTCTCTGGGAAAAAAAAAAAGGTTCCTTCCATTCTGAGATCAAGTTTTTTTGTTTTTGTTTTTGTTTTTTTAAAGCATTTTTTTCTTCTAACTCCCTTATGGTTTTATTTAATACTTCAGGATTTCATTTTGATAGGGTGAGATAGGGTTCTAATCCTGCCTCCCCAATAGGGTGCAGTTAATAAGTTATCAGTTTATTAAATCCATCCTTTGATTCAAATGCTACCCTTATTATAATTGTTCTTATCATCCTGAGATTTCATCTATTGAGGGTTACAGGAATGAGAGCATTTGGGGCAGTGAACAAACACCATAGGGATAGACAGTGCCACCAAAGTTATGAACATTTGGACCAGGAAGAGGGAAAACGGGAAAAATGTTGTGCCTGTTTGGATTATGGTGATTGCTATAGGTTTTTAATTTACTAGTGGAATAATCGAATATGTATTTTTTTTCAACGTTTTTTAATTTATTTTTGGGACAGAGAGAGACAGAGCATGAACGGGGGAGGGGCAGAGAGAGAGGGAGACACAGAATCGGAAACAGGCTCCAGGCTCTGAGCCATCAGCCCAGAGCCTGACGCGGGGCTCGAACCTACGGACCGCGAGATAGTGACCTGGCTGAAGTCGGACGCTTAACCGACTGCGCCACCCAGGCGCCCCTCGAATATGTATTTTTCAAGAAAGTTGCCCATTAAAATATCTAAATGAAAAATTTGAAGAGCAGGCAAAAGAAAACAGAGCAATCTTCCCCCAAATAACTGAGTCTATAAACGTAATTGCACAATCAGCTCACGAGCCATCTGTCACATGGACTACTGTACTTTAAACATTGCTCATATATAAAATTTGGGAGAGGAAGTTGGGTTATTTCGAGGATATTTCGCTTAGAGAAAATGAAACTTGATTTTTAAATGTGGTGCTGATCACTAATGTACTAATCCGTGCACAAATTCAATTCCTTCCTGCATTTTCATACTAACGTCAGCCTGAACAACTAAGGGAAACCCCATTGTGCGTCTTGAGCACCGGATTCCTTCCTGTTTTCCCTTTTTGCAAACGGCAGTTAAACACGGGAACAGGAGCCCGGAGACGTTAGCCCGCAACAGAAAGTTATTTTTTACTCTAACGGCGGTTTTCGTAACCGGGAAAGATACAAAAGTGCGAAGTGCAGGTTACACCACAGAACTTCCCCGGGTTTCCTCTACTCCCCACTCGCGCGCGGGCACGTCGGGACTCGCGGGGTGCGCGGCGCTCAGCGACGCCGCCGGGCGCCGGGAGGAGGCGCGCGCCGGCTGGAAACGCCGCTCGGTCTCCGCCGGCCGTGGAGGGTACCCGCGGCGGTGACGTAAGGGGGGCGGGGAGAGGCGCAGTATGGGGCTGCGGGTTTTTTGCCGGAACAGGAAACCTCTCCGCGGGTGGAGGCGTGCGGCTGGCGTTGCACGCAGGCGCTGCGGGGCTGGCAGGTGTGCGGCGTGTGCACCTCGAAAGTGATGGAACTCGGCGCGAGCGCCCCCGGGTAGCGCCGGTGAGGCTGCGGGGCCTGGCCCGGGCAGCCATGGGTCTCCTTCGCCTGCTGGTTCTGGCGATGCTGGCGTCCAAACCCGGTGTGACCGGTGGAGCCGAGGCCGTCGGGAACGCCAGCGAGGGTAAGCTCAGGGGCGCCTCACTTCTGCAACCCAAAGTTGGGTTTGCATTTCTTGCAAGGTCGCAGTCCTCTTTGGGATCTGTTCGTCTAGCAGGGCAGTTGGTGAGTTCAGAACCGGTGGGAATGGATCAGGGTCCTTTCCTGCAGAAGGAAACTCGATGCTAAGGAGGCCTCACCGTCCACCTCCTAATTTAGGCTGGGCAATGGGGAGAGGTAAGTAACTCTCCTGTTCAGACACGTTTTTATCTCCCTTTGAGAGAAGCCATGTTTGTAAGTTTAATTTAACACATTAAAACACCTCTGCTCTCCAGTGGTATATCTGAGCCCTTGGACAGCGAGGTTTGGTGCAGAACTAAGGGCTCTATGAATGATGTTCCTCCAAGCTGCAGAGGTTTTTTACACTCCAAAATCTGGATGCTTTCACATTGGTTAGGCTCTGCGGAGTGTGAAAGGAAAAGTAAACCCAGAATGGGACTTTGGATGGTAGGGCATGTGCTTGGTTAATAGCTCGTGGTTTGTTAATATAAACCGTAAAAAAAGCACTAATTGTGCTAGGCTGATGGTAATCATGTGCTTTTCCGTGAGGTTAATCACATTCTTTCATTTTGAGCTTAAGAGACCAGTTGCAGTTTTGAACCAGTGTATTTTCTGAATAGTGTGGTTGTGTCCCTCACTGCTCATGTTTGGAAAGCCCTTGTGCAAACTGAATCGTAGAATCGCTGCAGAGGACTTAAGGCCAGAGCTGAAAAGGGCCGTTATATTTTTGCAGAAAAAATAGCCTTGTTAATAATATGGCACTAGCACTCACCACGTGCTGTATGTGCCAGGTGCTTTCCATGGCATTGTAATTTAATCCTCACAACCCCAGGAGGTAAATTATCCTCCTTGCTTGGCAGAGGATGAAGCGGAGGCCCTGGATTTTGCTTAATACACAGGTGAACAATTGCTAGGGGCACAGGTGATATTTGAACCCAAATGTGTCTTGCTGCAGTTTTAATTTGCATGGCCCTTCCACTTCAACAATGCTGCCCTCCAATAAGAATATTCTATTTAGTATGGTACTTTACCCTTAATTCTGTGAATTCTCATTCCTCAGAATAGCCTTATGAGGCAGGTAATGGAGATGGTGTCTCCATTTTAACAGGTGGAGAATTTGAGAGATTGAATTTGTAGTTGATCAAGGCTCCTGAGTCAGGAGGGCTGTGATGCACATCTTTTCTAGTTCTGTACTTTTGTATTTAATACCTATGTTTGTGTTATCCGTAGTGCTAAATTTAAGGTAGCAGGCCATTTGTATACTTACTTGAAAATGATCTCTTTTAAAAGGTGTGAAAGGTAGTATGTACATTTCTGTGTGTCCTTTCAGCTTCTGGGCTAATGAAAATTCATAAGACATAAATGAAAAATGGCGAGGGGCAGTTGAATGCCAACCAACTTAAGTATCTGAACTGTTTTTTTTTTTTTTAATAGTTCATCTGAAGAGAATTATGACAACTAAGCTTTCACAGATCTAGAATTTGTGTCAAAGCACAGAGATGTAAATTTTAGTAAAAAAAAAAAATAGAGTTGGATAACTTTAAGGTTTGAGTTTAGGATCTGATTGGGAAAGGAAAGGAGAAGATTAGGATTAGGCAGCTATTTTTAGAAAGAAATTATTAGAAAGAAGAATTACCCTGGGTAAGAATGGAGGGGGCATATGAACAATAGAAAAGAGTGCCTGACTGTGGGTTAGTTAGATGGCAGAAAACGCCAAGCCATTGTTTTTGAGAGGAGAGCCTTGGCCTGAGTGCTCTGTCTCCATGTTAGCCATTTGTCTGTAATATCGTTTGATGTGCTGTCTTTTTCCTTCCCACTCCCAAAGTCATAAGATCTAATTATGCCTCATAAAATGTTGCTAGCGAATCCTTTTCCAGATGGCTTAGAGGAGAAGTTAAGTTCCTGTTAACTTATTCAGGATATATTTTGGATACATGTCTGTTTTTGAGTAGAAATTAAATGCATTTTCTGCTAGACTGTATTGTTAAAGTCTTGATTTTCAGTATTTTTCTTTGTCACTCCGTGGAAGTCTCTTTCTCACTTTGATGCTTACACTGGACATGTATAGTTTATTGGTAGGGCCAAATTGAAGTCTGATGTCTTTTTCTTTTCTTTTTTTTCTAAATAAGATGAGCTTCTGAAATACTGGAAAGCTTATGGAAGTTAATAACAATATTTTATTGTGTAGCATTGGACAGCTTGAAATTGTTTTCCCTATGTGTTTTATACTTTCAGCAGCCAAATGATGTATGTAGTATGTGACCTCCCTTTTGCCGTGGGGAAACTGAGGCCCAGAGGAAGTAAATTACTTTCCTGAGGACATAAATCATATACCATTTATTGTGTGCCAAATATGTGACTGGTACTGTACTAGGCACCAGAATGTCAAATAAAACAAAGCCCTGCATAGCCAAGAGTCAAACCACAAATGGTTTGGTGAATATGCAATCTTCTATAAAAATTGTGAAATGGCAATTAGATTGCCAAGGTAACACTCACAAAGGATTTTCACACAGAAGTTAGGTTAAAGATAACTAAGAATAGGAAAAAAAAGAATTATCTTTTCCTAATTCATCAAACATCGTGTTAGGAGTCCTCAGACCTGAATGAACATTAGAATCACTTGGAGAACTTTTTAAAAAGGCAGATTGGTGATTAGGCAACTAGAAATTAAAATTTTAAAGAAAAAATGAATTTCCAGTAGCATCAGGAAATATGGGATATTTAGGGATAGTTATAATGGAATATGTAAAGACCTCTACAGAAAAAAACCATACAACATTCTTGAGATAAATTGAGAAGCTAAATAAGTAGAGGGATATCTCAGATTCATAAATTAGTAAATTTTGTGTTATAAAGGTATCATTTGTCCTTAATACCTTCGTTGCCATCCCAAATTCCCAGCAATTTTTTTTTTGTGTGTGTGGAAATTGACAAACTGCTTTCTGAAATTTATATGGAAATGAAAAATGGCCAAAAATAGTCAAGATAATCTTGAAGAGAAAGAACAAATTTGGGGGCAGAAATGAAAACAAGGTAATATTGGTGTTAGGAGAAACAAATAGACCACTGGAATACAAGTCAGAGTCCAGAAACAAACCAACAAATGTGGTGATTTATGTGAAAAGTCGGATTGCAGAGTAGTAGGGAAATGCTGGTATTTTCAATAAGGTTGCTGTGTCAACAGGGTATACATATGGAAACATGAACCTGTTAACCCCCTGCCTTATACCACATATAAAAATCAATTTTAGACTTATTTTTTTGAATTTTAGATTGATTTTAGACTTAAACATCAAAGGTAAAACAAAGGTGTAGAAGTTAACATGGGGAATATAGCTTTACAGTCTTAGAATATGTTGGCAAAGGTTGGGTTAGAATGACACAAAAAGGACTAAGCATAAGAGAAAACCCCAAGAAATTGGACTACATTAAAATTAAATCTCTTGTTAATGTAAAGGTAGCAACTTACAAGAATGGGAGATTTACCCATGATGTATAAAGAACTAAAATTCAATCAGGACAGTCTGATTTTTAAAATGGACAAAAGTCTTGGGGTGCCTGTGTGGCTCAGTCGGTTGAGCCTCCAACTTCAGCTCAGGTCATGATCTCACGGTTTGTGGGTTCAAGCCCCACGTTGGGCTCTGTGCTGACAGCTCGGAGCCTGGACCCTGCTTTGGACTCTGTGTCTCCCTCTTTCTCTGCCCTCCCCTGTATGCTCGCTTGCTCGCTGTCTCTCTCTCTCTCAAAAATAAATAAAACGTTAAAAAAAATTGTTTTACACAAATAAAACAGATGAAAGTCTTGAACACAGACCGTTTTACAAAGAGAATATCTAATAATGGCCAATAAGCAAACCAAAATGTTCTTAACCTCTTTAGTAGGAAAATGCAAATTGAAATCACAGTGATATACCACTGTGCACCCGGAAGAGATACAGATGATACCAAGTGTTGGTGAGACTATTGGGCAGCCAGAATACTCTTCCACAGGTTGATGGAGTGTGAATTGGCAAAACCATGTGGTGTAACTCTTTGGTAGTATCTACTAAAGCAGAGCATAAGTATACCCTATTACCTGATGATTCTACTCTTATGTTCTTCCCAATAGAAATGCGTACATATGTGTACCAAAAGACGTACAAAAAAATGTTTGGAGTTCATTTTATAATTCATAATTCCAAACTAGAAATAATCCAAATGTTGATTACAGAAAAGTAGATAAGTAAATTTTGGTTTATTCCTTTCAAGAAGTATATAACAATGAGAATGAATAAATCGTGGTTACTTGTAGTAGCTTAGATGAATTTCACAGATGGTATTGATTTTTAAAATCCTGTATGATTCCACTTAATTTCAGAAACAGACAAAGCCCATCAATTTGTTTGAAGTTAGGATCACAGTACCTCTGGGCAGGAGGGAAGGCTTAGTGATAGAAACGGGCCACAAGACCTCTAAGATGGTAGAATGCTGTTTCTTCACCTGGCAGTGTAAACTATGTGCACTTCTCTTTATGTTATTTCTTTTCTTTCTTTCTTTTTTAATGTTTATTATTTTGAGAGAGAACGCACACACACATGCAGGGGAGGGGCAGAGAGAGAGGGAGAGAGAATCCTAAGCAGGCTCTGAACTGTCAGTACAGAGCCTGACATTGGGCTTGAACCCATGAACTGAACCCTGAGATCATGACCTGAGCCAGTATCAAGAGTCAGGCACTTAACCAACTGAGCAGCCCAGGTGCCCCTGTGTGTATATTATTTCAATAAATGTTTTTTAACTGACACTTGAACCCTAACCCCTTGGATTTTTATTTAACTGGTCTGGATAGGGGCTTAGGCAGCAATAGTTTTTAAAAAGCACCTCCAGATGATTGTAATACACAGCCAGGGTGGATAACCACTGTATGAGAATTTCCTTCTAAAAAGGACACCTTAGGAGTGCTATAGAAAATTTGAAAGTGTGCAAAGAAAAAATTATTTACAATACACCCCCAGAGGCACCTCCTTTTAATACCCCTACTTATTTTGTCAAGTGATCAGTTATTTAAATTATGAATGCAGGGTCTCCTTTGTTATCTGGCATCTGCCTGGTTCTTGCTACCGGTATTTGATTAGGGAAAGAGGGTGAGTGAGATGTCATCTTTTCATAACTTTTGGAAATCCAGGAAGTAATAGATGAAAGTTGTCACCAGGTGTTTTTATTGAAGTCAGAAGCAGAGACTGTAACTTAATGTTATGGTCCTGATCATTATATATTTTCACATGGGCTGTTTGTTTTCATTTCTGATTTTCTTAATGAGAACAAGACTTCTTAGGCAATTTAACCATTTAAGATCAAAGGTGATCTGTTAACACTGTCACAGCAAAAACCTCAAATAGGTTTTACTGCCTGATATGTGTATATGCTTTCTAGAAGACTCTTTCACAGAAACAACTGTTATTTTCTATTTATGCTGGAATGGTAACAGCCTCTATGTTCATCAGTAGGGATTTGTTGAATAATTAATGGTTACATACAGAATGGAATATTGTATAACTTTTAAAATGGTAAAGCTAGTGGGAATGCCTGCTGGTACAGCCACTCTGGAAAACAGTATGGAGGTTCCTCAAAAAACTAAAAATAGAACTATCCTATGACCCAGCAATTGCACTCCTAGGCATTTATCCATGGGATACAGGTGTGCTGTTTCAAAGAAACACATGCACCCCAGTGTTTATAGCAGAGCTATCCACAATAGCCAAAGTATGGAAAGAGCCCAAATGTCCATCAATGGATGAATGGATAAAGAAGGTGTGGTATACATATACTATGGAGTATTACTCGGCAATCAAAAAGAATGAAATCTTGTCATTTGCAACTACGTGGATGGAATTAGAGGGTATTATGCTAAGTGAAATTAGAGAAAAGTATCATATGACTTCACTTATATGAGGACTTGAAGAAACAAAACAGATGAACATAAGGAAAGGGAAACAAAAATAATATAAAAACAGGGAGGGGGACAAAACAGAAGAGACTCAAAAATATAGAGAACGACAGAGGGTTACTGGAGGGGTTGTGGGAGGGGGAATAGGCTAAATGGGAAGGGGCACTAAGGAATCTCCTGGAATCATTGTTGCACCATATGCTAGCTAATTTGGATGTAAATTAAAAATAAAAATAAAATGGTAAAGCTAGAATTATTTGTATTGATGTTCAGAGATAAGTATGTCCTATTAAATGGGCTGTATCAGACATATTTATATTTCTTCTTCCATCTATGTAGATAGAAATATTACATGATATCTGCCTAAGTCCTAAAAGATGTATATCAGTGTGTTAATAGTGATTATTTCTGCACAGTATACTTGGATGGAGGTATTGATTTTCTCTACATTTCTTACCTTTCTATAATAAGGGTTATATATTGTCTGGACAAATATTACCAATTTACAGGAAAAACAAAATGAGTGACAAGAGTGTTGAGAGTGTCATCATTTTGTCTGGGGTGTGTTCCTGTTTTATAAATTTGAGATGAAGTGTTGAGGTAGAACCTGTGTTTTGAGTGCCATCAAGAATGGAAATTAAAAAAAAAAAAAATGGAAGTTTTTTCAAATTGTGCAGTTTCTTTCTGATAAGAACCTCTCACTGTCACTACAGAAATTTGATAAACAGTGATATGTGTGAAGAAACGAAAAATCACTTAATATGTATTCATATACTCACAAGGATACCTACTTTCAATACCCCTATTTACTTTAAGTTACCAGCTGTTTAATTATGTATTTCAATTTCTGTGGTCCTGTCTTTCCTTACTGCCTTTTAAAGCACTGAAAACTTTGGTTTTCCAAGTCTTTCTGAGTTGTGATTTATTTTCACCCCTGTGTGATAGGTTAAGGGAAGGCTAAGAAAAGCTTGACACAGGACTTCACTAGGTGGTATCTTTAATCTCTTCCAGGGTTTCTAAAGGTTCTGCATAGAGTCTTGATTCAAGGCCTGTGTAAGGGGAGATAGGCACAGATTATCAAAACCATTTCTAAGATATACTTAGGAGCAAATTTAGTGACAATTACAGAAATCTTGGGTAACCTTTACAAATTTACTTGTACCAGTTTTGGTCGCAGTCCCCAGTAGGTAGAGCAAGTAGTCCATAAGCACTTCATAAATATTTGTCAAATAGAGAAAATGGGGAAGAAAAGGGAAAAACTAAAACAAAACAAACAAATACAAAGACTGGAAATATTACTAGAAGAGGCAGGATGGTAAATGAGCTGAGTGCTACACCTGACGCTAATATAACACTGTTATGTTAACCACACTGGAGTTCAAAGAAATGCAAAGTGAAAAATGAATTGAGTGCTTTGGACAGATAGTTAAATGATGGAAATCCAATTAATTCCTGGGAAAACAAACATACTGTTTTTAGTTTGACAGGCTAGAATTTGTGGACATTTTTAAGACTTGGAAGACAGGATAGATGGGACCAAAATACATTACATGCAATGTTTTTAGGGCCACTTACTGAGAGCCGCTTAATTTTATGTATAATTTGGTTTCCTGATAAAATAATCATGATAATGGGAAGGCCTGGAAAATGTAAAAAATTTTTTCTTGTTTCCCTTTATAAAAAGGAAAACAAAAAACTCTCTCACATTTTCTAGACTTTCCTACCCAGACTTTGTTAAATACGTCCTGATATTTTTACCTGTATTCTGGCTGGAGTTTTGTTCTACATAAAATGTAAAATGTGTTTCCAGTAACATAAATAGAAGGAAATAAACCATCTTCATTTGTCATTGTTACCAGTATTAAAATTTTCTCTGGAGTTTTAGAAATTAAATCATAACTACAAATAGCTTTTTTTCTATCACGTATAAAAAGTTATGAAGGTAATATAATGGCATCAGTGGAATTTGGGGAATTTATGGAGAATAACCTTTGATCTCATCGTAGGATTCTTTGTATGTTCTGTTCAGCTTTTTTGGTTAGCCATTGTTGATAGTCTTTTTTTTTTTAATCATCCAGAAGTAGTACTTGTATTAAAAAAAAAAAAAAAAGTGTTGAAAATTAGCCCGTTTGGGAAATGGTACATAAGAATGGGTTTGAAGTTATTTAATGTCTGGGGTATTCTCCTTTGCCACCCACTGACTTTAATTTCCTTTTAAAATAAAACCGTTCCACTATGGAATGCTAGTGACCTATAATCTATCTCACCAACTCTGTTTCATCTTTATTAAATTTAAATCTTTCTTTCTACTTTATTTTTATAGTTTATTTTTTTGAGAGAGAGAGAGAGCACAAGTGGGGGGAAGGACAGAGGGAGAGTGAGGGAGAGTCACAAGCAGGGTCCCTGCTCAGCACAGAGCCCAACATAGGGCTCAATCCTAGGACCCTGGGATCATGATCTGAGTTGAAATCAGGAGTCGGACGCTTGGCCGACTGACTGAGCCCCCGAGGCATTCCAAGTTTTTTTTTTTTTTTTTTTTTTTTAATATTTTTTTAACATTTATTTATTTTTGAAACAGAGACAGAGCATGAACGGGGGAGGGTCAGAGAGAGAGGGAGACACAGAATCCGAAGCAGGCTCCAGGCTCTGAGCTGTCAGCACAGAGCCTGATGTGGGGCCTGAACTCACGGACCGTGAGATCATGACCTGAGCCGAAGTCAGACGCTTAACCGACTGAGCCACCCAGGCGCCCCTCCAAGTTCTGTTTTTAACCTCAGTGTATTCATAGTTGTTAGTACCTCCTCAAGGTTAAACCTTAAATTCGGGGGCCCTTGCTTTTTAATTTTTTAGTTTTTTGAATTTTTTTAAAAGTAAACTCTGTACCACAAAAGGCTTGATCAGGACAATCAGAAGTCTCGTGCTCTACTGACTGAGCCAGCCAGGTGCCCCCCAGGGCTCTATTTTGAATAATTATTATTGCTGCTGCAGTGGGAGATTTTTCTGGGTTTGAGGAGCTGGACACCTTGGGCATTCTTGAACATCCTCAGGCATCCTCAGCACTCTAAGTATTGCTCACATCTTTTGAAACACCTCTCTTCCATTTTCTCAGTTCCACCATTTACTAGCTGCTTCCCGTCTTTAAGCCAGTTTGTCCTCATCAGGAAAATAGGAATAGTAATACTATTTATCTCTCCAGGTTTTTTGAGAATTAAAATAAGCAATGCATATATGTTTACGTATGTGATTTCTACAAATTGATATTACAGGTTCAGATATTACAATGAAATGTTTCTCCCATTGTAGGTCTTCTTGAATTTTCTGTAGGGAAGTTTAGATACTTCGAGCTCAACAGGCCCTTTCCAGAGGATGCCATTTTGCGTCATATTTCCAGCAATGTGTCTTTTCTTATTTTCCAAATACACTCACAGTATCAGAATACAACAATTTCTTTTTCTAAGGTAAGTACAGAGAGTTATTTCTTAAACACCATATTTGAGGGTCTTGTATTTAGTATAAACATGAGAATTGGATTCCTCTTTATGTTTAACTTTATGCCCTTAAAAGAAAAAAATCAAGATTGGATCCAGTCAACTTAGTGATTTAGACTGGCTAAGAGGCATGTGTCTGTGTGTCTTGGGCCTTTCTTTTTTTTTTTTTTTTTTTTTTTTAATTTTTTTTTTTAATGTTTATTTATCTTTGAGAGATAGAGACAGAGTACAAGAAGGGGAGAGGCAGAGAAGGGGAGAGGGACACAGAATCCAAAGCAGGCTCCAGGCTCTGAGCTGTCAGCACAGAGCCCGATGCGGGGCTTGAACTCATGAACTGTGAGATCGTGACCTGAACTGAATTCAGAGGCTTAACCGGCTGAGCCACCTAGGCACCCCATCTTGGGCCTTTCTTGAGTATGGTGACCTCTGACTTAAAGAGGGGGTGGGAGAGTGCTGAATTTGGGGGGAAGGGTGAGCTCTGCCAGATGTCTCCTGTCTGCATGTGATTTCTCACCTTTTCTTAACTCTCTTGGGTCCTTGATGATTTTTACCTCTGAATACGTTTTAATGGGTTTCCGTCATTGTGCAGCCATTTAGTGTTTACTAAGTTTACTAAGACACTTGTAGGTTCAACTTTATTCTTTGGAATCTCACAGAAACAAAAGAAGCCCAACACCCAGGTCATCTAGCCTAGTGCTGTGCTTCCAGGAGCATTTAAGACTCTATTTCAGAGATCATCACTAAACCCTTTAACCTCAGCCTCACCTTTGGGAAGTGTTTCAGATGCCCTGGATTAGCTTAACTCATTAAGGAACTACCATTTACATTAACCTTTTATAAATCTATTTTTATTCAGCCTATATGATCCCCTTCGACTAATAAATGCATTTCAGCGTGTATGAAGTCATGCTGCTTTTTATTCGTCCTAAGCCTATCTATTGTTATAAGTCTATCTTTTAATATTCTGAAATTTGCTAAACTAAGTGGTCTTAGTCCAATTCATATATATTCTGTAGGCATTGGTCATACTACCTTTCATACTAAATATTTGGTATACTTGCATTCTTTTCCCTGCCATAAAGGTTTTGAGATAGTGCATTTGGTAGTTTAATAGGCTAGAAATGAAAGAGTTTGATCAAGGAGAAGAAGGAATAAATTATATAAATTGCAAGAGTTAATGGTGTTTATGACCCCCACTCAGATTTTGCCAGAGCAGAGATCAAAGCTTGTTAAATGTTTTAACTTTCTTAGAAGGAAAAATCACGCCAGTTCCTCAGGGAAACCAAGTTTTTTTTTCTGGCACTAAAATCCAAAGGAAACTTCCTATTCAGGCCCTTTCATAGGAGACATAGTAAAATGCTACACAGATGATTTCTTTAATAACATCAGAGCAAAGACAACATTTGAAAGAAGAGAAAGGATTGAGAAAAAAGGCATTTACTTTTTTTTTGCATGCTTACTAGGGGCTAAGTCGATGATTCTTAAGCCCTTCTGGGGCCATGGACTTAGAATCCACTGAAATCTCTGGACCCTCTACCCAGCAAAACATGGATACATTTGTATAATTTCATGGGCACCTCTGGAAATTCATTGGGCCTCTGCGGCTCCTAGTTAGGAACCCCTGTGTTTGGTTTCCATGTAATTAATTCTCACAACAGCTCAACAAAGTAGTCTTAATGCATGTTTTTATGTTTGAAGAAACAGCTTGGACAAAGGAATGTCCACATAACTATGTGACTGAAGTGGCCTGAATGAACAGCATGTTGGGCCTCCGTTTTTATGTAGAGCAGATTTTAGTTATCCTGAATTATAATCATCTTCCTTTCTTGGATGGGCCATAGTTGTCACTCTATTTATACTCCTGAGAAACTGATGACCAGAATTGCACATAGCTCTAAAGATGAGTGGTCCGTGTGAAGAGAATAGTGTCTGTTTCCAATGCCCTTCCGGAGGAAGTGTGGCACTTTGGGTTTTTTTAGGTCATCAGAGCAGGTGGTTCTTTGAAACTGTTGACTCTGCAGTTCCTCAATTAGTATTTGAGTCATTTTCCCTTAGGCTTGTCAAGTTGAAACCCATCTGACGATTTTCCTCGCTTTTTCTTAGCTTTAAGAAAATGCTCTGAATCTACTACCTCTTAACTTAGTATTTTGTTTTTCAAAAAGCTTTCCAGATTGTTGGGGTGAAGGGATGGAGTTAGGGAATGGTTGAGTGGAAGGATAAGGAGGATAATCCTGATTGTGATGATGGTTCCACAAGTGTCTATGTATATCAATACTTACATAGTATTTTATTTACTTATTTAGGTTTATTTATTTTGAGAGAGAGACAGCGTGAGTAGATGAGGGGCAGAGAGAGATAGACGGAGAATCCCAGACAGGCTCCGCCCTATCAGCACAGAGACTGAAGCAGGACTTGAACTCCTGAAATCATGACTTGAGATCATGACCTGATCCAAAGTCGGATGCTTAACCAACTAAGCCACCCAGGTGCCCATATAGTATTCTTTACGTGTAGTTCATAATATATCAATTATAGCTCATTTTATTAAAACTTTCCAGTTTAGGGACAGTGCTCATCTTTTTGTCTTTGTAGTGATAGTTAATTTGTATATTGGACCTACGAGATGGAGGCTGGCTCACTGGCCCGGTTCATATCACAAATCTCAACCTGAGTCAGCTTGCACTTCTCCTGTCAGATAAACCTAGCATGCTAGTCACAGTGCTACAACTCTGCTTTAGCTAGCTAGCTTTAGGAAATAGGACCTGATAGCCTTTATAAGGAAATCCCTGACGTCCTAGCCAAAGTGAGCTATAAAACTCACTTTTGCCCCCAGTGCCTCAGGAACAGTGCTCCACTGCTTGTAAGGCACTGTTCTCCCCCAGTCTGTGGGTTGTTTTTCCTTGAATAAAGGACACCAAACTCTCTACTGAATTGTTTTTTCTTTTGACAGTAGTCTTAGTACTTCACATAGGAAATCTTAATTTGGGGAATTGAAAAACTTGAGAATTTCACTGTGCATCTGCTATTCCTATCAAAGGTCATATACTTCAGTAGTTCTTCCATGTGTACGTGTGTGCACCCATATATAGACATGAAAAGAATTCTTTAATTATATAAGGAAGGTCTGTGTTTGTTCTTGTTTTGAGAAAGTTTGAAATAGGACATGCATACTAGATCAAGTCTGGAATTTAAATATTTCGCTCAACTCCTTATTCATGATGATTCTTTTTTACCTTATTGCAGACTCTCCTTCCCAATACGTCAGGGACAGGCACTGACAAAGGACTGGTTTTCATTCTTAGACCAGAGCAGAGTATGTGCACTTTGTATTTGCAGACTTTAGATGCTGAGCCTGTCCAAAACATGGCCATTCCACTCTCCTATTCAGAAAGAGGTAACCTTCCTGTTTTCGACTTTCTATTTACTCTCCAGATTGTGGAACTTTTTCATGAAAATTCAGGGGAAACTATAATCCTTTTAAAAGTGTTTATTGCAAGTACAGTATATTGGATCAAAGATTTTAACAGCAAAGGAATCAGAGCATGATGATTGAAAGCCCAGGTAGGGGCATAGGAGAATGCAGTCATTAATTAAAAAAAAAAAAATTTAAGGAGCCCTTGAAAAAGCATTAACAGAAAGGCAAGGTACAGTCCTTAACACTTTACCTGATTATTCCAGGCAGAGGAAGGCATGGGAGAAGAATGGAGAGTATTTAGAGAATGGCAGAATATTGGGTGTGGCTGGAGCCAGAGTGTGAAGGGCTTTGTGTACAATTTAAGGTTTACGTTCTATTCTGAAGGAGCATCGCGCTTTTAAGCAGAGGAATGATCTGTATTTCAGCTATCAGAAAATTAACTCTAGAAGCAGTGTGGGGAGTAGTTGGAGAGGGCATAGCAGAGTCAAGACTCAGCATACCTTTAAGCGCTCAAAGTGAGAAGGTGTTTGGAAAGTAGCACTGATAAGACACAATGACCAGTGGTTATGGATTATGAAAAGGAGGAACATAGGCTTCCCATTTGGCTAGCTGGGAGATAGTGATGCAAAATAGGTAGGGTTGAGATAGAGTTGTGATGCTGGATTGGTTTACGTGATAAGGATGGGGTAGTTGTGACTACAGTTAGGGACACTGTGAATCTGAGATGCTTACAGGACATCTGGATGGAAGGGCATAGTAGGGAGTTTAAGGGTATGGAGTGGAGCGCTGAGGTTAGATGTCCAACTAAAAGGTTCTTAGTAAAAGCCAGAGAAGTGAGTAAGATTGTCTAGGCATGTACTTAGAGACTTATCTGGAAAACATAATAGCAGATACTTTCAAGGTGCCTACCACATATCGGGCACTGTTTCGGGGGATGCTAACTGCTGAGGAATAAGCATAAGACTAAAGAGGAGTCAAGGAAGTGACTGAAAGTGTCCATATGATAGCGCAGTGAAGAGTCAGCAGTGGCCTTTAATGACGCTCATTTTAGTGGCACAATGGGGATGAAAACTAGATTACAGTGCTTGAGGAGTGAAGGTGAGGTGAGGAAATTTCGACCACTCCTTGTGTTATATGTAGCAAAGGGTAATTTATTTAGAAAAGGAAAACCAGAGCCTTTGACTTTTTATCGAGGACAGCGTATAAAGAAAAATCACGAACAGTACGGCTTCAGTTCCAATCCGTATCCTTTTCTCGGGTGTGGTAAAGATTTGTAAATGCAGGAAAAGCAGAGTATGAAAGAAGAGCAATGTTGAAACATAGGCACACGTTCAGTTTCTCCACTACAGAACTGGCCAGGGGAAGTCAACCACCAGAATTCCATCAGTTTACGGAAACCAGGACCCAACCATGGGAGTGATTGATCGGATGAGTGTGTGAAATTGAGATCTTGTAGATCTTGAACTTGGTTTACCTTGATCTGTCTTATCTCAACCTTTCCATTTGAGTCCACCATATACAGTTCTTCGTATAGAGTTGAGCTCATGTCAAGTGACTTGTTTAAGTTTTGTCATGCTTAAGGGCATGAATAGGATTCCTAATGAGAAAAAAAGAGCTGTTTTAGCCACATTATTAGTGTAAATGGAATACCCAAAATTTGTATTTAATTAAATATCCAAATGCTATTCTGATATGTGATCTTGTGAGTCTTTTATTTTTACTACCTTATATACACACACTGTTTCAGTAATGAAGATGACATCATCTTTCTTCCTGTTGAAAGAAGCATGTGAAAAGTGGACACCCCTTTCTTTTATTACCGTGGAGTTCCTTTTCTCTTTGGCAGTGTTTTTACCCTTTACCCCTGGGTTCTTAAGCTCTTTTTGTGGGTTCTTAGACTCTCAAAATCTAACGAAAACCTCTCTTCTTAGGATATGCACACATTTGACACTTGGCATACAATTTCAGGGTGTTCTTGGGACCTCTGGAGCCCATTCTTGGATACCAGCTCAAGAATATCTGTTTCCAGACCTTTTCAACTCTAGAGCAGGGGTTGGCAAACGTAGACCATGAGCCAAATCCAGCGTCTGCATGTTTTGTACATAAAGTCTTACTAGAAATGGCCGTGTTTGCCTACATTACTGCCTATGGTTGCTTTCGTGCCATGAGGGCAGGGTTCAGTAGTTGCCACAGAAACTGCCAGGTGTGTGAAACCTGAAATGTTCCCAATCACACCCTTTACAGAAATTGCTTGCTAATCTCAATTAACTTTTCCTTCTTTAATCTCAGTTCATGTGGTAGTGTAAAACCAGAAGCTCTATTATATTTATTTAGCTTCTATATGGGAAGTTCTTATAAGAGTAGAGTTCTGGTTTTCTGAGTATGATTTGAATATACAAGAATTCTATGTTGAGTAACTTACTTTTTTTCATCCAGATCCTATCCCTGGAGGCTGTAATTTGGAGTTTGATTTAGATATTGATCCCAACATTTACTTGGAGTATAATTTCTTTGAGACAACTATTAAATTTGCCCCAGCAAACCTTGGCTATGCAAGGTATGTCTATTTCCTGTCTCCTAAAACTGCTTTTAGGACATACATGATCAGCTACTATGTAGATTCGGTAAACTCTCAAAATTCATGGTTCTCTTTAGTAAACTTGAATTGTTCACTTTTTCTTTTTTCAGAATGGAGATAATTTAAGCATTGTAAGTAATACTTCAAGCTGTCACAATTAACATTGGCCCCTTCCATTCTTAGGAAGAGCCAGATGTTGAATCTCTATTGTGGGCTTAGACGTACATTTAGTTTCTGTAAAGTTTTGAATATGGAAAGCATTCTGAAGCCATGAAACACCCGTATCTTTTCGTAAAGATTTTATTATTTTAATTAAAACTCTGCCTTAGTTTGTACTTTAATAGTAATGATAGCTAACATTGAGTAACACTTGAATGCTGTTTGTGCATCATCCATAGTGCTGAATGCTGTATCTTCTTGTCCATTTAATCCTAACAGTTTTATTAAGAAGAGGTGGTGTTTTTATTTTATAGAGTGGTTCCCTAAGGGTTATTTAGATTTAGTGACATGCCCACATACACATAGCTAACAAGTGGCGAAGCTACATTTCACTCCAGGCCTGACTGACATTATTAGCATCTGGTTATTTAGCCATACTGCCTCTCAGTATGTTACTTTTCTTCACAATGCCAAAATTGGAATCGATGCAGAAGTTTGAAATTTGAGCTTTTGGTTCCTTTTATAGATAGGACATGCACCACAAGAGATTGATGTTCAATTTTGTTGGTTGACTTTAGAGGCACAAATCCTCCGCCATGTGACATTGGGATGGAACGGGACTCTAGGTGGAGGTTGCTGTATGATGTCTATCAGTATTTTCTGCCTGAGAATGACCTCACTGAAGAGGGGTTGCTAAAGCATCTGCAGAGGATGGCCGAGGTGCCTCAGGTGAAGGCCAATGCTATCAAGGTAAATCTGGTTCTTAACAATTTGTGTGGGCCAGATTTGTAAGAGCTGGGAAGGGGAGAAGCTTCCTGGAGCTTATTTCTTTACTGTGTCCTTGGTCTTTCTGGGATTCTCACTTTATTGTCTTTTATTCCATTATTGTCTTGTTAGTGATATCCCAGAGTAATGTTGGCTTTTGAGGAAGTGCTTTAAATTATATTACATTTTGGGGCGCCTGAGTGGCTCAGCCGGTTAAGCCTCTGACTTCGGCTCAGGTCATCATCTCACGGTTCGTGAGTTAGAGACCCACGTTGGGCTCTGTACTGACAGCTCACAGCCTGGAGCCTGCTTCAGATTATGTGTCTCCATCTCTCTCTGCCCCTCCCCCACTCACATTCTGTCTCTCAAAAATGAATAAATGTTAAAAAAAAAAAAACTTTAGGCAAGTGTAAAAGTTACAGTGTTTTGACAAAAGACAATGAGAAACTGTTTAAGGATGTACATATTGTCATTAATATATATATATTTTTAAGGTTTATTTATTTTGAGAGAGTGTGAAAGCATGAGTGGAGGAGGGGCAGAGAGAATTCCAAGCAGCCTCCGCGCTGTCAGCACAGAGCCTGACTCAGGGCTCGAACCCTCGCAGACTGAGATCATGACATGAGCTGAAACCAATGAGTTGGACCCTTAACTGACTGAGCCACCTAGGTGCCCACACGTTGTCATTAATATTTAAACCCAAACTCAAAGCCTCTAACTTGGAGCAAAAGTTTTCTCTGACCTTTTGAACCCCTGTAAACTCTTGGTATACCAAGTGTAGGGTACCGACCCCCAGCAGCATTGGCATCACCTGGGAGTTTGTTAGAATTACAGACTCCTCAGCTCCACCCAGGACCGACTGAATCAAAATTTGAGTTTTGAGGTCCCAAGGTGATTCCTATGCATATTAAAATTTGAGATTCATGCTATAGATCATTTTTGTGGAGGGCAGGATTTATGTCTTAAAAGGTACCTGAAAGCAGTGTAACCTACAGGTTCATCCTTCAGTCTAATGGTTAATGGGTAGAGTTTTTATAGACTGCTTTGATTCTTCCCAGAGGGCTGATAGGTTACAGATTAGGTAGAAAGAAGTGACTGAAACAGAGCATACGTGATTAGCCCAGGGGCCTCAGTCTGTTGAAGAGCAAGATCTCATTTTGTTGCCATGTCACCTAGGATGTCATGGTCGCGTGCTAAGAAGGAGGCTTATACAAGAAAACTCGCTGTGCTTATTCACAAATTTGGAAGGTCTTTTGGATAAGTTTACCAGTTGCCTTTTTACATAGAAAATTTTGAAGATTGTTTGTATTCTCATGAAGAATACAAGAATTCATATAAGAGGAGCTTTTTAGGTTACTTTTTAACTTTAAGTTAAGAGTTAGAATATTGTATGCCAGAGTTGAAGGAAACCCTCCGTGACTAATGAGGACATGTGTGAAAAACTGGAGACTTTGAAGAGGTTTATACTGGCCAACTTTGGGACAATTCAGTCATCAAAAAGACTAATGATTGCTTATAAGTTTTGAATAAAAACAAGACCACACTAATATTAAGAAAGAAACAAAAAAAGAGGGGCACCTGGGTGGCTCAGTCGGTTAAGCCTCTGACTTTGGCTCAGGTCATGATCTTGTGGCTTATGGGTTCGAGCCTTGCTTCAGGCTCTGTGCTGACAGTTGAGAGCCTGGAGCCTGCTTTGGATTCTGTGTCTCCCTCTCTCTCTGCCCCTCCCTCCTCATGCTCTGTCTTTCTCTCCTTCAAAAATAAATAAACATCAAAAAAAAATATTTTTTTAAAAAAAGAAAAAAAGGAAAGAAAAAACTCGTCAGTTGCTATCATGGGAGAAGATTCTTCTACCAAATTACTCTGGAAATTGATACAGGGAAAGAATTTACACTGCCTTTTGTAAAAGAGGAACTGAAATTCATCCTAGTTGATGAGAGAAAGCTCTTTACTGAATAATGCTGGCCAATATATGTAGAAGGAGTATTAGGATTAGAAAATCACCTTTCTTGGGGCGCCTGGGTGGCGCAGTCGGTTAAGCGTCCGACTTCAGCCAGGTCACGATCTCGCGGTCCGCGAGTTCGAGCACGCGTCGGGCTCTGGGCTGATGGCTCAGAGCCTGGAGCCTGTTTCCGATTCTGTGTCTCCCTCTCTCTCTGCCCCTCCCCCGTTCATGCTGTCTCTCTCTCTGTCCCAAAAATAAATAAACGTTGAAGAAAAAAAAAAAAAATTAAAAAAAAAAAAAAAAAAGAAAATCACCTTTCTTTGAACCCTAGTGAAATAATTCAGGCAAGGATCATCAGATGAAAGATTGTTGGGGAACAGGATATTCTCAGGATGCCTAAATAGCATGCTGAGATTAATTCTAATTGCCAAAGGGAAAAGTACTTTTGAAATGGAATGATCTGAGGGTCTCCATCTTATCCATGTGGTCAGTTAGATTCACTGATGGCAGGTTGGCTTGCGTTATATGCTCATACGGCACAATCTGACGACATCACCATCATCTATAAAGTATTCTAGCAAAATATGTTTAACTGAATTCAGTCCATTGTAATTTCTGTTTGCAGAAAATACATGGGATAAAAGAATAAGTGGGATACCTTGAGCACAATCTGACAAATCCAGATTGTGGAATGTTCAGTAAGACAACTGCTCTTGTTTCCTTTTGTTTTGTTTTTTGTTTTTTGTTTTGTTTTTTTTTTTTTTTTAGATTTTATTTTTAAGTAATCTCTACACCCAATGTAGGACTTGAATTTACAATACTGAGGTCAAGAGTCGCATGCTGGGGCACCTGGGCAGCTCAGTCCATTGAGCATCCAGCTCTTGGTTTCTGCTTAGGTCATGATCTCATAGTTCGTGAGTTCGAGCTCTGTATTGGGCTCTGCGCTGACAACATAGAGCCTGCTTGGGATTCTCTCTCTCCTTCTCTCTCTGACTCTCTCTCTCTGTCTCAAAATGGATAAATAAACTTAAAAAAAAACAAAAAAAGGAGTCGCATGCTTTACCAACTGAGCCAGTCAGATGCCCCTATAAGACAACTGTTCTTAGATCTCCTTAAAGGTCATTGGATGGGTGGGAGGGAGTGATGGGAAGGATGATCCTAGATTGGAGATAAACACCATGCATAAAATGGTTGGATTTTGGTTAAGCAGTGGGGAACAGCTTTAAAAGACATATGGGAAAATCTGAATATGGACTGTGTATTAGACTATAAGAGATTATTGATTTTCTTAGGTGAGCAAAGGCATTAGGGATTTATAGAATACCCTCGCACTTAGTGCCTTGCTACTCAGAGTGTAGATGAATGGGTAGCATTGACATCACCTGAAGAGTGCTAGAAAAGTGGATCCTCTCTCGGGTGCCTCCTCTGACCAACAGAATCAGAATCTGAATTATAACAAGTTCTACCAGTGATTTACAGGCACATTAGGTTTGAGAAACACTGTTTTAGAGTGTGCACATTGAAGCATTTAGGAGTGAAATGTTGTATCTGTAACTTACTGTAAAATGGTTCAGCAGGAAAAAGAGGAAGAAGGAGGGAGGAATAAAAAAGAAATACAAAACATTAACAATTGTTAAATATAAGTGGTGGTATATATAGTTCATTCATTTTATTCTTTCAACATTTCTATAAGGTTGAATTATAATAAAAAATTTTGGGGTAGGAGGTAATGTTAACATTTTGTTGAACTTGACCAGTCCTTTGCCAGAAACATATTTTTGAAGGCTAAGCAATATTTTTATTTTTATTTTATTTTTTTTTTTAATTTTTTTTTTCAATGTTTATTTATTTTTGGGACAGAGAGAGACAAAGCATGAACGGGGGAGGGGCAGAGAGAGAGGGAGACACAGAATCGGAAACAGGCTCCAGGCTCTGAGCCATCAGCCCAGAGCCTGACGCGGGGCTCGAACTCACGGACCGCGAGATCGTGACCTGGCTGAAGTCGGATGCTTAACCGACTGCGCCACCCAGGCGCCCTAAGCAATATTTTTAAACAGAAGTTTTCTAAGAGGCTTGTAATTATTCCTGAAACTCTAATATTAAATGTTTTAACTTTTTTAGCAGGAACATATTTGTGTATTCTGGCCATGTAGGGCCTTTGTTTCTTCTGTTACATATATCTAAAAACATATATCTTCTGTTACCTATCTAAAAATTAACAAGCTTTAAAAGGGAGTTTTTGAAGTGAAAGACTACTGCATAATACAACTATGTGGAATGTTTTCTTACTGGAGAGTCTGTTAGACAAAAATAAATGGGTCCTGTGAGATGTTAGTAAACACTTGTCTATGACAGTTCTATAGCTAGTAGCAATAGCTAACATTTGTTGAACACTAACTCTGTGTCAAGCATTGTGCTGAGTATGAAGAGAAGAAGGACTAGTGAGCAGAATAAATCTGGCTCTTGCCCTTGTGTTTATAATCTAGCATATGAGAAAAAAATTTTCAATTTTGTCCTAGTGTTTACACTTTTATTTACATCGTTGACATTTGATGCTATACAAAAACTTTAGAAGCATTTTGTGTAAGAACTTCCTTATAGTAGCATGTATATAAACTGTGTAGGACAATCTTTTGACAGAGCTAAATGGGTCGGTATGTATTTTAAACAAGAATTATAACTTAATATTACAATTTAATATCACATGTAGGTGGGATTATAATAGAACAGCTTTTTAAAAAAATCTGAACACTAATCACAGATTATTTTTGGCTTCAGGTGGTTACTCTCACAGCTAATGATAAGACAACTGTTTCCTTCTCCTCCCTCCGAGGACAAGGTGTCATTTATAACGTTGTTGTTCGGGATCCATTTTTAAATACATCTGCCGCTTATGTTCCTGCTCATACATATGCTTGCAGCTTTGTGGCCTTGGAGGGTAATTGTTCTTCCCTTGGTGAGTATATGGATTTAAACTTTGAAATTTCTTCTTCGACTTTGCAGGTTTATGTCAACCAATACAGAACATAAGAATATTAAAAAGTGCTTTTGTCTAGTCTTCATTCAGTAGATGCCTTTTGAGCCCCTACATTATTCCATCTGTTTCTAGGCACAGGTATATATACAGCAGTGAACAAAACAGACAAGACACCTGCTCTTTCGGAGCTTATGTTCCAGCAGGGGAGATGAGCCAGACAAGATAAATTTGTAAAATACACATCATGTGAGAAACTGATGAGCACTGAGAAGTGAAAATTACGTAGGGAAGGTAGATAACAAGTGGCAGTGAGGGGGGAATTTTGAGAGAGATGGCCAGGGAAGCCCATGGTGGGGAGCTAACCTTTGAGTAGAGACCCGAGGCGAGGCAGGGAACCACACGTATGTCTGAGCAATACTGCCAGGCAGAGGGAACAAAGGTCCTCAGATAGGAGCCTTCTCGGTGTGTTTGAAGAACTTCTGTGAGAACAGTGGCTGGAGGAGACTGGGGAGGGTGAAAGGTGCAGCTACGTAGGTCACAGTGCGGGAGTCAGCTTCTGTTCAGAGTGAAATGGAAAGGCTTTGGAGGTTTTGAGCAGGGAATGCCATGATCCGACTCCTATTTTGACGGTATCACTTGGCTGCTTTTTTGAGAAAAGTCAGGGCAAGATCAGAAATGGAGATTGATTAGCAGGCCATGGTAATACAGATGAGAGAGGACGGTGGTTTAGATAGAATGGTGGCATTGAGGGGTTGCAAGATCGTGCGTGTGTGTATTTAACATTTTATTCTGAAATAGTTTCACAGAAAAAATGAAGAAATACTAAGAATTACTGCATAATCTTCACCCAGATTCCTCAGAATGTTAACGTTATCATGCTGTTTGCTCTGTAACTCTCTGTAGTGCGCTCATGTGCACATACATTACCTTTCCCTGTGAGCTGTTTGAGAGGAAGTTGCAGACATGAAGACCTTTTTCCCTTAAATTTTATTTTCTTATGTAAGCATAGTAAAAAGATCAAATTCACAAAATTGACAGTAATTCACATCACTGCTATTTAATATTACAGATGCTACCAAATTTCACTAGTCATTCCACTAATTGCCTTTATTTTAAAAAATGTGATCACATGTTGCATTTAACTGATATGTCTCTTTAGTCTTCTGTAATCTGGAACGATTACTTAGTCTCATTTTGTCTTTCAAGACCTTGACCTATGTGATCTTGCAGTTCGTGAGTTCAAGCCCTACATCAGGCTCTGCACTGACAGTACGGAGCCTATTTGGGTTCTCCCTCTCCCTCTCTCTGTTCCTCCCCTGCTTGCATGCACTCTTTTTTTCTCTCTTTCAAAATAAGTAACCTCAAAAAAAAAAAAAAAAAAGTCCTTGACCTTTTTGAGGAGTAGGTGCTATTTTTTTCTTTTTTAGAAGATCATAAGTTGGGGTTTGTCTCATGTTTCCTCGTGATTAAATTCACAGTTTGCATTTTTGGCAGGAATACAAAGAAGTGATGTTGTGTCCCACTCAGGAGGCACTTTATATCTATTTGTCCCATTACCGGTGGTGGTAACATTGAATATTCGGATAGTGGTGTCTGCCAGGTTTCTCTTTTGTAAAGTAACTGTTTTCCTTTTAAGTATTTTTAGGCAGGACTCTGAATGCAGCTAGATATCCCCTTCTTCAATTCTCCCTTGCTAGGTTTAGCATCCCATGATCTTCGCCTGAAACATTCATTACTCGGTGGTTGCCAAATGGCAATTTTCTAATTTCATCAGTTTTCATAGTTATTAGTTGGCATTCTATTGTAAGGAAAAGCTTTCTTTTCTCCCCTATTTATGTATTTATATACAAGAACCCATGGAATCTTAATTCTCTGGATTATAATCTATCACTATCGTTATTTTCATGTTCAGATTGTTCCAGAGTTGACCCATGAGTGGCTGCATGTAGTTTGAAATAGTGAGTTAGTAGTAGTTGCTGGTGGGTTAGATGAGGCGGTGGGTTAGAGGTGGGTTAGAAGAGAGGTGAAAAGGATGACTGCCGTTTTAACCCCGAGCAACTAGAGAGCTAGGGCTGCCATTCACGGAGGCAGGAAAGACTGTTGGAGGAGCAGGTTTGGGAGGATGTATCAGGAGTTCAGTTTTGGACACGTTCAGTTTGAGAACCTTAGGAGGCATTCAAATGGACATGTTGGATTGACAGTTGGTTATATGTATGCTGGAATTCAGGGGAGAGGTTTGGGCTGGAGATTACCTTGGAAGTCATCAGCTTAATAGATGGCATTTAAGGCCATGGACTAAATGGCATTACCTGTGGAGTGAGAATGTAGAAAAGGAACGGTGTCTAAGGATACTAGGCACTCCAGTGTTTGGAGGTCGGGAAATTAGGAACTGAAAAATGACCGTTGGATTTAGCAATGTGGAGGCTGTTGGTTGGAGCTGTTTCATTGGAGTGCTAGGGTAAGCCTTACCAGAGTATGCTCAAGAACAAATAGGAGGAAAGAAATTGGAGAAGAGTCCAAATAGCACTAGCAAAGAGTTTTGCTCTGAAGAATGAAGTCTCTCCACTGTGTTTGGGGATCAGGGCTTCCTCTCCTCTGCTGGAGCTGTATCGCATCCCACCCAGTCTTCCACAACCATGCTCAGGATCCTGGAGAGATACAGTGTAGGAGACCCAGGCAGATGTAAATTTTGTGTTTTCACTGATAGACTTAATCTCATCTGCATTCCTCTACTCCCCTTCCCTTGAGCCCTTCCATACTAGAGGCCCTCCTAATCAGAGCCTCTCTCTCCTGGGTCTCAGTCTGTATGTGTTAGCCTAAGAAGGAGAGCTCTGATCCTATTACTCCAACCTAGGATTGACCCCTCCTAGTAACATTGGTCCGGTTGTTGCTTTCATTTTCAAGCTCCATGTATGTGAGGATGTCCTTCCTGAGCTTGAATAGGGAGGAAGTATCCACATTGCCTTTTTTTTTTTTTAATGTTTGTTTATTTTTGAGAGAGATAGAGTGCAAGTGGAGGGGCAGAGAGAGTGAGACATAGAGTCTGAAGTGGGCTTTGTGCTGATGGCAGAGAGTCCGATGTGGGACTCAGACTTGCAAACCATCAGATCATGACTTGAGCCCAAGTCAGATACTCAACCGCCTGAGACACCCAGGTGCCCCACATTGCCTTTTAATTAAGACGTTGGCCTGTGTATCATAACCTAGAGTGATACTGTGATGATTGAAGACCCTCTACACTTGGACTGTCTTCCATTCTCCCCATCCGTTCACTCCTTTGTCTGCACAGCCCCCAAAAGTGCCCATTTCGCCTCTCGTGTTGTCTCTAGGGTCTACCTGTTACGAAACCTTCTGCTGTCTGGTTTTACCTGGATGTTTTTTTCTGTCCTTTCCTGGTACTGTGTGGTAGGGGGTTCTGTTTAGTTTCTCTCTGCTGCCTAATATCATGAAGGAATATCTAACTGTGGGTGTCAGGTTTTATTGGGGAAGCAGATCTTTCTAACCTTGATGATTATACTTACTGGAAACTGCCACTACATTTTATTTAAAAAAGAATTATCCCAGCAATCTCCATGTTTGTGGTATAAAGATTAAGTCATAGAACAGCATTCAACCACAGGTCTGAAATAAGCAGAACAGGGCATTTTATCTTTTGTTTCATCTTTCTTTTGGGTGCTTTGTTCTCAGAAACACTGCTGTGTGGATATGTATCATACCCTGCAAATTCTGGCTTGTGTTTCTTACTTAAATGTAGCTCTTCATGGTATTTGCATCTGAGCACCCTTAAGTGTTTTATGTGTTTTGATCTGTGGCAGGTTAAAACATTTTTCACATGAAATTGTACAGGTGTTTTCATCTTTAGTTCAGGGGTTATTTTCTTGTGTTTATCTCACAAGGAGTCATGACGGTGAATTTAGTGAGTGCATTTTTCTGTTTAGTAAGCTGTATCTTTCAGTTCATGTTATTTATAAGTTGGTGCCTATTAAGGACCATGAGATTTGGGATTCTTTGGCATCATGAAGCATATTGTGTTTTATTGTTAGAATACTTCAATTTTTTTCAAAAGCCGTATGTGTAATGAAGATGGGCAGTAATTTGTTCATGCGCGATATATAGTGTAATGCCTGTTCTTTTATTTTAATGTGAGTTTTGGTTAAAATTTTTTGTTACGATGAGCTTCAAAGAACCTTCCTATACCAGTTTTTCAGCCTTAACAGTTTTGATTCATGGCTATTATTTTGTTTCAGCTATATGCACACCTGGGTCTCTGTCTCCCAGCCCTCCTTTATTATTTTTTTAAAGATTTTATTTTTTAGTTTAATTTCCTATTATTATTTTCTAATGTTTTTATGTTTTGAGAGAGTGGAAGTGGGGGAATGGCAGAGAGAGGGGAACAGAGGATCCGAAGTGGGCCGTGTGCTGACAGGCTGACAATACAGTGCTCGATGTGGGGCTTGAAGTCTCGAACCACTTGATCATGACCTGAGCTGAAGTCAGGTGCTCAACCTATTGAGCCACCAAGGCACCCCAAAGATTTTTTTTTTAAGTAATCTCTACACCCAGTGTGGGGCCTGAACTCACAGCTCTGAGATCAAGAGTCACATGCTCTACTGACTGAGCCAGCCAGGCACCCCTGGCCCTCCTTTATTATTGGATTTTCTTTTAATAGCAAATTCCTGGCTGTCCTTTTCCTCACAGAATTTCTGTGTGTGTGTGTATGTGTGTGTCTTAAAGATAAGTGCCGTTTTTTTTTTGTTTTTTTTTTTTTAATTTTTTTTTCAACGTTTATTTATTTTTGGGACAGAGAGAGACAGTGCATGAACAGGGGAGGGGCAGAGAGAGAGGGAGACACAGAATCGGAAACAGGCTCCAGGCTCTGAGCCATCAGCCCAGAGCCCGACGCGGGGCTCGAACTCACGGACCGCGAGATCGTGACCTGGCTGAAGTCGGACGCTTAACCGACTGCGCCACCCAGGCGCCCCAGTGCCGTTTTTAAAAAGTAATAGCCACAGTATCACCAACATAAGTTTCAGTGAAAAATTTTGAAGATAATTTTTTAATAGCATCAAATTAACAGCCAGTATTTGCATTTTCCCAATCATCCCAATTGTTTTTCAGGTTTTTTAAAATTTAAATTAGGTTTCACATGAGGCCTATATATCATATTTAGTTGATGTGTCTTAAAAAATTTTTATTTTATTTTATTTTACATTTATTTATTTTTGAGAGACAGAGACAGAGCACAAGTTGGGGAGGGACTGAGAGAGAAGGAGACACAGAATCCTAAGCAGGCTCCCCAGGCTCTGAGCCGTCAGCACAGAGCCTGATGTGGGACTCGAACCCACAAACCGCAAGATCATGACCTGAGCCGAAGTCGGACGCCCAACTGACTGAGCCACCCAGGCGCCCCTAAAAAAAACTTTTTTTTAATATTTATTTTTGAGAGCGAGAGTGCTAGCGGGGAGGGGCAGAGAGAGAGAGAGGGAGACACAGAATCCAAAGCAGGCTCCAGGCTCAGCTGTCAGCACAGAGTCCAACGCAGAGCTCGAACTCAGGAACAGTGAGATCATGACCTGAGCCTGAGTCGGACGCTTACCTGACTGAGCCACCCAGGCGCCCCTTGAAGTGTCTTTTAAATCTCTTTTTATCCCTAGTTCTCCCCCTTGTTGCCCTCCTTTTTTCTTGTAGTTTGTGAAGAAACAGAACTATTAGTTGCGTGCGTGCGCGCTCACACACAAGAGCCCAAGAATATGTCACAATAGAGCTACATACCTCGTCAGGAAGCATGTATTGTCTGGTTCCTCTTTTGGTTATAGCAGTAGCATTGGTCTTCATTGCCCACATAAAATAATTGGTTAGGGCTGGCAAGGGTATTTTTAAAGTAAGTTTATAATATATATATGTGTGAAATAAATTATTGTCAGTTCACTTTGCTTTTTTCGTGATGCTTTGTTCTAATACCAGGATCAAACTGGATCTATTATCCACTAAATTTTTGTTTCTTTTAGGAAGAGTGTCGACCAAAGTGTTCTTCACCCTTTTTGCCCTGCTTGGTCTCTTCATTTGTTTCTTTGGACACAGATTCTGGAAAACAGGTATTTTTCTATAGTTGCTATTTTCAGGCGCTGTGGTCTTTTTTGCTTAAATTCTGCTAGGAGATTTATGACCTCTAAGTAGATTAAGTAACTGCTTATCTCCAACTGTCTTCATAGATTTGTGACTGGGGTTCTTTCAGTAAAGATTTTACTTAGTTGCTGTGCTTTTTAATTTTTTCTCTTAATGATGGAGTGTAACTTCCTCTTAGGGAAACAAGACTGGATTTGCGCAGCAAACTTCAATTGCTAGCTAGGTCAGATAGCCAACTAAAAATAACTGGTTGGAAATCAGGACATCTGTGTAAGAATATGTGGATTTTGGTATTGGTGGTTGACGATGTTTCCTATAAATCATGCTGCAGGTCTGTGGTATATTATATGTAGATTGAAATGTCTGCTTAGTCCTAGGAGGTTGAGACTGCAAACAGGAACTCCCACAATCTCCTCGGTGAAAACCATTCAGGGAGCGAAATACCATAGTTCCTCCCCTTCCCCCATCCGTGGGGCATACTTTCCAAGACCCCTACTGGATGCCTGAAACTACTGACAGTACTTGGACCCTATATATACTATGTTTCTTCCTGTAATACATACCTATGATAAAGGTTAATTTATAAATCGGGCACAGTAAAAAATTAACAACAATAATGCAATAGAGTAATTATGGCAATATGCTGTAATAAAAGTTATGTCAGTGTGGTCCCCCTCTCTCAAAATATCTTCTTGTCCTGCACTCACCTTCTTGTGCTGATGTGAGATGATAAAATGCCTGTACGATGAGATGATGTGAGTTGTATGATGTAGGTAGGAATTGGTACACAGTGAGCTTTAGGCTACTGTTGACCTTTTGGTGAACCTCAGGAGGAGGATCCTCTGTTTCCGGACCACGGGGTAACCGAAGCCGTGAAAAGAGTATCCACGGATAAGGGGGGTATGACTGTATACGTTATGCTCGCTGAATTGATTTGAATTTTTGGGCTGCCTTTTAAGTAACAATGTTTTCAATTACTAAAAAAAAAATCCTAATTTAATTCATTAACAAGGGGTATACTGGAGCATCAAGGGAAGAGTGAAAATAATCCTGATCTCAAACTCTTTAAACTTGCTTTAATAAATTACGAATTAAAATATGCATTTCTTTCTCAATTACTATATTTTTTTCTTGATTGAGAAGAAAATATTGTGAAGAATGTTTCATTCCTCAAAGTATAGAATGCTTCTGTAACAAAGAATTTAATTTTTAAGCCCCAGGCAAGGCCCCAAATATATTACTAGGTATTTTAGTGGGTGAAGACAGTGATTAATTATTCATCCTGGACAAAAAAGGATGAATTAAAGGAAGGTATAAAGGTCACTTTTTGCTTTAGAAGAGTTTGTTATTTTGCTTTATCTTTTTATTTTTGCTCACGTAACAAATTGAGTGTGATGAGATTCAGATCAGATACAATGACAAAAGTATACTCTTCTTGTTTTCAGTGGGAACTATGAGGATGTTAGAGTGAGCTATGAAATTAACAGTTAACAACTTACCAGCTGAAACTGACCTCTATGCAAGAGCGTATCCAATAGTTAGTACTTTAATATCGCATGCATTTTAATATGATTTCTAAATTTTTCTTGTCTTTCAGGTAATTATTTCTTTCCTCTAAATGTCCTAATATGTGTAAATTCTGGGAGCTGAAGCATATATTTGTAGGTTAGAAATTTAAATTGCACCGTAAAAAAAAATACGTAACCATAGCTTGTATTTTTTTTTTTTTTTTCTGGTGGTTTGCTACTAGAATTGTTTTTCATAGGCTTTATCTTCATGGGACTCTTCTTCTACATACTGATTACAAGACTGACACTTATTAAATATGATGGTAAGTGAAAATAATACAGTTTCATTGGAAAGGTGTTGTGTTCACACTCCCCCTTTCTTTGTGTAGTTTGACCAGTATTGTGTGTGCTATTACGTGTGTAAATAATGGGCCACCCATAATGGAGACGTCTTTTCTAAACTACTTATTTAGACCTTCTCCTCTGGGTTTTTAATCTGCATGGTGAATTCCTTGGTACTTAGGGAAATGAAGGGCCATGTTGATTATAAACCTGTGTTCTAGCTCTCTAGTGTATTGAAGATACGAGATTTATAACCATCAAAAATATTAAGATTTTCTTTACCTTAAAACAAAACCCGGCCATGTCTCATTGAACAGAATGCTTGTTCCCCGTTCTTCCTTAGCCCCTGTTTATAGATTGTGCCAAGCCACACCTGTCACGTGTCCTGGGAGGTATAGTTTACCTGCTGGTTCCCATGGCTCAGACCAGCCCCTTCCCTGGAAAACAACACCCCCCCCCCTCCCCCCACCGCCATGCTGGTGTCATGTCACCCCCTCAGTACCTGGCCTACAGAAAGGCTAAGGTTGGCTCTGGTGATGGTGTTGTGTATTTGAAGCATGTGGTAGGAAAAGCCGCCTCTGGTCAAACAGTTCATCTTCTTCTTCTGTGCAGTTCGTCTGATTCTGACAGCCGTCGCTGGAAGCGTTGGTGGGATTTTTTTGGTAGCTGCTTGGTGGCGATTTGGAATCCTCCTGCTCTGCATGCTGTGTGTTGGATTAGTGTTGGGCTTCCTTGTCTCCTCAGTGATGTTCTTCGCTTTCCTGGGTAGGAGATATGTAATGTTTTGTGTGTTCAGTTTTTTGTTTGAAAGACCTTTATTTGGGCTCTCTAGGTACAACTACCGCCTCTCAGGGACTTGGGGCCTTACCTGTAGAGCTCTGGAAATTTGTTTTGTTTTAATGTTTTTATTTTTGAGAAAGAGACCGAGCATGAGCAAGGGAGGCGCAGAGAGAGAGAGGGAGACACAGAATCCGAAGCAGGCTCCAGGCTCTGAGCTGTCCGCACAGAGCCCGATGTGGGGCTTGAACTCAAGAACCATGAGATCATGACCTGAGCCGAAGTTGGACGCTTAAGCGACTCAGCCACCCAGGCACCCTGAGTTCTGGAAATTTGTATCTGTGATGTGGCACTCTGGGGAGTACCAGTACACGGTGAATCTTGAGCAGAAGCTCCATTTATCCCACAGATGAACTGGGCATGGCTCTGTTGGAGCTGAGTTGGGAACCTGGTGCTTTGTTCCTGGTTTTCATTTCCACCGTCTGCCAAACCCCAGATATTCTAATGTACCTACTTGTCCTCTAGGTCAGTAGCACAGGGATGGTGTCAGAGATTTTTTTTTCTTTAAGTAATTCAGTTTCTGTCAATTTTTAGAATGTGGTTAACTTTTCTAAGTTAACTTTCTTTTGTAGGGGAGGAAAAATTTCCTTTTTATCCTTCTAAGGTTCTTTGGCTGGTAAAATAATTAAATTGACATAAGATAGATTAATAAGAGAAAAACAAATTTAATTTTGTATATACAGGAGACCCAGAAAAATATGAGACCCAAAGGCAGGGAGTTTCAGACCTCTGTGTCATATGGAGCTAAGAAATGGGGTAAGCGTGCAGGGTTTCAGATGGTGGGGGTTGGGGGTGCAATTCAGCAAGAAGACAAGAAGATAAGAGGAGCAGACATTTGGTAATCAGATGTTTGCCCTGCTAGGCAGTTAAGTCTTTCAGAGAAAATAGTTATCTCTGTTCATTGTTCTCTCCCTGGGCCATGATCCCTATTTACATTCTTTTAGGCAGTTAAGGAAGCAATAAAAGTTTTTCCTGACTCTGCTGGGTCTTGAGTGCCTTCAGCTCAAAATAATCCACATGCCTGAGTGGCACATTCTACTGCCCTTTGTGGTTGCATAATAACTTACATTTCCTGATTGTTGTCAAAAATGCAGAAAAAAAAAAGGAGTATTTATATTTTAAGGTACTCTTTTAGGCTATTTCCTTCTTGTGATAATGTTCTTATTATATCAACCTCAGCTTAAAGTTAATTTAGTTCTTGTGTATATCTTATATATATCAACCTCAGATTAAAGTTGATGGAAATGTTAGATATAAGGATATAAGAGGCTGTCACCTCTTAAGAATGCATGAAATGACAGAGTGTGGTTGGCTCTCTGAAGACTTTTTTCCCCCGAGACCAGAAAGAATTGACAACCTGTGTGTTTACTGACTATTCCAAGTCCCTTTGTTCTGATTTTAGCAAACCTATGAGTTCATTCCCACAGGCCCCCTTGCAGGTAGCAATATATATAAGAAACTAGATACGTTTATATATAAAAACTAGATAGTCTGATGCTCAGTAGCAATGTTTAGATTTGCCTAAAGGACAGATTCACAGGGAAATTTGTTGAAAATGCATATTCAGGGCCCTATTCTAAAAGCACTAAATCAACTACTTAATAAGCTCCCTTCCCTTGTTTTGTTAATGGTTGGAGGGATGATTGGTTAGAATTTTTAATAATGTGTTTATGAACTGACTCATTGCTGAAGGACAGTTAGGATCAGTGTCTCCGGTGGATGCAAAGTCCTATTTTTAAGCATTAAAATTTTAAACATTTCTAAGCATTAAAATTTAAAAAAATTTTAGGCATTAAAATTTTAGTTGGTGGCTAACTTCTCAGATCTAATTAAATTGCTACTGTTTTCACCTTATTATGTAGCCAGCAAAGAGCTTATACTCTGAAAGGGTCAGTCTTCACATGCTGGCATCGCGACTACTGTTTTCAATCCCTGGATTCCTTGACTTTTTTTTTTTTTTTAAGCTGCATGTGTATTTTGTGAAGGTTAATAGAGTTAAACTACAGAATATGACCCATAAATCCACCTCACTGCAGCACGTTGCAGTTTGCTTTCTCAGAATGTGTGGTCCCAAGGTCCGATCTTACTATGGAACTCCCCCTCTTCTGGGATTTATGGGTCTTTTTTTTTTTTTAATTTTTTTTATTTTTATTTATTTATTTTTTTTATTTTTTTTTTTTCAACGTTTATTTATTTTTGGGACAGAGAGAGACAGAGCATGAACAGGGGAGGGGCAGAGAGAGAGGGAGACACAGAATCGGAAACAGGCTCCAGGCTCTGAGCCATCAGCCCAGAGCCCGACGCGGGGCTCGAACTCACGGACCGCGAGATCGTGACCTGGCTGAAGTCGGACGCTTAACCGACTGCGCCACCCAGGCGCCCCGATTTATGGGTCTTAAGATACAGGGCCACTTCCAGTTGGGCTGAATGATGGTGTCAGTATCAGTATCAAATAATTGTCCAGCTTATACCCTCACCTCTAAACTTAATTTATAAATAGGAGTTCTAATATATTCTTCCTGGGTCACCCCAGGTGTGCTGCATGTTGGAGAAGGGTTCAGTAGGAGTGCGGTCAGTGGTTAGCTCCTATCTTTCCTGATACGTGAGGAGTCACATCTTCTAGTCTGTAGTGGCTGGACAGGAAATGCATTGATGGTAAAAATCTAGTAAAAGGATTTTGCTGTTCGTTTTGGGTGGGATTTCATACAGTTATCTCTGAATGCCATTTACTTGCACTTTTTACTTTGCAGTACAAAATCACAGAATGATAGAAGCACAGAGCAAGAGAGGATGGTTTGAACTACAAAATAGTTCAATCTTCTTATCTTATGGGTTAGGAATGTGAGGCCCAGCATCACAGCTAGTGAACGGAAGAGTTTAGACTCGTCCAGCCTCTTCTGCATTTCCCTGGGAATAAACGCAGAGCATTTACCTGCTTGATCCCACCCCTTGACCTTCTAAGACACATCCTTCAAAGGGGATTGTATTGGCCATTAAATCAAAAAAGTCAGAATTCATTTCTAAATGCCAGGCTATGCCTTGGTTGTTACAATAAACTTTCCATGTGTGTCTGTGTTCAGATGTTGAGAAGATGAAATTGAACTTGGTAAACCTGTTGTTAACTCTTGATTTCTTCTTGCTTTTTCAGGGAACCTAAAGATTTTTCATGATGATGGTGTGTTCTGGGTGACCTTCTCCTGCATAGCTGTTCTCATTCCAGTAGTTTTCACGGGCTGCTTAAGAATAGTGAGTGTTTCATCAATGAGATTCATTCACTATATTGTCCCGGGCCTTCACTTGTTCACGTGTTGCATCATTTTGCATGTTTTATTTACTGGGGAGAGCTGTAGGACAATCTTCATGAGATGATTAATTTTAAATAGCCTCGTTACTGTGAAAGCGGGAGAAGTTCTGATTATAATGATCACAGAGTGTTTTTCATCAAGTGGAGTAGGCAGGTCACCACTGTCCATATGCTTTGGACAGTGGGAGCAGAGAGGTTGGGCTCACTATAATTCACAACCTGGTGGGTGCTTAGTTTCAGCGGTCTCTCCAAAGAAGCATTCTTTGTGTAATTAGACTTTGTTGCTGAGGTTCTTTCACAGGGAAGACATTTTCTATAAGGTTCTGTTTTGAGAACTCACTATGGGTTTCGAAGGTGGTTTTCAGTTTAACCTGCCAGGTAGCCTTTATTCAGCTCTGAGACTTGATCCCGTTTCATGGGCCCTGAGGGAGAAGTGATTCCCTGTGATTGTTGAGGCCAGTAATGAGGCATAGAAACAATTTCTTGTTCTACCAGTGGCCATGCCTAAACTCTTGCACTCTTCCACAGCTGAACATACTGACTTGTGGACTCATTGGCTCCTACTCGGTGGTCTTGGCCTTTGACAGTTACTTGTACACAAGCCTTTCTCATATCACTCTGAATGTACTCAAGAGAGCACTCAACATGGATTTCCACAGAGCTTTCACAAATGTGCCTTTTCAAACTAATGGTAAGACTAAATCCAAGAACTGGAGTGACAGTCAAATAAGAATATTGGCCTGCCTGTGCCAACAAGGGCACTTGGTAACTCAATTGAAAGAAGGCTAACTAGACAAAAGGAGGAAACCCACGCCCTACAAATGCTATTAGAGCCTTCCGTTAATGATAACTTATGATCCACAGGAGCAAATAATTTAAATTTGTAAGTGGTGGAAGTTCACACTTCTAAAAATCTACTGAGTGAATTTTGTTAAGAAATTTCCCAACCATGATGGTTACCTGTTCAGATTCCCAGTTGGGAGAAAAATTCTGAGAACAAAACTGTTTGGCACCTTACAGATTGGGGTGGGATGAGGGATGAGAATGACAGCCTGATTTTTAAAGTTATTCCCTTGTTTCCCTCCTTTAAAGAAGCATGTAATTTGCTAATTGAAAGTGAAAAAGTGATTTTCAGTCTAGAAGTGTTACCATTTCCACAGTTGTAAGATTCTATCTGTTAAAGGTTTTCCATTAACTTTTTGAGGAAGAGAAAATGACCAAATTAAGTATTCACAGTGAGTGTAAGATATATTGGTTTCAGAAATGTTAAAATATGGAAGATGGAAAAGCATATCTTAGAGTTGGAAAATATTTAAGCACAATCATGATTGCAATATCTTTACCTCTATTATGCTGAGCCTGCCCTCATTGGATAGGAGGTTGATGGTTAGAGACCTCAAAATCCATGTTGTCTTGGAAATTTTACATACAAGACGATATTTTGCCAAGCCTTGTACTGGAAGCTCAGTTACAGTGTGTTGACTCTCTCCATGCATTTCTTTTTTTTAAATTTTTTTTTTTTTCAACATTTATTTTTGGGACAGAGAGAGACAGAGCATGAACGGGGGAGGGGCAGAGAGAGAGGGAGACACAGAATCGGAAACAGGCTCCAGGCTCTGAGCCATCAGCCCAGAGCCTGACACGGGGCTCGAACTCCCGGACCGCGAGATCGTGACCTGGCTAAAGTCGGACGCTTAACCGACTGCGCCACCCAGGCGCCCCTCTCCATGCATTTCTAATCCACCCTATGAGTGTGGTGGGGCCCAATATTGAGTGAAATGGGGAAAAAGAGAGCAAGGTGGCATCTCCTGTTCCATGGTGTATGTTTGTGAGGTGTATCTTGATGACTGCCTTCTCCCCACCCCACCTGCAGAAAAACACAACAAACAACTATGCCTGTGGGCATTGGTCATAAAATGTTGGAGTTCCAAGGATCCAAACAACTGATTCCTTTACAGCCTGTCTGGACTTTCAAATGCCATCATAGGAAATTCCTATTTTAAAATGTAAAACCGTAGCTTCCTTATTTATTCCTTGGTTTGTAAATGAGGAGATATACATGTTTGGTCAAACTCACCAAACAGTCTTAATTGTACTGAGAAAGAATGACACAGATTTAAACTATGAGAAGTTAAATGTTAAGAGCTGTGTTAGGTATTTAAGAGACAAGAGTTCAAACTGCTTTTCTGTTGTTTTTTTAGACTTTATTATCCTGGCAGTATGGGGGATGCTTGCTGTGAGTGGAATCACGTTACAGATTCGAAGAGAAAGAGGGCGACCATTTTTTCCTCCCCACCCATACAAGTTATGGAAGCGAGAGAGAGAGCGCAGAGTAACAAACATCCTGGACCCTAGCTACCACATCCCTCCATTGAGAGAGAGGCTCTATGGCCGAATAGCCCAGATCAAAGAGCTCTTCCAGAAGGAACAGCCAGCCGGAGAGAGAACACCCCTGCTTCTGTAGATGCCAAAGGGGGTTGGTCAGTGTGGTCTCAAAGTACTGCCCAGGCGTTGCCTCAGCTTTGGTGTGTATGCCCAGCCTGCTGCAGCAGTCTCCGGTGCAACTCTGATAAGAACAGAGGCGTATGTATGTGTGCTTTGCACAGTTTCACGGTGTCCTTATTGATGTGTTATCAAAAGGTACCCTTCTTTTGTTTAATTGTGGTAAAACACACATTTACCATCTCAATCATAAAGTATATAAGTTCAGTAGGCACTTTGTTTTTGTCCTTTATTGCTTACAATGCTAATTTAAAAACTAAATTATGTCCGTTATTTGAAAATAGGGTGATTTACATAGATCAGATATGGATATAACGGCCTTGGCTTTTTCTTTAAAGGCCTTTTAAAATAGTGTTGACCTCTGATCTCTAAAATGTGTTTGAATTTTTTTTTTAAGGAAACCGATTGGCGCCTACCTTAATCTGTAGTCCCTTTAGTAAGGAAGCCTTTTAACATTTGCATTTTTTAGTTGTTTCTGCTAAATTGGTTGTTATTAGCATTGATGTAAAAATAGTGTCAAAAATTTTCTCTTTTGTGTGAAGACTTTGTACCATCTATATTTTAGTGATGAGGAGGGAGGGGGTCAAAAAGGATTAAAGAATTTAAAGGAGCTACTTTTAATCAGGTTCTTGGATTCTGTAAGGAAAGTTCCTTCCATTTTGACCCTCCCCCCCGCCCCGCCCCAAGCAAGCACTTCGATGCCCTGGGCTGCGTACCCACTCCTCACGGCATCTGGTTCTGCCTTGGATCGGAAGCTGGTGACTCTGACACAATGAGTAACGGTGAGGGTAGTTGTGGTGGTTGCATACGCATTTGTGAGTTAACCACTATTTAAACGATGCTGCTTTTAAGAGTTTTTTCACAGCACGATAGATTTTTGGAGTTTTAGGTAACTGGAAAATTTTCAGCTTTTGCATTTGTTTTGGAAAGGCTGAAACACAAAACTAAACATACAGAAAGCGAAAACATACAAAACTAATCATTTTTGCATTGCAGAATTACACACAGGTGTTTACTATTATGTAACCCTCACTGTTTATATAACTTCAGTAACACTTGAATTTTTTTTTTTAATTACTGTAGGGATTGTGGCTTCTTCCATATCTTTGTACATTCTGACAAGTTATATGGAATGTTTGGGAGTTATTTTCTGTACCATCAAAATGTACTGCCACTGAAGACTGTAAAGACAGAGCACACTTTTTTGGAGGATTGAGACAAATTACTTAAAAAATTTTCATAATTTGTGAGTCATAAAATGCCAGTTTGTATCATTTTTTTAAATAATAAATACCTATTTTGAAGAAAAATGCTAAAAAGTCTCATTATTCTTAACAGATTTTTTTTTTCCTCACCAACTGTATTTGTACCATAGCAGTGAAGACATGACAGAAGTGTCATAGGTATAAAATTACTTAATCTGGAGAATTAAATCTTTATTTAAAAAATTTGGTTTAAGCCTAAGCGAAATACTAGGAAATGAAGGAAATCTGCGGCAGTGTGTTAAATTTATATCCCTTGTTAGAAGGAAAGCTGACGTCTTTGGTGGGCTGATTTGTGTTGGTTATTAGCACTTCAGGTTTGTGTAACTGAAGAAAGGTAGTAGTATTACCAGAAAATTAGTTATACTATTCCTTAAATGTTTTGGTTCTGACCAGTCTGTTAGGGGTTAGCTACCAGGTTGCTAAATCACAGCAGCTAACTCGTGCCATGGATCAGTAGATCTATAGAAGGTTGGGATAGAAAATTGATTCTTCCAAGGAAATTGCTAGACTGTTAGACCAGAAACAGACCTTAGAGATCATCTTACTTGGTCCCTTATTTTATAACTGAGTAAATTCTTAACCAATGAGTCAATTATATGGATATTTATCAATAACTGTGCCCAGATCAAAATTTGGGATACCTGATTCCCTATACAAATGTGCTTTATGCTCTATCATGATGAAAATGTAAGTCACTAATTATTTTCAGCTCTGTTCTGCTGGTGGATTGGTGACAACACAGTGAGAAGGCAGCCTTCTGCAAGAGGAAAAAGGCCTCCGTGGAACCCAACCTTGAACTTGGACTTCCAGCCTCCAGAATGGTGAGAAAATAAATTTCTGTTGTTTATGGCACCCAGTCTGTGATATGTTATGGCAGCCCTAGCAAACTAATACCCTTTATAAATCATTTCACCCTGAATGTTGATTGGAAGACCTCTGGGCAGTTTGGCCACCGTGTTTGTGAGGACCATTCTATGAAACTGAGATACAGAGGGGCTCAAGTTAGTGGAAATTTGGGCTTACCCAGGGACTACCATATAGTCATTACATGGGAGGTTGGCAGGTCTGGATCAAGCTACATCAGTATTAATAGGCAAAATAAAGAAAATACGCACAATGATAGTCGTTTTTACTTGGCTCTCACCCTTTACTCATTAAATGAATATGAGTTAAATTCCTAAATGTCAGGCCTTGCCTTGGGCACTAGGAAAAAGATGGCAAAATATTCCGGCATGGTGCCTATCTCAGGGCTTAGAGTGTGAGGAGACAGATACACTTCAATAGTTATACAGAGGAGGTATGGTAGGCAGTGAAATTTTTGATGGAGTAAGGGGTAGAATCGGGATGCCAGGGAAGAATTCCTTGAAATGACATTTAAGCTGAGACTTGGAGGATGAGTAGGAGTAACAAAACCACAAGGAGGCAGAGTGCATTCCATGTACTGTGGTTAAAGGCATAAAGAAAAGCTTCAAGGCCTTCTCTTCTCTACGGAGAGCTTCCAGTGGAGTCTCTCCCACCTGTATGCCCAGCCAGTCCTTACAGCCCTTCACATTGGTGCTTGGTGAGGTGAGTGCTTGGTGGGGTCAGCTCTCCCATTCTCAGCTTTTGGCATTTTGATCCAGGAAGGAGGTTGACAGTGTTGTTGTTTTTTGTTTTTTTTTTTTTTAATTTTTTTTAATGTTTATTTTTGAGAGACAGAGACAGAGCATGAGCAGGGGAGGAGCAGAGAGAGAGGGAGACACAGAATCTGAAGCAGGTTCCAGGCTCTGAGCTGTCAGCACAGAGCCCAACGTGGGGCTCAAATTCATGAACTGTGAGATGAGCCCAAGTCAGACACTTAACCCACTGAGCCACCCAAGTGCCCCAGCGTTGTTGTTTTTTTTAATTCAGATATAATTGACCTAATGTGTAAGTTTAAGGTACAGTATGTTGATTTGATACAATTATTTATTAAATATTACTCTGATTATTCCTACAATATGATTACCCTATGATTAATATCGTAGAGTTAGTTTGCATCTCTATCGTGTCACATAATTATTCTTTTTGTGAAAGCAATTAAAATCTAGTCTCTTGGCAACCTTGAAGTTCATAATACAGTATTGATGACTATAATCCCTAGTGCACTTGGGCTCCAGAATTTGTCTACTAATTTCCTTAAATAACGTTTCTCCAATTCTCCCACGCCCACCTGCTGGTATCCACCATCCTCTGTTACTAGGAATTTGGCTTTTTTGGATTTCACATATAAGTGTTATCATCTAGTGTTTGTCGTTCTCTGACTTCCCTCACTTGGTATAATGTCCTCCAAGTCTATCCTTGTTGTTGCACATGGCAGGATTTCTTTCTCTTTTCTTACCACCGAGTAATATTCAATTGTATATATAAGCCACATCTTTATCCATTCTTCCGTTGATGGCCACTTAGGATGTTTCCCTGTCTTGGCTGTTGTGAATAATGCTGCCATAAGCATGGGAGTTACATTTTTTCAAGATCCTGCTTTTCATTTCCTTTGGATATATACCCAGGAGTGGGATTATTGGATCATATGGTAGTTGTTTTCATTGTCCATCTTCCTCGTTAAATTTGGACTATACTACAAAACTGCCCAGAGCATACCTTGTCTTTTTATTTACCTTTCTTATTTCCTTCCAAGACCCTAGAATTTAGCAATTGTTCCCTGGCAGGTGGGTCAGAACACTTGGGTGACCCACAAAAGCCATAGTCCTCAAAATCTTTCCTTCTGTCCCAGAGTCTTATTAATGTACCTGTATACAAGTATAATATACCTGACTCCATTGCTCCCCAAGGGTGAATTCCTTCTTTTGGAAGGAGATTGAAGAATGGCCACAATTACTTTTTTACGGGCTAAAGTTTTTAAGGGCTAAACGGCTTATTCACCTGAGGTTCACGGCTCCTTCTGCTAATGGATTTTCTACTGTCCAGAGTGGCTTGTACGTGCTCTGCCCTGCCTGAACTTGTGGTGGGCGCACTGGGAAAAGCATGGATGCGTGTCTGGGAGCTTTAAGGAAGGAGATAGAAGATCCAAAAATGATGCAGATGGAAGAAGCAACTGAGACACATTAAGTGTGCCTTTGCTCCCCAGTTCTCCATGGGCTGTGTTTTCAGCAATTGAACTGGACCTCAACATGTTTTTTAAACTAGCTGTCTCCTTTGGAGAGACCATCCATATATCAAAATTCCTGAAAACTGAAATACATTGTATTGCTAGGGCTGGGCCTGGGGTTCTAGAGGACTGTTTTCATGGACAGGATTAAAGGCTTTTTTCTGAAAAAAGTCTCTCATCCTATTAATGCCCGAAGGTTTTTCAACATAGGACAGTCTTCCATTTCACAAGTAGAGCTACTCTTCTTCCAGATCAGCTCTCCCTCCTGAATTACTTCAATTGTAGATCCCAGTGATTTTCCACTGAATGTTGTTAACCTCTTGTATTCTGTATGTCTAGAGTCTACATGACTGGGAATAAAAACCTTATAATCTTTGAGATAGGTCTTTTTTTACACTTCAAATTTTTATTTAAATTTCAGTTAGAGATAGGTCTTAAACATATTCTAGAAGTTCACCTTTGAGGAATGCATTCACTTGATCTCACATCAGCCTTTGATTTGATAGCACTGTGCACTTGCCCACTGAGTGGTGCTGAAATTGGAGATGCAGCTGATAAATCCTTGGCATTTTAAAGTAGCCAAGGGCCAGCCCTATTCATCTTGAACTGTATATACAGACAAAAGCAGTGTGCTGAGGCTTGGGGTTATTGCACTGTGACAGGGAGAAACTCTTGAAACACTGATTCTAACTAGCTTTGTTACTTGTATTTTTAAAAAAAAAATTTTTTTTTAACGTTTATTTATTTTTAAAACAGAGACAGAGCATGAACAGGGGAGAGTCAGAGAGAGAGGGAGACACAGAATCTGAAACAGGCTCCAGGCTCTGAGCTGTCAGCACAGAGCCCGATGCGGGGCTCGAACTCACGGACCGCGAGATCACGACCTGAGCCGAAGTCGGCCGCTTAACCGACTGAGCCACCCAGGTGCCCCAGCTTTGTTAGTTTTATAGAAAGCCCAAATGTAGCCTTCCTAGCAGTATCTGATACTCGAGAAGTATATATCCTGTGTTTCAAGATCAGGATATTTTTATTCCGGGTCCAGTTCTACCTACTGATACTGATTTCAGTGTAGTGAATTTTCTGCAGGCTTTAGTTTTTCCAAAGCAGTGGGTTTACTCTTTTCCTTTTGCTCATATGGGGAAAAAAAACTTGTGAGGGATAGCATTAAATGAAAAAAAATTGAGGAACTAAGGTGTAAGACTCCAATTATGTGTATTTGTGTGTAAATATGTTTAAAAACATTTATAGGGAAGTTTTTCTGATTCAGAAGAAACTTCTAATTACCCCTGGGAAGACACAGGTTGTAGGAAGAAGTTGACTTACTTTAAACTGTACTATTTTCTGTATGGTAGATTTTTAACCGTCTACATTTATTTTTTCCTTTATGTGAAAGATCTCAAAAAGGAACATAACCTAACCAACTTCTGAGAATTTATACACCAGAAATCACAGTACATAAATTATGCACATGAGTTAATGAAGCATTTTTTTTTTTTTAATTTTATTTTTGAGAGAGAGCACAAATGGGGGAGGGACAGAGAGAGAGGGAGACACAGAATCCGAAGCAGGCTCCAGGCTCTGAGCTGTCAGCACAGAGCCTGTCTTGGGGCTCGAACCCACAGACCATGAGATCATGACCTTAGCCAAAGTTGGATGCTATACCGACTGAGCCACCCAAGCGCCCCTGGGTGCATTGTTTTAACAGAAATTTCAAACAGTCTGAATATCCATCAGAAGAAAGAGTTGAATAAATTATGATACATCGATACAAAGATAGTCACAAAAAAACTGCTTTGCAGGCAACAGAAAACTAGCTGGCTAGCGTATGTAAAACAGAGTTAGTTGGAAGTATACTGATGTTACTTGCTTCTGGACATTTCCCCCTATGCATTTTATTTATTTATTTTTTTAATGTTTACTTTTTGTGAGAGAGCATGAGCAAGAGAGGGGCAGAGAGAGAAGGAGACATAGAATCCGAAGTAGGCTTCAGGCTCTGAGCTCTTAGCACAGAGCCCGATGCGGGGCTCAAACTCAAGAACTGCGAGATCATGACCTGAACCGAAGTTGGATGCTTAACCGACTGAGCCACCCAGGCACCCCACCCGCTATGCAGTTTTTACATGGTTGTAATTACATCTGCAGTATAGCATTCAGGTTTTTATTATGTAAATTTAGTTATTTTTTTGTTTCTGTTGCTAGAATCTTTAAGCCACAGTATATATAAACTGCTTTGGGTAGATATTGATAGTAAATTAGTAATCTGGAAGTAAATTATTTCCTTATTGTATGATACTTGGGTTTAATTTGCTCACTCTAACACTATCATAATGTGGCTTTAACCAGGGGAAGCAGTAGAGATGGTGAGAGATGGTAGGATTCTGATATATTTAGAAGGGAGGGGGGTCAATAGGATTTGCTGATGAATTGGATGCAAGATAGAAAAAGTGGAGTCAAAGATGCCAGGAAGGTTTTTGGCCTTGGCCGCTGAAAAGATGGAGTTGTCACCATCTGAGATAGGGAAGCATATGGAGAGGCCTGGGGGGAAGACTGCTTGGAGCATGTTAAGTCTGAGATCCTTGATAGTTACAGTTGGAAGAGTCAGAGTTCATGAGAGCTGTAAATTTGGGAGTCATCAGCAGTACAGGTGGTATTTAAAGTCATGAGACTGGGTGAGATCACCAAGGAAGTGAGCAGGAATAAGGACTGAGCCCTGGGGCTTAAAGTCAGAAGAAAGGGACAGAGGAGGCTGAGAGGCAGCCACTGATGTAAAAAGAAAGCCCCTTCAAATTTCAATTAGAGATTATTCTTCATTGATATTTCACTAAAAAATGAACTCCTATTTTACTCTGTCAAAAAAGGTAGTGATCACCAAAAGTTGAGTTACGGATCTGTGATCTTCCAGTCATTGAGGCAGTTTAGAAATAGAAAATTTTGGAAGTCACCTTGATATTAAAGAATACCAATATGAGCAGAAAACACTCTGTGAGGTTGTGTAGAACTGGTTTTTTAGAATTGTATTTCCACTATAAAATAAAAAGCATGTAGTGGATAGATGATAAATAGATCATTGTTTTCTAGGGCTGCTGTAACAAATTACTACAGGTAGGGTGGCTTAGCAGAAATTTATTCTCTCACAGTTCTGAAAAATCAGGAAGGCCAGAAGTCTAATATCAAGCAGGGCTGGCCCCTTCTGGAGGCTCTGAGGGATGATTCAATTCATACCCCTCTCCTAGCTTCTGTTGGCACCTTAGGGCTCTGCAGCTTGCATAACTCTCTGCCTCTGTCTTCACATGGCTTTCTCCTTATGCCTGTTTCAAATATCCTTCTCTCTTATAAGGACACCGGTCACTGGATATAGGGCCCATCCTAAATTCAAGATGAGCTAATTCCAAGATCCTTAAATCTGCAAAAACTATTAAAAATGTGGTCAGTATGGGACACCTGGGTGGCTCAGTCCGTTAAGTCTCTGACTCTTGATTTCGGCTCAGGTCATGATTTCATGGTTCGTGAGTTTGAGCCCTGTGTCGGGCTCTGCCCTGGCAGCCTGGAGTCTGCTTAAGATTATCTCTCCCTGTCTCTCTGCCCTTCCCTGCCTCACATGCACTCTCCCTCTTTCTCTCCAATAAACTTAAAAAAAATATATGGTTGGGGTGCCTGGGTGGCTTAGTTAAGTATCTGACTTCAGCTCAGTTTGTGAGTTTGAGCCCCGCATTGGGCTCTATGCTGACAGTGCAGAGCCTGCTTGGAATTCTCTCTCTCCTTCTTTATCTGCCCCTACCTCCCCCACTTCTCTCTCAAAAATAAAAATAAACTTTGAAAAGATATATACATATATGCCACATTCACAGGTACAGGAGGTTAGCACTTGGACGTGCCTTTGCAGGGACACTTTGTAAAAAAAAAAATTTAATACTGATTTTTGACAGGGAGGGGCATAGAGAGGGGGAGAGAATCCCAAGCAGGCTCGATGCCCAGTGTGGAGCCTGACTCGAGGCTCAATTCTCTTGACTGTGAGACCATGACCTGAGCCCATATCAAGAGTTGGATGCTGAGCCACCCAGGTGCCCCTGCAGCAGGGACACTCTTAAATCTACCACATATGATTGTAAAAAGGTTTGCTGGATCAGCAATAAGTTGCTGGCCAATTCCTAAGAAATACAGATAGAAGTTGTTGCTAAGTACTAGTTTTCTGGTAAGAGATGAAATGCCAGAAAAATAAACTGTATGTAAGCATTGTTCTCACATTAACTTGGAGACCATATCAATTTCAACCACTCATCTTTATTGATAAAATAGGCTCCTATGCAGTATACACTCTCAGACATAAATTTAAGGTTCTGCTTAAAAACAAAAAATATATGGATGGAAAACTGTTGCTATGTAACAAAGTAAATGTCTTTGAACGCCAAGATCTTAAAATGATATCCAAGTAAGAAGACCAAGAATAAATTAACTTGTTTATAAAAAAATAGTTATCAAGAAACATTTTATAATAGAGCTGCCTCAATGAATTGCCTCAGACTTCATCTCAACTGTGTATTTTTTTTAATTCTGACTTGGGATAAAAACTGTATGAATGAATGTGCCACCAAATTAATATATTCTTTACCCCAAACCAATAGAAAAGGTTAAAAATAAAAACTGTCATTTATAAAATATCAATTAAGGCCTCTGAAAAAAGGAATCTATTCAGTGTTTGGGCCATTAGCCCTTTTCAATCAGCCACATCAGCCCCACTTACTCCAAACTTAATATACAAAAATTCCAAAGTGAAAAGTAGCTTTGAATTTTACCAATATATGAAATTATACACAAAAGCTACCATGTGAATATTTCTTTAACAAATTACATACCCAAAAGTAGAATTTTCTATTGTGCTAATTTTAATATAAATTAGTATATTTAATCATATTTGATATTTTTATCCTTCTATAATCATAAAATAAGAAAAATTTAGATTTCAATTGATGTTAAAGTACATTTCTTTTTCTAGTGGCTTTTAAAAATTTACATACTGGATATAGATTTTGTAAAAAAAAAAAAAAAAAAAAAAAAACACACAAAAAACAAATACTTATGAATCTACAGATTTCCTCTCACCCCCACCCCCACCCTTTGACTGATAGAGTATAAGAAAAATCTTACAGGTTATGAGGACCAGAAAACAAATTTTATTTTGAAATTTTAATTTACTTTCTGTATTTCTTAAGAATACTTTTAAAAAAGGGTTCAATGAGGCAGAGGAATCCCCAATTTACTTTGACATTACCATACCTAGCTTGCTATATCAAACACTGCAACTCTGTTAGCTAAAAGAACTACCTAATATCCTTAAAGATCAACCAGAGAAGAGAAAAATCTCATCTTCATTATTTAGAACCAAAACTTGAATCTCTCAAAGGAGTAGTTTAACCTACTAATATGTCTCTTATAAGATCTTTCTTAGAAAGTAATATTCTTTCTCTTTCATTCCTGAAATGATATTTCATATACTTAAACCTATGGATAATTGTTAGTGGAGTATTTTAATTATGGCAAATCAGCTAAAATTAAATTAACTTTTGTTTATGGTGCATTTGAAACATTCCTACAGTCTTGCAAACTGAATTTTCTTTGACCAAAATTTACAGTAATGGGAAGGTAGACAGGCAACCATTAAAGCTGAAATCTCACAGTACATAAGCTATTTGTTAACTCTGACACCAAACAGGGAGGAGAAATAACATTTAATATGACAGTCTTCCATTCACAAAACTGTGCCAAGATGTGTATTTTAAAATTTGGATAATGTTATGAATTCCCAAACATTTATTGGGAATATTCATGTTTATCCAAGTATCAGCCAGAATAGCAACAGTACTGCTATTAGGTTCAGCAGTCACTCAAAAAATCTTTAGTTTGTTCCCCAATTAACAAAGTTTCTATTTTTTAATTATATTTTGGAATAAAATCTACAACCATTAATTCTGCATTTTTGCCAGCGTAAGAATGTCATTGCCAGTGCACTGTACATACTATAGAAAAAAAATAAAGGGTTGCTTGAGATGGATTTTTCTGTTAATTCATTCATGTCAGTAGGCCAGTCCCAGTGACCATTTGGAGCCTTGCAGGAAGCTCACAGACTTACAGGCTCTTCAGCTCTTCCTCAGACTCAGGTCACTATTGGTCACTAATGCTGACAAAGATGAACTTTCAGACACATCATCTTTCCTAAGGTTCAGAAATGATTCTCGAGTTATTTGCAGGATCTCTCTTAAGCCTTTGTTTTCTTGCTAAAAGAAGGCAAACAAAAAGATGTAGTCACCAAGATAGCTACAAAAATACAAACCTATCTTAAGCCAAACGTAAGAAGGTATGACAAAAAGTTTTATAATTGGCAGAGCAGAAATAGACTAAATGAATATACAAAGTTGAAAACTTGAATCCAGAGAACACTTTTTTAAAGAGGTAGGAACTGTGCTCCTTTTCCATCAGGTCAAAGCCGCCTTATTTATGCAGCTGTAACTGTAAATGGAACCTCAGAAACGGCCTCATTTTATAATCACAGTATAGACGAGGAAAAGTAACATCTAGGTTTATATCGATATAAACACAACAAAGCCAATGATGAGAACCTCTTAGGACTTTAGTTAGTACCTTTACTACTTTCCATGTTAGCATGGAATACAGGAAAGGTTTGGTTTTCCTCACTGGAATTTGAAAGCAGTGGGGCTGGTTGAGTAGATCTGAGATTTTTCAAGAAGGATAGTTAGGTGGGCAAATCGAGCACTGATAAACAACTCTTTTTCTTCTAGATTAGTTACTGTAAGAATTTGCAGACATTTAACAACTACTTTGTTCTCAGTCTTACTTTCTACGTTTCAATGGTATAAAGCAAGGATCAGCAAACTACAGCCTGGCTTGAGGCCTGTTACTGTCAATTAAACTTCACTGAACATAGGTAAACTGAATATTTTTTTGTGTGTATGGCTGCTTTTGTGTTACAATGACAGAGTTGAGTAGCACAGAGTTGAGTAACACAGAATGTCTGGTTTGCAAAAAAATATTTTCTGTCTGGTCCTTTACTGAAAAAGTTTGCTAAGCCCTGTTTTAAAGAATGAGAGAACACTGTGCTTAGAGACTGAAATCACTTTTGGCCCTCTATAACCAGTATCTCCACCATCATTTCAAAAAGAAGCTTTTAGAGTATAAAAGTCTACTGATTTGAACTATTCAACAATAACTTATGCTTTCACTACCACACAATAAAAGACAGAAAAGCTTTTATATTCCACAGAAAAATACGAATGCCCAAAGAATATTTGTAGATTAAAATAATTTTCCCTGCATCACCATGATCTCCAATAGAAATAAAGAAATTTTTTAAATTACTAAGTTAAAAGGCATATTCACCCAATAACAGGAACACATAGGATCAAAAAATGTCAATTTGCTCAAATACTGCTATAAGTTATACTGATCCTAGACTCTTGTATTACTATTGAAATAGTCTTGCACTATATACCCATATAACCAATATCCAGGTTAAGAAAGAGAACATTACTAGTTTTCCCGAGATGTATATATTTATTTAAATGGGATGTATTTTCTGGCATAAATCTTCGTGTGGACAGTTTTCACCCAATTTACAATTTAAAACTTACTTCAAGTTGAAATATTCGTTCCTGTTCCTTGCAGCCCTGTTGCTCATCAATTTCAATGGCTTTCCTCATTACTGCTGCCATTTCTGTTATCTGATCAACATGTGCTTGTAATTCCTGAAAAAAAGATGGGAGTTGCAAATCAGTGAAATAACTGTTTTTACTTTTGGATACTCTCTTTAAAAAAAAAAAAATCTGCTTTGCCACTTAATATGAATGTAATATTCTTACATTGCCATTTAACATGAATGTAATATATCAAACACATTTATAAGAAAGTTGACTGACCATGAATGTGCTTTTGAAATCAGATTTCTGTTAGGACTATAAATAAGGATAAGCAGCATAATTACAACTAAACCCACTAGCAAGAAGAGTACTATTTCACATTCCTCTTACCACAAATGATCAACAACCTTTCCTTTTTTGTACCTACACCTACTAAAGTAATGGGAAAGACAAAAATTTTTGACACATTCAATCTCTTTATCTCTAAAGTCTTGATGATTTATAAATCTTTATTATCTATGCCTAAACATTGATCTCAATCCAACCTACACTTGATCTTAGCCAAAAGGCCAAGAAGTGATGATCTCAATCCAACCTAAAACTTTTCCAGGTTATAATCCTCCTTGAGAGCAGGAACTGTATCTTGTTTATATTTGCCTGTGTTTGGTACATAACAGATCAGATAATAATAAATACTAAGTAAAATGAACATAAGTCTGCTTTTAAGTATTAAAATATTAAATGGCCTTCTTTGCAAACTGTTCAAAATATAATTTAGGTATAAAATAGATATCCACATTTATTTGGTACAGCAAGTAGATAAATTTTTTCCAATCTTGTGGTATTCATTTTTGCACACCCATGATGTGCCAAGCACTGTGCTAGGCAATAGGAATACGAAGCCTATTAAGACATGTTTCCTGCTTTCAAGGAGCTTCTAGTCAGGTGAAAGAGACAGACACAAGGTTTAAAAACCAGCAGAAACTTAAGAATAATCATTTCTCAACAAACAGCTTCTATAGACCGTTGTTCACTGGCAGTTGAGGGTGACTTTATTATATTAAGGTCAAAACTCAAGTATAAAAGCTCAAAACTGCCCCCAAACCTTGTCTCTTAAATAGCTGTATATACCCTATTTGTAAAAAGGATTTGAAGGCGACCCCCAAAACCTATAAAACTAGTAAACTGTGAAAGAAATATGGAGAACAAACAGTATCTTTAGCAAACCACACAATATCTTCTAGCCAACAAAAATGCAAGTCCTTGTATTATTTTAATGGAAAAACCTATACAATGCTAGTATGCAAAAGGCGGCAAAATAAAAGGACTAATCTACCCTATCCAATATGATGCTACATAAATGTCAATTAAAATTAAACACCTTTTAAAAAGTTAACAATTCAGCTCCTCAGTTGCATTAGTGACACTTCAAGTGCTCACTAGCCACATGTGGCTGGCTGGTGGCTTCCATACTGAACAGCACAGATAACATTTCCATCATTTCAGAAAGTGCTATTGGACAGTCCTGGATTAGATTATGGTAGCAAGAATAGTGTCAAGACAAACATTTGTCATATTCTGATACAGTTTTTTGAAAATGATTAAATCCCCTCCCTCTGGAAAGGGAGCATAATGTTTAAAAGCAAGTTAAATACAGATAACTGCAGCAGCAGATTAAGGATAATGAAAAAATTCTGAACACCAACACTTTTTTCAGCTTATCATTTACTGTCCTTTTAGGTTAAAAGACGGTACAGGAAGGAAATAATTCTTTGCCTTTAAAATGGAAGAAAACAAGATTCCACTAATTTTTTCAGGACAGAGCCTGTTCTAATAAAATCATGAAACAAAACAATATCCCAAGACTTCAAACAGAGTAGTATTTTTCTAGACCCAGTTCATGGATAGTTCATTTATTACAATAAAATTTTTAGGGAAGCATCATAGACCTTTTAATGAACACAAGAGGCTAAGACCTGTGTTTTCGAAACAGTCTTAAAGGCACAAAGTGTTAGTAACATAATCCTTGAATTGTCAGTGATATAATCCTTGAAATGCTCATTTTTAACTCTTGTTTAGGTTTATTCAACTTTGCTCAGTCAAGACTTGCCACAATTAAAACAAAGTTAAGACAAGATAGTGTATGCTATTAAATCATAACACCTAAACAAAGGCATTTTTAGGTAACTGTGAACTCAAACTGGAGGACTACTAACCATCAGAAATCTGAATTAAAATAGTTTGAGCAAAATTTTTATGAAATTAGATTAAAATGACTGCCAAGAAAACATCTTTGATGTTCCCAAAGAGGGTAATTGTTTAAAGACTACTAAAATTTTGCAGTGATAAAATGAAAAGCTGGCTTGAACAACCTTTAAAGCCTGCAATTACCTAACAGGCTGTGTATGATACAATACACAGAGAAATGACAGGTTTAAAGTTTCTACACTGAATGTTTTTGCATGGCTATCAAAAGCACAGCATTTTTAAAAAGCAAGTTCATTTATTTGTTGATTTAAACTGGCAGGAAAATTCAATGTAAAAGAACGTTTTAAATGGACCTCCCCCCTTCCATCCACACCCCAAAAGTTGACTGTTTTATTTAGTGTACATTCTGATTTGCTTCCAAGTGCCTCCTCTCCAGTCCATGTTGAGATGCTTCAAAGATGTGTCGAGATGCATCAAGGAAGAATCCTTCGGAGCTGTTACGATGTACCATGTCAATCTGTAGTATAGAGTCATTATAATGTTAATACGGATATTATCCGTAATTTAAAAACTGATGAGTGTTAGTTCATGCGTGTTAGCCAACTGTTTGAAATGTTTGTTTTTTTAAGATTTCCAAAAAGGCATCTGTTCAAAAATAACGTAAAAATGAGTATTTGGATATTTAAAAATGAGTTCTTCTCAAACCTTTTACTGATTTTTAAATCTGTGCTCAAAAACTTCTAAGTGAGGGAGAAATTTTGTATCACGGTGGTTTCAAAATGGTCTCACGCCAAAATGCTGTTATGTGTAACTCTGTTAATCTAAATGTGTTATAAAATTTTTTTGTGTTTAGGCTTATCAGAGTGTCAATACCTAAATACATCCTGGAATCTTTTATTTCTGCACCTTTATCACACAAGTGTCTCTGCTCACCCACTTCTGCTTGTTGACACTCCCCCCCCCCCCCCCCCCCGCCTAATAATTAATTCAAGGCTGGATTTAGATGGGATTTTTCTTCCTTTCTTGACACCTTTCCAGATTCTCCTCATGAGAACTAATCTTACTTCCACTCATATTCCCATATTAAATGATATCTTTATTTTAGGATTCATCACATCCTATCTTATATTCGATATGTTTCTATCTATCTCCCTTTACACTGTAAGCTCCTATGGCAAAGTAATGGAACATATGTATTTATTCATCTTATGATTAATAACTAAGCCAGTGCAAGTGTTAATAAATGTTTATTTGAGTTGAAGTGTCTCCTTTTTGGGAAAAATCAAAATCACAAACATTAATATGTATTAGTTAGAATTAACAACAAGTAACTGAACAGTCATTTTATGGAAGGTAAGGATCAGCACTTAGATGAATTCAATCTCCATAGTAAAAAAGGATGGTTTACAGCTATCTTAAGAAATGTTTAACTTTACGGATTAATGAAATTGCTCTAGTGAATGGCAAAATCTTATGTGTTTTAGAAAACATTTGCTTCTGGCATAGTTGCTACCAGACAACTTAGCAACCTGCAGTATCTTATGCTAAACCCTTTTTGGTCAGAGCATTCCCTTTAGATCTTAAAAAATTTCTTAGGTTTTAAACACTAGGGGCTTTTGGAATTTCTCAAGATTATACCAATAATTTAAATCAATTTAAATTTATTTTACCAATAATTTAAATCAATTCATCTTTGTACCTTTAAAAGAAACAGTCAAGTTATACAATTAAATTCAAATGTTTTTATAATGATCTCTAACAATAGATAAATTTATGTTCAAAAGATTGCCACTTAAACATCCAAGGTTATTCCCCTTCAGTTAGAAGATGAATAGTGTAATTAGATAACATTAAACGCTTATTTATTAATCTATTTTACTATTGACACAAGAAGTATCTATTACTAACTTCCTTAATAATGTAAAGTTGTCACACAAAGATTTATTAGATATTTCATTTTAATAGAATAATAACTTAAAAATACCCACAAGCACTAAGATGGAAGAATTAAGAATTATCTTAAGGACTCTAAAATGTATTTCAATAATTGAGGAAGATGAAAACATGTCTTAAAACCGTATTTCTTAAATGTTAGTTATAACTAATAGTTAGCTCACCATTATCCAATACAGATAATAGCTAGAAATCACAGTATTCTAATATTTTTATTTCACACCAGCAGTTAAAACTCAGTTTAAAATGTAAATAGGAAAGGATTATTCTACTTGTCTTTATAGCAGTTGCTAACAAACACAGGGACATACAAAAAGGAAACACACAGGGATGTCAATAAGTAAAATGAGCAGAGGGAAAGACACAAATTTCTAACCAGCTGGGCTTTGTCTCTAAAAATGGTGCTAACTGATCTGCGTCTGGGGGCAGCAGGGGGCAAAATTTTAAGATGTTGGTTCTTTTCCTCCCCAGCCGCCCATGGTTTTTTCCATCATACTCAGTATTATTTATAATCTGGATGAAGTAGCCTCATTCAGTAAATAGTCTTAAGAAATCTACCTTTAGCTGGTTTCAGATTTCTGAAATGTTTTCAGCATTTCAATTTTTGTTTTTGCAACAAATGTCAACACACATATTAGAAGAAATATTTCTTAAAAGCAGATAACCTTACAGAATAATTTTGAATTGAATACACTTACCTTTAACTTCCCAAATAAAATTTATTTTTGAAAGTATGTTAAAGCTATTAGGGGACAAAAGGAGTTAGGAAGATAATCAAAATATGTAACAAGTAATGAAAAAAATAAGGAAAAGCAGAAAATTTCAGAAAGATGAAGTATTCAGTATCATGTTAGATACCTGTGATTTAACAACAGCAAAAAAAAAAAAAAATCTCAACACAAGTTAACTGATTTGTGCTTCTTTTCATTTCAAATTATGTTTATAAAATGGATTACCTTGGAGTGCTGCTCTTTTAACTTCGTTATTATACCTGGATCATCTTTTTTGCTAGCCATTAGCAGTCTAAACATTTGCTCTCGATACTTGCTCATTATAAGTTCCAAGGCAGACTGATGTTCTTCCAGAGATGTACGCAATTCTATCAAGAACAACAAGAATAACAGTATATTTTACTGAAACTTGAGTTAAAGATGTACAAAATAGTCTCTTCCCAATTACATTTATCAAAAAAGCAACTTTATAAAGAGGGTATTTTGGCAAGAAAACATATGAAAAAATCTTGCCATAAAGAAATAAAGGATACCAAATAGAGTCCTTTATTAGTTTTTTGAATAACCATTTAAAACTAATTTTTATAGAATCATTTCAACAAACATTTACTGAATAACAATTAAATACCAGATAATGCTGTATATTAGGAACTCCCAAAAGGCCATGGAGCGCACAGTCTAGTCGAGAAAGCCAATACATAAATAATTATAATACAATGTATAAAGTACAGAATAGAGCTCTACCCAAATATATATGAGAGAAGTCTGTGAGGAAAAAGTGGTGAAAGCTTTACATTACTGAGATTAATTTGCATTTCTTAGCTGAAAAATAAAGGAAAAGACATTCTGAATAGGGAGGCATGACAGTGGATGCTGTGTTGAGGGACTAGTTCAGGATGGCAAGAAAAAAGGTTTCATGGAGAAGAGAGGTATGGAAAAAAGAAAAAAAGGCTTAGAGTTAATTTTGAAGGCTTTTGGATAAGGAAATAAGTATACAGTGAAGGTTCTAAAGCAAAAGAATAGCATGATCAGATATATCTTTGAAAAATTAATCTGATGCCTGTGTTGAAGATAGACTGAAGGGGAAAAGAGACTGCAATCAGGAAGACCAATGAGGACAGTTCAGGGATGTGATTATGAACGCCTAAGCAAGAAGCCAAAGCAGTGGGACCACAGAGAAAGAAAGGGAATTATTTCATAGGTAACAACAATGGTACAAACTGGATATTGAGGGTGAGAACCTAAGATGACTCCAAGCAAGGTAGACACTCATATATAGGAAAGGGATAAAAACTAATACATAGATTTTAGACATATGGACCAGAAATAAGATTAGTAACAGAGAGTAAATTTAGTTGGCCATTGCCCCACTGGTTCCAAATTAATAGTCCAATTGTAAATTAAAGCTCTCTTTTAACTAAATGTAACTAATTTTAACTATAATCCAATGCACTATCCTCTTCAAAGTGTAGATTTTATGGTATGTGGATGAGAGTAACAAATAATAGTAAACAGTAACAAAAGAACATGTGCAAAAGAAATGAAAAAAATTTTTTAAACTCCTTTATTTTCAAGGCATTTGATGAGCCACTTAGTAACTTAATTCATTATAACATTCCTGGTTCTTAACTCTAGTGGTCAAACTCCGTTGTTTTTACAATCATATGCTCACTGGAATGAAGTGATTATATATATCTTACCTTTGTTCTCTTGTTGCAATTCTCTGATTTGTCTGTTTTCTTGCTGGATTCCCATAACTAATGTGGACCGTGGCCGATGCCTTGCAACTTCATTAAGTTCTTGAATTTCTTCCTGATACTAATGAAAAGATTAAAAAAGAACATGTGGGGAGAAAATATTTGAAAATATATTTCTGAGATATGTATCTGATGAGGGTTTAATATCCAGAATATATAAAGAACTCTTAAAACTCTCAACAATAAGAAGACCACCCAATTAAGAGATGGGCAAATAAGATAAGTTCTGCGGATCTAATGTATAGCATGGTGACTATAGTTAATAATATTGTATTCTATGGTTAGAAATTAATAGGAGTAGATCTTAAATGTTCTCATCACACACACATACATGGTAATTATGTGAGGCGATGGAGGTGTTAGCCTTACTGTGGTAATCACTTTGCAATACATATGTGTATCAAATCATCTTGTACACCCTAAGCTTACACAATGTTGTATGTCAATTCTATCTCAGTAAAGCTGGGGAAAAAATGGGCAAGGGGTCTGAAGAGACAATTCTCTAAAGAAGGTATACAAATGGCCAATAAGCACATAAAAAGATGCTTAATATTATTAGTCATTAGAGAAATGCAATTCAATATAACAGTGAGATACAACTTCACAACCACTAGGATGATCTTAATCAAAAAGTCAAATAACAAGTGTTAGAATGTGGAGAAACTATTGTATTGTTGATTGGAATGTAAAATGGTGTAGCTGCTTTGGAAAACAGTCTGGCAGATCTTCAAAAAGTTAAACACAGCTATTTTTTTTTTTTTTTTAATTTTTTTTTCAACGTTTATTTTTGGGACAGAGAGAGACAGAGCATGAACGGGGGAGGGGCAGAGAGAGAGGGAGACACAGAATCGGAAACAGGCTCCAGGCTCTGAGCCATCAGCCCAGAGCCCGACGCGGGGCTCGAACTCACGGACCGCGAGATCGTGACCTGGCTGAAGTCGGACGCTTAACCGACTGCGCCACCCAGGCGCCCCAAAACACAGCTATTATATGACCCATCCATTCTACCCCCAGGTATATACCCAAGATAACTAGAAATATATGTTTATACAGAAACATACACAAATATTCATAGCAGTATTATTTATAATAGCCCCCAAATAGAAACAATCCAAATGTCCATCAACTGATGGACACAATACACTATATCCTTATATGATGGAATATTAAGTCAGCAATTAAAAGGAAAAAAAAACTGATATATGCTACAACATGGATGAACTACAAAAACATTTTAAAAAGTCACAAAAAAGCCACATATAGAACAACATTTACACGAAATGTCCCAAATAGACAAATCCATAGAGTTAGAAAGATTAGTTGCCAGAGGGAAGGGAAAGCCAAGGGAGTGGCTGCTAACAGAGGTGGTCTTTGGGGGGTGATGGGAAGTTCTGGAATTAGACAGTGATCATGGTAGCACAACCTGTGAATGTACCAAAATCCAATGAACTATACGTTTCAAAAGGGTACCTTTTATTTACGGGTATTGTGAATTATATCTCAATAATAATAGTAAAAGAACATGGGCAAAATAAATGAAAAATTTTTAATGTGAATCTAACTTTAAAACTGTACTCCTTTATATTCAAGGCATTTTATTCTTTTTGATTTTTTAAGTTTATTTATTTTGTTAATAAAGAAACAGTGACAGAGACAGAGACAGTGTGAGTGGGGAGAGGGGCAGAGAGAGGGAGAGGGAGACAGAGAATCCCAAATAGGCTCCACACTGTCAGCGCAGAGCCCCATGTGGGGCTCAAACTCTCAAAACCATGAGATCATGACCTGAGCCGAAACCTAGAGTCAGACACTTAACGGACTGAGCCACCCAGGCACCCCTATATTCAAGGCATTTTAATGTTCCACTTAGTAATGTATTAATTATAACATTCTTGGTTTTTAACTTTAGTTGTCAAACTCTTTTGTTTTTACAACTCAATACCAGATATGTTTACTGGAATGCATGAGTCAAACTGGATAGTTAGGGAGATAGGTAATCTGTTTAGGGCAACAAAACAAGTAAATTTGCTCCATTATTTCTAGTAGCTTTGTTAAAAGCATCATCCCAGGATTGCTTCCTTTTACAAAATGGATGAGTTTCACAAGAGTAGGCTATGAATATACATCTCCCCTGATTTCCATCATAATAGCAGAGATTTTATATTTCTCTTAGAGTTGAAAATTTTTATCATAAGGCTTAAAATGATAGCTGAACTCCATGGACCACTGGAAAATTCTTATAGGCAAGTTCTTATATAAAAGAATAAGAAGTGAAGCCTTTTTCATTTCTTCTTTTATTGATAGCATTAAATGAAAAACAAGGCAGTAAGTACAAATTCAACAACTGCCTAATGTATAAACCAGATACTGCCTTACATCATTTTCAAAAACTACTTCATTGTTAAATAACATCACTAAGTACTTTTACAGAGAAAAATATGAACATTACATTATAAAAATATGAGAGAGAAAAGTATGTGTCACTATTAGTAAGTTATTATTTGTTTTTTGTCATATATATCTGAACCTAATATATTCATATATTTTCTAAACTCCAATGTGCAACTCTGTCAGAAAAACAAGTGATCAAATCTACAGTTTTTAGAGTATACATGCATATATACTGTCACCTGGATGTGACAAAATTATATGATAATGTAAAGTAAAATTAAAACATAGAAGTCAAGCTACTTTTAAATTCTATAGAACATTAAAAAAATACCTAAATACTAATTAGGCAGAAATTTATGATTCAAGCAATACATAAATCTCTAGGACTGCTTTTTAAAAAAAGAATCAACAAGAAAGAAGAAAAATCAAACCTGCTTCATTGCTTCTACCCGCTTGTTAAGAGCTGTGGTTTGCTCAATCAGAGATTCTGCTGCATCATCATGATCTCTCAATCTTTCAACAAGAGCTTTAGCATCAGCAAGTGCCTTCTCAATTGTGCAACTCATTTCTAAAGGAATACCTATAAAATTAAAATCAAGATTCAAAACAAAGCCAGCATACCATTTTATTATTTTAGGTTCATGTTAACATAGATATGCTTCTTAAGCTGCAATTGTTATAGGACTGTTCATGGGGAGAAAAAAACATCTACGAACCCTTGCAGTTTTGCTTCTGTTAGGATGGCATAAGCTTGAAAGTGAATTTATAATAGTAAAAAAATTAAAGCATATATAAATAATTTGCAGAAATAATCAGAATGTATTTAAAACACCCTGAATCTATGGTGGGGAAGAGAAGCACAAATCAAGTGAATACATTTTATATTGTATAAAAATTGTGCTTTTGGGGCACCTGGCTGGCTCAGCTGGTAGAGCATGCGACTCTTGATCTTGGGGTTTTAAGTTCAAGTTCCATGTTTAGGTGTAGAGATTACTGAAAAATAAAATCTTTTTATTTTTATTTTTTTAAATGTTTTTATTTATTTTTGAGAGAGAGAGAGAAGGAGACACAGGCTCCAGGCTCTGAGCTGTCAGCACAGAGCCCGACAGGGGGCTCGAACTCATAAACAGCGAGATTCTGACCTGAGCCGAGGTCAGATGCTTAACCAACCCAGGTGCCCCAAAATAAAATCTTTAATAAAAAAAAAATTGTGCTCTTCATGAGGGCGCTCTCTCATCTTGTTATTTGTGAAAAAGGTCACTTTATTAGTCTATATTCTGTGGTTCATGATTCTCAGTCACTACCTAGGAGATCCTTCCTAGCCTCTGCTTAGTTAGGTGACCTGAGACCCCATTCACAACACACACTGACCAGCCAAAGTGGTCTCTTATGTGTCATGCTACGTCAAAGTGTCCTTCTTTTGGAGGAACTACTTCTTATAGGAACTATTATAATCCTAACTCTTGCACTTTCCTTAGTAATTAAAAAAAATATATTACTTAGAGCACCAGCCATTATCAGAAATTTTTGATATGTTAAAATCAATAAATATTTAAGAGGAGCTCAAAATATTAGGAGACAAAATATGAAACAGTTAGTTAGCTTCATCATTTGGTATGCAGTGACCTCAAAACAAATTTTAATTCTAAAATAATCTCTCTCAAAAATGTAAACATTCTGAAACTTACCATCTTTTTGTTTGTTTGTTTATTTGTTTTGAGAATGACAGAGACAGACAGACAGGCCACAAACTGGGGGTGGGCAGAGAGAGGGAGAGAGAGAATCCCAGGCAGGCTCTGTGCTGATCTCATGAACTGTGAGATCATGATCTGCGCTGAAATCAAGAGTTGGGCACACAACCAACTAAGCTACCCAGGTGCCCCTGAAACTTACTATCTTCAAATTTTCTCTTTATACTAAGTTTTACCTTACCTTCTATATGAGCCATACTCTCTTCAGGGTTTTCTCAAAAAGTAAAATCACACTATAAAATTACTAGGCCAGAAGCCAGCTCTATAAGTTAAAACTCTCATATGGATCCCAGTTAACGGCTATAATTAAGGATTTCATCAACTTTAGGAAGACAGAAATTTGCTACAGAATGTGACTGTTAGAGTCTACTGTACTAGTTCAAACCTGAATAATAGGATTCAATTAGAATAAATTAAAGGGTAAAACTGCCAATTTACAAAATCTTCAATATGTGACTAGACATTTCTAGAGAGCTTCCAAAATTAAACAAGCTGGAAATTAATACAACTTCTGGCTCCCCAGATAAAACAACCAAAAGATTTGTCTTCTAAGATTTGAGAGGTTTAGCAAAAGGTACTTGAAAAAACGAGAAGCAAAAGGGTTATTAGTTATCAATGTCCCATACTAGCTAAAACACAGAAGGGCAACTATCCAGTGTCTATCCAAGATACTGCTTCTAGGAAAACATTAGCATCCAACAATGTCCTGTCCTTTCTCCAAACTTTTTAAGAGAATTACCAAATGCTATAGATGGGTAATAATACAGATTTCCTTTCATATTTAAGTCACCATATCTGCCATTAACTCCACTACCATGAAACACTAGATCCTTCAGAGTAAAAGTTTCAAGTTATTTAAAGTCCCCTTACCAATAAACCCACAAAAACAAACAGAACAAAACAAACAGGGAGGGAGAAGAGGGGACAAACTGACTTATATTTGATAGCTTGACACTACCTAAAATAGACAACACACAATAAAAATACTATACAAGCTAACATTCTATGTATGTACTAGTATACATACATATGTAAGTATAGAACTACTTTAAAGTGTGTTATAAACTAAGTTCTTTGACCACAAGTCCTTATGCAGGGGCCTCAGATAAAACAATAAAATCATAAATCTATGGAGAAGTTCAAAGATTCCATCACAGACACGCAAAATCTGGTCTGACATTCCAAAAAGAAACATGGGATGATCAAGTTGTAAAATCTATAAAGATAAGAGCTGCCACAATCAGAATGGTGACTTGATAGCACCAGATGAAACCTCAAATGGACTCTAGAAACTCCATGAAACATCTCATTCCAATAGGAAAAAACTGGCCACAGTATTCAAAACATGGATAGAAAATTTTTTTGGATAACATAAGATATGGCCCAGTGCATGCTTTATTTGTAGATAAATCTGGAAAATTTTTATTTTTGTTAATTAAAAAAATTATTTTAGGTTTATTTATTTTTGGGAGAGAGACAGAAAGAGTAGGAGAGGGGCAGACAGAGAGAGGGAGAGAGAGAATCCCAAGCAGGCTCTGCACTGTCAGCACAGAGTCTGATGTGGGGTTTGAACTCACAAAGCATGAGATCATGACCTGAGCTGAAACCAATAGATGGACGCTTAACCGACTGAGCCATCCAGGTGCCCCTGGAAAAATATTAAAGACGAAATGAGGATTAAAACCATTCCTAAAGGATTTTTTTTTTTAACATCTCCCAGTGGATTTTATAAGGTTGTCTCTCTATGCTCCAGGAATATGTAACATTCATTAATATACTAGAATATTTATTTTATGAATGGATTGAAAAAGCCCTCTGCTGAAAAGACATAAAGTAACAGAAGTTAAAATACTATTATAGTTTGTATTTCCTATCAACTATATTCTAACTTGTCAATCAAGTAATATGGAAACAAAAGCAAAAAGTAACATGGAAACATATTTAGCTGGAACAGTTATTTATGAGCTTAAATTATGCAACACTTTGTCTCTTCCTCAGAAATCTTCCTGTCTTCATCATTCCCAGGCCTCAGCAAAACGCAAACAGGATAAATCCAAGTAGGTATAAGCTGAGACACATCATAATCAAATTTCTGAAAACTAAAAACAAAGAAAAATTCTTGAAAACAGTAAGAGACAGATGATACTTATAAAGAACCAACAATTTGAAGGACTATCAATCTTTCATCAGAATCAGGATGGCCAGAAGCCAAAATGATTGAAACTGAAAGTGGAACACTTAAAATACAGAAAGAACAGAACTGTCACCTCAGAATTCTATACCCAGCAAAAATACCATTCATATATGAAAGTGAGATAAAAATCATTTTCAGAAGAAAACGAATTCATTTCTAATAGATTTGTTCTAAAGGAAATTCTTCAGAGAGAAGCAAAATGGTATCAGAAGGCAACTTAGAGCATCAGGAAAAAAGGAGAATAGAAATAGGCAAATACAGTGATCTATTTCTGAGTGTTTTAAATGTCTTATGTTTGAGGGGGCGCCTGGGTGGCTCAGTCAGTTGAGCGTCCGACTTCAGCTCAGGTCATGATCTACTGGTTCCTGAGTTTGAGTCCCACATCGGGCTCTGTGCTGCCAGCTCAGAGCCTGGAGGCTGCTTCAGATTCTGCGTCTCCCTCTCTTTCTCTGCCCCTCCCCCGCTCATGCTCTGTCTCTCTCTGCCTCTCAAAAAATAAACGTAATAAAAAAAAAAAATTTTAATAAAATGTCTTATGTTTGAAAACAAGAACTATGACTTTCACCTGATAGAATTTTCAATTTATGTAGATATAATATATAACTATGACATAACAGTGGAAGGGTAAATGGACCTATAAAATGAAAAGGTTTCAACATGTCACTTGAAATTATTAAATGTTGGGGTGCTTGGGTGGCTCAGTTGGCTAATCATCCAACTCTTAATTTCGGCTCAGGTCACAATCTCATGATTCATGGGACTGAGCCCCGCACTTGACAATGTGGGCCTGCTAATATGTTATTAGTTATATATGTATGTATGTGTGTATACGTATATGTGTATGTATATATATATATACATACACATATATATGTATAGATACATATATATGTATACGTATGTGTACATACATATACACACACACACACACATATATACATACATATATATACACACATATATATATAAAATTCCTAGCAAAACCTCTTGAAAAACTGTACAGAGATAATAGTCAAAATCACAAGAGATGAATTAAAATAAAGGAACAAAATATTGAAGGAACAAACAAAATAAATCATAAGATGTTGGATCTAAATCCAACCATATTTATAATTACACTACATGTAAATGTTATAAACACACTAATTAAAGACATTATCAGAATGAATTAAAAAACAGGACCCTGGGTGGGGAACCAAGATGGTGGAGTACGAGAATCTTCAGCTCACCCTGTCCCCTGAGCACACCAAGACAACAGTCACATCTGTACAACTAACTCTAAAAACAACCTGAAGACTGGCAGAACACACCTTACACAGTTAATGGTAGAGAGGTAGGAAAGGTAGGAGAGGTAGAGACTGGTTGGGAACCAACCCCCTGACAAGACAAACCACAAATGGGAGGGACACCACAAGCACGGAAGAGTATCAGACCCCACCCAGGCATCTCAGGCACTGGGGACATGCACTGTGAAGACAAATTCCCATTAACATCTGGCTATGAGAACCAATGGGGCTTAACTTCTGGAGCTTTTAAAATCAGAAGAGTTTAACTCTGGGGACTTTAAAAATCAGTTGGCTTAACAAAAGAGGTGGAGGGCAATAGGAAACTGGTCCCTGCCCTTAAAGAGCAAGCATCACAAATAATTCAGGCACAGGAGCAACAGTTTGAAAAGTGCCTGGGGTATATGTGAAGGAGACTTATTTACTAATCTCAGGACATGTGCTGAAAGAGCAGGAATCTTCAGAGATTACTCCAAGAAAAAATTGATGGTGGGGGCCACTTCCCTTCCCTTGCCTAGCCTAGATAGCCAGACACCTGCGGGAACCAGCACCAACACTCTCCACACTTGCTAGCACTGCATGCCCTGCCCCCACATTCCCCTGCCACCTACCTGTTCCAACCCACCCATCTTGGCACACATCCCTCTAAAGAGACTCCCGCTCCTCCATATCCTGCAAGCAGCCCGGGCAGGGAATGGTGCCATTCCAAAGAAACTCCTGCACTGTGGAGGGGAAAGATAATCTCACATACCAGCTGGCTCACAGTTCTAGAGCTGAATCTCTTAGCAGGCTGTACAGGAAGAGTACTCTGCCATATCGTGCACCTGCAAGTGCAGCCAGAGGTGGAATATGGACACCTAGTCTTGACTGCTGGCCCCAGGCCCCAAAAAAAGCTGCTGTGGGCTCTGCAGGGAGAAGGCCCTGCCTTTTGCTGTACCAACATAGAGAGGCTAATTGCAGACAGGTAGCCTGACTGCTGACCCTGCCACCCATGAGCCAACTGGGCCTCACACAGGCTCCTCAACAACTCAGGGACTAAACCCTGCCCAGTGTGCCCACAGTAGGCTTTGCAGTCAACTGGGCTGAAGGCTCAGTCACAACAGGAAGACATATACAGCCCATATAGGACACTGCTGGAATACCTGATTCTGTTGACCTGGGGGCATTATACTATAGGGCACCACAGGACCTCTTTGACACAAGGTCACTACTTTCAAGAAGTCGTAGCTGACCTAATACACAGAAACAATCACGGAGAGTTAGACAAAACATAGTCAGAGGACTATGTCTCAGATGGAAGAACGGGACAAAATCACAGCAAAAGAGCTAAATGAAACTGAGATAAGCAATATGCCTGATAAAGAATTCCAAGTAATGGTCATAAAGATACTCACTGAACTTAAGAAAGAGTGAATGAATTCATGAGAACTTTAAGGAAGAGATGAAGAACCAGCAAGGGATGAATAATTCAGTAAGAGAAACAAAAAAACACACTTGAGGTAATCAAGGGATTAGGGGAGGCAGAAGAATGGATTAGTGATCTAGGAGACACAGTAATGGAAAGCAACCAAGCTGAACATCAAAAAGAAAAAGGAATAAAAAATGAGAATAGGTTAAGGGAACGCAGTGACACCATCAAGCATAATAACCTTTGCAATACAGAGATCCCAGAAGGGGAAAAGAAAAAAGGAGAGAAAACCTATTTGAAGAACTAATAGCTGAAAACTTCCCTAATCTGGGGAAGTAAACAGACTTGCAAATCCAGGAAGCACTAAGAGCCTCCAACAAGATTAGTTCAAGGAGGTCCACACAGACAGGTAATGATTAAAATGGCTAAAAGTAATGATAAAGAATTTTAAAAACAGCAAGAGAAAAGAAAGCAGCTACATACAAGGGAAGCCCTCTTGTAAGACCATAAGCTGATTTTTCAGCAGAAACTTTGCAGGTCAGAAGGGTGGTATGATATATTCAAAGTGCTGAAAGGAAAAAACCCTGCAAACAAGTATACTCCACTCAGTAAAGTTATCTTTAGAATAGAGAGGTAAAGTTTCCCAACAAAAGTTCAAGGAATTCATCGCCACCAAACCAGCCTTACAAAGTATGCTAAAGGGAATTCTGAGTGCAAGAGAAAGCCCTAAGAAATAAGAAAAGCCCTAGAAATAAGAAAATAAGAAAATTAAGAAATAAGAAAATTAAGAAAGGAAATTATTTCACAGGTGAAAACAAATATGTAATAAAGGTAGTAGATAAATCACTTATAAAACAAGTATGGAGGTTAAAATACAGTAATAGAAAAATCAATTATGTCTACAAAAATCCAAAGATACACAAAATAAAAAGATGTAAAATATGACATCATATACATAAAACGTGATGGGGAAGTAACAATTTAGTGCTTTTAATGTGTTTAAACTTAAGTGACCATTAACTTACAACTGACTGCTACACACATAAATTTTATATGTGGACTTAATGGTAACCACAAATCAAAAACCTATTAATACACACACACAATAAAGAGAAAAGAATCCAAGCATAACACCAAAGAAAGCCACCAAGCCATAAGGGATGAGAGCAAGAGACAAAGAAAGGAACAGAGAAGAACTACAAAAATAACTAAAAAACAATTAACAAAATGGCATTAAATACATACTTATCAATAATTACTTTAAACATAAATAAACTCCAATAAAAAAAAATTGGGGCAACTTAATGGATAAAGAAACAAGACCCATCTAAATGCTGCCTACAAGAGACTTACTTCAGACCTAAAGACATATACAGACTGAAAGGACTGGAAAAACACATACTATACAAATAGAAGCCAAAAACAAAACCAAAAACAAGCCAGGGTGGGGCGCCTGGGTGGCTCAGTCACTTAAGAGTTTGACTTTGGCTCATTATCTCGCAGTTTGTGAGTCTGAACCCCAAGTGGGACTCTCTGCTGTTCGTGCAGAGCCCACTTCAGATCCTCTGTCTCCCTCTCTCTCTGCCCCTCCCTCACTTGCAAATTCTCTCAAAAATAAACAAACATTAAAAAAAAAAAAACAAACCCAAAAAACAAAAAAAAAAGCAAGCCAGGGTGGCAATCCTTGTATCAGACAAAATACTTTATTTTTAATTTTTTTTTAAGATTTTAAGTAATCTCTACACCTAACATGGGGCTCAACCCTGAGATCAAAAGTCTCATGCTCTACTGACCGAGACAGCCAGGCACCCCAGACAAAATAGATATTAAAGCACAGACTGTAGCAAGAAACAAAGAAAAGCACTATATAAAAATAAAGAGATCAATCCATCAAGAATATAACAACTGTAAATATCTCTGCATCCAACACAGGAGTACCAAAGTACATAAAACAATTATTAATAAACATAAAGGGAGAAATGGACAGCAATACAATAATAGTAGCGGACTCTAACACCCCACCTGTATCAATTGATAAATAATCTAGACAGAAAATCAACAAGGAAACAATGGCTTTGCATGACATATTAGACCAGACAAACCTAACAGATACATATAGAACACTGTAATCCCAAAGAGCAGAATACACATTCTTTTCAAGTGCACACAGAACATACTCCAGTATAGATCACATATTAAGCAGTAAAACAAGTCTCAATAAATTTAAGAAGACTGAAATCATATCGAGCATCTTTTTTCAACCACAACTGTGTATGAAACTAGAAAAAATTTGGAAATGCCACAAATATATGGACACTAAATAACATGCTACTACAAATGACTGGGTCAACCAAGAAATCAAAGAGGAAATAAGAAAATACATGGAGACAAACGAAAATGAAAACACAATGGTTCAAAATATTTGGGATGCAGCAAAAGCAGTTTTAAGAGGGAAATTTATTGTGATACAGTTCTACCATAAGAAACAAGAAAAATCTCAAATAAACAACCTAACTTTACACCTTCAAGAGCTAGAAAAAGAACAAACTAGCAGAAGCCTATCTGCACTGCAAAGCAAACAATCCACAAAACTAAAAGGCAACCGACAGAATGGGAAAAGATATTTGCAAATGACATATCAGACAAAGGGCTAGTATCCAAAATCTATAAAGAACTCACCAAACTCTACACCTGAAAAACAAATAATCCAGTGAAGAAATGGGCAGAAGACATGAATAGACACATCTCTAAAAAAGACATCCAGATGGCCAACAGGCACATGAAAAGATGCTCAACGTCACTCATCAGGGAAATACAAATCAAAACCACACTCAGATATCACCTCACGCCCGTCAGAGTGGCCAAAATGAACAAATCAGGAGACTATAGATGCTGGAGAGGATGTGGAGAAACGGGTACCCTCTTGCACTGTTGGTGGGAATGCAAACTGGTGCAGCCACTCTGGAAAACAGTGTGGAGGTTCCTCAAAAAATTAAAAATAGATCTACCCTATGACCCAGCAATAGCACTGCTAGGAATTTACCCAAGGGATACAGAAGTGCTGATGCATAGGGGCACTTGTACCCCAATGTTTATAGCAGCACTTTCAACAATAGCCAAATTATGGAAAGAGCCTAAATGTCCATCAACTAATGAATGGATAGAGAAGTTGTGGTTTATACACACAATGGAATACTACTTGGCAATGAGAAAGAATGAAATATGGCCTTTGGTAGCAACATGGATAGAACTGGAGGGTGTGATGCTAAGTGAAATAAGTCATACAGAGAAAGACAGATACCATATGTTTTCACTCATATGTGGATCCTGAGAAACTTAATAGAAGACCATGGGGGATGGGAAGGGGGAAAAAAGTTACAGAGAGGGAAGGAGACAAACCATAAGAGACTCTTAAAAATTGAGAATAAACTGAGGGTTGATGGGGGGTGGGAGGGAGGGTAAAGTGGGTGATGGGCATTGAGGAGGGCACCTGTTGGGATGAGCACTGGGTGTTGTATGGAAACCAATTTGACAATAAATTTCATATAAAAAAAAAAACTAGCAGAAGCCTTAAGCTAGCAGAAGGGAGAAAATAATAAAGATTAGAGCAGAAATAAATGAAATAAAAGTTAAAAAAATAAAGAAGATCAAGGAAACCAGGAACTGGTTCTTTGAAAAGATCAATAAAACTGATAAATCTCTGGCCAGACTCATCAAGAGAAAAAAGAAGACTCAAAAAAAAAAAAAAAAAAAAAAAAAAAAAAAAATGAGAAATGAAGGAGGAGAAACAACAACCAACACCATAGAAATACAAAAGATTCTAAGAGAAAATTATGAAAAATCATATGCCAACAAATTGGCAACCTAGAAGAAATGGATAAATTCTTAGAAACGTAAAATCATCCAAAAGTGAACCAGGAAGAAATAGAAAATTTGAACAGACCAATTATTAGTAATGAAATTGAATGAGTAATCAAAAAATTCCCAACAAAGTCCAGAACCAGAAGGCTCCACAGGTGAATTCTACCAAACATAAAGAGTTAATACCTATTCTTCTTAAACTATTCAAAAAAAAATGGAAGATGAAGGAAAACTTTGAGATTTATTCTAGGATGCCAGCATTACCCTGATACCAAAACCAAAGACCCCAGAAAAAAAGAAAACTACAGGTCAATATTTCTGTTGAACAGAGATGCGAAAACCCTCAATAAACTATTAGCAGACCTCATTCAATAACATACTTAAAAAAAAATCATTCAACAGGATCAAGCAGAATTTATTCAAAGGATGCAAGGGTGGTTCAATATTTGCAAGTCAATCAATGTGATACTTCACATTAAATAAGAAAAATGATAAAAACCATATGATCATCTCAACAGATGCAGAAAAAGCATTTGACAAAATACATCAATTCATGATAAAAAGTGTCAACGAAGTAATTTTAGAGAAAACATGCTTCAACATAATAAAGGTCATATATGAGAAACCCACAGCTAACATTAAATGATGAGAAACAGAACTTTTCCTTTAAGATCCGGAACAAGACCAGGATATCCACTGTCACCATTTTCATTCAACATGGTACTAAAAGCTCTAGATGAAACAATCAGATAAGAAAAAGAAATAGGGTGCCTGGGTGGCTCAGTTGATTGAGTGTCTGGCTTCTGCTCAGGGCATGATCTCCCAGTTTGTGGGTTCAAGCCCCACATCGGGCTCTGTGCTGACAGCTCCGACCCTGGAGTCTGCTTCAGATTCTGTGTCTCCCTCTTTCTGCCCCTCTCCTGCTCACACACTCTCTCTGAAAAATAAACAAACATTTAAAAAAGTTAAAAAAAAAAAAAAGGGGGGGGGGGCGCCTGGGTGGCTCAATCGGTTGAGCATCCGACTTCGGCTCAGGTCGCGATCTCGCGGTCCGTGAGTTCGAGCCCCGCGTCGGGCTCTGTGCTGACAGCTCAGAGCCTGGAGCTTGTTTCAGATTCTGTGTCTCCCCCTCTCTCTCTGACCCTCCCCCGTTCATGCTCTGTCTCTCTCTGTCTCAAAAAATTAAATAAACGTTAAAAAAAAAAAATTAAAAAAAAAAAAAAAAAAGAAAAAGAAATAAAAGGCATCCGAATTGGTAAGGAAAAAGTAAAACTGTCACTATGCAAAGATGACATGATACTATTTACAGAAAACCCTAATGACTCCACCAAAAAACTGTTAGAATAAATGAATTCAGTAAAGTTACAGGATACAAAATTAATACATAGAAATCTGTTACATTACTATACACTGATGAGGAGCAGAAAGAGAAATCAAGAAAACAATCCCATTTATAATTACAGTAGCAAAAGTAAAATACCTAGGAATGAAATTAACCAAGGAGGTGAAAGATCTGTACTCTGAAAATTATAAAATATTGATGAAAGAAATTAAAGATGACACAAACAAATGAAAAGATATTCCATGCTCATGGATTGGAAGAATTAATATTGTTAAAATGTCCATACTACCCAAAGCAATCTACACATTCAAAGCAATCCCTAACAAAATGCTAACAGCATTTGTCACAGAACTAAAATAAACCTAAAATTTGTATAGAACTGCAAAAGACACTGAATAGCTAAGGCAATCTTGAGAAAGAACAAAGCAGGAGGTATCACAATCCCAGATTTCAAGATAGAATACAAAGTTCTAGTAATCAAAACAGTATGGTACTGGCACAAAACAAGACACAGAACAACAGAACAAAATAGCCCAGAAACAAGTCCATTATTTACATACCAATTAATTTATGGCAAAGGAGGCAAAAATATACAATGGGGGAAAAGAAAGTCTCTTCAATAAACGGTACTGGGAAAACTGGACAGCTATATGCAAAAGAATGAAATTGGACCATTTTCTTAACACCATGCACAAAAACAAACTCAAAATGGATTAATAACTTAAACGTGAGACCCAAAACCATAAAACTCCTACAAGAAAACACAGGTAGCAATCTCTTTCACATCAGCCATAGCAACGTTCTTCTAGATGGGTCTCCTCACGCAAGATAAACAAAAGGAAAATTAAGCTACTGGGGTTAACACCAAACTAAAAAGCTTTTGCTTACTGGATGAAACCATCAACAAAACAAAAAGGCAACCTACTGAATGAGAGAAGATATTTGTAATGACATATCTGATAGGGGGTTAATATATCCAAAATATAAAGAACTTACACAACACCAAAAAACCCACAAATACAACAATTTAAAAATGGCAAAGAACCTCAATGAACATTTTGCCAAAGACGACATAAAGATGGCCAACAGACCAATGAAAAAGTGCTCAACACCACTATCATCAAGGCAATGCAAATCAAAACCACAGTAAGTAATCACTTCACATGTCACAATGGCTAGGAAAAAAAAAAAAGACACAAAATAAGAAGTGTTGGGAAGGATGTGGAGAAAAAGTACATGCATTGTTGGTGAGAATGTAAATTAGTGCAGCCACTGTAGAAAACAGTATACAAGTTCCTCAAAAAATTAAAAACAGATTATATGATCCATTAATCCTCCTATTGGGTATTTACCCAAAGAAAACAAAAATATTAATTCGAAAATGTATGTGCAGCCCTATGTTTCTAGCAGCACTGTTTCTAATAACCAGGAGATGGAAGCAACCTAAGTGTCCATCAACAGAAGAATGGATAAAGATGTGGTATATACATAAAATGGAGTATTACTCAGCCATACGAATGAGATCTTGCCATTTGTGACAACATGGATGGACATACAGAATATTATGCTGAGTGAAGTAAGTCACATAGAGAATGACAAATACTGTATGATTTCACTTACATGTGGAATCTAAAAAAACAAAAGAAAAACTAACACAACAAATTAAAAAAAACCAGACTCTTAAATACAGAGAACTGGTGGTTGCCAGAGGGAAGATGGGTTGGGGGATGGGTAAAATAGATAAAGAGGATTAAGAGGGACAAGCTTCCACTTATAAGTCACAGAGACAAAAAGTACAGCATAGGGAATATACTCAATATTGTAATAATATATGGTGACAGACGGGGACTATACTTTTCATGGTAAGCACTGAGTAATGTACAGAATTGTCAAATCAGTATGCTGTACACCAGAAACTAATATAACGTTGCAAATTAATTATAATTCAATAAAAAAAAAAGAAAAAGGGAAAAGAAAAAGCAGAAGATAGAAATTAAAAAAACAAAATCAGAACCCAACTGTAAATAGTCTATAGAAACTTATACCTTATGATATAGGTAAGTTAAAAGTAAAAGTACAGAAAAAGGTATACTATTCAAACACTAATCAAAATAAAGTCAGAGTGTTAATAAGCACAGGAAAAGATGCTCAACATGATTAGCTATCAGGCAAATGCAAATCAAAACTACAATGAGATGTTTCACACCCACTAGGATGGTTGTAATAAACAAGACAAATAATAAGATTTTGCTAGCATATAGAGAATTTCTTTCTCAGTAATCGATAGAATTTGTACACAGAAAATCAGCAAGCATACAGAAGACATGAACAAACACCATCAATGGGGTGGACTGAATTAATATTTATAAAATAAGTATCAACAGAATACATATTATTTTTAAGTGTGCACAGGATCTTCACTAGGATAGATCTTATCCTAGATAACAAAACAAACCTTAACAAATGAAAAAGAACTGCAATGATATAAATTATGTTCCATGGCCATAATGAAATTAAACTAAAATAAATAACAAAGAGATAAGAAAATCCGAAATTAACACACAACTAACTCAGGAGGAAAAAAAAAAAAACTTTGGAAATCAGAAACTTTCATCTAAATAAACATGAAAATACAAGGTATCAAAAAATTTGTCATGTATGTATAACAGTATTTTGAAGGAAATTTGTAGCATTAAATTCTTTTATTAGAAAATTGAAAATATCTCAGGGGCGCCTGGGTGGCCCAGTCAGTTTAGTGTCTGACTTCGGCTCAGGTCATGATCCTACAGTCCGTGAGTTTGAGCCCCATGTCAGGCTTTGTGCTGACAGCTCAGAGCCTGGAACCTGCTTTGGATTCTGGGTCTCCCTCTCTCTTCTCCCCTCCTTCTCTCATGCTCTGTCTTGCTCTCTCTCAAAATTCAACATTAAAAAAACAAAAAACAATTAAAAAATATCTCAAATCAACTACCTAAGCCTCAAACTATGAAACCAGGAAAAGAGCAAAATCAACTCTAAAGTAAATAGAAAGAAGGAAATAATAAAAGAGCAGAAATCAATGAAATTGAAAACAGGAAAGCAATAGAGAAAAACCAATGAAACCAAAACCTAGTTCTTTGAAAAAGCAAATGAAGTGGATAAACCTCTAGCAAAACTGATGAAGGGACAAATAAAAATAAAAGAGAAGATATAAATTACTGATGTCAGGAATGAAAAAAAAGGTATCAGGTCAGATTCCTAACTCATTAAAAGGACAGGTGAATACAATAATAAATTCTGCACACATGAATTGGATAATTTAGACAAAATGGATTAATTCCCTAAAACCACAAACTACATAGTCACACAAGAGGAAACAGGTAACTATTAATAGTCCTGTAACTATTCCATAATAGTCCTATAACTATTAAAGAAATTAAATTTGTAGTTAAAAATATTCTGCAAAAAATCACTATTTGGATGGTTTTAATGGCAAATTCTACCAAACATATAAAGAAACAATACCAATGTTATGCGACCTCTTTGAGAAAATGTAAGAAAATAGTTCCAAACTCATAAAATAATGCCAGCATTACTTTGAAACCAACACCAGACACACTTCAGGGAGAGAGAGAGACAGAGAACCACAAACCAATGTCCCTCATAAACATAAATGTAAAAATTCTCAAGAAAATACTGGCAGATCAAATCAGCAACATATAGAAAGAATAATACACCATAAGCAAGTAAGGTTTATCCCTGAAATCAAGTTTGTTTCTACATTTCAATATTAACCAATGTAATCCACCATTAAAAAACAAAAACAAGGGGCGCCTGGGTGGCTCAGTCGGTTAAGCGGCCGACTTTGGCTCAGGTCATGATCTCGCGGTCCGTGAGTTCGAGCCCCGCGTCGGGCTCTGTGCTGACAGCTCAGAGCCCGGAGCCTGTTTCAGATTCTGTGTCTCCCTCTCTCTGACCCTCCCCCGTTCATGCTCTGTCTCTCTCTGTCTCAAAAATAAATAAACGTTAAAAAAAAATTAAAAACAAAAAAAAAAACAAAAAAAAAAACTTCTTCATACTAATTGGTGCATTTGAAAAAAAACAAAACAACAAATTCTCTGCAATAAAAACTCTCTGCAAATAGAAATAGAAGGGGATTGCTTCAAATTGACAAAGGCGTTTTCTTTCTTTCTTTTTTTTTAAATTTTTTTTAATTTTTGAGATAGAGACAGAGAGAGACAGAACACGAGCAGTGAAGGGGCAGAGAGAGAGGGAGACACAGAATCTGAAACAAGCTCCAGGCTCTGAGCTATCAGCACAGAGCCTGAAATGGGGCTCAAACTCAGGAACTGTGAGATCATGACCTGAGCCGAAGCTGACACTTAACCAACTGAGTCACCAAGGCACCCGCCCCCTTTATTTGAATTTTTTAATGTTTATTTAAGGGGCATTTTCAATATAGCCAATATCATACTTAAGTGAAAGACTGAATGTTTTCTGTAAAGTCAGGAACAAGGATGTCCCCAAACACCACTCCTATTCAATATCATACTAGAAACTAGAATAAGAGAAACTAGAATAGCCAAAAGAATTCTGAAAACAAAGTTGGAGAAATCATACCACCAAATTTTAGGCCTTACTATAAAGTTACAGCAATCAAGACAGCATGGTATTGGCAGAGACAGAACAGAGGTCAGAAATAAGCCCACAGAAACATGGTCAACTGATTTTTGAAAAAGATACTTCAAAGGGACAGTCTTGTCAACAAATGGTGTTATAAGACCGGACAGCCATATGCCAAAAAATTAATCCCAACATAATTCTTACACTTTATCCAAAAATCAACTCAAAGTGGACCACAGATGTAAATGTAAAATGAAAAGCAGAGAAAAATCACTGTGACCTGGGTTAGGCAAAGATTTTTCACACATGATACCAAATGATTGATTCATAAAAGAAAAATTTAATAAACTAGACTTCATCAAAACTAGAAACGTTTGCTCCGGGAAACACACTGTTAAGACAGTCTGAAAAGACAAGCTACAGAATGTGAGGCAAAATTTGCAAATCACATATCTGACAAAGGACTTTATCCAGAATACTTTAAAAAGTCTCAAAACTAACAGTAAGAATATGATCCATTTTTTTAAAAAGTTTATTTATTTTGAGAGAGATGGAGAGAAACAGACTGCAGGAACAGGTAGGTGAGGGGCAGAGAGAGAAGTGCAGAGCCTGACATGGGACTCGATTCCATGAACCGTTAGATCATGACCTGAGCTGAAATCAAGAGTCGGACGCTTAGCTGACTGAGCAACTCAGGCGCCCTGAAAATGATCCAGTTTTTAAAATGAGCAAAAGACTTTAACACTTAATCAAAAGATATATAGATGGCAAATAAGCACATGAAAATATATTCAAAGTCATTAGCCGTTAAGAAATGCAATTAAGGGGCGCCTGGGTGGTGCAGTCGGTTAAGCATCTGACTTCAGCCAGGTCACGATCTCGCAGTCCGTGAGTTCGAGCCCCGCGTCAGGCTCTGGGCTGATGGCTCAGAGCCTGGAGCCTGTTTCCGATTCTGTGTCTCCCTCTCTCTCTGCCCCTCCCCCATTCATGCTCTGTCTCTCTCTGTCCCAAAAATAAATAAACGTTGAAGAAATGCAATTAAGACTACAATGAGATCCACTACACCCCAAATAAAATGGCTAAAATAAGTACTGACATTCCAAGTGCTGACAAGGATGCAGTGTGACTGGAACTATCCTATAATGCTGGTGAAAATGCAAAATGATATGGCTAGTTCAGAAAATGGTTTGGCAGTTTCTTACCAAGTTAACCATATGGCTGCCACATGACCTAACAGTACTACTTCTGGGTATTTAGGGTAGAGAAATGAGTGGAAAAACTGTACTGTAGTACAGCAGTCATATGAAATGAGGTACTGATACAATACAGATGAATCTCAAAGGCGTTATGCTGACTGAAAGAAGATAGTCTCAACAGGTTATATAATGTTTCCAATTATCTGGCACTGCCTAAAGGACAAAGCTATCGTGCATTCCCTGTCCCCAAGGTTTTGTCTTTGTCATGAATTCTTCTGGTGGCTATATGCATGTGTGGCAGAAGGAAGGTATCTATTTATATTTCCTTTTTCTTATGGGGACAACTAGTTGTCCCAGTCTCATTTATTGTATCGTACATTCTTCCGCCACTGAATTTTTTTCTATTGAAATATATTTGACATATAACGTTATGTAAGTTTAAGGTGTACAACATGTTGACTTGATACATTTATATACTGTAATATGATTGCCATTATAATGATAATTAGCATCTCTATGTCACATAATCACTTCTTTCTTGTGGAAAGAAGTACCCCCACTCATTTTAATGCCACACATACTGTATGTTTTCTCAATAAATGTATGGGTATGTTTCTGAGCTCTCTATTCTACCTCTGGGTCTTTTTCTTTATCTCCACAACAATACCACGCTGCCTATACTGTTAACAGTTGTAAAATACACCCTTACTATCTGATATAGCAAGTTACCCTTTTCTTCTTCAAAACCGTTTACCTATTCTTAGCCTTCTCTTCAACCTAATTCAACCTTCTCTCCAACTAAATGGACATCCAGAGCACTCTAGATCAAACTGCTAGCTATTAATTTTAACTAATTCAAACCGTTGGTAGATGTCTGAACTCAAAGAATCCTACCCTATCTTCTTTCGGTCAACAGGACAAATGTTATTCCCATTTCATCAATGAGGAAACGCAAGGAGCCAAGCTAGTACCAGAAATAGAATTTCTGATCCTGAGTTTAGTGCTCTACACAGGAGCCAACGTGGATCCTCAGGACTGTGTTTACTTTTAGCCATGTAAAAACCACCTGTCTCCCCGGGTGGAAAAACAATGCAAATTCCCTGACCATGCTTCACCAATGGGACTTCCAAGATATTACAAAAACTGAGTATCAAGCCAGCAATAGAAAATAAATGAGGCTGTAAGTGAAGAAAAGACCAAAAAAAAACCAAAAAAAACCAAAAAAAACAAAAACCCAAAAAACAAAAAACAAAAACAAAAACCCACAAAATTTTAACTATTTTCCCTTATGATTAATAAAAGCCTAGCATCCATTTTAATTGGGCATCACAGTTAATTATAAAATCAATTAAATGTTTACTGACAGGTTTTTCAAAATTAAAATTAACATCCACTTTAAAAAATCTCTAGGTTGCATAATGAAATACTGTCAAAATCAGTTATAGTTAAAATATGTTTTATAACTACAAAAATATACCTATTCAGAGAAAGGAATTATAAACATCAGATAATTGAAAGCATAATTTTATTAACACTTTAGAAAAATAGTGACACAGAGTTTCTAAGAATCCGCATGTTCATTTCCTGTATGTGAAACAACAGAAGTTTAAAATAGTTTATAACATGCATTTACTTTGCCAACTTTTTTGAAAATCATTGTGCTTTCTCCCCCTCTTTTGGCTGGTAAGTGGAGTGGGAAGAAGATTGTTTTTCCAAACTCTCTAACAAGTTTTAAATATTTAAAAATAGACTCCAGTAAAAAAAGAGAGTATTTTCAATTTATCTGCCTATCTTTATAGTGCTTGTCATAACTGGTCACAGTGCACTTACATTATTTTCCATAGGTAGGCCCAATTTACAGGTGGAATTTTTCTAAAGTGGGTTTTTCCCTGCCTGCATTAGCCACATTCTCGCCCACTTTGCCACCCAAAGATGTTGGCAGACTCCTGGCAGAGGTTTCGGAACATTCTGCTGCTGATAAAAGAGAAACCACCACCCACTCAAAATACCAACTGCCAGCTGTTCAGTTTTACATTTTGGTTAAGAAAAATTTAAAGAAATTCAAGTCACTCTTCTTTCTCTTTCATCCACAAATCCACTATCCCATAGCTGGACCTACACAGAAATATCGTGACTACTGACACACCATAAATTTCTTTAAATATGCTTTTTTTAATGTTTGTTTATTTTTGAGAGACAAAGAGACAGAGACAGAGATAGAGAGAGACCGTATGCACATGCAAGTGGGGCAGGGGCAGAGAGAGAGGGGGCAGAGGATCCGAAGTGGGCTCTGTGCTGACAACAGTGAACGTACATGGGGCTCGAACTCATGAACCGTGAGATCATGACCTGAGCTGAAGTGGGACACTCAACTGACTAAGCCACCCAGGTGCCTCTGTCCTTAAATATTAACAACCTAGTTTAAATTTTATTGGATTGTTCAGGCATACTAACTGTATTAATTAGTACATAATGTTAACAGATACATATGGAACCAGAAAAATAAAAAAGCATAGTTATGGCTTCCTTAGAAACTTTTAATCTAAAGAAATCAAGAAAGAGTGCATGTAAATTACATATAAAAATAAGCATCTTTTATCGACAATATATTTCTGCATTTGAAAGCGTAGAAAATTTTTTACGGTCTTTGAAAATGATGGAATGAACACGTTTGAAGCTTTATGAAGAAGATAAATTTGTTTTTAATGTTTATTTAATTTGAGAGAGAGAGCGCAAGCAGGCGGGGGGGAGCCAGAGAGAGAGGGAAACAGAGAATCCCAAGCAGGTTCTGTGATAGCAGTGCAGAACCTGACACAGGGCTGGAACTCACGACCACGAGATCTCATGATCTCATGATCACGAGATCATGACCTGAGTCGAAATCAAGAGTCTCACGCTTAACCAACTGAGCAACCCAGGCACCCCTGAAGAAGATAAAATTTTAAAATTGGAAGAACAGGATTTAAAAGGACATAGGAGAATTTTTTTTTTACCTTAGAATTGTAGCTAAATATAAGTTGCATATACGTGGAGGTTCAAACAGGTATGACAAGTCAAGGAACTAACCTAATCTAAACTGGTTATTTATAACCTATGGGCCAAGGAGTCATTGGAAGTTACATGGATGTACACGCACCCAGTACAATCTGTAGTCTAAAATAATTTGCTCACCCACTTATTTCTCTATTTTTCAAATGTAGACAGATACTAGTAAAATAAAATAGCAAATCACTTAAAAGGTTAGTTTTTTTTCCCATTATGCATAATCTCAACCAACAAATACTAAAAGTACAATTACTTCTGTGTTAGGAGTACAGTTCCTCATGTTCAAAACGGATCAGGGGCCTTTAACATACAAGGTTCCTTCTGGCTATTTAAGGGCACTAAGGACTTCTATCATTAATCTTTAGAACTTGTATTTACAAGTATACATATTTACAAATGTGTACACACATGATGCCTGCTATACCCCCAGGCACTGGACCAGCTTTTGTTACAAAGATGAAGAAGACAGGATTCCAGACTCAAGTTCAAATTGATACAGATACATGAACAAATAATACAACCTAATAAATACTGCAGAGCTGTTTCAAGTGCCCTGGGAGCACAATGGCATTATTAATGTCACCTGGGGGAGTATGAGAAAACAAGGATCTATGAATTCGGTCTTGACAGGTGGGGCATGGGGTGAAGAAGAGTTAGCATTCTAAACAGATGGTACAGCACACACAAAGGCACAGAGTTGTGAAAGTGCATGACATGTTTGGGGAAAAACAGTCCTCTCGTATGAGTGGATATCAAGGTATTTGGAGGAGAAGTAAGAGGAGAGGAAAAAGATAAAATGAATTGGAATAGATAGTAAAAGGCCCTAAATGATATGCCTCACAATTAAGACTTAATTCCATCAGCAATATGGTTACTGACAAAGTTTAAGGACTGACATAAACGGATTTCAGAATAACTGTATGGAAGGATGAAGGTGGAGAAACTACTGGGGGAGGGTGGGTAACTGCAATAATTCTGGTGGAAGAAATAATACAGTTCAGTGCAAGTGGAAACGCAGAATCAGGGACAAAGGTTTCTAGTTTGGACAGAGAGATGGATACTGGTACCATTATGAGAGATGGGATACATTGGAAAGGAAGAAAACCAGGAAAAGAGTAGTATTCCTGAGAGGGCAGTTTTTCAAGAGACAAGAAATGGTTATAGGCATGATATATTCTGCAAAGCGGTAAACTCAAAACCGAAAGGGTCCCTCTTCCCTCCTCTCAATGGTCAGCACCCAGGTGGGTTTAGGCAGGAAGAAAAAAGAAACGGAAGATGCGTCCACACAGGGTTAGGGCCAAAGCTTCAAGAAACTTTCCGCACCTCAGACCCGGAAAGAGGAGCTCACAACTGAGGCCGGGAAAAGGAAGGAGCGGGTAACCAGCGCAGGGAAGCGGCTAGGGACAGGGGGCAAGCAGTTCAAGAGGTGGAAAGCACCAGAGCGGCCCAGGGGAAGGAAACTTCCGACTCCCTTTGCCCGCTCATGTCCCTGGATTTATTCCACTTACTCTGGTCTCAATCCCTCGCAGCCGTCAACAGTGGCGTTAGGACTCAAAGCCTCTGCTAACAGGGACCTACGCACCCAAGGGAAGAGACTCCGCTCGTCTGTTCACCTTCTTCAGCGAGCAGACTCAGGACCCAGCAGAGACCATCAGTGGAGATGCGGCTGGAGAGGTCAGCGGAGCTCAGCCCCATCACTGGCCGGAGGTAAACCTCCGCGGACCGCCTCGGACCTGCACGCTCAGAGGACCCAAACCTCGCGAGATTTCCTTCCTCACGTTACGGTGGGGGCAAAGCCAGAGATTTATTTGCGGGTCTTTGCAGACATGCGCGAGAGGTGGAGGCGGTTCCCTTCTACGTCCCTCCCTATTAATCTACTCAGGTTTTCGCTTGGCTTCTCGCAAAGTGTCGCGAGTTTTGACAGGGGAAGCCGGCCTGGGTGGAGAAACCGAGAAAGGGAGGCCGGGTGGAGGCCTGGTGGGAGGGCCTTGCGTTAAGAGAGCGTGGCTGGCTTAGGCGGTGCTGTGGTTGGTACTTCGCTGTTGTGGAGTCTCTATGGTCGCCCGGATCAATCTTCCCAGTGGGTTATTGGGAAAATTAGCCGGTAGAAAATCTTGAGCGTCGGAGGCATTTTTTTCTTGGCTCCGCCCTCTTCCTGTTCTGCGAGCTGGGCGTCTGGCCCACCGAGGGGGAAGGGCAGCTTGGCGGGGCTGTGGAAGAGGGCTTTGCGCACGCGCGAGTCCGAGTGTGTGAGTGTTTGTGTTCACGCGCACGCGCGCGCGCTCTTGCATTTAGGAAGCCTGGGAAGGACCGGTGTGCTAGGAGATGAGCGGGGAAAGCATAGTTCCCTGTCTTTGGTACCAGACACTCCTGACTGTGCGCTGACCCTCCCCACCCAGCCAGCAGCCTTTTCCAGAGAGGCTGTGGTCCATAGCCTCTGTTCGTTTTCACTGCAGGACCAGGCACGAAAGTAAGCAAACCTCGATCCTGAGGTCTTCCCTATTCACTCACCTTGTACTTTCCACCCCCCACTCTCCAGCAGAATGTGACTAGGTTTCTCAAAGAAGAGTTTGCATGAAGGGGAAATGTGTTTGAAAGCAGAAGAAAATAGCTAGATCGTAAAAAGTCAGTTCGGTTTGATGAACACTTTGCTTACCATGTGCTTTTTGAATGTGGATTGTCTATTCAGTATAAGGTTTTATTTAGCGAAGCAAGGGAGTTTTTATAAGAAAAAGTTTAAAAGTTTCTCCTCTCCAGCTCTGTGAATGGTAGCAACTAAGTTTTCTGTTCTACATGGTAAATTACCATGGTGTTTCAAATACTAAGGGGTAAGAGTTTGAATTTGGGGTCTTTATCCTAATGCGAAGACCCGATATGCAGTTGTCTTAGGAGATGTTTTTTATATTTGGGGCTTTCCTTTTGCTGTCACTCCCCTTTCCTGTTAATTCTGGCTCCCCTCATCCTTTTTCAGAAGTCTTAAGACTTTTTGGAGGGAAGCCCAAAACTACTGACTTGGGTTAGTTTGGGGGTTTGTGTGTGATGTCAATTAGGAAGAATCATTAGAAGTGTATTTGAAGAGGATTTATCATTTGTTATGTTTGGTATTATGGAAGGCAATCGACCACAGTTATTTGTAAGCATTTTTTCCTGACAATTTTAAGTTCATTCAAACAGCAAAATTTTGTATGGACTGTAATTTTGCCTGTGACTGATAGAGTGACAGCTTAATGTGGTGTAGCTTATCCCTCAAATTGATAGCTACTTTCTAGTCATGACCTCATTAAATCCTGTTGGATAAATTTCTTTGAATACTGATTATTCATGTTCCCTACCAAATCTTTTTGAGGAAAAGACACTAATTAGGAACAATTTAAGGATATTAAATGTCATGTATAAGACATTTGGCTAATATATTTTATCCCTTACAGGTTAAAACAAAATGAAGATTTTTTCTGAATCTCATAAAACAGTATTTGTTGTAGATCACTGCCCTTACATGGCAGAATCATGCAGACAGCATGTCGAGTTTGATATGCTGGTGAAGAATAGGACCCAAGGAATCATCCCTTTGGCCCCCATATCTAAATCCTTGTGGACTTGCTCAGTAGAATCTTCCATGGAATATTGTAGAATAATGTATGATATATTTCCTTTCAAAAAGCTGGTGAGTGTGAAGTACAAGAAAAATCATGATTTGGGGGGATGGACTTAACTGCCTGTTACATTTTTTAATATAAGAATTTACTATAGATTTAACTTGAAACTGTTTACTACTTTAAAAATGTGGTATTTAGAACTCTTCTTTGCAGTTAATATGTTATGTATGTTTAATTGGGGCCAATAACCATCATAACAGCTAACAGTTATGGTGCGTTTACACATACCAGTCATATCCAAAGTATTTCATATTTATTAACTCCATTAATTCTCACAACAGTCCTATAAGGTAGCTACTCTAATGACTGGGACAATATTCGAAGTATATAATAACCCGAATAGAACAGGCACTGACCATTGAGAGCTATTGCTGGCCTAAGCAGAAAGGATGTGGGCTGTGGGCAATGTCAGATTGTGTTGGTGTGTACGATCTGAATATCAGCCGTGTTTATTATTGTCATGTTGGAGATGTAGAAACTGAGGTAAAGACAGGAAAGTTGTCCTGAGTCACACAGCTAGTTAGACACAGAACCAGAATTTGAACCTAAACAGGCTGGCTGCTCATAGTGTTAGTGAATGCACACTAAACTGCTGCAGGATTTGGCTGTTAGAAAGAAATGCTCTTAAGAATGCTAAGAGGAATTTGTTTTTATCCACAAGAAGAGAGATTGAAGATTGATAGATTCCAGATACGAAAATTACCTTCAGGTTTCATCATTTCAGCTATTTTATTTTGGGAGAGTCATTTGGTTAGCCACAAGTGGATGATTTGCTTTGTCTCATTTGGAGCAGCCTAGGCTGGGACCTAGCCAGTTCTTAGACTGGCACAGGCAGGGCAGTAACAGTAAGGCTGAACATAGAGAATCTATATATTCAGATATCTTCCAAATTAAATGTAAGTTGTTTTTAGTCCTTCAGTAAATTGTGCATTATGTAGGGTAAAAAAATACGAAAGGGAGGATAACTAGTCATTTAGGGTGCAGGCTTTGGTTCAAATTCTGGCTTCATCAGCTACCACAGTGTGACCTTGATCATATTGCTTAATTTCTCCAAGTCTGGTTCTTCCCATGTAAGCATAACACCTACTTCCTATGATGTAAGATTTCAATGAGATAATGTAACTGAAGTGGCTAGTAAAATGTCCCTGTCAGGTAAGGCTTAGGAGAGAAGGCTACTTATCACATTTATTAGGGGTGCAAAACTAGTATTTCATGGATGGTAGGAAAAAAGATCATGGATTAGATGATATAGTCCAGAGGAAAGAAAGAATCTCACCCTCCTCCAAAAGAACATTCGTCATTTTATGTATTTTCTAATATATCCTTACTAGCATTATCATCTTCTGTGATAGTATTTTTTTGGTTTGCATTGAAGTCCAAATGCACTATTTTGACTTTCAATGCCTTTTGTGATATGGCTACTGCTTATTTCTCTGAGCTTTCCCCCCACCCCTTTGCCTGTTCTGACCTTTTCATCCTTTTGAGGCCTTTGCGTTTGCTGTACCAGGAATTCTCTATCCCCAGCTCTATTTATGGCTGTTTTCTTTTGGTCATTTTGGATTCCCCCCAATTGCCACTGTAGACCACCCAACCTAAAGTAGCTAACCAATTTCTTTTTTATAGCATTTGTCACTCACTGAAATAATCTTGTGCATTTATTTGTTTGTATTCTTCCCATACTGCCCTCTGTCTTACCACTACCCACAAACCCCTGACTTTCCCCACATTGTGAGTGATACAACTTTCATTCATCACTGTATTTCCAAATCCCCAGTGCCGAGGATAGCACCTGGCAGATACTAGGCATTCTAGAATTATAAAGTGAATGAATGAATCAGCAAACCAGTTCTAGGAACTGCATATTATTTTAAATATGATGTGATTTCAGTGGAATTGGATGTGAATACTAATTCTGTCTTTGAAATCTATCAGGTGAATTTCATTGTGAGTGACTCTGGAGCACATGTTTTAAATTCTTGGACTCAAGAAGACCAAAATTTGCAGGAGGTATGGTTAGGTTTTGAGCTGTGGCCATTTTTGAAAATTATCTGAATGTGGTAATACTTTCTTGAAAGATGATTTAAAAGATTTTTTTTTATCACTATAGTATTTGCACATAGTTTTAAAACAACTACTACTAAAGGAAAGCCAGCTATCTTCATTCCAGTCTTTCCCCAATTCCTAGAAGCAAACTTTCAACTCTAACTCATCTAGTATTTTCTTCCATATTTCAAAATAACAAATTTTTACTGCTATTGATAGAATTCTCAATTTAAACTTTATTTTTTTTATCATTATTGTTAGTGAGGAATTAACTTTTATATTCTCTGCCACCCATGCCCCTCTACCTCCCTTCTGCCGTTCCTTCATTTTCTCAGTGTTGTTATGTCAGAATTTTTGTTAATTCAAAATTGCATATTTGCATTATAATATCTATATAAAGTGTTACTGCTAAGCTAAGTAGTATATGTGGTTATTTCCTTTCTCTCTCTTTTTAGGTTTTATTGAGGTATCATATAGTACTGTATAAGTTTAAGGTCTGAAACATAATGATTTGTCTTACATATTATTTCCTTTCTTGTGTGACTCTTTGTTTATTCTTACAATTTATCATTTCCTTCTTAATTGCTCAATTTTATGTATATCTGTTGCTGCTTTTCCTCATGTTTCTACAAAACTTCCCAATATTTTTATCAGAAATGTAACAGCTTCGTTTTTTTGTCTTGAAAAACTTCTTGGAGCAGTCTTTTGCTCCAGTTTTAGCTGGCCGCTTAATAGGCCTGGTGCTTCTTAAACATTATTTGTCTAAGGATATTGGGTTTGTGGTAGCTTATGTTCTTTGCTATTGTTGGTTGGATGGAAGACTTCAGTTTACTGGTTTCTTTACTGATGAAGATGTATCTGAGAGACAGACATTAGTGAAATTTTTGAATACATTGTTTGAATTCTTTCGTGTTAAATTTTTTTGTTAATGGATGGTCTTCAGTGGAGATAATCTCATGTTGTAAATGTGTTTTAAACGGAACATTTTTAAAGAAAATGTGTTTATCCCAGTGTTTGGTCTTAAAATGTTGTGATTAGTATCATCATGTATGTAAACATATCTAACCCTTTATTCTTTTGAGGTAACTCACTCAAGCAGCAGGCTTTTATTGGTTTGGCTTTGCATTTATATCACTCCAGAATGTTCTTTATTCTTTTTTTTTTTTTTTAACTTGAAAAAGTAATATTAAGGATTCTGTACATTCTCCTTGCATTTTCTTTCTGAAATGGCATGTGTTTTGCTTTACTTCTTTCAAGAGGTAGTGTGAAAGAAGCTTGAAGTCTCTCTGTTGTGTATGAAAAAAAAAATCAGTACAAATTGGCATAGGTTTTCCTTACTTCACCTCTGCAGTGCAGTAAAAGTTGTGCATCTCATAATGGCACATATACCAATGATAAGAGAATTGCTACTTCTCTCTGCTTTCTGAATGTGAAGGCACATTGTATCACACTGATTGTTTTTAAGTCGTGAACAGAAGGGGAAACTCCAGTCTAGTTCGGAAGGCAACTGTATAGCAGCTCACTGGTGTTTAAGATTATATGAAATAATTGACATGTTGTATAAATTATATATAAGCTTGCCTGTGTTAACACATTTAATGTTTAGCTTTGGTTATCCATGTCATACCTTTCCCTAGTTATTGTCAACAATCATGAGTAACAAGTGGAAGAGATCAAAGACAAATTTGGGGGCTAGAAGGATTTTAGATGTCTTTTGCTTCGACTCCTTCATTGTGCAGGTGAAGGAATGGAGCCCACAGGGGCTATATGTTGTTTGACTTCTATACCTGGGTCCAGGGCTCTTTCTGTTATAGCACATAACTCTATCCTACACATCTTAAATTTTATCACCAAAAATTGTCAGATTTCAGGAGTTTGGGTCTGATTTTTGTTGGCTAAATTAAATCAAGTTTGCAAGTATTATACTAATGTGGGACAGGTTATATTAGTATTTTCACTTTTAGGTTAGGAGGAATTGACCAGGGTCACACAGCATTAAAAGGCAGAGCCAGAGTTTTAACCCATCTCTGTCTGACCTTAAAAGTTAATCTTGCTTTCTGCTACTTTCTTCAGGACCACAGAATCCCTCCCCTATAAAGCTACTTTTTATTGAGCTTCTCCTATGTACCAGAGACTTTATATAGTCGTTTATACACAGTCTTTTTTCTTTCTTTTCTGGTTACTTATTATGAATAGGTAATACCTATATAGTTTAGAAGTAAAATTTACATACATACACATGTACATATGTACACTTCCACATACATGTTTGTGTTAGTAAACGGGAAAACTTTCCAACTCATCCCCTGTCTCAATGAGTGTGCTGGACCCTGCTTACACCAACTTTGCATTCAGTGAATCTTGACATCTCCCATGGTGGGGGTATTTTATTTAACCATAGATACTGGCAAACACTACAGATTAGGGCTTTCCCCACACTTTGGGGAACTGATTTACTAGCATATCACTATTTATCTCCACCACTATTAGTTTTTCATGGCTCATTCCAGAGTGTCTTTATGCATATACAAAGCACAGTCCTTCCATTTTGTTCCTTTTCAAGATTGTTTCGGTCATTTTCAGTCCCTTGCAATTCCATATGAATTTTAGAACCACCTTGTCCATTTCTACAAAGCAGTCGGCTGGGATTGTGACACAGATTATGTTTAATCTGTAGTTCAGTTTGAGTAATGTTGCAATTTTAACAATATTATGTCTTCCAACTCATGAACATGGGATGTTTTATATCATTTAGATCTTTAATTTCTTTCAGTGATGTTTTGTAGTTCTCAAGAGTATAAAATTTGCATTTCTTTTGTTGATTTTATTCCAAAGTATTTTATTTTTTTGATGCTATTATATTAGAATTGTTTCCTTTATTTTCGGATTGTCCATTGCAAGTGTGTAGCAATACAATTTGTGTTTGTGTATTGATCATGTATCCTGCAACTTGCTGGACTTATTATTTCTAACAGTTTTTTAGTAGATTCCATTTGACTTTCTACATACAAGATCACGTCATCTGTGATATAGAGATAATTTTACTTCTGGCTCCTTCTATTTCTTTTTCTTAATTGCCCTGGCTAGACCCACCAATACAGTGTGAAATAGAAGCGATGAGAGTGGACATCCTTCTTTTCCTAATCTTAGAACATGTACAGGCTTTACTATGAAGCATGGTGTTATCTGTAGGTTTTCTAGATGCTATTTTCTGCTTGAGGAGTTTCCTTCTATTTGTAGTTTGTTGAGTATTTTTATCATAAAAGGGTCTTGGATTTTATGAAATGCTTTTTCTGTGTTTATGGAGATGACCGTGTGATTTTTAAAAATTGTGTTGGTATTGACATTAATTGATTTTTGGATGTTAAGTCAACTTTGCATTCCTGGGATAAGTCCCACTTTGTCATGGTGTATAATTCTTTTCATATGTTGCTGGATTTGGTTTGCTAGTATTTTGTTGAGGATATTTGTGTCCATATTTTTAAGGTACGCTGGTCTGTAGTTTTCCTGTGATGTCTTTGTCTGACTTGTACATACTCTTGTCAACATAACTATTTTCCCTTTTACTTAGCTAATGGCAGCATTAGCTGCTGTTGGGCCTCCTAATCCACGAGCAGATCCAGAATGCTGCAGCATTCTGCATGGTCTCGTTGCAGCAGTGGAAACCCTGTGTAAAATTACAGAATACCAACATGAGGCTCGTACTCTACTAATGGAAAATGCAGAACGTGTTGGAAATAGAGGACGAATAATTTGCATTACTAATGCAAAAAGGTGAGACATTAATCACAGTGATTCTTTCATTGAGGGAATTTTAATGTCTTGTTGCAGTTTTTACTTAAAAAAACAGGACAGCATGTTAGCGGTTAAGCATATCTCAGGTGGCCTAATACTGAAGCTGTATTTATCCAGTTCTTAAATAGTCATTTCAGTGAAAGCTGCTTAGATTGTCATCATATGGGTTAATCTGACTTTTTCTCACTAGTTTTTCAGCTGGCTGTTTGGTATTGTGAATGAGCATACTGAAGACCGTCCTCACTGAAGTAATTTTAAGTGCCTATAACAAGATACGACAGCTAAATAGTGTGTTTAATTTTTTCTCTTACTGTTTATTTAAGTTTGTTCTTTTTTATGCCATAGTGATAGTCATGTGCGAATGCTTGAGGACTGTGTCCAGGAAACAATTCACGAGCATAACAAGCTTGCTGCAAATTCAGATCAGTGAGTATAATCATAAGTGAAATACATATTCCATTTTATAGTCATGTATTTCATTATAATTACTCCAATAATTTCAATAGTAATTGGTAGTATTCCCTTTAATTCTCTACTGGCTCTACTAGTTAGTCAAAAAATGTATATTTGATATTTATGTAGGGAAAACAAAAATAGCTAACAGTTAATGAATCTAGGTTAAGGGTGTATGGGTATTCATTGCATAGTACTTTTCCTTTAGCTTTTCTGTAGGTTTGGAAGTTTCAAAATAAAAATTTTTCAAAAATTAAAACCATTTTCAAAATAAAAGACTTCTAGCATTGAAAATCCTGTGTTCTTAGAAATAACCATTTATAGGTAATGGTTAGGATTGCCCGATTTTGTCCTTAAAAATCATTAGTAAAAAAAAAGGAAACAAATGTGTAATATATTCATTTTCTCTGTGGTAGTTATCTATGGAAAATTTTCCTGATTATAAGACATTTTCCTTTATTCTGTTTTTCAAACATACAAGAAAGTATCATATGTGCATTTGAATTAAATTCATATATTTACTAAATGTCCATACAAGTACAGCAATTATACAGTTTTTCTAAATATTTAGCTTTTGTGTTAGTTAACAGTAGTATCTGATTATAGAGATGCACTTAGTATATTAAACTCTTAATAGTCTACCTACCTGGTTTCTTTACATACTATGTGTTTTTAGATTCTAAGTGAAAAGTTTCTCTTTAAGTCTCATGCAGATTCAGAAGTGTGAACTGGTCTTGATCCATACTTACGCAGTTGGTGAAGACAGCCTTGTGTCTGATCGTCCTAAAAAGGAGGTAAGTGCAGAAGTAATGGAAGAAAAGATCATTGTCATTTATTAATAATAAATGCTGAGAAGGGTTAGCATAAAAATAATCACATTGCCAACATTTTCTGCCAAGAAGATATTTAGAGTTCGCAAAGCCATCTCTGGCAAAACACCTAGTTGGGTTCTTCATGTTATAATTGTAGATTTTAAAGTGTTTTCTGTTTTGCTTGCCTATTGAAGTTTAATTAAATGTGTTGCAAAACCGTACATAGTGTGTATTGATGCTAAAATTTCAATTACTGTAATGGATTTCATTTGCTTTAATAACTTTTTATTGTATAAAAATCTTTTTTTCCTCATTAGAGGAGTAATACACTTCTTAACAAAAATGGACTCTAATAACAAATTAATTTTACCTATCCAGAGGATAAAAAGCTAAAGCTAATTTTTAATCTTGCTTTTACTTTTTAAATAAATTTGAACAATTTTAAAGGAAAAAATGGGTCTGTTGATTTTCAAATGGATTTGCATCATGTAATATTCTCCCATCAGTGGTCTGTGTTTAGAAATATAGATGTGTATATTTATATAATTAAACATGTATGTTCTTATGTTCTGTTTTTTCTCTTAGCCTTAGTTAATACAAACAGGTGAAGTATTACCTTAGTCTGAATGTTTTGTAGTTAACTGGTATTTTTAGGTCTTTAGCTCTTTCATTGTGTTTTTAAGTGGTTTCCAGTGTAAACCCCTTTTCTGTTAACTTTTTTCTGCCTCTTTTGATAACATGGCAGTATGTTGGCTTTCTTTGTAATAACTAAACATTTATTTGTGACAGATATTATAGATATAATAAGCATGATAGGTAGTATATACAAATTATATATAAGATATATGTATACATACACTTTATCTTGCCATAAAGTAACTTTTGGCTGCCTGATCGCATTTATTTGTGATGAAATATGTTTGTGGCAGTTCCCGTATTCTTTATAATAAGCAGTTTTATCTGCAAGTGTTTTTCCTCTCCATAAAATTACTTATTTTCTACAGTATTTCTGTGGGCCATTTCAAATCCATTTTGCATATAGATAAATAGAAGTAAAAATTGTAAGTTAAAATAAATATTTGAATCGAAGACTTGCACTCTGAGTGTCAAGAGGAAAAGGACTTTGCCTGTTTATTGCTGTATCCTCTAATAGCTCATGTAGTTTCTGGCATACAATGTAGTAAGGTCTGCTTAGTACCTGTCTGTTGAATGAATAAATACATGAACATTTCTTGCTAAAATAATAATCATAGTTAATTTATGGGCTTTTTTACTTTTTCCAAATTCCAAAAACTAAAAATATTTAATATTTATAGACTGAAGTAAAATATTTGACACCAGGTCACAATGTATTAACGTTGTTTTTTTTTTCATATATATATATATATGTATATATATACATATATATATATATATATTTTTTTTTTTTTGGTAGTTATCCCCTGTTTTAACCAGTGAAGTTCATAGTGTTCGTGCAGGACGGCATCTTGCTACCAAGTTAAATATTTTGGTACAGCAACATTTTGACTTGGCTTCAACTACTATTACAAATATTCCAATGAAGGTAGGCAGTACTTTTTCTTGCTATTTTGAAAGTTATGGTTTGCTTTTTAAATATTTGTTTGACATGTATTATTTATTTTGATTGGACCTTAACTTTTTCTCCCCATATCATATTTTCTGTTTTGCTAGCCCACATTCAGTGTCTTTGACCAGGTCAGTACATAGTGAAAAGCAACAAAAAGGATCACAGAACAAAATTCTGTAGTTTTCTTTCTCGTAAGAGTACTATATATCAGCTTTTTGTTTTTAATTATGTTTTCATTATTTTCATCAAAATACAATCTCTATCTTAAATGATTATTTTTTCTGTGATTCTTTTCCTGATGGTTATGTTATTAGATTTTACTTTGTGCATTCTAGTGGATCTTTTATTTCCTATATTTTTGTTCTTGCTCATCTAGTATGAAGGTGTTTGTAACTAATAGGCCTGACTATAGAAAAAATAGCTCATAGTTTTTAAAAAGTTTATTATACTCTAGCTGAAAAACCAAAGATGTAAGTTTTATGATTTTACTAATGGATTTTCTTAGGAATCTGTTGGTACCTGTTTATTTCCATTATGTCATCATTAAGTTGTCTAGGACAAGCACAGTTTTAAGTCCAATTTCATTGTTTTGCCGCCATATGATGAACACTGAATTTCATGAGAAGTATAATCTATTCATTATTAATTTCCTCCTTATAAAATGACTGGCTCTTTAATAGAAATGGTAGCCTTATCTAATAGAATGGTTTGGATGCAGAAATTATCAAGTAAAATAGCATAATATATTTTAATATGTGTAATTTCATGAGGTACAAGAAAAATACTCTGAGGGTGACAGATACCTTGTTTTTTAAATTTGATCATATTTGTGTGCGACTGGTGTGACCCTTTCTTCAATCTTTGTCTTTTCCCTGTAAACTGATGTTATTGAAGTTCTTATTTACTATTTAGTGAAAACAAGTTACTAAACTTGTTTATTAGTCTGTATTTACTATTTTATATAACTGGTGTTGTTAATTTCCTGTAGGTATTTAAAGATGCTATTTCCTCCTTTAAACAACTATTTCACTTTGAATTTGTATAAGCTACTTCAGTTGTATTTATAAAATGTATTGGCAAGACAATGCATTTAGAGAAAAAAAACTCTAAAATTCTGGAAGAGTCATTTATGTTAATTCTGATGTAAGAAAAATCATTAAATACTTTATTACTTCTATATAGCTAGTAGTTTTATAGAGTTCATATTGCGTTGGAAAATTATTGCATCTTTAAATAGATTACCGAGCAAACTGTCCCAATATTATAGCTAATTATTGTTGGGTATATTTTATCTCACTTTAAGCAAAAAGCAAAGTGAATAATAACTTCATTATTTTGAAAATAAAACTAAATTATTTTAAATTTTACTTTAAGGAAGAACAACACGCGAATACATCTGCCAATTATGATGTGGAACTACTTCATCACAAAGATGCACATGTGGATTTCCTGAAAAGTGGTAAGAAAAGGACATTGAAAAGTTTTATTCTGTAAGATCTAACCTATGAAAGCATACTAACAACTTTCAGAAGTTTGTCAGTAAACAGACCTGATTGGCTGTAGTCCACCTCTTTCCACACTTATTCCACAATACTGTCTACTAATGGCCATGGAACTAGTGTTCTGTAGAATTTACTTTGGGAAACACTAGCCTCCTGGAACAAATACCGAGATAGCCGGTACAGTCATGTCATAGTTTGTCTTTTGCAAGCAAACCACCTTGGGAAAGCAAGAGGAACAAGAACTGACTTGAAAGAGTGATAGAGTTCCAACTTGCCTGCGTAAAGATCAGTTGTTCTGAAATCTAAATTTGTTGTTTTCTTCTAAAAATTATTCGAGTCAGTAGGTCTCATCACCAATATCATGATTTCTGCAACTCTATTAGCATAACTTGGGAGAAGGCTCTGGAGTTAGTAGATCAGAGTTTTAGCTAAAGCTTTGCCACCAGCTAGCAAGATCTGTATGTTTCTAGACTTGAGTTTGCACACTTTAATAAAATAAAGATGCTGCATTAGATGAACTAATAATCCATCCATTCCTAAAAAATTCAGTGAAATTGCCTTTAAGTTTTGACATTTGATTAAATCCTTTCTAATGTTTTCTCTGTAAGTTGATGCTATCAGAGAATTAAATGGTTAACTTTGATAATGTTTTATACATCTTTTTTGAAGTTAGTATCCATCAACCAGTCGTAACATTTGTTCAGTGTATAAGAAATCTTGAAATTAATCTAATACAGGGGCGCCTGGGTGGCGCAGTCGGTTAAGCGTCCGACTTCAGCCAGGTCACGATCTCGCGGTCCGTGAGTTCGAGCCCCGTGTCGGGCTCTGGGCTGATGGCTCAGAGCCTGGAGCCTGTTTCTGATTCTGTGTCTCCCTCTCTCTCTGCCCCTCCCCTGTTCATGCTCTGTCTCTCTCTGTCCCAAAAATAAATAAACGTTGAAAAAAAAAAAATTAAAAAAAAAAAAAAAAAAAGAAATTAATCTAATACAAATTTGTAATGTGAAAAAAACTATTAAGATAAACAGATGTATTAATGTTTAACAAAGGAATTTAAAGAACTTGTTTTTGAAAATACGGTGTGTGGAAATTATATCACTAACTGAGTTAATACCAACTTTTAAAATATTTTAAAACAAAAAAATGTTAAGAATATTCTTTGTGACACAAAATATTTCTCTAAGATAGTAATTGACATGTTGTCTATGTGACACAAGGGAACCATTTGTAAATGCTGTAGTAGCACTATGAATAGGGTGCTGTGGGATCACGAGGGTTGCAAGTGATTATGCCTCTGTGACTTAGGCAAGCTTTACAGAGATGACATTAGAGCTGGACTTTGATGAGTAGGCTTACGCTTTAGCTCAGATAGCTTCCGTAAGCTGTAGACCTATATCCTCTACTGCCTAGTTATATCTGCTAGGTGTCTCTCCGGCACCTATAACTCAACATTCCCAGAACAACTTAGGAGCCTGCCCCCCGAACCGGTCTTCTACTGTCCCCTCTCTTAGTGAATGGCCCTATTGTCTACCCAGTTGTTTAAGGCAGAAACCTCAGTCATCTTTGAGACATCTCTGTATCATTCTTCATATCAGGCCATCATCACATTTTCTTGATTTTACCTATTAAGTGTCTCCCAAATACATTCATACAACTGCATCTCTACTACCATTACCATCTCCCTGATCCAGCCTATTATTTTCTTATCTACTATTCCTTAGTAGCCCCTTAAAATGGTGTGTCTCCTCTTGACCTGTGAGCTAGAATAGCTTTCAGAATGCTAATCCTGACCATGTTCCCTTAGCTTAAAACCCTTTATTGTTTTTGTTACCCTTTGGATAAAGACCCAACTGTTTAAATGTCTTACCAGTCCCTGCATTGCCTGGCCTGTCCTCCTTTCCATTTTCCTCTCACAACGTACTCCTGTTTCAGTGCATAGGCCAGAAACTTCATGCTCCTTCCTGTCACAGTATCTTGACATTTGCTGCTTTTTCCTTGCTCAAATGTTCTTTCCTTCATTTCTTTAATTTCTCCTTATCCTTTGACAACTGAAACTAGTTTTTTCACTTCTCAAAGAAACCTTCCCTGGTGTCATAGATTAGGTCAGATCTCTGTGTATAGATGCTCATGGTACTGTACACATCTCCTTCAAAGCATTGTCAACTTTATAGTCCTCACTCGTTCATTATTATTTTCTTAACATCTGTTCACTCTGTTTTACTATAGACTCCATTGAGGCAAAACATGCTCATTGTTACATCTTTTTATATTTATTTTCTAGATCCCTCATTTTATGGTTCTCCTCATAAATTCATTAGGATTCAGTTCATTTTAGATTCCTGACACTTTCTTTGAGTATTTGACCATATTATGATTTCATGGTGTCAGAGGAGAACAGTTGTATATTATTAAAATAAACAAAAATTTTTGCTGTTGACTTTCAGTGCAGTGACTGAAATGATTAATGAGAAATTTGAAGATAATTGAATATTTGTTTTAATCAGAGCAAATATCTAAACTCCTTTTGGTATTATTCTAGGATACTTTATAGAATTGATGTTCTCCCAGAGGTGTTTTCTCCTATAGAGTTTAAACTGTTTTGGAAGTCTTACCTAAGTAAATGAAGTTTGTGATCTATTTTGTAATGTCTCTCTGGCTTATTTTTAAAGGTGATACTCACATAGGTGGCAGCAGTAGAGAAGGCTCGTTTAAAGAAACGATAACATTAAAGTGGTGCACACCCAGGACAAATAACATTGGTAGGTATTTTAAGGAAATTGAAACAGGGGTGCCTGGGTGACACCGTTGGTGAAGTGTCCAACTCTTGGTTTCGGCTCAGGTCGTGGTTTCACGGTTTGTGAGTTCGAGCCCCTCATTGGACTTTGCACTGGCAGTGCGGAGCCTGCTTGGGATTCTCTGTCTCCCCTTGCTCTCTTTCCCTCCCTAACTCATGGTCTCTCTCTCAAAATAAACTTAAAAAAAGAAGAAAAGAAAGGAAAAAAGAAAAAGGAAAGGATAAATCAAGAGGTTCTAAAAGTGGGTATATGTAGGGATCATTAGTTTATTTCTGAATTTATGTTTTTCATTGTTTTAGGGGCTCAACAAACATTTTTTCCCCCTCTTTTAATTGTGGAAATAATTCCTTTATATTCTTTCAAATCAGTGTTTTCTCCCATTTCAGAATTACACTATTGCACTGGCGCTTATCGAATTTCACCTGTAGACGTAAATAGCAGACCTTCCTCCTGCCTTACTAATTTTCTTCTAAATGGTAATTTTCAACATTTAATTGTTTGGGCTGAAAATATTACAAGTGAAGTTATTAGTAAGGATATGTGAAAATCTGTACTCTGGAAAGCTCTTTTAAGATAACCTAAAACTGTTTTATCTTCGAAAACTCTTCTAAAGTTACCTAATTGTAAATACCCTTTTAGCAATTTTATTAATGTTTTAAAAAAATAAGATAACTTTATGTTTCCATATTGTCATAAAAAGTTTTATTTAAATATTTTTAAGTATTTTTAATTTTAAAATTTGGCTGTTAGAGTCTAAGTTGATTTTTTTGGTAGAATAATACAGACTGTTTACCCTGGCCTGTTAAATTTTAAATTGCAAAGTATATATAGACCTCTTTTTGCACACTGTACCTTAATCATAAATAAACATTGCATTTTCAGTATTATGCCATAAGATTCTTACCTATATGACTCTTAAGTCTGTGGTTTCCTTGTGTGAAAATTAAAAAAAAAAAAAAATTGGAGTCCATTTACTAAATTTAAATTCTTAATAGCTTCTCCAGTTGATTCTTCTGATTGACTAGGTTTGAAACCACTGATGTGATGGGTCAAATTTAAGCAAAATGTGATTTTAACACTGTGTAACGTGTAGATTAAATAACCTTTGGTCATGTGAAATAGAAAGTAGTTATGGTAACTGTGCTGATAAGGAGGTATTGTGCAAGTACATTGAGACTTTGCTTTCTCCCCCAAATGTTGTGTAGCTTTGATAGCTAGAGAGTTATCCAGCAGTTGTCTCACTGTTCTTCTTGATGTCCAGGAGAAAGATTGTATGTACTTGTAATGTATAAAGAATGTAACCAAACATTGTACCAGAGACCACTATACTTACTTTGGAAAACTGTACAACTATGTAAGCTTTGAGTGACCAAGAGAAAGCTAAGGCTAGAATTCAGACTTTTAGGACTTGAAATGCAGATATACTGAATTAGCTATACTGCTTAAAATATGAGGTTTAATAAATAAAATGAAAAATCTAGACATAAATAATGAGGAAAAAAATAACAGCCTATATGAGCTTCATCACTGATACAGTAATCTTGCTTTTGACAGGTCGTTCTGTTTTATTGGAGCAACCACGAAAGTCAGGTTCCAAAGTCATTAGTCATATGCTTAGTAGCCATGGAGGAGAGATTTTTTTGCATGTCCTTAGCAGTTCTCGATCCATTCTAGAAGATCCACCTTCAATTAGTGAGGGATGTGGAGGCAGAGTTACAGACTACCGGATCACAGTAAGATTCTAATACTTACAAATTTTATGTTTTGAGCCTGCCACCATTCAGCAAATATTTATTAAATGCTTATTACATGCTAAGCTCTGTGACAAAATGGGGTTTGGAGAAGTTCATGAGTTATTATTTTAATTAGGTGACTTTCCTGCAATACTTGCTCAGAAGAACTATTTATCACTATGTGGTCTTCATTATGTATTCAGTGTATATCGAGAAGTATATGGGTAGCATTGACACCTGGAATTATAGGAAAGAATGGAAATTGACTTGAATATTTCAGGTGGAAGTTTACCTTGTAGTAACTTAATGGCAAATAAAAACAGTTCAATGTTTGGATTGCTATTTTGAAATAACACTAAATTTTTGTTATTTAAAGATATATACAAAGAAATTGTGTCTATTTTGGGTAGAAATCCTATTCTCATTTTAATTTTTCAGTTCCCCTCCTCTTTTATATATTTAGTACTTTATGGTTGTCTACTTTGAGGTGGTGGTGGAAATTAAATGTGATTCATATATAGGAATGTACTTGGTAAATCACAGAAGTGTTATAGACTATAGGTAATTATTTTTGATTAGGCTTTTCTTTATTATTTTTATATCTTTTTTAGTAAGGAGAAAATAAGTATTCTTTGCAGAGAATTTAGAGAACATAGATATCTTTTTTTAATCAAAAACAATAGCTGTAAATTACCTATAATTCCATCATTCATAGATAACCACTGTTAACATTTTGATGTTATGTCAAGGTAATTTTTAAATAAGCATTGGTATTCTAAGATGATTAACTCCTTCCTTTATCTGTAGATGATACAAAAGAGTTAAATTATAGAAGTGAAGAAAAATGAGTGTTCTTGGTTTTTAAAAAATAGAAAGAACCATGAATGCATTGATGTTTGAGCCTTTCTTCCATCTCCATTGTAATAAAGGCTGATAGACTTCATGTTCAAAAAGATGGGGAGAATTAGTAAGGGAACTGTTAGAGAAAATACTTTGTTGCGTATCACAGGAGAGAAGGCATCAGGGCAACAGACTATTACATGTAATCCATACTGAAACATAAGAAAATAGTTTCTAATTTTATTTTATTTGGTTATCATTAGGATTTTGGTGAATTTATGAGGGAAAACAGATTAACTCCTTTTCTAGACCCCAGATATAAAATCGATGGAAGTCTTGAGATCCCTTTGGAACGAGCAAAAGATCAGTTAGAAAAACACACCCGTTACTGGCCTATGATTATTTCACAAACCACCATTTTTAACATGCAAGCGGTAAGTATTAAATAGTTTTCAACCTTTCTTTTTGATTAGTTATATGTTTTTTACAGATAATCATTTCTCAAGCAAAGAATGAAATATATGAGTTTGCTACAGTTAAAGAATTAGTAATAGAAAATTGAAATGATGAATATAGGTTATCTCACTATGGTGATGTTTAAAATCAATTGAAGTTCTCCCTAGATGCTTTGATATTTGTTTTTCAAGACAGATTTTCTTTTTATTTCTTAAAAAAATTCTAACAGGTAGTTCCATTAGCCAGTGTTATTGTGAAAGAATCTTTGACAGAAGAAGATGTGTTAAACTGTCAAAAAACAATATACAACTTAGTTGATATGGAAAGAAAAAATGATCCTCTACCTATTTCCACAGTTGGTACGAGAGGAAAAGGGCCTAAAAGGTAGCTTTTTTCCCCTTGCTTTCTCTATATATCACATTTACTTGATGCAGACTGTTTTTTAAGCTAACTTATTTCATATTGTAATTTATATAATTGAAGGTATATATATATGTGTGTGTGTGTATACATAAGTGTTCATATGTATATGATTGAGATACAATGATATAAAATCTAAAATAGCAGAATCGGATACATTATAACTTAGAATTACACCACTAAGAAGAAAGAGTCTGTGTTTAATGATTCCTTTTACTTTATTTTACCAGTAGCAAGTGATACTTCAATATTATTTAAAGAGGATTTCTAAAAACGTCATTTCCAATCTTTACTTCAGAGATGAACAGTACCGTATCATGTGGAATGAGTTAGAAACCCTTGTCAGAGCTCATATCAACAACTCAGAGAAACATCAAAGAGTATTGGAATGTCTGATGGCATGTAGAAGCAAACCCCCAGAAGAAGAAGAACGAAAGAAACGAGGAAGAAAGAGAGAGGACAAAGAGGACAAATCAGAGAAAGCAGTGAAAGATTATGAACAGGAGAAATCTTGGCAAGATTCGGAGAGGTGACTTGTTGATAATGTAGGACCGTGGTGCCTTTTGGCACATCACATGCTGCATGTAGCACATTCAAACATTCATGTAATAGTAGTTCACTTAATGTCTATTTGTTTCATTATCTAACTATAATTTTTTCATTCTTAAAATCTGAAATATCCTGGGCTTAAGAATTACAGGGATTTTTTGTTTGTTTTTTGTTTTTTTGCTCTTGGGGGCAAAGGTAGTGTTGAATTTTTTAACGAACTTCTGCAAATCATAACATACCATATTTGATATCAGTATTTGCTTTATGTGTTATGAATATCAAAGACATGGTTTCATTTGTTCAATAAATACTGAGTGCCTGTGATGTGTCAGGCATTTGGTATTAGATTCTTGCCCTGGAAGAACGTCCAGTGGTTGTGATAGAGACAGGCATGTAGGTCATGGGTTACAGCAAAGGGTGGAAGAGCTGCTATAAAAATAGGCACAGGATATCCTTGGGAGCACAGAGGAAGAACATAGTCTTACTTCTGAAACCCTTCCTCAGTAATACACTCTTTCCTTAGTTTGTGATTTGTACGGTTATATCATAAAAAGTAGGAAAGTCTTCAAAATGAAAGAATCATAACATTTCAGCTGGCTTTGTCTTCTACCTCTTTGCCAGTAATCAACAAAAAAACAGGTAAATATTGGCAATGTTAGTAAGGTCCTTAGAAACAAAACAGTTTACTGTGGAAAATTTCAAACATATACAGTAACAGAACAAATAGCTACTCATTTATTTTTAACAGTTCATGGCAGATCTCATTTCATATCTGTCCACAACCACTCACCTCACCAGCACCACCACTATGCCTCCCACATGGGAATGTTTTGAAGCTAATTCTAGAAATCCTATCATTTCATCCAAAAATAAGTAGAACATTTTATTCTCTTTGACAGAAGTTCATTTCTTTCTTAGGGCTACTGAACTTCTGAAACAGAATCAGCTCACTTTAAGAAGAGTGGGGGGAAATATTCTCTTTCAGACACCACCAATCTTTATATATGTTGAAAGTGTTTCTGTTCTCTGATGAAACTCAAAATGAGCTTGGAGTTAAGTTCTTAGTTTGTGGAATGTAAATACATTTCCACAGCACATAAATTAGGGCACAAATAGTACATTTTTTAATCTTACTTGTAATTTGAAAGAGTATTTTGTCCATATTTGTAAAAATTAAAACTGACATTTCTTTCAAAGATCACATTTCTGACCTCTTTAATTTTAACTTCTTAAATTTTCTCCCATTTTTTCATATTTTACAGCCAACTATATTACTGAATTATTAAATTATGATGATGAAGGAAAAGGGAAATCTGTGTTTAATTCAGTCAGTTCTCTTACCTGATTTTAGGTTGAGATTTGTATTTTCATTAGTTTCTGGGTTTACTTTGTGAGAGCAGCTATCTTTTACTAAAAGCAATATACAAAGTCTAATTATTGAGCCGTTTAGAGTTCTAAAAATTTAAACTATGAAGCGTCTGTCTGGGTGGCTCAGTCGGTTAAGCATCCGACTTCAGCTCAGGTCATGATCTCGTGGTTCGTGAGTTTGAGCCCTGCATCGGGTTCTGTGCTGACAGTTCAGAGCCTGGAGCCTGCTTCACATTCTGTGTCTCCCTCTCTTCTCTTGTCCCTCCCCTGCTTGCGCTCTCTCTCTTGTCTCTTAAAAAAATGAATAAACATTAAAAAATTAAAAAAACATAAAAAATAATAAAACCAGTAAAATTTAAACTTTAGATTTTATTGTGTGTCCCTCTAACAGATTAAAAGGAATCTTGGAACGTGGAAAAGAAGAGTTGGCTGAAGCTGAGATCATTAAAGATTCACCCGATTCCCCAGAACCTCCAAACAAAAAGCCCCTTGTGGAGATGGATGAAGCTCCACCAGTAGAAAAATCAAAAGGTAGGGTAGAGCTGTGGGGGTAGCTGTGTTTGTAAACAGTCTTCCAGTTTAGTTCTGTTTTCTGCGGTGTCATTTAATGTTGTTGCCTATATGAGGAAGAGCTACTAACTGTTCCCGGATGTTGTTGAGGAGGTTCTGTTTACAGCCTTGGAAAATGCAGGCAGTGAATTTATTTCTTGACATTAATGAAAAAGTAGTGTCATACCTTCATTAATGAAGCCTGTGGAAAATAAGCACTTTCACTACAAAGTCTGTGTTGTAAGAAATTTTAATTCTGTAAACTTGAATTCATTTATGTTCCTGACTCTATACTAAGTGTGCTGGGTTTAATGAAGACAGATTTCTTTTCCCTAAACTGCTTACTGAACTTAAGGAAAGCTCTTACATTACCCATCTATAAAGTGATGTCAGTGAGTTTCAGTAAAGGTATTATAAATAATATTTTCACTGTAAAAAAAAAAACTCATAATGTTTTCATTTCATTTTATCTCTTATTTATAGACTGAAATGCTTCATTTCTTCTTGAAGGAATTTTGGGTAGCAGAGCTGTGAATTGGGTTTGGGAGCTCCTGAAATCATTGTAGGCTTTAGTTGTCTTGAGGATAAACTAGATTTAGGCCTTTTAGGATAAATGGCAAATAGATAAAAGGATTGTTTGGTTTCTTGCCACTATGCCTCTCCTAAGCAATAAGACCCAGGGGCTGGCCATATTGCACTTATTGGCATTTCATCCTAGAGAGAAGCCTTGTTTGTTTTTATATACTTCTGGGGGGAGGGAGGGAGGGAGAGAGGGGGAGAGAGAGAGAGAGAGAGAGAGAGAGAGAGAGAGACAGTGTGTGTATGTATGTGTGTGTATATATATACACACACACTATATATAGTGATACATGTAAAATATTCTCCTTTCACTGATTTCTTTGGAGCCAGAGATAAGAGCGATCTTATCATATTTGCTTTCAAGCATTTGCCAGGGTTCCTGGAAAGTAAATAAATGTCTTGATAAATTGTTCTATTTTTCATAGGCCAAAATATGCCACTGTTGATTAGGATGAGAAATTTAGGTTTAATCTAAACAATGCATTAATGTTGCTTGTAAAATAGAACTCCAAAAATTATTTATTAGTGGCAAAAAGTTGCAAGCAACCAAACACTGTTAGGAAGAAAATAACTAAATAATGGTATGTCCATAGGGCAGAATTTATATAGCCCAAGAATAATTATTGCTACAAATGCCCACTGTTCCCTCTTGCTAATGTGTATCATTCAGATTTCAGCTTAAGCAAGTCTTTTTTCAGGAAGGACTTCCTTGATCTCTGTTCACAATTAAGTTAGGTGCTTCCATTGCACCCCAGGATTATACTGGAGTAGCACTTAGAGTCCTGCATTGACATTGCTTATTGACATCTTGCCTCAGCTACTAATTGGAAACATTTTAAAGGATGGGCTTTTTATTTTTTAAGTAGGCTCCATATCCAGCCTGGAGTTTGAACTCATGATCCCGAGCTCAAAAGTCTCATGCTCTACTGGGGTACCTGGGTGGCCTCAGTCAGTTGAGCTTCTGACTTTGGCTCAGGTCACAATCTCGTGGTTCATAGGTTTGAGCCCTGCGTCAGGATCTGTGCTGACAGCTCAGAGCCTGGAGCCTGCTTCGGATTCTGTGTCTACCTCTCAGTCTGCCGCTCCCCTGCTCACGATCTCTCTCTCAAAAAAAAAAAAAAAGCTCATGCTCTACCAACAAAGCTAGTCAAGTGCCTCAATGCTGGGATTTTTAAAAGTTTACTCTTTTTTTTTTTTAATTTTTTTTTTTTTTCAACGTTTATTTATTTTTGGGACAGAGAGAGAGCATGAACGGGGGAGGGTCAGAGAGAGAGGGAGACACAGAATCGGAAACAGGCTCCAGGCTCTGAGCCATCAGCCCAGAGCCTGACGCGGGGCTCGAACTCACGGACCGCGAGATCGTGACCTGGCTGAAGTCGGACACTTAACCGTCTGCGCCACCCAGGCGCCCCAAAAGTTTACTCTTAATATCACTACCACTCAATGCAGTCCTGGCCCATAGTAGAAGTTCAATTATTATTTGTTGAATGAATAAATGAATGAATGAGGTAAAGAAAAAAAAAACCGGCTACAAAACCATATATACCATTATCTCCATTTTGTTTAAAAAAAAAAAAGTTCATATCCACACATACACTTGCTTGTCACTTTAAATTAAATAGATCCCTGATGCTTCACACACTGGAAACACTATATAGAGTGGCCCAGATGAAAAGCAACTTGGTTTCAAACAGAAACCATGTCTCTTTTGAGCAGCAGCTTATACAGGCCTTTCATTATATACTTCAGTTTCATCTGTTTTGGAAAATGACTTCCTAGGACTGTCCAAAGTGAATTTTGTGCCTGATACATATAAGGTTGGGCTATTCCAAACATGCTTTCTGGATTGGATGAAAATCTGTTCAGCTTTTTGTACAATGCAGTAGCAGAAAAACCGAAGTGTAGTTTTATTGATATAGATTGCCATTGAAAAAAACCTAGAATATTTATCGGTGTTAGAGCAGTGGTGTTATGGATGATTTTATTTTCTCCTTTATATGTTGTCTAAATTTTAACTAATGAACATGTATTAGTTTTATAGTGAGAAAAAGTATTTTTGTTCATTCAGTTTTGGAAAATGTATATGCAGTAATTTTAACTTTTTTTGGTGTGCAATTCTCTGAATTTAGACAATGTATATAGTTGTATGTCAATTGCACCACAGTCACGGTATAAAACCGTTCTGTCACCCCCAGAGATTCTTTAGTACTGCTCCTTTGTAAGCACCCTATACTTCCCTTGTCCCCAGTCCCTCATAATGGTTGATGTGTTTTCCTTCCTATGATCTTGCTTTTTTCAGAATGCCATTTAAAGTGAAATCTTAAAGTATGCTGCCTTTTGAGGTGGACTTATTTGATAAAGCATAATGCATTTGTGATTCATCTGTGTTGTGTGTTTGTCAATAGCTTTTTTTATTCCATTGTATGTGACTAGCTTTATTAGAATCTCATTTTTCCAAACTGGCTGATCATTGTGCACCAGAAATTAGTGAGAGTTCTGGTGGTTCTGTATCCCCAACAGTACTTGCTGGATTTTTTTCTTCTCTGATAGGTATAAAGTAGTTTTTCAGTGTGGGTTTAACTTCTATTTCCCTCATGACTGATGATGGTAAGCTTTTTTTCATTTGCTTATTTTCCATCTGTATATATTTTTCTGCTAGAAGGTTCATTCAGGTATTGTAGTTATATCTAAATTGGACTGTTTAACAGTTTTTTTCTTAGATTTTGAGAATTCTTTATTTTTTCTGGATATAAATGCTTTGTTGGATAATGTGGTTTGCAAATGTTTTCTCCCAGTCTGGTTTGTGTTTCTAACAGTGACTTGCAGAACAGAAGTTTCTAATTTTGATGAGGTCCAATATATCAAAACTTTTTTTATGGTTGTACTTTTGGTGTTATGTATAAGAAATCTTTGCATTGCCCAAACTCACAGAGGTTTTTTCCTACATATCCTTTTATAAGTTCTGTACTTAGATTTTACATTTAGGCCATGAACCATTTTGAGTTCATTTTTTAATTTTTTCCATATGGTAGAAGATATGAGTCAGTGTTCCCTTTTTTTTGTGTATGCAGTGTCCCAATTGTTCTGGGAGCATTTGTTGAAAAGACTGTTTTTTCTTCATTGAATTGCCTTTGTATCTTTATCAGAAATCAATTAATTTGATATGTGGAAGTCTATTTCTGTTTTTGCTTTAATTGTTTTAATTTTATTTATTTTTAAGAGAGAGAGAGAGGAGGAGGAGGGACAGAGATAGAGGGAGACACAGAATCTGAAGCAGGGACCAGGCTCTGAGCTGTCAGCACAGAGCCCGACGCGGGGCTTAAACTCATGAACTGTGAGATCATAACCTGAGCTGAAGTCAGATGCTTAACTGACTGAGCCACCCAGGCACCCGTTTTTGTTTTTTTTAATGTTCCATTGATCTATGTATCTGTTGTTTTGCCAGTACGATACTGTCATGATCACTATAAGCAGAATCTTAAAATGAGGTAGTGAGTCTTCTTTTTTCTACTTTTCAAAATGGTTTTAGCTGTGCCAGTGCTTTCTCTTTTCATACTGTGCTGAAGAGATAACATAGCAAGCTTGAAGCTGTTACCTTTAACAAAGCCTGCTTGCAAGTTTGGCCCTTGTTTGGCATCTGACAACTTGGCTTTTAAAACATTCCCTAAATGATGAAGTTATTTTGTCTTACATCTGAGGTGAACACTTACTTTCCACCTAGGAGTATGGAATTTTGGTAATTGTAGTTTGGCAGAGGATGCATTTGTGACCAGTTCTTAATAAAAACCCAGGACTCTGAGTCTCAAATGGGCTTTCCTGGAAGAAATATTGTATATCCATGGCTGCATGTTTGCTGCTGGAGGGAGTATGCACTTGGGGTTACCCCTCACTCTAGGGAGAGAGCATGGAAAGCCTGCAAGTGGATTCTTTTGCCCTTTGCTTAGTGTATCTTTTGCTCTTACTGATCTGGCTGTGTATCCTTATTGTGTTGCTGCAGTGATTCTTGGTTGTGACTATAACTTGGCTTAGTTAATTGAATCCTTCCAGCAAATCACCAAACTAGTAGCTGGTCTTGGGGAACCCTAAACATTTAGAATAAGGAAAAGATTATATTGCTTTAATTATATAAAATTAGCGATGGTAAATTAAAGGTAAAATTTTTTAATTTGTAAGTTTGGGGGCTGCCTGAGTGGCTCAGTCAGTTAAGCATCTGACTTTGGCTCAGGTCATGATCTCATGGTTCATGGGTTCAAGCCCCACATCGGGCTCTGTGCTGACAGTTCAGAGCCCACTACAGACCTTCTGTTTCCCTCTCTCTCTGCCCCTCCCCTGCTCACGCTTTGTCTCTCTCTCTCTCTCTCTCTCTCTCTCTCTCTCTCAACTACATTTTTTTTTTTAATTTGTAAATTTTGAGGTAATGAATTATTACACCTTTTTCCTCTTCTTTCACACTGTAACACCAGGGCCAGTGTCCTTATTATCCCTGTGGAGTAATAGAATCAATACGGCCAATTCCAGAAAACATCAGGAGTTTGCTGGACGTTTGAACTCTGTTAATAACAGAGCTGAATTGTATCAACATCTTAAAGAGGAAAATGGGTTTGTATTATTTATTGTAGAAATTGGTTTTGTGAATTGCTTTAAGTTAAAAGTAATAAACGTTGCTTGTTTGTCGTGTTCAGTAATTTTTTATTACTAATGTAATGAGTTGATATGTGTTACCTCTAAAGAGAAAAAATCTACTTCCTTCGGTTCTTGGTACTTATAAAAGACTTGATTACGTTGATCATAACCTTGAAAATATATATTCCTTAGAGCATTTCATTGCTCAGTAAGCATCATAGAGGGAAAATTGGGGAACACTTGATATACAACACTGAACCTGTATAAAATAATGGGGGAGAAAAACTTTCCTGTTAAGTAATACAGTATTAGGAATATTGACTTTAATTGAACAAGTCTCAAGTCTGATTATTTTAATATCCTTTTTGGAAGACCTCTTGAAAATGTATTGGTAAAGGAGTTTCTTTACTAGAAAAGGGGAAAAGGAAGTAAATTCTTGACTAAATGGTAGAGGTTTTTTTCCTTAGCTTTAAGTTTGAAGAGGTATCATGAAAAAAGTAGCCTTTGAAATGAAACCTTGGGAAGGGGACTTACTTCCTCTAAGCTTCAGTGTGCATCCGTCTGTGGAACCAGGAACGTAAGAGTAGCAGAAGAATCCTAACTGTAGTCCTTTTCTAAAGGACGGATGTTCTTTTGTCCTGTGAATATATAAACAGTTTAATTTTGTGTGAAAGTTGGAGAAAAAATATGGGCAATTATTGAATGTTTTATTTTAGCAACTCATTTTTCTCTTCTGTTTTTCAGAATGGAGACAACAGAAAATGGCAAAGCCAGCCGGCAGTGAAGAATGACTTGAGGAACTAAAATTTACTATATTGCATACATATTTTGGGCAGAATTTGATATAAGTACTTTTACAGCAAGATTGTATAGTTATAGTTGCCTGGACTGGTTTTTACATTTTTAAAATATTTCAACTGACTTTATCCTTTTTGTATTAATTGTAAAATTGGCACATATATCAAAAATATACATTTGAAATTTGTCCTCCCAAATCACACAAATTTATTTTATGGTAAACAATGTTCCCTCTGGAAATGTTTTTTAAAAAATTCTTAGGCTTCTCTTTGCCAAATAAAAACTATTAAAATTTCTGAAATGTAAAATATTGGAGTATTCTTTTAGAAAAGAGTTGATTTAATGACTAACGATTTTTAGAAATTAAAATTATCAGGATTTAGGTGAGATTTGCAATGTTTAACATAAAATATTTCCTATTAGTTTGCAACATATACAGTGCTTTCCCAAAAAACAATGTTGGTTTTATTTTATATTTTACTTTAAATTATTTTGTGTATGCATTGACCATTTAAAGGCAGAACTTTTAGGTAGTTGGTATAAATTTATATTTACCCATTTAAATAATGTTGCATTTTTTTTCTGCTAAAAAGTGTACTGTCCATTGGCTTTTCGTATTGAAAGAGAAGCATAAAGATTACTTCATAGACTTAGAAGAAAGGAAAGTTACTGGGTTATTGGTGTTTACCCCTGAATAGCATCTTGGTCTCCTTACATCTCAGAAGTGTCATGGTTATATGGCATATGTTTGGTGAGTCTCCTTGTGCTTCTTCACCTGGAGGCTTATAACATGCTACAAGAAACATGTTATTCCAGTGTTAAATGCTAATTCTAGGCTTGTCATTTTTCCCTGAGTGTTGAGTAGAGGACGGAGAAAGCTTTATTTAAACCTACAGGTCAGTATTTTCTGTTAAAATGACTGGTGTTTAAACAAGGGTTAGGTGGGCTCCCTTGTCAAGGCAGTGAAATTTATATCGCTCTCTTTTGTCAACTACTGTCTTGGTCTCAGCCCTTCCATAGGTCCTCTCCTCTAGACTCGAGCTGTTTTTATCCTTACCATTGTGTGTAAATACACACTTACACAAATCCTACACAAGCATGACCAGGCCTGGTTAGCACCTCAAAGATTTAAGGAGCTGTAAACCCAATCCTGAATACATTCTGTTTGGGTTCTGATCTTTTGTGTTTTATTCTTGATACCCAGATTTCAACTTGTGCCCACTTGGGGACCCTGGTTTCTTTCTTTCTTTCTTTCTTTTTTAAATTTTTAAATGTTTATTATTTATTTTTGAGAGAGAGCATGAGTGGGGGAGGAGCAGAGAGAGACACACACACAGAATCTAAAGCAGGCTCCAGGCTCTGAGCTGCCAGCACAGAGCCTGACACTGAGCTCAAACCTGTGAACCGTGAGATCATGATCCAAGCTGAAGTTAGATGCTTAACTGACTGAGCCACCCAGGTGCCCCACAAAGAAATTTTTTAATGTTTGTTTATTTTTGAGAGAGAGAGACAGATAGAGCATGAGTGGGGGAGGGGCCAAGAGAGATGGAGACACAGAATCCAAAGCAGGCTCCAGGTTCTGAGCTGTCAGCACAGAGCCCAACAGGGGGCTTGAACTCATGAGCCGTGAGATCATGACCTGAGCAGAAGTCAGACGCTTAACTGACTGAGCCACCCAGGTGCCCCCCTGGTTTATTTCTTGATCCTAAAGTCTTCACAATGTACCCTCAAAGACTGGGATCCTTTTTTACTCTCAATTTATGCTTCTCCCTTTCCAATGTGCAAAGGCCATGCTACCTGTTGACAGTCTCATCTATATTGCAGTCTCCTTTTTTTTTTTTTTTTTTTTTTTAATTTTTATTTATTTTGAGAGACTACAATCAAGGGAGAGAGAGATTGGAGCATTGAGTACATTGACATTTAGAGTGAGTACTGAAAGATACGAATTTATTGCCATTATGATGCTTGTAGAGTTGGAGTTTCTGGTGGTGGTCTCTGGTCCTTTCTATCTTTTCTCCCCTCAGAGAGTTCCCCTTAAAATTTCTTGCAAGGCTGGTTTAGTGGTCACAAACTCCTTTAATTTTTGTTTGTCTGGGAAACTTTTTATCTCTCCTATTTTGAATGACAGACTAGTTGGATAAAGATTTCTTGGCTGCATATTTTTCTGATTCAGCACATTGAATATATCCTGCCACTCCTTTTTGGCCTGCCAAGTTTCTGTGGATAGGTCTGCTGCTAACCTGATCTGTCTTCCCTTGCAGGGACTTTTTTTCCCTTGATGCTTTCATGATTCTCTCCTTGCCTGAGTATTTTGTGAATTTGACTATGATATGCCTTGTTGATGGTCGGTTTTTGTTGAATCTAATGGGAGTTCTCTGTGCTTCCTGGATTTTGATGTCTGTGTCTTTCCCCAGGTTAGGAAAGTTTTCCACTATGATTTGCTCACATAATCTTTCTACTTCTATTTCTCTCTCTTCCTCTTCTGGGACCCCTATGATTCTGATGTTGTTCCTTTTTAATGAGTCACTGATTTCTCTAATTCTTTTTTTTTTTTTTTTTTTCTTTTTTCTAGTGTCCTGTGAGTTCACTGAAGCACTCCACAGCACTTTAATTTTTTTTTTTTTCAACGTTTATTTATTTTTGGGACAGAGAGAGACAGAGCATGAACGGGGGAGGGGCAGAGAGAGAGGGAGACACAGAAATGGAAACAGGCTCCAGGCTCTGAGCCATCAGCCCAGAGCCTGACGCGGGGCTCGAACTCACGGACCGCGAGATCGTGACCTGGCTGAAGTCAGACGCTTAACCGACTGCGCCACCCAGGCGCCCTCTAATTCTTAAATCATGCTCTTTTGCCTTAATCTCCCTCTTTTTTTCTGTTTCATTATTCTCTATAAGTTTGTCCTCTATATCACTGATTCTCTGCCTCATCCATCCTTGCCACTGTGGCATCCATCCGTGATTTCAGCCCAGTTATAGCATTTTTTATATCATTCTGACTAGTTTTTACTTCTTTTTTCTCTGCAGAAAGGGATTCTAATCTACTTTCGACCCCAGCTAGTATTTTTATTATCGTGATTCTAAATTCTGGTTCAGAAATCTTGCTTGTATCTGTGTTGGTTAAATCCCTGGCTGTCATTTCTTTGTGCTCTTTCTTTTGGGATGAATTCCTTTGTTTTGTCATTTTGAAGGGGTAAAAGGAATTAATGAAGTAGAAAAATTAAAATTAAATTTAAAAAAGTATTAAAATTTAAAAATTAAACACACAAATCGAATAAATGATGCTAGAACCTAGGTGTGTTTTGTTCTGGGTGTTGGAAGTGGTTTGACAGATTAGAGAAAAAAAGGGTGGGGGGGAATCATTTGAGAGTTTGAAAAAATGAATACACTGAAGTAGACTAAAATGAGATGATGGGAGTAAAATAGAATTTGGAAAAATTTACACAAAAGTAAAGAATATAGAAAAAAATTAAAAATGTTTGTAATAGAAATTTAAAGTAAAAATGAAGTTTTTCTGCATTCAAGAAAAATAAATGAAAAAGAAAAAAAGGAAATCGTTTGAAAATTTGAAAAAGTGAATACGCTGAAGTAGACTAAAATAAAATGATGGAAGTAAAATAGAATTTGAAAAAATTTACACAAAAGTAAAAACCATAGTAAAAAAATTAAAATATTTTTAATAAAAATTGAAAATAAAAATGAATTTTTTGTTTTCAAGAAAAAGAAAAGTGAAAAAGAAAAAAAAAAGAAAGAAAATCGAATAGATGGACCTGCTAACAGATTGAAATAGGACTGAAATTACTTTGTTTTCCCCTAGAAGTCAGACTATGAGGCACTTTATAGTCCATAAACTAAGTAGGCAGTGAGACTTGTGTTCTTGAAGAGCAAGGTTGGCCCAGTTGGGTGGGGCTCAGTGTAACATCTCCGCTCTCCACTAGATGGCGCTGCTAGCCTACTGAGGTGGATTGTTGTGTCACTCATAGGTGCGTATGTGCATGCTCGGGAGCAGTGAAAATGGCGTCACCCAGCCACCTAGTCTCTAGTATCGGAACTCTGTTCTCCCTGATAAAAAATCACGCACCTGTCCTCTGTCTTCAGCTTTCGTCCACTCCCTGCTTTTTCACTGTGTGTGACCAGGCCCCAGCAGTACCTCTCTCCTGAGTTTTGTCTCAAATGTGGCTGTTTTCCCCATCCCCTTACTTCTGAAGGACTGCGGCTTTGACCTGTTCTTCCCCTCTGTGGGAGGGTCTTACCGACCAATGGCCGAATGAACAATGGCCGAATGTTGGCTGCACCCAGGAACGCTTGCTGGACCCTGCTGCTGCCGGTGCCTGAGACCGTGGCCATGTGCCAGCCTGCCCCAGAAAAAGTTCGCAAGATAGTGTAGCAGCAGCATTTCAGGGATTATGGAAAATCACAACACACATCTGGCACCTGGCTTCACCCTTAACGACCTTGTTCCAGCACCAGTGAATGTGGCCGTTTTCTGGGGTCTACTGGGACCAGGTGGCTTCAACAGTCTCTACCAAATGGCCTTCCAGCAGTGGAACCGCTTTCCCCAGTGGGGCCCGAGAACCTCCCGGACCCCACTCTGTTCCTGGGGATTCGCCCTTCCCACCAGAGCACCGCCAGGTATCGAGGTGTGGAGTTGCAGCCTTTGCGCTCCCCTTGTTTACAGTCTTAATGGAATTTAAGCCCTCTCCTTTCTCCTTTCTCCCTTGTTAGTTTAGTTCCTGCAGCTGTTTCCAATATTACACTTTCTCTCCAGCTGCTTTTGGGGAGGGGTGCTTTTCCCATATTCTACCCCCCTCCCCAGTCTCCATGCTCTCTCTGCTTGCAAAAGCTGTCTGCTGCAGCTTCTTACTCCCCAAGTTCACCTCTCTGTGCTTCATACCTGCTGAATTCTGTGGTTCATGTTGTGCAGATTGTTGTGTTAATTCTCCAATCAGTTTTCTAGGTGTATAGGATGGTTTAGTGATGGTCTGGCTGTATTTCATGGACGCAAGACACACAAAAAACTTCCATGCTGTTCTGCCATCTTGACTCCTTGAGAAGGAGAGAGAGAGAATCCCAAACAGGCTCTGTGCTGTCAGCGAGGAGCCTGATGTGGGGCTCAGACTCATGAGTTGCAAGATCATGACCTGAGCTGAAATCAAAAGTCAGACGCTTAAATGATTGAGCCACCCAGGCACCCCTGCCATTTCCATTTTTAGATACTACATATGAACTGTTGTTATGCTCTACTATGGTGGGTGGGGGGATATTTCTATGGCTGCATTTAGAACTACTCTGCCAGTAGCTTTCTATAGATAGCTAGTGAATACATGCAAAAAGTTGGCTCAAATGTGGAGGCCAAAGAGAGATCACAAACAAGCTTTCAAGCCACTTCTGGAAAAATGAGAGAGGCTGACAGCACTCTGCCTGGTGCATTGCAGGATCCAGAGAAGGCATGCAAGCTTAAAAATTTTGCCACAAGAGGGAGCAAGAAGTGTGGAACAGATGTACCATAGAAGGTCTGAAATAGCCTCAGAATCTGGGAAGGCTGGCAGTATCTATCACTCTTTTAAAGGCAGTAAAGATTGGAGGAGTTGACAGCTACTTCAACAGCAAACAAAGTCAGCAATGCAAAAGTTTAAGGCACATGAACAAAGTAAGATGACCATAATCTTTCAGTAACTGAACCCAAAGACATATGATTTACCCAACAAAGAATTCAAAATGGCTATTTTAAGAAAACTCCATGAGTTGTAAGAAAACAGACAATTCAACAATATCAGAAAAACCATATATGAACAAAATGAGAAGTATAACAAAGAAAAATCATTAAGAATGAAACATTCTGGAGATACAGAATTCAATAGATGAAAATGTGATAGCATCAACAACAGGAGATCAATCAGAAGAAAGTGTCTAAGAGAGAAGACAGGGACTTTGAAATTATCCAGTCAGCGGAGAATGAAGAAAAAAGAATGAAAGGGTGAAGAAAGCCTAGGTGGTCTGTGGGATGCCATCTAAAGAATCAATTTGTGAATTATTGGAATTCCAGAAAGAGGAGAGGGAGGGGGACAGCAAGCTTATTTAAAAATATAATGGCTGAGAACTTCCCAAACCTGATAGGAAATTTGGATATGCAAGTTCATGAAGCTCATAAGTCACCAAGCAAAATTAACTTAAAGAGATCTTCTCCAAGATACATTATACTAAAACTCTAAAAAAGTCAAAAACAGAAACTGAAAAGGAGCAAGAGAAAAAAAAAAGGCTTGTAACTTTCAAGTTAACTCCCATAAGTCTTTCTCAGCAGAAACCTTATAGGCTGGAAGAGAGTGAGATCTATCAGGAGTGCTGAAAGAAAAAACAAAAATTGCCGAACAGGAATACACTGTGGCAAAGCTGTCCTTGAGAAATGAAGGAGAAGTAAAGAATTTTCCCAAACAAAAGTTGAGGGAATTCATCACCACTAGACCTGCCTTATGAAAAATGCTGAAAGGAGTTCTTCAAGCTGAAATGAAAGGATGCTAATTAGTAACATGAAAATATGTAACACTGGGAAAGGAAAGTATATAATCAAATTCAGAATATTCTAATACTATAATATGATGGAGTGTTAACATAACTCTAGTATAAAACTTAAAGGTCAAGAATATTAAAAATAACTATAGCTACAATAATATGTTAATGAACACAAAAAAAGGTAAATTGTGTCATCAAAACCAAAAGGGGGAGGAGTAAATCATAGAGATGTATGTGATTGGAGTTATTATCAGTGTAAAATACACTGATATACATATATTTTATGTAAACTTCATAATACCCACAAAGTGAAAACCTATGGTACATTCACAAAAGAGAAGAGAATCAAAGCAAACCACTACAGAAAATCATCATTTCTCAAAGGAAGGCAGCAAGAGAGAAAGAAAAGAATGCAAAAACTACAAAACAGCCAGAAAACAATAGTATGACATTAGTAAGTCCTTACCTATCAACACTCTAAATGTAAATGGATTGAATTCTCCAATCAGAAGACATAGAGTGGCTAGATGGATTAAAAAACAAGACCCAATTATATGTTGCCGAACAGAGACTTACTTCAGCTTTAAAGACACACAAAGGTTCATCAGTGAAAGGATGGAAAGAGATATCCGATACAAATAGAAACCAAAAGAAAGCAGGTAGCGATACTTATATCAGACAAAATAGACTAAGCCAAAAACAGTACCAAAAGACAAGGGAGTTTATTGCATAATGATAAAGGGGTCAATTCATGAAGAAGATATAACAATCGTAAATACATATGCACTCCAAATCAACCTAAACATATTAAGCACATACTAAGTGGCCAGAAGGGAGAAATAACAATACAATAACAGTAGGGTATTTCAATTTCCCAATTTCAACAATGGACAAAACTGACTGGATGGAAAGGAAACATTTGAATGGAACTATATTCTAAACCAAATGCACCAGCAGACATATATAGAACATTCCATCCAAGAGCAGCAGAATATACATTCTTCTTAAGCCACATGGAAGATTCTCTGGGATAGAGCACATGATAGGTCACAAAACAAATCTTAACAAATTTGAGAAGGTTGAAATCATGCAACATGTATTATTTTGACCACCATGTTGTGAAACTGAAATCAATATCAAAAGGAATATTGGAAAATTTACAAATATGTGGAAATTAACACATCCCTGAACAACCAATGGGTCAAAGACGTCAAAAGAGAAATAAAAAAATATCTTGAAACAAATGAAAATGTAAACACAACATACACAAACTTATGCTATTATGCAAAAGAGGGAAGTTTGCAGTGATAAACATCTGCATTAAGAAAAAAAAGATCTCAAAAAAACAATCTAATTTTACACCTCATGGAACTAGAAAAAGGAGAACAATTGTAGTCCAAAGTTAGCAGAAAGATCAAAGCAGAAATAAGTGAAATAGAGGTGAGAAAAACAATAGAATCAACAAAACTCAAAACTGGTTTATTAAAAACAAAAAATGGACAAATCTTTAGCTACATTAAGAAAATAAGACTCAAATAAAAGTATAAATGAAAGGAGACATTACAGTTGATATTACAGAAATACAAAGGATAAATAAGAGACTACTATGAACAATTATATGCCAATAAATTGGATGACCTAGAAGAGATGGGTAGATCCCTAGAACCATATAATGTACCAAGACTGTATCATGAAAAAATAGAAAATCCGAGCAGACCAATAACAAGGAAATTGAATCAGTAATAAAAACCTCCCAACAAAGAAAAGCCCAGAACCAGATGGTTTCACTGGTGAATTCTACCAAAGGTTTAAAGAAGCAATGCAAATCCTTCTCAAACTCTTCCAAAAAAATGAAGAAGAGAGAACACTCCCAAACTCATTCTATGAGGCCCCCTTATCCTCATGCTGAGGCCAGATAAAAACACTATAAAAAAAACTACATCTGATGAATATAGATAGAAATTCTCAACAAAATATTAACACAATATTAGCAAATAAAATACAACAGTATATTCAGAAAAGGATTATTTTTACACCATGATCAAGTCAGGTTTATCCCTGGGATGCAAAAATGGTTCAATATACACAAATCAATAAATGTGATACATGACCTTAATAGTATGAAAGATAAAAATCACCTCAATAGATGTAAAATAGCATTTGACAAAATAAAACATCGTTTCATGACAAAAATTGTGTATAGAAGGAATGTATCTCAACATAGTTAAGGCCATATATGACAAACCCACCACTAACATATTTAATGGTGAAAGGTCCAGAGCTTTTCCTTTAAGTTAGGACCAAGATAAGTGTACCCACTCTCATCACTCATTCAACATAGTACTGGAAGTCCTAGCCAGATAAATCAAGCAAGAAAAAGAGAAAAAAGGTACCCAAATCAGAAAAGAAAGAAGCAAATTGTCTTTGTTTGCAGACGATATTATCTTATATATAGAAAATCCTGAAGATTCCACCCCAAATCTTGCTGGAACTAATCAAGAATTCAGTAAAGTTTCAGGATAAAAAATCAACATACAGAAATCAGTTACATTTCTGTACACTAACAATAAAATGTCTGAAAAGTAAATAAAGCATCCCCATTTACCGTAGCATCAAATAGAATACAATACTTAGGAATAAATTAACCTAGGAGGTGAAAGTTCTATGCACTGAAAACTATAATACATTGATGAAAGAAATTGAAAAAGACGCAAAAAATGGAAACATATCTCGTGTTCATGGGTTGGAAGAATTAACAATTTTAATATGTCCATACTACATAAAGCCATCTATGGATTCAATGCAATCCCAATGAAATTCCAATGGTGAAAATTTTATTTTCACCGAAATAAAACAGTTTGTATTATTTGTATGGAACCACAAAAGATCTTGAGTAGCCAAATCAATCTTGAGAAAGAACAGAACCGGAGACCTCACATTTCCTGATTTCAAACTACACTACAAACCTATTTAGTCAAAACAGTATAGTTGTTGCCATAAAAATAGACACATGGACCAATAGAACAGAATTGAGAGCTCAGAAATAAAACCTCACTGATATGGTCAACTAATATTGTAAAAGGGAGCCAAGAGTACTCAATGGGGAAAGCCTAGTCTCTTTAATAAATGATGTTTAGAAAAAGTGGATATCCGCATGCAGAAGAATGACATTGGCCCCCTACCTCATGAAATCTAACTTGTAATGGATTTCAGACTTAAACATAAACCTGAAGCCATAGAACACCACACAAAAGAAGCGAAAAAATTCCTTGACATTAGTCTTAGCAATGATTTTTTTGATATGATCACCAAAGCACAAGCAGCAAAAACACAAATACAAAAACAAAACAAACAAACAAACAAACAAGTGGGATTGTATCAATCTAAAAAAGCTTCTACACAGCAAAAGAAACAATAAAATGCAAAGGCACCTTACAGAATGGGAAAAAAAATATTTGCAAACCATAGATTTGATAAGGAGTTAATAAGAAGAAATATAAAGACCTCATAAAAATAGCAAAGAGAGACTGAACAGATATTTTTCCACAGAAGACATACGTATGGCCAACAGTACATGAAAAGGTGCTCAACATCGCTAATTACCAGGGAAATGCAAGCCAAAACCTCAATCAGACATCACCTCACAACTGTTAGAATGGCTATCATTAAAAAGACAAAAGTTAGTAAGTATTGAAGAAGATGTGGAGAAAATGCAACCCTTATAAATCTGTTGGTGGGAGTGTAAATTGGTGCAGCCATGGTAGAAAACAATATGGAGGTTCTAAAACATTAAAAATAGAGTTACCAATTGGTAGCTCTATTGGATCCAGCAATCCAATTCTGGGTATGTATCCAAAAGAAATAAAAACCTAATCTTGAAGAGATATCTGCACTCCCATGTTCAGTGCAGCATTATTCACAATAGCAAGGATATGGAAACAACCTAAGTGTCCATCAATGGATGAATGGATAAAGTAGATATGTTATTTATATATAATAAAATATTAGTCGTGAGAATGAAGGAAATTCTGCCATTTGAGATAACATAGATGGGCCTTGTGGGCATTATGCTAAGTGAAATAAGTAGGACAGAGAATGGTAAATACTGCATGATATGTCTTACATCTCCATAGAGAATGGAAGGGGTGGGGCTTGGTGGGAAATAGGGAAATGCTGGTCAAAGGATACAGACTTTTCAAGTTATAAGACTGGAGTAAGTTCTGGGACCCTAATGCACAGCATTGTGATTATAATTAGTAATACTGTGTATTATATACTTGAAAGTTGCTAAGAGAGTAGATATTAAATGTTCTCACCACAAAAGAGAAATGGTATTTATGTGATGTGATAGAGATGATAGCTAATGCTATGGTGGTAATCATTTTGCAATATATATATATATGCATTAAATCAAGTGTACACTTTAAATTTACCCAATATTTTATGTCAATTATATTTCCTTTTTTAAATAATATTTTTAAAATGTTTATTTATTTTTGAGAGAGAAAGAGAGAGAGACAGAGCACGAGTGTGGGAGGGGCAGAGAGAGATGGGGACACAGAATCAGAAGCAGGCTCCAGGCTCTAAGCTGTCAGCACAGAGCCCGACATGGGACTGGAACTCATGAGCTGTGAGATCATGACCTGGCCCAAAGTCAGATGCTTAACCCACTGAGTCACCCAGGCGTCCCTACGTCAAATATATTTCAATAAAGGTGGGAAAAAGATGCTACCGACATAAATCTCCCTTATTTTTGTAATCATAGTGTAATACATAATATTCACAATCCTCTTATTATCACATGATATGTTTGACAAAGATATTACAGTCATAAATATTGTGAGATTTTACCCCACAAAGTTCCATTTTATTTGAATATTGTTCAAAATCACCATATGGCTATGCACAAACATCATTATAACTTAATATAGCATAGACTTTTTAATGTGTGGATTGCTTGACATTGATGCTTCATGTAAGTATTAAGAATCAACCTGAACAATACAACAGCTTAGTTTTGGAGGAAGGTCACCAAGTGTTTGAATTCTTGAATATTGCTCTGTATTCCTGACTTTATGGTACACTTAGGTGCCCTTAGTTGAGGAAAAAACAGTCTATGGTATTTTGTTCAAGATTGTTTTATGAAGCACTGAGTTATTTGCCTTGTTATTACTGGCACATTTCAATTAAAGTTACTAGTACAATTGCACCTATGTAGAGGACAAAAGTGTCCAGATGCTAATTTTGTTATGGACATGTTGCTAACGTGAGCAAATCTAGAAATTTCCATAATATTGTGAAGATTTGAAGGATTAGATTTAATTTAGGAGACTCTGGGATCTGCATTTATACTTATCAAGTTTTATTCCATTTATCTCTATTTCCATAATTAAAATGAACATATTCTACTGAACCATATGAAATTGCCATTTTTATTTAAAAAACATAACTGAATATTGGCAATTTCATATGCTTCACTACATACATTTGTCTTTATATCCTGTCTGAATATTCAACAGAAACTATAAATGTAGGAAGTTGTGAATACTGAAATAATTTCCTTCTAGTGAAAGGTGAAAACTTAATTTAGTGTCTGCTTAGAAGTGTTATTTGTAACATTTTATTTTTTTTAATGCTTATTTATTTTTGAGACAGGGAGAGGGAGACAGAGCATGAGCAAGAGAGGGAGGGCAGAGAGAGGGAGACACAGAATCCAAAGCAGGATCCAGGCTCTGAGCTGTCAGCACAGATGAGGGACTCAAACTCACAAACTGTGAGGTTGTGACTTGAGCCCAAGTCTGACGCTTACCTGTCTGAGCCACCCAGGCGCCCCTTATTTGTAACATTTTAAATTAATTCCATTGTTGCTCTGAGTCAATTGAAAATGAAAAGCTCTAAGGGAGAAAAAGTGATATTGAGTTAAAATGCCCCTATAATTTCTTCCTTTGTAAGAAATGGGATAATAGTGAACTTATTTAAATTAGAATATTAAAAGGAGGGGGAAAATATTGTCCTTATTTAAAAACTGGCATCATATTACATTTATGTACTTACCAAGTTCAAGGACAGTCATTGTGGATCATGTTTAAAGGGGTAGAAGAGAAGGAAAAATAAAGGTCAGAGTGGTAGAAATAAAGAAATGTCATAGGACCTGTAGAGATGTTCAGACGGCTGAAGTCTAAGAGAAGGTCAGCCAAAGGATATGTCAGCCAAGATGCTGACAATTACTTCCAAAAACCATTTGCATGGAATGGTAGAAGTAGAAAGTACATTGCAGCTATTGAGTTATTACTTGAAGGAAGTTAGAAGTAGGGGATGTAAGTGGGGTCAGCTGTTTCAGAGGCATTGTAACAAAAGTATCCTTGCCTGTTATGAGAGAACAGAATTGAGGGAAGGTTTGTTATTTTTTGGTAGCCTTAAAATCAATATGATGAGTCTGTTAGCATGCTAAAGGTAAAAATAAAATGGAGAAATAAATATTTAATAATTCTTTGCTCATATATAGTAAAACTTTAACCTATTATAGAATTTATTATTTAGTGTTAAATTATTTGTGTCTTTGTGCTGAAGATTGTAATGATTGACTTGAGTTGGCAATCGATGGCATTTTTCACATTGGGAGATGCTGTTGCCACTGGTGCAATTTCTTTTCTTAATGGATGAGTCTTTACATGATTTGTTTATGGCAGTGGTGGCCTGGGGGAGATAAATTTGCAATTGGCCATCCAAGCTTGCAAGGCAAAATAAGTGATTAGAGTTAACTGGTAGTGTGTTAATACAATTAACACAGAGGATAAAATTATTTATTGCTCATTCTCTGGCAATTTGATTCATCAATTGTTTATTTTACCCAATTTCTGTATCAATTAGCCCTGTTTCTTATGCAGTTGTTGATGCGTGTGGATTTCTCATAACATTACTTACTTTTCCTCTGGCTAATGATTCCATTTCATAATGTAACAGGAGCTGATATTTTGGAGGCTGGGAGAATGGTGGCTCTTGTTTCTGTGGCCGGGATTACATTTTCTCTGTAAGGCTGACTCTGGGAAGACAGTGGTACCCCTCTCCCTCACTGAGGGGAAGGCAGAGCTTCATACCCATTAGAGGTGGCTTTCAAGGCCTTAATACCTTGAAGGTATCTTAAGGCCTTAGTATCACTTACTAAATTTCCCCCTTGAAACACCTGGGACAGAGGTAAAAGAAAAGTCTTCTATTTCTTACAGGAATGGTAAGCTACATTTTCTGCTGTTACCAGTCAGTATACATACACTTACCAACAAAGCCAGAAAGATATTTCTAATCTAGGGGCTATTTTCTATGCTAATTGAAGCAAGAATGCTGTTTTCAATTAATGACCCACTGTCTGCCTCCAGAATCAGGCAGATCCCACTATATGTCATGTTCTCTGTTGTGCCAATTTTGTATTCTGGTAACATAGCATATGCAAAGTTTGGATGGACATTTCTATCAGGCCTCCCTCTGTAGGTTAAAGGTCACTTCCTGGATTTTTCTGTTAGGACACCATTTCAGAACACTGCCATTGGCTAAACATAAAGCACTGTTATACCAGGATGTAATAGTAGACCCTGGTCTCAGGGTCATTAATACAATTTGTTCAGGGTCAGTGGAATTTAGATAGTCAGTGAGTTTAGCCAAAACAAAAAAACCCCCCCAAAAAACCCCAAAAAACAAAAAAACAAAAAAACAAAAACACCCCAACCAAACAAACAAAAAACCAAAAACCAACCCTCTCTCTTTTCTTTAAAAATGGGTAGAAACTGTTTTTTGTGCATGGAGTGTTTAACTGTGGCAGGGAGTATTTCTGGGCAGGTTCAGTTCAATGGTGAAAAGCATCTGAGCAGCCAGGGCCCCAGAATCTGGCATAAAGAATCAATTCCTGAGGGAAACAATGAAAATCCATTCAAAGGGGGGTATCCATGTAGTATTTGATGAGAAGCATTAAATTGCAGCCAGCTGTCTGGGCCTGAAGGATATTCATTTGCTGATTTTATGGCAACTATCAAGTGAGCTGAGTTGCCATCTTCCAGATCATAAAATGTGTCATGAAGGATTGGGAAATGAAGTCTGTGCCCAATAGTTGATGTTATCAATTGAATCGGATGAACAACTTTTGGAAATGTGTTGGTTTGACCTAGAAGGAGCACACAAGAAACCAATTTCAACAAATATCAACAAATACTAGTCTTCATTTAAATGTCGAAGGATGTCTTGATGATTGACTTGCTTCACCATATTCATTTTTGACCTGCTTTGCATAGGAAAGTGGGAATGCATCTATTGATACTCAGTAGATATATGTGTGCATTAGTAGGCCACCTTGTGTTTGGGTACCACATAAGTAGCCCCAGAGATGAGTGAAAGAGACTGACTTCTTTCATCTCTGTTTTTACCCTTTGATTTGGGATACTGCCTCCATCTACTCAAGAGTCAGTTTCATTCGTCTCAAGCTCAGTCAGCCCTTCTTCTACCATTTTCTTTCTCCCTCTTCTCTTCCCTCTTCTTTCCTTCTTAATCTTTCCTCATAATCAGTTAATAGATTTTGCATTTTGGCTTGAGGCTGCTTTAATATATTCATAGAATTTGTTAGTTTCCAAATTTCTTAATTCTTTCAGTCTTAAATTAAGTATGAAGAAAATCTTGAAATTAGTTCATCAAGTAACCAAATCTGGGCTGGGGGCAGCGGGCCCAAATTCCTAAACTGATTGTGTGTGTGTGTGTGTGTGTGTGTGTGTGGTTAAGAGCTCAATGGGGAAAATTTTTTTTAATGTTTATTTATTTTTGGAGAGAGAGAGAGAGTGTAAGCAGGGGAGGCGCAGAGAGGGAGACACAAAACCTGAAGCAGGCTCCAGGCTCTGAGCTGTCAGCACAGAGTCTAATGTGAGGCTTGAACCAATGAACCATGAGATCATGACCTGAGCAGAAGTCAGACACTTAACCAACTGAGTCATCCATGCTCCCCTAAATGGGGCAATTTTTTTAAAGTTCAGCATATAAAAGTCATATAATTGAACAAAGATGTAGAAATGAGCTAGTGCTTGCTGTAATTAACTAACTAAATTAAGACATTTAATTTCAAAGAAGCTGGAGAGAAACTGAAGCTCAGCATTGACATGGTGTAGGGTTGTCTGAAAAGGAAGTTGGAGTGACTTATCAGAAAAATGGGGATATGCTGCGATACAACAAGGGTAGGTTGCTTTAGATACTGTGGGTAGCTGAGGTGCCTGGGTGGCTCAGTTGGTTGAGCATCCAACTTTTGGCTCAGGTCATGATCTCACAGCTCATGAGTTCGAGCCCTGCACAGGGTTTTGTGCCTGGATCCTGCTTTGGATTCTGTGTCTCCTTCTCTCTCTCTGCCCCTCCCCTGCTTGCTCTCTGTCTCTCTCTGTCTCTCAGAAAATGAAATAAAATAAAAAATGTTAGATATTGTGGGTAGCACCAGTTGGCAAGATGCGGAGTGTCATGCTACCGGAAAAAGAATACTGAATCTAGAAGAGAGAATAGGGCACTCACTTGATGAACAAAAAGACTTTTTTTAAAGTGAGACCTGAGCATTGCTGCATGTTTCATGAGACTAGTTAACAGTATATGTTCTGACTCCTAGGGAGATGACTTCAAACAGGCTCAGGTTTCATTAGCCTTACCATTCCTTGATGATAGAAATGCTTACCTGGGTGTGACATGTCCTCAGGTTTTTGAGATTCAGAGTGGAGAGCACATGTTGCCAGAATCTTTCTTGTTTGAAGCAATTCATATTTATTGAAAGACAAACTGGTTGCACCTTGTCTAAATAATGTTTCTGGAAACTCTGTAGTGAATCCAGATAAAATGGTGACCATCTATTTAATTGAGATGCTGACTTCAAACATAGTAAATCCCCCAGAATTAAATACTGTCCATGAAAGTTACCATACAAGTAGGTTTTCATATGAAACAAGTTCTAAGAAAATCATTCTGATGTGGCTTATCTTAATCCAGGGATAACAGCTTGTATATCATAAACATTCACTGTACACTAGGCATTCTGCTAAGTGAATATTTTATCTTCACAATAAATATACTAGTATAACTGTTATCCTCAATGTATAAATGATTAAAATGAAATAATAAAATTAAGTAACTATCCAAGGTCATACACATAGTATATTATAGAGCCAGATTTTGAACTCCTGTCTGACTATAGATACTGAATTCTTTTTTTTTTTTTTTCAACGTTTATTTATTTTTGGGACAGAGAGAGACAGAGCATGAACGGGGGAGGGGCAGAGAGAGAGGGAGACACAGAATCGGAAACAGGCTCCAGGCTCTGAGCCATCAGCCCAGAGCCCGACGCGGGGCTCGAACTCGCGGATCACGAGATCGTGACCTGGCTGAAGTCGGACGCTTAACCGACTGCGCCACCCAGGCGCCCCAATACTGAATTCTTAATCACAGTACTGCAGGTGTTAACAGTATATCATGAGACAGAAGCTAAATGAAAAATGACGGTCTTAACTTTACCAATAGAAATTGAGTTTGTTAGCAAGGATTTATCTGTGATGGACCATAAGGTTGCAATTTCTTATGATTAGTGTCTTTCTGAAATAATTTAGGAATGATAATAAGTAGACAGAGCATAGTGTAAGTGATAGCTTGAAGTTCCTTACAGGATTGTGAAACTTTGATATATCTGAATATTGTATTTAACTTGTATAGGGCATAAGATAATACTGTATTTGTTTGTTGATTTCTTATGTAGTATATTCTTATTTCTTTTCCTCCTGAAAATGCCTATGTTCCTTGTAGAAATATTGGAAAATACAGAAAATATATGGAAAAGGAAGTTAAAAACTCATAGTTTCACTGCAGTTAACATTTAGGTACTCTATTTTAATCTTAATATTTTAACCAACATTTGCTGGTTACTGCTTGTTACTATAAAGATTCACTGAAAAATAGAGCAAATAGAAAATTAACCAACTGCTACAAACTTGCCTTGTATACTGTTAATATCATAAGAGGTCTCATATCTTTTTTAATGTTTATTTATTTTTGGGAGACAGCACAACTGGGGGAAGGGCAGAGAGAGGGAGACAGAGGATCCAAAGCAGGCTCCGTGCTGACAGCAAAGAACCTGATGTGGGACTCAAACTCAGGAACTACAAGATCATGACCTGAGCCAAAGTTGGACACTTAACAGACTGACCACCCAGGTGCCCCAGTAGTCCCATATCTTGCTGTCAATACGTTTTTGGAGTTATGTGGGTGATTTGACACCATTTCAGTAGAATCCAGGTTAAACACCATGTTGCCTGGCAAAGGTTTGCTAGTTCTTAAAAATGTGCTGTGAGCTAAATATTCTCTGCCTGAGTACCAGTGAGTAAGAACATGCATTATAATCTTTGAGCTCATACCTTCTGGTACCTAGAGGACTTTGCAAGTTTGGGAAGCTCAGAAAGGAAGGAAACAGATAAATCATGTAACTGAGTAAATGATGAGGTCTCCTTAGAAGAAGGTTGGGTTTTCATAATCACATCACATGTCGAGTCAGATGTGCCATCCCCTACAAAGTTTGTGTTTACGCTCATGCCAAGAGGTAAAATTGTTTCCATAGGAATGGGGACTGAATGAATCTGGTGACAAACTGTAGGAGTCTCAAACATATGTGTATGCTCATGAAGATGCTTTTGTTTTAGCTGACTTGACAGGTGCAACTGGCTGAACTCAAGGAGAAAATGCGAGGCTGCCAATATCTCCCTTGCTGATGCTGAAAGAGTCAAGAAACTGTAAGATGACTGTACAGGTCTTTCCAGGTAGGCTGGAACAGGGCCACTCCAGTTGCTGAGAAATGTTGTCATTGAAGATAGTCCTTCTGAAAGTGTGGCTCTATTTTGCATTACTTCCTGAGAGATAGAGGACCCAAGAAAAATGAGGGTACTTGGAGAAGGCAAGTAGGGCTTGTGAATGCCAAGCTTGATTAATCGATTCTGAGACAAGGTCAGATAAAACAGGAGGCTTTTGTACTTTTATTCTCTGGATCAGGGTGTGCTCCTTTATTGCCTATTCTGTAAAGTCTAGTTTTTTTTTTTTTTTTTAAAATAACATTGACACTGTGGAAGTTCTCCTCTGAAGGAAGTCGACATTTGTGAGTGAAGTAGCTATTAATAGAAGGAATAACCTTCTAGGTTTGTTGTCAAGGTCATTTCCTTTAAGAGATTTTGTGACACCAACGTGTGTAGTGGGCTTTTAATCTCCACGTACCTTAGTGTATTTAGAATAAGGTCAGGATCAGGGTTAGGAGCAAACTGTCTTAAGGGAGCAAATAAACTAGGAATTGATGATGCCTCATCTTCAGGGATCTAGTGAAGCAGAGAAAGGTGGGTAATGAAACAGAAAGGCTTGCTTAGTTTTGTTGACATTTCACTGATGTGATTGAGATAGCCCCTAACTGTCTCGGTCTTCTTCTTTGAGATTTGTAAAGTAATATCCAGACTTCTATCTTAAAATATAAGATTTGGGGAAGATACTTACAGGAAGCATGATATTGAAAAACTTGTATTAGCTCAGGCAGTAATGTAGAAACCTCATATTCCACAGTCTCTGCTAACCAGTGGAATTCTAAAGAGTGACCTTATAAAGGAAAGGCATGCCTGGGATCTTCAGCCAAGACTGGAGGTTTCCACAGGTGCTTGTTTATCTTGCTTGTGAATGGGCTCATAGTCACTAAGGAAGGATCCAAGTGAAATAGTCTGCCAGTGCGTATACCAAAAAAGAGACGCTCTTGAACACCAAGACTTTCAGTAGCTGCTTTAACAGTAATTTCAGCTATAATGGTGGAAAACTCCCTTGAGTCTCCTTGAGTCCTAATGCTGAAGATTTAAAAGAATAACACAGCATGGATTATTGCTTTATTAGCAATCCCTTAATTTTATGTAGTTCTTCAGAGTATCCATAGTATTCTCACATACATCATCTCATTGCTACCTCCGATAACAAGGAGGGAAGGAATGGCAATTATTATAATCCTTAGTTTGTGGTTGAAGAACTCATTCAAAGTGGCTAATTAAAATGCCCAAAGACACAGAGTAAGAGCCTGATCCACATTTCAGGTGTTCTGACTTCAAACTGGAAGGTAGGGATTTTAGTGGAAAAGTTGTGGGTTTTGGAGTTAGAAAGTTTATAAGTTCAGTTTGTCACTTAGACTAGTTATATGCTTTTGAGTTATTTAACTGATCTGAGCCTCAGTTTTTTTTCAATATATGAAATTTATTGTCAAATTGGGTTCCATACAACACCCAGTGCTCATCCCAAAAGGTGCCCTCCTCACTACCCATCACCCACCCTGAGCCTCAGTTTTTAAAAATAAAATAGGTAAAATAACATTTTCCTTGCAGACATATTTTGAATATTAATTGATATAAGCTAATTTGCCAGTTTCCTGGCACCCAGATAAGACCTTTACTCTACCGTGCCTTTCCTGTTCCTTTCTTTCCTTTTCCCTTTCCCAGGACCTTTCGTATCTTTCTCCTCCCTGTTTTCTTCCCTGTGTCCTTCTCTTCACCTTACTTGTGTCTTTTCTCCCTTGCACCCTTCCTTTTAGCTTCCTGTATCCTCTTCTTTCCATCCTTCCCTTCACTTTGCTTTGCTATATTTCTTTTTTTTAATTTTTATTAAAATTTTTTTTTCAAGTTTGTTTTTGAGGGGGGTGGTGGGGGGAGGGCGCAGAGAGAGAGGGAGACTCAGAATCTGAAACAGGCTCCAGGCTCTGAGCTGTCAGCACAGAGCCTGATGTGAGGCTCAAACTCTAAACGGTGAGATCATGACCTGGGCTGAAGTTGGACACCCAACTGACTGAGCCACCCAGGTGCCCCTATGTTATATTTCTTTATCTCATATTTTTTGCATCTAGACCAACAGGGGATCTCCTTTTAGATGGCAGTACTGGTTAGTGGTCACTGAAGTTACTAAATGTGTTGTCTCTCTCTCTTTTTTTTAATGTTTATTTATTTATTTTGAGAGAGAGAGAGACAGAGACAGAGACAGAGAGAGTATGTGCATGCATGTGAGCGGGAGGAGGGGCAGAGAGAGAATCCCATGGACTGTGAGATCATGACCTCAGCTGAAATCAAGAGTCAGATGCTTAACCGCTCTAGCCAACCAGGAGCTTCGCTCAGTGTGGTTTTTTTAAGTAGAAGCGCCCATGGTTGGGTTTCAGTTCAGAGTTGAGTCATGATGCTGACGTCTAGAAGATCTTGGCTATGCTGAGTGGAAATTCAAGCAATGACTCTCACAGATCCCAAAAGCCTTTGAGGGGGGGATAGCACCAGTTTAATACTGAAATGAGCAGGCTTGCTAAACCAAAAGATTAAGTATAAAAATGTGTAAAAATTATTCTAGATCTTTTAAGAATAGGAACATGTTATTTATTTTTAGAGTCGAATGAACGGATTATATTTGTGATGCATTCTTAGGGCTTCCATTTCCTCCCTTCATCTCCAAGACTTTCAAACGTGGTAACTGTTATGGAGCCCACAAACCATGTAAGGTCCCGGCTCTGCTAACCTCTCCAGCCTCATTTCCTGCCACTCCCCAACTTGTGCTGTGTTCCAGCAATACCAAATTTTATGTGGTTTCCTAAACACACAAGGTTTGTTGTAACTGTTGGCTTTTGTACCGATTCAACAGGTCCATACCTGTAAATCATCCCAGTGGTTTTTGTAACCATGAAACAAGTCCTTCTTTGAACCTAGCGTGTCTTTCCTCCTTTTCCAGTTAGCTAGCTGCTTCAACTTTAAAAATCCGTCATGGGCATTACTTCATCCAAAAAGTTTTTGCCAGCATCCTTCCCCAAATTGAACTAAGCTACTAACTTAGCCTCTATATCTAATATATGGTGCTGTAACTGCACGCATTACTCTATATTCTAATTTTTTAGTTACCATTTTTTTACATTTTTGCATACCCTTCTGGACTATTAGACTGAGTTCCTTAGTGGCAGCTTATTCATATTATCTCCTACTCCTAGCTCAGGGATCTGGCAAATAGTGGGCACTCACCAAATCCTTATCTAATGAATGAATAAATAAATGAAAAAAAACAATGAAAAAAAGATGCAGTAATATATGTGGAAGCACTTTACGAATTGTGAGTTGCTATGTCAGAGTTAGTGTTATTGGCCTGAACTATAATCTTCATAGTTTTGCATAAAAATCCTTTTAGAAATTAAAAGCAACTTTGCAGAGATAAGCTTCAAAAATTTAGATTAAGTTGAATAGCAAATGACATGGTTATTTCCACATTGGAAAATTATTTGAAGAAAATAAAAAATAATCGAAATGTAGAACTGTTTTTTTTAATCTATTTTTCATAGATACGGCATGAGCACAATATAAAATTCACAGTGTACTTTAAAAAAATGTTTATTTTTGAGAGGGTCAGGGAGGGACAGAAAGAGAGGCAGACAGATGATCTGAAGTGGGCTCTTTGCTGACGGCAGCAACTCCAATTTGGGGCCCGAGCTCACGAACCATGAAATCATGACTCGAGCTGAAGTCAGGCACTTAACTGACTGAGCCACCCAGGCGCTCCTCATAGTGTACTTTTTTAACCCCTTCACATTGGTTGCCCAACTTCCAGTTTCTCTCCCTTACTGCTACCATAATATTGAGACATATTCTGTGCTTATAAGGCATGTATGTATACAGGACACTGCCTTTTGAAAGAGAAAAAGAGAAAGGGCTGCTTTCAATTAATGCATGGTCCCTGAGTGTAAAGTAAAATGACATGAAAAATAAAAGTTAAGTTCTCAAGATTTCATTTATTTCAGGAGGTTGTTTTCCAATTCCATAAATTTCCACAATAAACTTTGCTTTAAGATTCCAGTGAAATGTCTCTTCTTCTTCCCATTTGTGATGCTCTTCTGTTCCTCACTCTTTCTCTAATCTAAGATTTTACTTCTCCAAAGCCTGCCTGGTTCTTTTGACTAAGTCCATAAGGTGAGCACCACACAGAGCTGCCCTGCTACTTTTGAATGAAGACACTTGACCATTTGGAGAAGAAAACAAGCTTTCTCCCCTTACTTCATTCCTAGCCAGCACATGAAGGGTAAAGATGATGGGGGCTATTTGTGTTTACTAGAAACAAAGATCTCCAGACACCAGCACCACGATTTGATGATCTCTTCCGTCATCTTCTAAAGGCAGTCCTTGCAAGGTCTTCGTAGGAGAACCAAATTCCAGCCATCTTGGAAGTTTGGTGCTGTGAACGAGTGTAACCTGTTCAATTACACGTGAAACAGTGTCTGAACTTGCCAATAGGAAGAGGTTTTAAACTTGCTTGCTCTGTCCCTCTGGCAGAGCCTTGGTACCAAGAGTTAAAGGTCTATATTGAGGTCTTTGTCAAGTTTAATCATAAACACAGTTTTTTTAAACCCTAAAAACAAACATTCTTTCATCTTAGGCTTATAAAGTCCTTAAGAAAAAACACAAACTTTGAGTACAAATCACAAAATAATCATCAAACTCATTAAAATACTTTGCTAAAGGGGTGCCTGGGTGGCTCATCAGTGAAACGTCCGACTTTGGCTCAGGTCATGATCTCAAAGTTCGTAGGTTCAATCCCCCTGTTGGGCTCTGTGCTGACAGCTGAGTCTGGAGCCTGCTTCGGATTCTGTGTCATCCTCTCTCTTTGTGCCTCCCCTGCTTGCACTCTCTCTCTCAAAAATAAATAAATATTTAAAAAAATTAAAAAAAAAATCTTCGCTAAGTATTTCACCAAAAAAAGTTTTTAAAATTACCACATATATATAATACAATATAGTAATTATATATATAACTATATATTATATGTAATATATATGACATATATAACTATATATGGTTAACTAGCAACTAGTTAATATGACTAACAATTAAGATGTGTCAAAAAATGCTGTATTCTATTAAATTAGAATGTTGAATTATTTTTCTTCTCAGACTGGTTTCCTCATAGTAGATTGTTATTTATCAGCCTTTAAAAATAGTTTAGGGGCGCCTGGGTGGTGCAGTCGGTTAAGCGTCCGACTTCAGCCAGGTCACGATCTCGCGGTCCGTGAGTTCGAGCCCCGCGTCGGGCTCTGGGCTGATGGCTCAGAGCCTGGAGCCTGTTTCCGATTCTGTGTGTCTCCCTCTCTCTCTGCCCCTCCCCCGTTCATGCTCTGTCTCTCTCTGTCCCAAAAATAAATAAACGTTAAAAAAAAAAATAGTTTAATTTTCTTAGTGCTCTGAGACACCTACATATAAATTATTAAAGGGATCAAGTTGGAAAATTTTTGCCCTATTTATTTTTAGTATCTATAAAGAAACAATGCTGAGCAGATAAGTAAGAGCTACTTAGATGCTTACCTGAAATTGACTCGTTTTCCCTTGGAAGGCGTATGGAGAAATTGGATGATTATCCAATAATAGCAACTGCATCTGGCATGCCATGAAGAACTCAGATCTCTTCATATGAAGGGTGCCCAGTCACAGTCAGCATATTCATGGACACAGATGTCACAACCGGCACAAGATTTGGTATCACTGAAACTCTTCTGATCCAACCGAGGAACAAATGGGTACCGGCATTGTTTTCCACACCTTTCTTGCTGGTATCCATTGCCTTGGTATAGTTAACTCCAGTTGGGTAACTAGATTTCACTGTACTGAACTTCAGACCATTGCAAAACAAAAGCAGCAACATTGGAGTTCAACCCATGTGTACTTCTTGGGAAGGGGGAAATAGATTTTATCTATCTTCAGAGAAATATTTAAGGTTTAGAATCGCTTTGTTTTTATATATCATTCACATCAATTAATGGAGAATTAAAATAAAAATTCTACTATCTCAAAACATTGACTGCTCTATGGTGACTGTCAGAGGAGTAAGAGAGGGAGACTACTGACACATTCTGATGTAGCATTCACTTTGCACTGCTTCCTGTCATGACCTCCATCCAGCTCTGCCCTAAGATTAATACGGGACTCTTAAAAGAATGAATTAATGTAACAATACAGTAAAAACAAAACAAAACAAAAACACAAAACAACAACAACAACAACAAAAAGCCCTTTTCAGAGACAGCTTTATCCCATTTTCATCCCTGTAATAGACACCAGCATCTCTGTCCCTCTTTTGGTCATAACACTCTCCCTTTGGGAAAATTTCCCTCTCCCACTTTATGATGATCTGATATAGCTGTCAATCACAGCGACTCAGCTCTGTGGCCAAAGGGGTGAGCGACTGACTCAGGCTTGGTCAATCATGATACTCAGTGCCTCTTGCCACAGGAAAAGACCAGGTTTGGGTAGGAGACCTGGGCTCGGTTTACCAGAATCTTTTCCTGTTTTCTGGGATTTTATACGGAAATGCTGGGACATAAAATCTCTCACTTTGCTCTAGAGTTGCTATGTCAACCTTCAGCTACCTACCGTACTCCTTCCACTCCCCCTCCCTCTCAATCCTCTCTCAGCACCCCAGTCCAGCTCAGAACAGCTCAGTTGTATACAGGCACTCTTGAAAATGTCAAATAATCCATGGTGCAAGCCACCAATTTATTCCTTTTCAGTTCCTATATCTATTCTGTGCTAATGGATTGCTGTTTATAGCATTTCTTTATTATGGTGAGCACAATGCCAATAGAGGGTACGGGAGAGACGCTACAGGAAGAAGGAGGCTTCTGGTGTCAGTGCGCTATGATTTTCTTTGTTAAACTCCTGCTTAAAGGTGCATCAATGTTGTGTAGAGGGGGATATCTGGAGACACTCTGCACCAGCCATACACCATCCCTTGGTGATCTTGCAGTGAGGTCCAGGCCAAATTGACCACGACTCTTTGACACCAACGCTGGATTGTTCCAGACCTCCTGTCAGCAGTGGCAGCTGGACTCTCTCTGTGCACCATCTGACCAGCCTTGGCTCATCTGTGCCCTAGAGGGTTGTTGCCCACAGCCTAGTAGCTGTGGACCAGCTTTGGCTCAGGCAACCCAGCAAACTTCCCTGCTATTCCATGGGGGTAGCCATACCTTCTCTAATGAGGTCTAAAACCCAGGCTTGGGGAGTGGGCCTTCCTCCAAGTTTTCCCTTCCTTGGACACTCTCCAACAGCCTAGGTATCCTTTTGAGTTCTCTTTACATCTTTTTTTTTTAAACTTAGTTTTTAACATTACTTTTTATTTTCTTAGAGAGAGAGCATGTGAAGACAAGAGGGAGAGAAGGGTGGAGGGAGAGAGAGAGAGGGAGAATCTCAAGCAGGCTCCATGCTCAGCAAGGAGCCCAATGGAAGGCTTGATTCCAGGCCCCTAAGGTCATGACCTGAGCCAAATCAAGAATTGGACACTCAACCGAGTCACCCAGACTCCCCTCTTTTTACATCTTTTAAAGTAGTTACTCTCCTATTCTAGTTTAATAATAACTCTTTATATATAACCTCCTCTGTTCAAATTAGTGTGTGTTTTCTATTTCCCGATTAGATCCAGACTGATTAACCTGTACTTTGTTTTTTAATTTTTACTGAATCCAGTTGATTTTTTTTTTAAAGTAAGCTTTATACCCAACATGGGGCTTGATCTCACAACCCCGAGATCAAGAGTTGCATGCTATACTGACTGAGCCAGGCAGGCACTCCCTAGCCTGTTACTCTTTTTTTTTTAAATTTTTTAAATGTTTATTTATTTTTGAGAGAAAGGGCCAAGTGTGTGCAGGGGAGGGGCAGAGAGAGAGAGGGAGATACAAAATCTGAAGCAGGCCCCAACCCCAAGCTGTCAGCAGAGCCTGAAGCGAAGCTCGAACTCACAAACTATGAGATCATGACCTGAGCCCAGGCTCAACCGACTGAGCCACCCAGGCGCCCCTAGCCAGTTATTCTTAGTACTACTTTTAGTTTCTGCGATTGGTTTGGCTCTTTTTTTTTTTTTTTTACCTCTACTTTGTTAATGTTTATATTATTATTCTACCTCTATAAAATGGGAGAAGCAATGCCTGCCCTACGTGTTATCATGCATAAGAGAGAGTTTGTAAATTATAAAGTGATATTTTATGTTTGTTCTGTTTATTATCTAACAGTGCTTCTTTATCTTCCTGGATTTTCTTTCTCCTCACCCTCTGTCTGAACATTTTTAGGAGTTCTTAACTTTTGCCTTCCCCCTATACCCTTGCTTCCTATAGCTTCATCTCGATCTCCTGCTGGAACTCTGGGTGCATATCTCCATTAATACCACCAGTTATTCTCCACTGTCTAGATGCTGGAAGATAATGTCCTAAATGTTAAATTTGACATTCAAGGCCTCATTCATTCAACATACATGAAGGCCTGTAATATGCAAGGCACTGTTCCAGATGCTGGACATACAGAAGTAAATAAGGTAGACAAAATGCCTAATTTATGGAGTTCATATTCCACGATTTCACCATAATCTATCCTTCCAGACTTATCTCCCTTCCTTAACTTGTGCCCCACAGGAATGTGAACATCTCATGGTTAATTTACTGCCCCTCTATCAAGTATCATACTTGAAATGATTTCCATCTTCTCTGTCCATCCAAACCCTATGCTTTCTTCAAGACCAGTTTAAACCTATCCATGAGTCACTAGACACTTCTTATAATAGTTCACGACTTTTCCCCATAGCAACTTATCTGAGAGATCAAATACGTTCTTTTGTAACAGTGGCTCAGTATGCATCTATTCTCAATGGGTGAAGAAAGAGTTTGTACCAGAACCTCAGCATATGGATGTGGGGACCTGTATAATCTGAAGAATCTCCTTAGCCATAGAGGAATATAATTCCTTTCCAAAGGAGAATGACTGGTCTAACCTTATGCTTCTCCATTAAATGTGTGCTGTTTTTAAACCATTTTCATTATTCAAATTCTTTTCTTTTAATTTTATTTTCTTTAATTTACATCCAAATTAGTTAGCATATAGTGCAACGATGATTTCAGGAGTAGATTCCTTAGTGCCCCTTACGTATTTAGCCCATCCCTCCTCCCACAACCCCTCCAGTAACCCTCAGTTTGTTCTTCATATTTATGAGTCTCTTATGCTTTGTCTCCCTCCCTGTTTTTATATTATTTTTGCTTCCCTTCCCTTATGTTCATCTGCTTTGTCTCTTAAAGTCCTCGTATGAATGAAGTCATATGATATTTGTCTTTCTCTGACTGACTCATTTCACTTAGCATAATACCCTCCAGTTCCATTGGCGTAGTTGCAAGTGGCAAGATTTCATTGTTTTTGATTGCCAAGTAATACTCCATTGTATATATATATACCGCTTCTTCTTTATCCATTCATCCATCAATGGACATTTGGGCTCTTTCCATACTTTGGCTATTGTTGATAGTGCTGCTGTAAACATTGGGGTGCATGTGTCCCTTCAAAACAGCACACCTGTATCCCTTGGATAAATACCTAGTAGTGCAATTGCTGGGTCGTAGGGTAGTTCTATTTTTAGTTTTTTGAGGAATCTTTATACTGTTTTCCAGAGTGGCTGTACCAGCTTGCATTCCCACCAACAATACAAAAGAGAACCTCTTTCTCCGCATCCTCCCTGACATCTGTTGTTGCCTGAGTTGTTAATGTGAGCCATTCTGACAGGTATGAGGTGGTATCTCATTGTGGTTTTGATTTGTATTTCCCTGATGATGAGTGAAGTTGAGCATTTTTTCATGTGTCCTTTGGCCATCTGGATGTCTTCTTTGGAGAAGTGTCTATTCATGTCTTTTGCCCATTTCTTCACTGGATTATTTGTTTTTTGGATGTTGAGTTTGATAAATTCTTTATAGATTTTGGATACTAACCCTTTATCTGATATGTCGTTTGTGAATATCTTCTCCCACTCCATCGGTTGCCTTTTAGTTTTGCTGATTGTTTCCTTTGCTGTGCAGAAGCTTTTTATTTTGATAAGGTCCCAGTAGTTTATTTTTACTTTTGTTTCCCTTGCCTCTGGAGATGTGTTGAGTAACAAGTTCCTGTGGCCAATATCAAAGAGGTTTTTGCCTGCTTTCTCCTCGAGGATTTTGATGGCTTCCTGTCTTACGTTTAGATCTTTCATCCATTTTGAGTTTATTTTTGTGTATGGTGTAAGAAAGTGGTCCAGGTTCATTCTTCTGCATGTCGCTGTCCCGTTTCCCCAGCACCACTTGCTGAAGAGACTGTCTTTATTCCATTGGATATGCTTTCCTGCTTTGTCAAAGATTAGTTGCCCATACATTTTGTAGGTCCATTTCTGCATTCTCTATTTTTTTCCATTGATCTGAGTGTCTGTTCTTGTGCCAGTACCATACTGTCTTGATGATTACAGCTTTGCAGTATAGCTTGAAGCCTGGGATTGTGATGACTCCTGCTTTGGTTTTCTTTTTCAAGAGTGCTTTGGCTATTCGGGGTCTTTTCTGGTTCCATACAAATTTTAGGATTAATTGTTTTAGCTCTGTGAAGAATGCTGGTGTTATTTTGATAGGGATTGCATTGAATATGTAGATCACTTTGGGTAGTATCGACATTTGAACAATATTTGTTCTTCCTATCCAGGAGCATGGAATCTTTTTCCATTTTTTTATGCCTTCCTCAATTTCTTTCATAAGCCTTCTATAGTTTTCAGTGTATAGATTTTTCGCCTCTTTGGTTAGATTTATTACTAGGTATTTTATGGTTTTTGGTGCAACTGTAAATGGGATTGATTCCTTGATTTCTCTTTCTGTTGCTTCATTGTCAGTGTATAGGAATGCAACCAATTTCTGTGCATTGATTTTATATCCTGCCACTTTGCTGAAGTCATGAATCAATTCTAGCAGTTTTTTGGTGGAATCTTTTGGGCTTTCCATATAGAATATCATGTCATCTGCGATGAGTGAAAGTTTGACTTCCTCCTGGCTGATTTGGATGCCTTTTATTTCTTTGTGTTGTCTGATTGCAGAGGCTAAGACTTCCAAGACTATGTTGAATAACAGTGGTGAGAGTGGACATCTCTGTATTGTTCCTGACCTTAGGGGGAAAGCTCTCAGTTTTTCCCCATTGAGAATGATATTAGTGTTGGGTCGTTCATATATGGCTTTTATGATCTTGAGGTTTGATCGTTCTACCCCTACTTTCTTGAGGGTTTTTATCAAGAAACGATGCTGTATTTTGTCAAATGCTTTCTCTGCATCTGTTGAGAGGATCATATGGTTCTTGTCCTTTCTTTTATTGATGTGATGAATCACGTTAATTGTTTTGCGGATATTGAACCAGCCCTGCTTCCCAGGTATAAATCCGACTTGGTCGTGGTGAATAATTTTTTTAATGTATTGTTGGAGCCAGTTGGCTAATATCTTGTTGAGGATTTTTGCATCCGTGTTCATCAGGGAAATTGGTCTTTAGTTCTCCTTTTTGGTGGGGTCTCTGTCTGGTTTTGGAATCGAGGTAATGCTGGCTTCATAGAAAGAGTTTGGAAGTTTTCCTTCCATTTCTATTTTTTGGAACAGCTTCAAGAGAACAGGTGTTAACTCTTCCTTAAATATTTGGTAGAATTCCCCTGGAATCAGTATTCAAATTCTTTGGCCTCATCTCTTTAAATAAATGGTAATGCATGAGAAAGAAGTCAGTGGGTCTACTACTTCTTGACAGTCGTCCTTGCCCACAATTCATGGTTGTGTGTACAGATGGTCCCCAACTTACGATGGTTTGACTTACAATGGTTCAACTTTCTGATGCTTTGAAAGCCATATGCAGTCAGTAGAAACCATACTTTGAGGGGTTCCTGGGTGGCTCAGTTGGTTAAGCGTCTGAATCTTGATTTCAGCTCAGGTGGTGATCACATGATTTATGAGTTTGAGCCCAGCATTGGGGTCTGTGCTGCTGGTGTGGAGCCTGCTTGGGATCCCCTCTCTCCCTCTCTCTCTGCCCTTCCCCTGCTTGTGCGCTATCTCTGTCTCTCTCAAAATAAATAAATAAAACTTAAAAAAAAAAAAAAAAAGAAACCATAGTTTGAATTTAGAATCTGGATCTTTTCCCAGGCTATGCAGTGTGACCCTGTCTCATGATTTCAGAAAGCAGCAGCCGCAGGTCCCAGTCATGAGGGTAAACAACTACTTCACTTATGCAACCACTCATACCCATACAACCATTTCAGTGCAACATGCAATACGTTACATGAGACAGTCAACACTTTATTATGAAATGGGCTTTGTATTAGATGATTTTGCCCAACTGTAGGTTAATGTAATTGTTCCGATCACATTTAAGGTGGGCTAGGCTAAGCTACGACGTAAGGTAGGTTAAGTGTATTAAATGCACTTTTGACGTACAATCTTTTCAAGTTACAATGGGTTTGTCAGGTCATAACCCCATTATAAATCGAGGAAAATCTGTATTACACACAGAATGTCAAGAAATGTTGAAATGATTATTGGTTTTATTTATAAATTGCAAATACATATATGTTTATATATTACTCACCTTAACAACTATTGCCAATGCTCTCCATATTTCCTCCAAAGGATTCCTGGGCCCATTCCTTCCTTGGTCTTGTGCACTAAATTTCAGAGGAAAAAATCAAGGTTACACTTGAGTATAAGAGTTAAAGCTATAAAACTTCTAGAGAAAACTTAGGGAACACCTTTATGACCTTGCATTAGGCAAAGAATTTTTAAATAGGATACAAAAAGCACATAATTACTAAAATGGCTAAAAAATTTAAGTTGACAATACCAAGTGCTGACAATGATGTGGCAAAATTGGAACTCTCATACATTGCTCATGGAGTTGCAAAATGGCACAGGCAATTTGAAAAATACACTGACAGTTTCTTACAAAGCTAATCACATACTTACAGAATTTTTCAAGTATATAGCTTATTATTATTATTAGTGGCAATATAATAATACAGAACTCTGAATTTGAAGCTACCTTAAAGATTAACATGTTGCTTTTCAATGAGACAATCTTACAGTACCTCTTACTGTATTTTTTCTGCATTTAAATCGCCACCTAGCTGTCTCTTTTTCACCTCATTTGTCTCCTGTAAAGAAACATTCCATTCTTTAAGCCTTTTAGTTACTTATCTTATATCCTCTTTAATTTCTCCTACATTCTTTCAGATGAGGAGAGAAAAAGTCGACACTAAGGAAAGGTTTCATCTTGTCTAAATATAAAAAGACCATTTCAGTAAGATGATTACTAGGGAAAGAATGTAATAAAGTACTAGCAACATGTTTGAAGCTGCCTTTGGAAAATTAGCCACCCCTGCCCTTTCCCCCTGTCTGCTGGGGCTCTGAGGTTCGTGTTTGAACTCCCTGTGAATACAATGATGGTGCCAGGAAGGAATGAAAGGGAATGTGGAACTGGACAAATTGCCATTTGCTTCACTGTAGCATCTTGGAGATAATGACCCAAGAAAGTTAGAATCCATCATTCTGATGAGTCTGGGAAATAGAAATCTCCCTCCAGTCGACAGTTTGTACTCTTCTCGTTAGGTATTTAAAATTGTAATACAGAATAGGTCAGTCAGAGAAAGACAAATACCATATGATTTCATTCAGATGTGGAGTTTAAGAAACAAAACAAATGAGCAAAGGGAGAGAGAGAGAGACAAACCAAGAAATAGACTCTTTTATTTTTTTAATGTTTATTTATTCTTGAGACAGAGACAGAGTGCGAACGGGGGAGGGGCAGAGAGAGAGGGAGACACAGAATCTGAAACAGGCTCCAGGCTCTGAGCTGTCAGCACAGAGCCTAACGCAGGGCTCGAAGCCACCAACTGTGAGATCATGACCTGAGCCGAAGTCGGACACTTAACCGACTGAGCCACCCAGGCGCCCCGTCCAAGAAACAGACTCTTAACTACAGAGAACAAACTGATGGTTACCAGAGGGGAGGGGGTGGGGGGATGGGTGAAATTGGTGATGGGGATTAAGGCATGCACTTGATGAGCACCGGATGATGTATGCAATTGTCAAATCACTATATTGTACACCTGAAACAAACATAACACTGTGTGTTAAATATACCAGATTCAAAATTTTTAAAAAATTAGGTTTTACCCAAAGAATGGTAAATGGAAAGTGGTAGAATGTTTTCGAATTGGAGGGAGTTAGATCTGGGTTCTCGTCCCTAATGAAATTAACCAGCTGGGACACCTAGGGAAAATCATTTCGTTTCTCCGGGTTTCAGATTTTTAGTTGTTAAGTGAAGAAGGGTCAGACTCAAAACTCCCTATGGTCCCTTTCAGGTCTTGCATTTCATGAGTTAGAGGTGTCATGAACATTACTAGAGTGAATTGTTCTCCTTTGTGGCAATCTTAAGAGCATTAACAGAAGTAACTACTCTTGCTTACGTGGGTCTCAAGAGGGAAGCAGTTCAGTGACTCGAGAGGGTTGAAGAGATGGAACACTTCAAATTCCATTTTATCACACACACTCTTAAAGAAATCCTGAAACGGGGCGCCTGGGTGGCTCAGTTGGTTGAGCGACTGACTTTGGCTCAGGTTATGATCTCACGGTCCGTGAGTTCGAGCCCTGGGTCAGGCTCTGTGCTGACAGCTCAGAGTCTGGAGCCTGCTTTGGATTCTTTGTCTCCCTCTTTCTCTACCCCTCCCCAACTCATGTTCTGTCTCTCTGTGTCTCAGAAATAAATAAATATTTAAAAAAATTATATCAAGAAATCTTGAAACAGATTAGTGGATAGCTTGTGAATATGCAGTTGGGTCACTTACAAAGCTACTGTCCATTTAAATATGTAGGAACTTTGGTGGGTTTTCTCCCCCCCACCTCTATTTTCTGAAACAAGTGATAGCAATTATAATTTAAGAAAGGTAGGTGTTGCCAGAGTTTAAGATTCTGTATTCTTTTTGGTGAACAAGATGATCAAAGAAGTAAACAATAGGGTCACCTGGGTGGCTCAGTCGGTTAAACATCCAACTTCGGCTCAGGTCATGATCTCACAGTTCATGAGTTCAAGCCCCACATCAGGCTCTGTGCTGACAGCTCAGAGCCTGGAGCTTCAGATTCTGTGTCTCCCTCTTCTCTGTCCCTCCCTCACTCGTGCTCTATCTCTCAAAAATAAATAAACATTAAAAAAATTTTTTAATATTAAAAAAATTAAAAAAAAAACAGAAGTAAACAATAGAAGATGATCCCATACTTTCAAAATCTTGATCTTAAGGTACTTTTTCCAAAAGAAAAGGACACTTTCTATGCAAGATATAAAAACCATGCCATTACAAAATCTATGGCTAGAGAATTCATGATGTTTTGAACTTCTAAAGTTTAGAGTTTGCTTCTTTTTTCTTCCCTAAGTACCTCAGCAGCACATACCTGCATGCAGCATTGCCTAGTAACTGTTTATTTATGGTGACTGTGGGGGTCATTTCTTTTTAGCTTAATTTCAAAACTAGAAAATTCGGAGACAAGACAGTGAATGATTTATTTCATTGATTATCAGTTTGGTTTCCATTGATTTTCAAACTTTCTGTATTCTTACATTTTTGGAGTACCAGCTTTAAGCAGCTGAAGTTTTATTTTTATTTTTTTAAGGTAGGCACTACACCAGGTTTGAGCTCACCACCCTGAGATCAAGAGTCGCATGCTCTCCTGAGTCAGCCAGGTGCCCCTAGATAGCTGGATTTTTAAAAATCTAGTCTGACATTTGCCTTCTTTTAATGGAAAAAAATCAATACATTTTCATTTATTATGGTTATTGAAATATTCGGATTATAGCTCTTTGTGTGACCTTTTCTGCCTCCCCTCCTCATATTGTTGCCTTTCAAATTCATGCAGTTTTCCTTTCCTCTTATTTGATTTTTTTCACGTGTACTAACTCAAAAGTAATACACTGTGTTTTTTTTTAATATACTCTGTTTTTTATTTTTGTGGTTATTCCGACTATTTTAATGGAATAGTTTTCAGAGTTTAGTTATTCAGTATTTTTACTTTAAAAAAATGCAAAGCCCTTAGAATGTTTTAATTCTGACCACCCCTCACTATTTATAAGTTACTATCACAGTGTTTGAGGCCAATTATTACCACTGACTTTTATTACATTACGACCAATGTTATCAGTTATTACAAACAGTCACTGATGCCCTGATGTCTTTGAGCACCACTTCTTTTGCAACTGAGTCCTTCCTCTGAAACTCCTTCAGTGAGTTCTTTTGGTAGCAAAGTGTTTCAGTTTTTATTTGTCTGAAAATGTATTTTAATTCTCCCTAGTTCTTCAAGGGTATAGACTAATAGATTGACAGCTGTTTTATCAAAGCCTATCAAAGATATTATTCCACTATTTTCTGGCCTCCATCATTGCTGTTGAAAAGTCGGGTGTTGGCCTAATTGGTATTTCATTGTGAGTAATTATTATTCCATTGTGGGTAATGTGTCTTCTCTCTGCATGTCTTTTTATCTTTTGATGTTTGCAGCTGTAACTAGGTACAGACTTTTTTCCCTCTCATTTTGCTTTTTAGTTTGGTTTATTTTTACCAGACCTGTGTCTTTTAACAATTCTGTGAAGTTAGAGAGAATGAGAGAGAGAGAAAGAGAGAGAGAGAGAGAGAGAGAGAGAGAGAGAGAGAATCCCAAGCAGGCTCCATGCTCAGCTCAGAGCCCCATGCGGGGCTGAATCCCATGGCCCTGGGATCATGACCTGAGCTGAAATCAAGAGTCACACGCTCAGCCAACTGAGCCATCCAGGTGCCTCTCTTTTGATCTTTTTATCAATTCAATTTTTGACTTCTAGAAATTTTATTTGCTTCCTTTAAAAATCTTTTCGTGCATCTCTAGAGTCTCATGTTCTTTCCTCATATTTTGAGTCTTCACTTCTATTCCTTTAAACATATTAGATATAGTTATTTTATATTCTGTGCCTGATAGTTCCAACATCAGAAGACTTTTGGGATCTTTTTTCCCTGTTGTTTCTGCCATCTCTTATTCATGGCGCCTTCCTTATATTTTGCAATATTCAACTGAGTTATTCCTTTTCCTTGGATATTTATCTATGCAAATTTTTGAGGCCTGGATTTTATTTTCTTTTGCTAGACATCTAAGGAACAATATCACCAGTTTGAATAACATTTTTTGCTTAACTTTGTTTTTTTGTTTTGTTTTGTTTTGTTTTTTGTATTTTTGGATCACAGTGACAATATGAATTCAGGCTGGAGATCCCAGGGAGAGTCAGTCTGTTCCTTGCTGTCAGAGAGTGCTTTGACTTGGTTTAAAGGTCTGAATATTTCTTACTTTCCTGCACCTCAGGAGTTTTAAAAGATATTTTTATCCAACATTTTATTTATTTTATTGGGAGAGTCATTTACAGCATCTAATCTGCCATATGGGATAGTCTGGATATGGAATAGTCTTATAAAATTCCAAGTTGATGCAATTTATTTTTGTCAGTAGCATTTCTTTTTTAAGACCAGGAGCCAAATGACGAAAAAGCCACACAATTTGGACCAAGTTTTGCAGAATGAATAACTGAGAATTTATCACCAGGTAAAAGAGACTGTGGCTCTAACTCTGTGACCTCCATGGCACATAGAATATGACACTCGCCAGCTTTCAGGATTCACTATCCTTAAGGTCTATAACCATTGACTTTGAAATGTGAAATGTGAGTTTTAAAAGAGACTTGGACGAAATTCCTCATAGTAACTTAATGTTAATAAACAAGTTGTGTTGACTTCAGTGTAAGATCTACTCTGGGAGTGGTTCCTACCTGATATTGGATAGAAAGGAAGGCATAAAGTCCCACTGATGGATGTAACCAGCTGTGCTGTGCTGACCCCCAGAGAAAACATTTCTCTTTGCCTTCTTTTTTTCCCTTTTGACTTGATCAGTTACCCTGTGGTCAGAAACAGGTATTGTTTTCTGAGAATATTTCTAGAAAATAGTTCACTTAGGAAAGTCTGTGAATAAACTACTCTTAATGCCAATAGCAAGATGGTAAACACTGTGTCCTAGAAAAAGATAGAGGACTGTATCCTGTTTCTCCCTCCACGCAACACAATGAAACCTGCTGTAGTAAGAGTTCCTTGACCAAAGGAATTAAAAGAAGGAAGCCCTATACTCAGCTGATGCTTTATGTAGCCAATGTAGATCATGATTTCTTCCAGCTTAAAAATGTTTCATGTCTTTGATTTACTGCAGGCTGCTAAAGGAAATTTCCATTATCTCTGACAAAGCAGTAGCTGAATGTGGCCTCCTCACTGTAGGGAGGGTAGCTCATGGCCAGTGATGGCACCCTGCCTCCCCCAGGTCCTGATCAGGAAATCTAGAATGCTGGTCAGAGAGACCACTCGCGCCGTTCAGAATGCCGGTATAAAAATCTCACAAGCAGCAAATGGGTGAAGGGGAATGGGAGATACAGGCTTCAGGTTGTGGAATGAATAAGTCATAGGAATAAGAGGCACCGTATAAGGACTATGGTCAATGATATTGTAATAACAATGTATTGGCTAGAGGGTAGCCACCCTTGTGGTGAGCTTAGCATGAAGTCTAAACTTGTGCAATCACTATGTAGTATACCTGAAACTAATGTCACATTGTGCGTCAACTATGCTCAAAGACAAAATGTCAAATAGCAGCTTATTCACTGACTGAGTTCCCACTGTGGTCTGGCATTGTTGCCACGGATGCGAGAGTGAGCAAAACAATCCCATCTGTGCCATCCGTAGGGACAGTTCACCGTCGTCCTCTGGTGGGGGACAGATGAAAAAAGACAATTCCATTATTAGAGTTTAATGAGGGCCTGCATAGGAGAGGTAGAAACTGCTATCTAAAGTGTCTCTATGTCCACTTTGTTGGTTTCACATTGAGCTTTTCAGCCCGAATTGTAATATATGTCACAACAGAGCATATAAAATGGCACACTGGAAATTATCTCCCTAACATAAAAGAGACATGGGTGGTGGGGGAGGAGGGGGTGGGAAAGGGAGCAAGGAATGATGTGATGATGAAAATACTATAATCACTTGACCCTTTTTGACCTTTCAGAGAAGTCTTAAATATGTTAATATCAAGGGAGGCCGCTCAATAAGTGAAACATTGGTACATTTGTCTGACATAAAGTGGGAAAAGGAAGTAAAGAAAACTTTTAGTTTGGAACTAAGGAATCAAATTTTAGTATATTTCCATGTTCACAAAAGTCTTATTTTTAAAATTAATTCCTTATGTAAAGAATATTTTTAAGGCGATGAAAATAACCCTGTATGATATCATAATGCCGAACACATGTAATGCTGAACACATGTCATTATACATTTGTCCAAACCCAGAGAATATACAACACCAACAGTGAACCCTAACGTAAATGAGGGACTTTGGGTGACTATGATGTGTCAATATTGGCTCATCAATATAACGAATGCATCGCTCTGAGAGGGGGGTGCTGTTGTGATGGGGCACACTATGCATGTGTAGGTGCCGGAAGTATATGTGAAATCTGTACCTCCCTCTCAATTTTGCTGCAAACCTAAAGCTGTTTTAAAAATAAAGTTTTGATTCAAAAAAAGAATACTTTCCATCTTGGATGTGAGCTCTGAGCACCCCCCCTTTATAATACAGCCATGTAAGGAAATATACACTACAGACTAAAAAGCCCATCAATACACAGGCTCCTTAGCACTCAAGAATGTTGGGAGTTTTCTTAGGGATAATAGTTAGGTAAAGCTTAGCACTCTTGCTGGAGCATTAAGACCATTTTATCTCCTTCAGAAGCCAACCCTGAGTGCTGGCTTATGGCACCAGAGGCCCCCCTACACGCACCTTGTAATTGGGTTCTTGCTGCTTGCCAGTACCTGGACTTCCCTGTGTTCTCTCTGCTTGAGCTCTGGGCATAAAACCAGAGTTTGATAGTTAAGTATTTTGGCGACTGTCTCCCTGGTGACTGTGGTTGGAAATAATCTTTGACCTTTCCTCTATTGTTTATAGTGAAAACCTGACTCCAGGCTTACAAGCTTTCTTCTGCACTTTCCTGGAAAAGCAAGGTTGCCATATTTTCTCTTGGGCCCTGGCCATCTGGCCCACTCGCCATGCATTGTTTTCTTGGAGCAGGAGATCAGGGCAACCACCATTCTCCCGAGGGGAAGCAGGTGAAGGGAGGTGGGGGAGTGGGAAAGCCTAGTTAAGGAATATTGTGAGCACAATGCTTGCCAGGATAGCCTGGTATGATGAGAAATCTTTACTTTTTCATATCTTCTACCATATTCTTCTGCTCTGTGTGCCTTTCTCATCACTAGTCCTATCTAAAATTTTGACACTTAATTTCTCTTACTGAGAAAAAAAGTCTGTATTTAGTTAAAATCATCACATTATTGAGAGACCTAAGTTTCAAGTACCCGGCCCTTTGCTTCACACTGTCAGGTCACAAAGTTAAGTTGTCTTAACAAACGGGACATAAAAGAGGGTTTTCATGAGTCCTAGGAAAATGAAATGTTATTTCTTAGGATACAGACTGTATATGGGATGTTGTGTGCAAACTCTGGGTGCTGGTGATAGTCGATGTGAGTGGAAGTGAGTTAGGCATCAAGGAAAGGAGGGATATTACATAAAAGGACATACTCAGCCTATCTCATACATTTTGCTTAGGGCAAAATTAGCACCCATCACTTAGCATACATTTACCCAGAGGTAATTTTCCTACTTACCAGCAGGGGGGTGTAGCGTATGGTAGTCAGGTGATTGCAGTTTTTTTTTTTTTTTTTAAAATTTATTTATTTGTTTTGAAAGAGACAGTGTGAGCTAGGTTAGGGGCAGAGAGAGAGGGGAGAGAGAATCCCGAGCAGGCTCCACCCTGTCAGTGCAGAGCTTGACATGGGGCTCGGTCTCACGAACCGTGAAATCATGACCTGAGCCAAAATCAAGTGTTGGATGCTTAACTGACTGAGCTGCTCAGGAACCCCAGGTGATTGCATTTTGAAGTCTCCTTGTTAAGTAGGAAAACCAGCTGGCTGTTCAGCTTTAATTTGGGGACCTTGGTTTTGCATGTAACCTTTGAACAAGATGAAACTTCATGCGGATTTTTATTGGTAGTTTAAATAGCTTGTTAGACTTTTATTTTTTTTTAAAGTAAACTCTACCCCCAAAATGGGGCTTGAACCCACGAACCCAAGATCAAGAGTTGCAAGCTCTACTGACTGAGCCAGCTAGGCACCTCAAGATTTTTATGGTTGTTGTTGATTCCATGACAGGTTCAATTTTCACTAAGTTAAAAAGGTATTCATTCCCGATTCCTTTTTTTTTTTCTGTTTGGTTTCTAGTTGGCTGGTTTCAGTTTTTAAACTTACCTTCAGGGACATTTGTCCAGTCATGTGAAGTTCCAGGTAAGCATGGCTTCTTCCACAGGAATCAAATCTGGCCCTTTTCTGTATCCCTACATCCAAATCCTACTGGTTCTACTTTCAAAATATAATATATTCCTGAATCAAGTATGTCAACATTACCATCTTAGTCCAAAACGCCATACCTATTTCCTAGACCATTGAACTAACCTTGAAACAGGTTTCTTGTCCTTTGCTTCCCACCCACCCAGCTGTCAGGTTGAGCTACTGAGTCTCCAAAGGTTCAAATGATAATTTTTTTTTCAAAGCACTCATCTTGGTGGTCACCTCCCTTCCCCCAATTACTTTTTGCCTTATCTGGATGGTCATCCTTGGGTCATCCCCTGACAAGTGATGCGTGGAAACTAGAGATTGCATCATGTAAGAACAAATTGCTGCTGTGGAGTGTAGAGTTATGAAAAGAATATTCTAGCTCATGTTTTTTTGCAAAGGATTTTTGCAAAGGATTTCACCAATAAGGGACTCTCCCCTTAAACACTTATGCTTCAAAATAAACAAATTCCAGGACAAAAGTTTAAGGTGATCAAAGACTCCCCAGGTTATAAGCAGAAGGTCACATAACTTATGAGGAAGAAGGTCCAGGAATTATCAGGCAAAGATAGACCTGGGGCTATATAAACTAATACGATGACTTCAATAAATATGGTAGCATTAAATACAGGGTCAGGTTGAAAGGAACATTTGTCTTAAAGGAATTTCTTTTCTTCCTCTAGATTTCTTTTTGCAGGCTTCAAATGCTGTTCCCTTCTCCAGCCGATCTCAAGTATGACTGTATGCATTACATCTTTAACTGTAGCAAAATGAATGCCAGTCTCCAAACTCCACTGTGTCAGAAATCTACATTCATTTTTTTTATAATCTAATTTGTGTTTTAAGCCCTCATTCCTCCAATGCAGCAGAAGTTAATCTCTGCTAAATTGGGCTAAACTGAGGATTTCCTACCACCCTTCCTAGAGTTGCCTCTAATTTCTGGAGGATGTTCCAAGTGACAAGAGGTGGGGCATGGGGGATGTCGGTCGGGTTTGAAGCTGGCCTCTGGCCATCATCTGTCCATGCTGGCTGGCATCCACTGTGATGCCCAACAAGGGGAACATAATACCTCCACCCCCTGCGGCTCCCACAGGGACTACACCCTCTTAGCTGTTGGCCACACCTGATGGTCGTTTCTCTTTTAGGCCATTCTTGCTCTTTCCCTTTGATCTGAGAACACACAAACCCATCTGGAGCTTCAGTAATTCCCCCCACTTGAGTGGGTGGGGGAGAAGGGGAGGGGACAGCCCCTGTTCAGAGGCTACATTAGCACTATGCTCTGACTTCTTTCTAGCATGTCTCCTTTCCCCACACCCGGGAAAGTTTTGTGTAATCCTGGGTGAGAACTCATTCTCTAAATTACCAAGTAAACTTCTATATCTTATTTATGCCCTGCATATTTTCCCATTCTCCTTGGGGCCTGAAGTTTGAAGACTTAAAAGCCAAAAGAAATTCATTTTTCCTCTGCTGTTACCTCTTCTGCCCAGGGGTAACAGAACTCAGAATAATCTATCTGCTGTTTGAAAGAGGGTAAGAATGAAGAAGTGGAGAAAATATTCGGGGAAAACATTGACTAATATTTTAGTATTAGTGGTATCCTACCTCATACTGATCAATTCCCTAAACAGAGGTAGCTGGAATAGCCTCTGAAACAAAGACTAAATGTTTGGATGTATGCTAACTGATACATATAAGCTCTAATAAAATACATAGGAGCTCGTAAGAAAAAATATTATTTGTAACAAATGGAAATTATTGAGGATATAATTAGATTACATGGGGTCCATCTGCTATGATCTGACCTTGGAACCTTAGGTTAATTGCTTTACCTTTTTAAAAAAATTTTTTTTAAACGTTTATTTATTTTTGAGAAACACAGAGAGAGAGAGAGAGAGAGAGAGAGAGAGAGAGCATGAGTCAGGGAGGGGCAGAGAGAGAGGGAGACAGAATCTGAAGCAGGCTCCAGGCTCTGTCAGCACAGAGCCTGATATGGCGCTCAAACTCATGAACCGTGAAATCATGACCTGAACCGAAGTCAGAGGCTTAACCGACTGAGCCACCCAGGTGCCCCGATTGCTTCAACTTCTAAGCATGGCTTTTCTCATTTGTAAAGTGGAATAATAACTCTACTTCAAGTTTTTAGTAAGATTTAAATTACATTAAATAACCAAGATGATGCATGATAGTCAATCAGTAAATGCTTGTTCTTTCATCCATCCATCCATTCATGTGTTCATCCTTTCTTTCATCAGGTATACATGCCTTACTCTTGTAATAGTAAGGCTATAGACACTGTTAAAAAACTTTTTGCAATATGAACAAACACCCGTTGGGTAAAGGGTGTGACTCTGACCTGGCCATTTGTCTCGACCGTAATAGACATATGCCCTAAGTAAGATCAGTGAAGGTAAGCCATAAATTCACTATTCCCACAGATCTGATGCACAATACTCATGACCAGGATCTTCTATTGCCCCTAATGGTTTCTTGTAAATGAGCTTTGTGCAGAAATAGTACCTTTCATGACCAAGAGCCTTTAACTGTGCACAGTGTAGACAATAGCATCCCCCTCACCTTTTCTCTGAGTGTTACCAATGACATTTTCCTGGCTTCACGTAAAGAGTTGAATGGGATAAAATCTTACGCACAGAGCAGAATTCATAACTATTCTTTTTGTTTTAATTGACGTATAGTTTTCATACAATAAAATGAACAGATCTTAAGTATTCAATTCAGTGAGTTTGGCAATTCCATACACCCATTCAGCGACCACCCAAAACAAGAAGTTAACATTTTCATCACCCCCAAAATGACCCTCATGCTCCTTTCTAGTCAATCCCCATTATGGCAGAATTTTTTATTGTAAAATCTCCCAAATGTTCTTAGGGATGTCTTCTACTTAACATTTGTACTCTCACAACTCTCTTCCATTGGAAGTAAACTAATGAGAGGCTTGCATGCATCCTATCAATATTCAGAACTATTCTATGTGGTAGGAACTATTACTGCTTCTATTTTACACATGAGAAAACTGAAGCTTAATGAGACAGAATAATTTACCCAAAGGCCAAACAGCTCTTACTTCCTCAAGGTCTCCACATCTCTTACTCTCAGAGCTGGGACTTGAACTCAAATTGGGCTGATTCTAGAACCTGATTTGTAAATCACTATGCTAAAGAGCAGATCCGTCCTGAGGGGTAGCTAACAATTGCAACTTTCCTGGGTCGGGATTTTGTGCATCTGTTATTTTGACAAAAGGAGAAAAAGTAAGTTGGTTGATTTAATACTTTCCATTTCTTTCATGAGATCCTTATAAGCTCTGTTACTCTTTCATTAACTTGTGCCTGCAAGATTTGTACCAGTTGACTGTTAAGAACCATGATAGAGATCATCATGATGATGACGGTTATGAAGGAAAACATTTTTGAACACTGACTATGTGGCAGGTGCTATGTAAAACACTGCCTTTAAATTTCTTGATTTAGTTCTCCTAATGACTTTCAGGGTAGGATCTGTTATTAGCAGTTTTACAAACTAAAATTTTGCAGCTTAGAGAGCCTGAGTGACTTTGCCCAGTCCTGCACAGTGAGAAAGGGGTAGAGGTCACCCTGAATCTTGTCAGGCTGGCCTGAATGCCTGTATCTCATCCACCACTGAAAACAGCCTGTTAATCCTCTATGTATGTCCTCAGTCTTGTTAATAAAGAATGGTGTTGGTTCCTGCCTGAACTGGATTTCACCAGTATAAATATGTGAGTGTGAACTCTGCCAGCTGGCTCACTTTTAGATAAGATCCTGTTAGTCCCAAACACTTAGCTCCACCTGTCTTCAGAAACTTGGAAAACAGCTGGCCCTTGGCCAAATTGTGAGGTAGATGAAATTTGTCTTAGGCATTTGATCCTCCCCTGCACTCTGCCCATCCCCTCTGAGTATCCTGTCAAACAAAGACTCTTCTTTCAATTCCTGGAGCCCAAGTCTTGCCAGAATTACTGAGTCCTTCAGCCTCTGTCTGTTAATGTGTTCAGACCCTCTGATACGCCTCTGACTCCTCCCCTGCCCCAGCCTGTTGATTTTCCCGTCCGTAGCTGAACAAATTTTATTCAAGCTTTCCCACCCAAGCCTGTGCTAATGTCCTCCTGGAGGGTTGGTGAAGGACCTCCAGATGCCTGAGGCTTTCTAGAGCTAGGACCCCTATTTATTTTGGCAACCTCGGTGGTGTGGCTCCCAGGACTGATTGCAAAGGAAGACAAGGCTGCCTTAGTGGTAACAACAGCCAATCATATAGCATTGAATCTAAATACTTAATATGTTGTAATTTATTTAATCCTTACAAGAGTCCTATGAGGTCTTAGTCAAGGCTCCAGCAAGAAAGAGGAGACACACACAGATGGAATTCTGAAGAGAATTGAAAGCAGAAACTATTTGCAGATGTGTAGGCAGATTTAAGGGAATCAGTCAGGGATATTGAAGCACCCAGCAAACTAGCTGCCTTCAGAAGCTGTTCCCACTCACAGGCTGAAAAGGGGAGCAAGGAAATGGTGTAACTAGGGCCTGATGAGGAGCTATTCTAGGAAGAGCTATTTTGAGAAACCGTCTGCAGTCATGGAGAGATGTGGCCAGAGCCTTGGTGGTGTGACCAAGGTGGTGTGGCCTTGGTGGCCATCTCTTGGGGTGAGATGGCAGGTGAAGTGAATAGTTTGGGGTCGATGAGGTGTTGAGGGAACAAACACTCTAATGTTCCCTTCCATCTTCCAATTTCCCTGTGGCTGAAACAACTAGAAGCCTGACATCAAGGGAATCTCAGTGATATAGGATTGAAGTATCAGTCACCATGAGGCTCAGTATGGGGCAAAAGGACAGAGAATAACCAGTCCATGAAGAAGCTGTGGCACAGAGAGATTAAGCAACCTGTCTTAAGTCACACAATTAGGAAGTGGCAGAACCAGGATCTGAACTGAGGTTGTCACATCTGGTCTGGTGTGGAGGGGTTCTCCCACACTTACATAGTGTCTTACAGTTTTCCCAAATGCCTCCGGGAAAGAAAGATTTTAGAAGGCTCATGCAGAAGGTATTTTGGAGCAGGTACCCCAATCATATTATTCCTACTGAATTGGGATCAATTCTAGGATCAGGCATTTGGTACTCAATAATGGATGGCACTGTTGGAATGAATCTGGGCCAACCATGGAAACTCACATGGGTCTTATGTCACTGGCCACAGAGAGGAGCCCCTATTACAGAGAAAAAGTTCCATTCATCTGTTCAAAATGTCCCTGTACACAACAGACCTCTGGAAGAAATGACTTCATGACAGATACAGGTAACACTAGTAGGCCTTGACCAGTTCAATGGGTTAATGACAACTAACATGGTCAAGTTTATGAAACAGAAAGATCATGAAATAGTAAGTTTGTCAGAAAACCGCTGATAAGATGGGGAGAATCATTCTGCCTCAACATAGGAGAAACTGAGACTTGTGGTTTCTGTGTGAGAGAAGCCAGTACTCAATTTGAACTTCTGAAAAAAAAAAAAAAAAGAAAGAAAGAAAGAAAAAGCCACCCACCTGGGTTGAACCCAATCAAGGCAGACCAAATGATAGAAAATACAATCATTGTGTGGAGACATTTCCTGTGAAATGAGAGGACGAGGTATGGAAAAGCACTCTTTTGTGAAAAAGAAAAGTCAAAGAAATGAAATGATTAGAACACATCTTTTCATATTAAAGAAGGAAAGCTCTAATGATAGCCTTTTATAGTTTATTATCTTATTTCTAATTAAGTTTTTGTTTTCTCCTTTGTAAAATTAGGCAGTGAGCTGACACTTTTTATATAAACCAGACAACGGCTTCTGTGAAGGAAAATGGTGAGGCTGGAAAGAGAGTGGAGGCCCAAGATGATGCATCAGAGAGTAAGAAAAATACCATACCAATATTTCTTGTGTAATTTAGCAACAAAAATGTGTAGCATGTAATAGGATACTGAGGCTTCGCATTATTGCTGTAATTTGAGAAGCAAAGTGGTCTTACCAACCTAGCACTCCTATGATAGAACCCTGTGAAAAGTAAATGACGTGCACTCAGCTTTTGATCAACTGAATATTATATGCCTAGAGAATGCTCTTTTCTACTAGACATTTTTCTCTCCTACCCTTTGTTCAAAGAGTGTTCTCTTAAAATTCTTTCCTATTAAATTATTTCAAATGTGGACATTGGCTTTAGGGAAGAAATTTTCATTATTTGTCAAAAGGGTATAATTTAATTGGCTTAACAGTCTTTCTAGAAGTTAGCAATTTCCAGGAGTTGGTTATTAACAATGTTTATTATACAGTAGGGTTTCAGATTACAGTTGGTTTGTTACAAGCCGTAAATACTGGAGGCACACCATATATAAATAGACATGCATACATGAGGAATGCACTCCCTATCTTCCTTTCCTCTGGACTCCAGATTTGTTGGGATTCTGTGGGACTGACCATGTGGGGGTAGAGACCATAAAAATTTGTCAGAAGGGCTCCATTTGAGCAATGATATCAGGAAAGGAGAGTCAAAAAGGTATATAGTCTAATGTACATGCATCTAATCCTCCCAAGGGCTGGGAGTTTATACTTGCATTTAAAAGTAAAGAAAGTAAAAATTAAGGAAGTGCTGGAGGCCCAAATGAAGTTCAATCCCTTTGTGACTTCTGACTAGAGCAAGAACTATAAAAGGCGTTTCGACATACCTTCCCACATGCACAGGAAGATTATGCCTTCCCCTCTCTCCAAAGAGCTGAGACGGAAGTACAACATTTGATCCATGCCCATCTGAAAGGATGATGAAGTACAGGTTGAGTGAGGACACTACAAAGGTCAGCAAATTGGCAAAGTAGTCCAGGCTTACAGGAGGAAATACGTCATCTACCCTGAACAAGTACAGTGAGAGAAGGCGAATGTCACAGCTGTCCATGTGGACATTCACCCTGGCAAGGTAGTTATCACTAGACCAAAACTGGACAAAGCTTCCAAAAAGATCCTTGAACGTGAAGCCAAATCTCACCAAGTAGGAAAGGGAAAGGGCAACTATGAGGAAACAATTGAGAAGATGCGGGAATAAAGTAATGTGATATATGACTTTAAATAAACACTGTTAAAATGAAAAAAAAAATTAAGAATGTGATAAGAATACCACCATCCAATTTGTAAAATAAAAGATTAAATTGAATAATGTCCTTAAGGATTCTAGAACTGGTTTACCTTTAAAATACTATTTAAGCCAAGGGCATTTGTTCATAATTAATACATACAGGAAGTGGCCATGAGTATGGTCTGTAACCATTCAGAAATAAAGTATGATCAACATCGTTTTCCTATCAGATTTATATATAGTGGTGTGGTTAATGGGATAGAGAAGAAAAAAAAAAGGAGATTAAAAGTAAGCTTTGTCTCTCCTCTTTCATACTTTGGGAGGGAGGGAAAAAATAGTTTGCTGAGCTTTCACAATACATCATCTACCTGTTAACTGTCCTCGAGTTAGGGTGGAAAGGCAGTTATCCTTCATGGGGGAGGGGTGGATAACTGCTAACCTACAGACTGTAATTTTACAATAGCATTCCCCTGTAGGACTTCTTTGCTTGCTAGTAAAACTGGGTTTCCACAAGGCACACCCACTCTTTTCATTCACCCAGTATCCTCTGCTAGAATCTGGGACCCATCATTGGGAACCACATGTCTCCTGGCACCAACCCATCCTCAACAGATAGCTGCCTTCCCACCCTGCAGTCCACACTCCTTCCTGTGCTCTCTGTGCTCCGCTTGCCTGAGTCCTCTTTGACCTAGATAACCGGACTCTTCAGAGAAGATGACACCCAGCATGAAGGATGAATGTTGCCAAATGTAGGCAATTTTAAAATATGTCAGTGTTAGATTAAAGACACTAATACTAGAAAATCAACATTTGCACTTCTCAATTCAGTATTAACTTCTCATTTATCTCTGCATATCATGATTTCAATGAATGTAACTTCAGCCAAGTCAGGATGATGAGCAAATGACATATTTAACAGAGAATAAAATGTTATAAGCAGCTTCAGGACTGTCTTGATATGGAATCCCATCCGTCAAATGAAAATATTGTAATTACATTTGAAAGTCATTGTATTTTGCTCTATCTAGTCATCTCATTTTTATTTATTTTTATTTTAGAGAGAGGAAGAGAGAGTGGGAGAGAGAGAGAGAGAGAGAGAAGGAGAGAGAGAGAGAGAGAGAGAGAATGAATCTCAAGCAGGCTCCACGCCCCGTTTTATTCCATGACCCTGGGATCATGACCTGATCTGAAATCAAGAGTTGGATGCTTAACTGACTGAGCCACCCAGGCACCCCTTATCTAGTCATCTCCTTATTACTCTCTGCTTTCCCTCTCACCTCCACAAACCCTTCAAAAATAATGGTTACTTTTATTGAGTCTTTTATTTGCCAGAAGCTATGTACTCACTTTGTACATGTACTGACTCGTGTAATCCTCACAACAAACCTAGGAGATGATAACTCTTTCCTCCCATTTTGTAGGTGACAAAAATGAGTCAGGGAGGTCCACTTTCCTAAGGGCACATGACTGGTAAGAAGAGAAGAGGGCTTAGGTCTCAGAGGACCAGGTTCTACAGCCCAGGCCCTCAATCATTCGCCTGAAGTATCTCTCTGCAGAGTGTGCACTAGGTTGTGCTGCAAGAATGGTTTGGCTTGTTCTCATCTTTGCTCCCATGCATGCTGACTTATAAATAGGGCTGTTCGCCTAAGGGTTCATACCTGTGTCTTCTTCTCTTTCCTGCTTTATGTCCCGATTCCTGTCTGTAGCCCTTGTCTTCTCCCTGTGGTCACACCATCTGATTCCACGGTATTCTGAGCTCTATATGAGAGGAAGCCCAGCTAGCTGGTGAGTGCACCACTCACCGTCCCCACCTGTCCAGATATTTGAATCTGTAGGAAATCTCATGTCAGCCAGAGGTGCAGGAAAAAAGAAAGACTGGGTCTTCTGGATCCAACTATTCTCTGTAGATATTGGAAAAGGGGCTAGCTCTCTAAGTTACAAGGCCCCTTTGGATTGTCTATGATGTGTGGCTTTCAAAATTCTTGACCACAGCTTACCATAAGGGATATATTTCTATTGCAAATCACAACATGTAAATTTACATACAGAAAACTGAAACAAAATGTTGTAAAAACACTTTACTATATGGGATGTGCTTTGAAAGTTTCTATTCTATTTATTTGTTTAAACAATGCCGGTCCAGATCCAGCAAACTGATTTATAACCCATTAAAAAGTTATCACTGGCAGCTTGAAACATAGCACAATAAAGAAGTATCTTTAACTCAACGTACATGGAGTATTCACTAATAATAGATTTAGGCTAAAAATGATTAATTCCCTGATTATCCACAATAAATTTTGCAAGTTATTTGTGTTCTCCTCTGTTTCCTATCCTTGCTGGAGATTAAAATGCCAGGAAGGGAAGCATCATGGGAGAAACATGTGAAGTTAGACCTATGGGCACTGAGAAGGTGTTTGTACACAAAAAAGATAATGGCCTTTCCTGAATGCCAGCTAAGATTACCTCTACACAGTTACCATCCTTTAAAATACTAATATTTGGTCAGTTGCATGTTGGGAACAATTGAAAAAATTTTAATGTGGTCTAGGTCTTAGGGAATTATTGTTAATTGTATTAGGCTGTGCTAATGGTATTGTGTTCATGTAGAAAAATGTCCTTTCTAAATGTTTATAGTAACAGATTTATATATGTCATGATGTCTATCATTTATCTTTTTTAAAAATATATTTATTTATTTATTTTTGAGAGAGAGCGAGTGAGAGAGCGAGTGTGAGTGGGGGAGGGGCAGAGGGCGAGAAACAATCCCAAGCGGGCTCCATGCCAGCACGGAACCCCAAGCAGACCTGGATCCCACGACCCTGGGATCATGACCTGAGCCAAAATCAAGAGTAGGATGCTCAACCAACTGAGTTACCCAGCCAGCCCAGAGTTTTTAAAAACAGGTACATTCACTGCCATTTTCGGGTTACTTCAAATTCTGGCTTTCTTCCGCAATCTGCCTGTTCCTACTTACTTTTCAGAATCCTCGGGCAGCTGTTCCATGCCTGCTTTTCAGGTTTTATAGCTGCACACAGTGGGAGACACGGGTTGCATGCTAGCTCCATCTATCCCAGAACCAGAACCATGATGCTAATTTTTTTTTTGACATCTAACTCTTGGTAGGTCCGTGGGGGTTTCTCTCTGCCTCTTCTTTCTTCTTCATTCTCGGCAACTGGAGTTTTAATTGCAGAGGGGACTGGAGAAGTGGGCGTGACAAAGGTAGCATCTGCTGCAGCTGCCACTGGCTGAGGTATATTGCTGCTTCTCTCCCTGCCCATCCCCAGGCTTTTTTTTGGTGTTGAAGTTTATGTGAAGATAAATGATAGGGGTGCCTGGGTGGCTCAGTTGGTGGAGCGTCATGCTTGGTTTTGGCTCAGGTCGTGATCTCATGGTTCATGAGTTCGAGCCCCCCCATCTGGCTCTGTGCTGACAGTGTGGAGCCTGCTTGGGAGTCTCTCTCTCTCCCTCTCTTTCTCTCTCCCCTTCAGCACCACTTGCACTCACTCTCTCTCTAAAATAAAATTTAAAAAAAAAGCAAAAAAACAAAACAAACAAACAAACAAAAACAACAACTCTGCACTGCCCAGCATGATTCAAGTCTATTTGAAACTGGGATGTGGACATCGTTGTGGACAGAGTGAGAGCTCCAGAAGTCTCTAGTTCAGGCACAAGGAGCAAGAGAGAGGATAGGCAAAGAGTTTCTAGCTGCAAAACCCAAAGCACCATCTTTAAAAGAAAAGCTTTGCCAATTGTATTTTATCAAATGTAAAAGGTTTGCTTTGTGAAAGACATTTTTAAGAGAATGAAAAGACAAGGTACAGACAGGGGAAAATTTTGTAAATCACGTATGTATCTAGAACATTAGAAAGAACTTTGAAAATTAATCATAAGGAAATAAACGGTCCCTTTCCAAAAAAATTGGACAAAAGACTTGAACAGATACTTCATCTAATATGTATATGGGTATCATTTTTAAAAGACAAGCAATGTGCAGACATTTTGTTATCTTTCTTAATATTAAGAAACAATTTTTAAGTATTTACACTCATCAAACCGAGGCCTATAAATGCATTGTTGTCCAGGCAAAATTCTTGATTACATTAGGAAACTAGTGACTTATGAGCACCTAGAAAAGAAAGCTGGGGTCACCAGAAACCAGCGCAGATACACAAAGAGCAAGTTCATGGGACTTCATCTTTGATAGAATTACTGTCAGAAGGGTATGAATCAGTTTAAGGTTTGTGAAAGTCTCATGAATTGGATACAATTGAAAAATGTAGGTCGAGTGAAATATAACAAAGTCATTGATAAATGATGATTTCTAAAATCTGGCGGGAGGTACATCTCTCTTGCCTTTTTCCTTTGTCCTCCCCTAATAGATATTTTGATTGGTGATTTGATTAATGGTAGAGAAAAAAATGATAATAAAACCATCAGTACATTCCATGATGATAGAAGGATTATGGGCACTTGGGTATCATGGTCAGGTTTTGATACATTTTTTTAAATGTTTATTTATTTTTGAGAGAGAGAGAGAGAGAGAGAGAAAGAAAGAGAGAGAGAGACAGAGCATGAGCAGGGGACGGGCAGAGAGAGATGGAGATACAGAATCCGAAGCAGGCTTCAGGCTCTGAGCTGTCAGCACAGAGCCTGACACGGGGCTCGAGCTTGGGAATGGTGAGATCGTGACCTGAGCCGAAGTCGGACGCTTAAATGACTGAGCCACCCAGGTGCTCCTTAATACATTTTTGATAGTTGAAAGGAAGAGATGAAGCAAGCAAAATAAAATTGATGTAAACAATTGCTAAGGTTTTGTTTTTATATCCATAAAATCAATCATATAAATGTAACACGGAGTTTTGCTATAGTATTTATGAACAAGACCTATATTAACTTAAGCTAAATATGAGTGTATTAGTTTCCTATTTCTGTTCTATAATATTGTCACAAATTGAGTGGCTTAAAAGAATGCAAATTTATTCTCTTATAGTTATGGAGGTCCGCAGTCTAAAATGATTCAGCAGGGCCACATTTCTTTTGGGGGCTCTAGGAGAGAATTTGTTCCCTTGCCTATTTTAGCTCTTTAGAGGCTGCCCACACTGCTTGGTCTGTGGCCCTGCATCACTCTGACCACTTCTCTTGTCATATCTCCTTCTCTTACTCTGGCCCTCCTGCCTCCTTCTTGTAAGAACTCTTGATATTACATTGAACCACCCAGATAATCCAGAATAATTTCCCCCTTTCAAGATCCTTAACTAATGGCACCTGCAAAGTTCTTTGGCCATGTAAGGTAACGTATTCACAGACTCCAGGGGTAGGACATGGATATCTTTAAAGAACCATTATTCAGCATGCTGCAATGAGTCAATAGTGTGACAGTATCACCAAAAGTTCCGGATCATTAGATGCATTAACATTTTGAATAGAATATCATTCTGATAATATGTAATAAATATATTAGTTATATAGCAAGCAATAAACATAATACTTCAAAGGAAAAATTATAGGTTCACTCTACTCTTCCTTATCGGACAAGATCCTTGGATAATTGTATCCAGCTCTGAACAGCACACTTGAAAATATAATCAAACAGGGGCACAATCAAAGAGATATTCTGAAAGAACATAAGAAGGAGGAAATAGAAATAAGAACAAGAATTATCTATAGAGAAAAGGAGTCAGGACAGTGTATGATCTCTGTCTTCTCTCTTTGAGGGGATAACATACAGAATAAACATCAGAGTTGTGAAAACCTTTAAAAGGGCAAACTCAGGGGTACCTGGGTGGCTCAGTTGGTTAAGCATCCAACTTTGGCTCATGTCATGATCTCGCAGTTCCGGAGTTCAAGCCCTGCATCCGGCTCTGTGCTGACAGCTTGGAGCATGCTTCAGGTTTTGTGTCTTCCTCTCTTTCTGCCCCTCCCCTGCTTGCATTCTCTCTCTCTCTCTCTCTCTCTCTCTCTCTCTCTCTCTTTCTCAGAAATAAATAAAATCAAAAAAATTAAAAATAAATAAAAGGGCAAACTCAGAGGCACATCAGGGAAATGAGTTAAGTTCAATAGAAGGAAGAGCTGTCCAGCATGCAATGGGTGCCCTACAGAGCTACTGAGTTCTTTCACTGGAGACTTCCATGCATAAAATCCTGATGATTTATATAAAAGCAATGCAAACATATGGAGAGTCCTGAGCCAGAAGAATTGCAATGCCCCTCCCACATATCAAGTTCCTGTGATTCCAATGACTAAACGTCTGTCCCTTCTTGAGGAAAGAAAAGAGAAATAGCAGGAGCAGGAGAACCAGTGAGCAGATAAGGGCTTTGTAAGGGTCTGAATGGCCTGTTTTCATGACTGACAGATTTATGATGGAATAATTTCCTCTGTTTGTCCTGTAATGAGTGTTTGTACCTTGGGTTGGTGGCAAACGCCTTGCCCTGCGAACATTTCCAGCTGGATTTCAAAGAAAGGAAATGGTTTTGCTTAAGTGACAGTTAACAGAATTCCTGTTGATTAATTTTTTTCCTTATTGTTTTCAGTGCAGCAAATAGGTAGCTATTTGTTTCAAAGTAATAAACCTAAAGTCTTATAATTTTAAAAGTTTACATTTTTTTATTTACTTTTATTTATTTTTTTGTTTATTTTTTATTTAGTTTATTTACACAGCATATGATTTCCTTGATGACTGAACCTTACATAGATTTTTTAAAAATGTTTATTTATTTATTTTTTATTTATTTTTTATTTAGTTTATTTACACAGCATATGATTTCCTTGATGACTGAACCTTACATAGATTTTTTAAAAATGTTTATTTATTTATTTTTTGTGGGGGAGGGGCAGGGGCAGAGAGAGAGAGAGTGAGAGAGAGAATCCCAAGCAGGCTCCATGCTGTCAGCACAGAGTCTATCGTGGGGCTGGATCCCACAAACAGCAACGTCATGACCTGAGCCAAAATGAAGAGTTGGACACTTAGCGACTGAGCCACTCAGGCATTCCTTCCTACATAGATTTTTACATTCTGAACAGAGAAAAATGAAATATGAACCCAGCTGCATCCTAGCAACCCTCTCATAGCAAGCGTTACATCCTGTCAATCTTTTCATTTTCCATTCTGCAAATAAGAATTTTCTTGGTAAGCTCCTCTCTCGCCCTCTCACTCTCTTGGTTTCACACATTTCCCTCTGTCTTTTAGCTTCTCCCTTTCTTCTGCTTCTCCCTCTCCCTCACCCCAGTTTGCTAAGAAAAAAGGAATCAGATGGTGTTCCCTCATCTTCCTGTGAGCAAACCAATGACACTCCTATTTCTGTGCCCAACACCTTCCTCTTTCCTTCCGTGTCAGTGAAAGTGTCCTTCCTCCTCCCCCTGCTCCTTCTCCTCCACATCCTGATTATTTTATTTGAAACGGACTTTTCAGTAAAGATAAAAGGAGAGCTAAATTCTGTGTTTATGAAGAATTAGGGGCTGTCATGGTAGAAAGGAACAGGCCATATACAAACAATAAATGTGAGCTAGGCTTATTTTTGCTCCCATAAAAAGAGAAAAATAAAATGATTTCAGAATTCTTACTGTGCTATCTAAAAGTTGGTTGCATTCAGCTTGAGACAATCAGTGCACGAGCATTTATTGCCCTTTTACCTCATGTACAATAAACAGTTTCATGTTTTTTTTTAACAAAATTAAAAAAAATTTTTTTCTACAGTTTATTTATGAGAGAGAGAGAAAGAGGGAGAGCAGGGGAGGGGCAGAGAGAGAGAGAGAGAGGGAGACACAGAATCGAAGCAGGCTCCAGGCTCCACACTGTCAGCTCAGAGCCTGACATCGGGCTCAAACTCACAGATGGCAAGATCATGACCTGAGCCCAAGGTGGATGCTTAACCCACTGAGTCACCCAGGCACCCCTAAACAGTTTCATGTTTAAAGGCAGATGTCTTGGAACTTGGGTACAGTGATCACAAGCGCTCAATTGTGCCTTCATGACAGTCATGAGCTTATCCATTTCCTGAGTCTCCTCAGAGTTCTTTTCATTTTTTTAATCAGATATTTACATATTTGTATGTGAAACTTTTCTCCTGAGATGAAGTTCTGCATTTGTTACTGGCTGGATAAGCAATTAGTGGGCATTACATGAAAAATATAACTGTGTTATGTTCTTTAAGAGATTGTTAGGAAATAATTGGCCTTAGAGAGTTAGTATCATTCTACTACCCTTCTGACATACCTTCCCACAGGACAATTTGGTTTATTTTTCTGAGAGTTTGTCACGACCTTGAACATTAGGAGATAATGTCTCTTATAACAATTTTTTCTCTTCTTCCCCACCTCCCTCCAATCCATCATCAAGTCCTTTGACTCCACCTTTAATCTAATTTTAAATGATTCCACTTTTCTTCATGTCTACCACAACTAGAGGTCACACCAATATTACTTTTTACCTGGACCTTACTTTTTACCTTAGCCTTCTCACTAGTGTTCCTATATCATTTCTTGATCCCCTTGACTCCTTTTTTCATACAGCAGCCTTAGCAATCTTGTGTCAAATGCTGCTGGCCAGTCGACTGAAAGTTGTCTATTAGACAAACAAGTCTGGATGTCTAGGCAGATGGATGTAGACTTTGGAATCCAACTTGGAGTGGAAAACTTGTGAGTAAAGGTAGACTGATAAGAGGTTCAATGTCTGTGCCCTGGGGTCCTCCTTTGTTTAGCTGTTCGGGATACAAGAAGGAGCCAATAAAGTTTGAGAAGCAGGTGATGAAATACAAGGCACATCAGGAGAGTATGGTGTCCTGGAAGCCAAATGGAAAAAATATATCAAACAGAAGGGAGTGATTAACTGCGTACAATGCTGCTGATAGGGCAAGAAAGATGAAGACAGAAGACCATTGATTTAGCATCACGGAGGTCACAGGTGATTTTGACAAGAGTGGCTTCAGTGGATTAATGGGGAAAAGCCAAAGGGTTCCAGGAATTAATGGGAGGAGAAAAATTTAAGGCGGAAAATATGCACAACTGTTCGGAAGGTTTTCTGTAAGGAGTGAGTTCATAACAAGAGGACAGAAGACACAGGAAATGACATAGATGCGTTGGCAGGTGCTTTCGGAAGCTTTGTTTAAATTGCTTCTATTCTCTCATTGAAATAAGTGGCAAGGCTATCAGCAGGATGGAAGTAAGGTTTGGGCAGGAGCTGTTGGCATTTGGAGAAAGAGCAGAAGGTTTGAAGTAGTCATCTAGAAGACTGGAGGAACGAACGGATTCAGAGAGCACGTTATGACTGCCACATTCCCTTGAGGTCCAGTAGTTATGTATTTAGAATGAGATGGTCAGTGTAGTCTTACGTTTTTCTCTGGTACTGTACATCAGCAGTGCAGGTAGAGAGCAAGCTGAGCATTGGCTTTGGCCAGGATTGGAGTTTTAGTAGGTGAATAACACAAAAAGAGATGATGAGGAGAGTTGAGAATAGTGCATGGAAATGGTTATAACGATCAGTTCTGATCCAACTGAGTAAGACAGGAAAGTAGGACCGGTGAGAGGCAGGTTACCATGGATTCGTGGTGGGTCAGTGTGATTATGGGGATTTAAAGCTGTAGTTAGTTAGAAAGATAGGAAGTAGATGGCAGTAAGGGAGTAAGCTGCTTAAGAGTGATATTGTGGGGGGCACCTGGGCGGGTCAGTTGGTTAAGCATCCGACTTCGGCTCAGGTCATGATCTCATGGCTTGTGAGCTCAAGCCCCACATCGGGCTCTGTGCTGACAGCTCAGAGCCCGGGGCCTGCTTCAGATTGTGTCTCCTTCTCTCTCTGTCCCTCCCCCACTCATGCACTATCTCTCTCTCTCTCTCTCTCTCTCTCTCTCTCTCTCTCAAATAGAAATAAAAACATTAAAAAACATTAAAAAAGGAATGATATTGTAGGTTGTAATCATTGGTAATGGTAGGACTGATGGCATGCTTATAGAGTGAGAAGCTGAAGCGAAGAAGAGGACTTGGGGTGAATTAAGTTGGAAGCCAGGATGTGAGAAAGACCATTTACATAGATGTTGAAAGTATTATGAGTTATGACCAGAGAAGTGTTAGCAAAAGTAACAATGAGCCCAGAGGTAAATCTGCAAGGAATTGAGAAGTATAACTCAGGGGCTTGGTAATGACTGTGACAAGGATGATTAATGCATATTTATGGTCTGATGAGATAGAATATTCTAACCTGGGAGCCACAGGACAGTAAAACTAAAACCATAATGCTAGAATGTAATAGATCTCATAAAAGAGGTACAAAGTGCTGACAGTGGTTCTCAAATGTTAGCAAATATTCTGATACTTGTTAAATGATTTGTTAAAATACAGATTGTCGCCTCCCCTCCCCAAGTTCCTGCTGCAATAGATCTGGGATAGGGTCCAACAATTTGCATTTCTAACAAGTTCTGATGTCTAGGGGCCACATTTCAAGAACTGATCTGCTATGAAAATTCAGAAGAGGGATGGATTGCTTCTGGCTGCAGAGATCAAAGAAGGTTCATGAAGCATATTCTTTATTTCTCTGCAAATGCTCAGAAACAACAGAGTTTGGCATCATCAAATACTGTACACTGACTAATAAGCAGAGAAGTCATATTTTGGGGGGCCCCATATTTACTTACGCTGCAAATCAGAGATGCAGAGGAAATGTAGTTCCTTTATTTCTCTAAAACTTCATTGTATCATATCATTGTACATCTTAAACTTATACAATGTTTTATGTCAATTATATCTCCAAAAAAAAAAAAAAAAAAAAAAAAAGGCTAAAAAGAGCAGCTTCCTGGCTGGCTCAGTTGGTAGAATAGGAGACTCTTGGTCTCAGGGTCACGAGTTCAACTCCACACTGGGGATAGAGGTTACTTGTAAAATAAAAATTAAAAAAGCTAAAAAGAAAAATAAAACTTAATTGTCTAAAGCTGATCTGATCTTCATCAACACTCCACCTGCTGGATGACTAGGACAAAGCTGACTTCTGTCCATTTCTGTTGAAAATTTGATCTAGTTACATACATTTAAATAATCTCTTTAGGTACATGTCAAATGTTTGGCCTTTTAGATTTCACCTGGCAGGATGTGGTTTTGTGACCTTGTGGCTTTGGGGGGAGGGTTTCCTTGTTCTGTATTCTGGCTTCTCTGTTCTCTGTGGTAATGTCTCTTGTCTGCCAGGTTGCTGCTGGCTCTGTTGGCATTCTTGACTGAGGTCTGTAACTCATCGTAACTCACTTAGCTTGACTGGATCTCATTGGTTCTCCTTGACTGACTTGGCATCATCTTGCTCACTACGGTTCCCTCCGAGTTTCTGCCCTGTTCTCTATCTGGCCACTAGCCTAGTGGATTATGGATCATCTCACCCTTCACCAGAGCGGAAAGTGATTTGTACAGTGGCCCTGTAGCAGCCCCACTGCGTCTCAGCTCACATGCCTTCACATTCTTACCTTTAGAATCAGCACTTTGGGCTTCCGTCTATACCACATGGACTAGAAACTCTGGCACCTGCTCTCAAACTTTCTTCTCTGTCCATTTCCACGGGATTGCTATTTTTTCTCTGCCATGACATACTGCTCTCCCATTAGTGTGGCTGACAATTGCTTGAGAGACAGCCTCCTTTTGGAGCCCTAACTGGAAGCAGGGCAAAACCCCTTGTCTGTCCTCAGTGCCACCCTCAAACTGGCCAGTGAGACTTCTTCCCTCCTCCAGTTTCTAAACAGTGAGATTCAGAGTATATCACCTCCCTCGTCTCCTTTCTTTTCCATCCCTGTATTTCTTGCATCCTGAGATACATTGTCTTCCTCCCTCCATTATTACCCCTCTTAAAGTCTCCTCTTTCTTTCCCTTATATTCCTTTTGCATTTCTTTCTCTTTCTGTAAGTTTTTTTTTAATTTTTTTTTCAACGTTTATTTATTTATTTTTTTTGGGACAGAGAGAGACAGAGCATGAACGGGGGAGGGGCAGAGAGAGAGGGAGACACAGAATCGGAAACAGGCTCCAGGCTCTGAGCCATCAGCCCAGAGCCTGACGCGGGGCTCGAACTCACGGACCGCGAGATCGTGACCTGGCTGAAGTCGGACGCTTAACCGACTGCGCCACCCAGGCGCCCCATCTCTTTCTATAAGTTTTAAGTGTATGTAATTTAAAAAATTCCCACTTTTGTCTTCTTTAGAACTGATAAAACACATCTGTTAAGTATCAAGATATATCACCAGAATAGTATTTAATTGTAAGAAATTCACACACAGAAAACATTATGAATCTATTTCAATTTGGGATAAATGACAGAAACAGATAATAAAACATGTTTGGCTTTTATATATAGAAAATACCGTTTATACAGATGTTCAACTTTTTTGGTTAGCCACTTTATTGACCTAATATTTACATGTAAATATATATAAACATATACATTATATATATACATATGTATTTATATATAATATATATAATTACTTTTTATATATTATATATAATGTATATATATGTGTGTGTGTATATATATATATTTTTTTTATTTTGTAGTAAGCTCTATGCTGAACATGGGACTTGAACTCATGACCCCAAGATTGAATCACACGTTCCACCGACTGAGCCAGCCAAGCACCCCTAATATATTTTTAATGTAAAAATATTTGCCATCCCTTAATTGTCATTTAAACTATGACATCTGCCTTTTTATCCTTGAGAGTCTCTATAATTAATAATTATCTTAACAATATATGTTTCTAGGGTTTTTTAAATATATGCTTTGGCGGGCACGTGCCATTATGCATATTGTTCATGGCTGACAATATATGGTTTGATTTTTCTCCCTCAGAGCACCAATTTTCTAAACTCTCATCCTTCTGTCAAATGATTTCTTTCTTTCTTTTTTTAATGTTTATTCATTTTTCAGAGAGAGAGAAAGAGAGAGAGACACACACACACAGGGAGTGGGGGAGGAACAGAGGGAGAGGGAGACACAGAATCCAAAGCAGGTTCCAGGCTCTGAGCTGTCAGCACAGAGCCTGACTCAGGGCTCAAACTCACAAATTGTGAAATCATGACCTGAGCTGAAGTCGGGATGTTTGACCAGTTGAGCCACCCAGGCAACCCCCTTAAATTATTTCTTAATAACATACGTGACAAGATATCCCTATCAGAGGTAAGTGACAGTCGAAGAAGCTCACGAGCTTAGTTTTTATTGTGAAGTTAAAATATAATCCAGTTTAACTGAAAATTTAACATTTTGTCCAGAAAATAAAGAGGAAAATAGCAACTTGTGTGGGGGAGATTTCATCTGCCTCTCAGTGGGTGTAGTTCCTGAGAAGGGAATTGTTCATATACTCCTCCCTCTGTTTGACTGACCTCATAACTTGGACGCTGAGTGTATGACAGTTCTTGATTAGATTCTAATGTTTAAAGGGTAATTTTTTCCTACTTCATTCAAATTTTACCTTGATTCTGATTTTAGAATTCCATCTGCAAGCATGATGAACTGGAGCATAAAATTCACAAGATATTTAATATCAGTGTTTTCCTTTTTCTTAATACCTATCCAATTTTATATGGCTTACAAAAACAGGTGGCACTTTCTAATGGATGTTTACATCAAAGTTTTTGAGGGCAGAAACAGTTTCTGGAATAACTACATGCATAGTTCCTGGCACATAGTAGGTGGTCAATAAAGATTTGTGGAATAAATAAAATGCTAGTATGTCCCTTTAACTTTGAATAAATGGTTATATTTAAAGCATTTAAGGGGCACCTGGGTGGCTCAAGTGGTTAAGCATCTGACCATAGCTCACATAGCTCAGGTCATGATTTTGTGGTTGATGAGTTTGAGCCCCACGTCCGGTTCTGTGCTGACAGCCCAGAGCCTGGAGTCTGCTTCAGATTCTGTGTCTCCCTCTCTCTTTCTCTACCCCACTCGTGCTCTGTCTCTTGCTGTCTCAAAAATAAATAAACATTAAAAAAAAATAAAGCATCTAAAGTGTTCATGTCTACTTGCTTTTTAAGGACATTTTTAGGGGCGCCTGGGTGGCGCAGTCGGTTAAGCGTCCGACTTCAGCCAGGTCACGATCTCGCAGTCCGTGAGTTCGAGCCCCGCATCAGGCTCTGGGCTGATGGCTCGGAGCCTGGAGCCTGTTTCCGATTCTGTGTCTCCCTCTCTCTCTGCCCCTTCCCCATTCATGCTCTGTCTCTCTCTGTCCCAAAAATAAATAAACGTTGAAAAAAAAAATTTTTTTAAGGACATTTTTAGGTGAATACAACACAATTAGTTTGTTTCCAAACCCTGTCTTATTGGTTCCAGATTGACCTAGTCATGGATGACAAGAGCACAGAGAGACTGAGTTTGGGGGAAAAAAAAAAAGAGGCTGATATTTCCATCAATTTGGTGGAAGAAATGGGTAATTACCCAGAAGTGGAGCAACATGAAAGCATCTAATGCAACGTAAACCTTCACAGGGCTCTTGAGAAAGGACAAAAGCTCTATTGGAAATAAACATGAATGGTGCTGGTGGATGATGTCACTTGGATTGGTGGGCTATGTTGCAGCAGGGGTCAGAGTAGAGAAAATGAGATCTCCTCTCTCCCCATATCCCTGTCTTTGGTCTAAGAATAGGGCTGACAACACGAAAGTCTGTGAAGGAAAAAAAGGTCTTGTAAACGTTAAGTCGGAAGAAAATTCTAATGATTGCAACACAGATGATAAAACCCTAAGAATGTAAACTTAATGTAGACTTGTAATACAGCTGCTGAAAAACCAATATGGTACAAATTTTCATGGGCATGTGTATGCCTGTGTATTTGAGGAGACGGCATAATATTAAAATACTAAGGTATTAGTATTAGACATATGGGCAGGATATTTCAAATGCTGTGGGAATGGAAGAATTGTAACCTGTGAGTAAATTAGCATGTTCATCAGAAGTAAACAGAACAGATGCTGTTAACAAGTTTTCCTAAACTTTCTACCACTACTCCTTGGCCAGCCTCTGGTCCTACCCACTGCCATTTATACATTCTCTCAGAAATTCTATAATGCAAAGACAGACTCTTAAACCAGTCTACAAGGAAGTGAGCATGTGTTCAAAACTTGGTGTTGTGATAGCATAGTTTACATACAAACATGGGTAAGAAGTGACGTCTTAGGCAGGTGTCCATCCTTTCCGGGAAATGAAAGTCAGAGTGAAGCAGCTGTGATGGGTTAGTAGTTGAAGGCAAACAGTGTTCTGTAGTGTAAACTTCACTTCTACAGGAAAGATACTAGATTAGATTAGTTCAAGTGTCTTAAAGCATTCTTAAGAGCGATACAATCTGATTGAGCTGAGTTTAGGCCCACATATTTGAATATCTGTACGAGGTTCCCATTGAAAAGAGTTTAGCATTTTATCTATCAATATTTCTGTGTCATTTATTGCAAGGTGTATTCAATATCATGCCTGTTCCAGTTTGATAAGCAGAGATTGCAGTGGAGATCATGGCTTAGCCCAAGGCCCATAGCTAAGGCAAAAAAATGGGAACAAGTTTAGTGGCAATACTTTCCTGGAACATGGTACCCAGAAATAAGCAGACTCCAAACACTGATAAGGTTGTTATGGACAACGGCATTCCGGTCTTAAATCCATTTCTGCCAAGAAGGGTGGATTCGAATTCTACAGGCTTCTTGAATTTTCACTTGGCACCTTTCTCTACTGAGATGTTCAGAAAGATGACAGAAGACTGGCCCAGCAAAAACTGAGTTACTTAAATGCTTTGAAGGTATGTGCTCTACTAATGGCCTCACTACATGGAACATGATCAACATTTTCTTGAAAGTGTGCATTAATAGGAAAAGATTAATTAAAACACCACAACCAAAAGTTTCCAAGCATGTATGCTGCACAACCGAATCTGATAATTTCATCTTCTACTGTCCTGCCTTCACTCTGCTGTGTTAACTTAGACTTCGTTTGAAAAATCTTTCTCATGGGGCACCTGGGTGGCTCAGTTGGTTAAGCATTCGACTGTGCCTCAGATCATGATCTCACAGTTGGTGAGTTTGAGCCCCATGTCAGGCTCTGTGCTGACAGCTGAGCCTGGAGCCTGTTTTGGATTCTGTGTCTCCCTCTCTCTGCCCCTCCCCCGCTCACACTCTGTCTCTCTCTCTCTCTCTCAAAAATAAATGAACATTAAAAAAATTAAAAAAAAAGAAAAATCTTTCTCATAATCTCTTCTTTCGAATTTTTCAACTTAAAAGCAGATGTCATTTATTTCTGTGTTTTTATTTTCCATTTAAAAGGTAACATATACTCTCTAAAACATTAGAAAAGTGAAAAAATATTACCCATAGTTTTATCATGCAAGTCTTTTTTTTTGTTGTTTATTTTTCCTACATTTTAGTGACCATACTCAGTATGAACTTTTATCTTGCTTTTATTTTTTATTTATTTTTAATTTTTTTTAATGTTTATTTTTGAGAGAGAGAGAGACAGAGTGCAAGCTGGGGAGGGGCAGAGAGAGGGAGACACAGAATCTGAAGCAGGCTCCAGCTCTGAGTTGTCAGCACAGAGCCTGACACAGGACTCAAACTCACAAACTGTGAGATCATGACCTGAGCTGAAGTCGGACACTTAACTGACTGAGCCACCCAGGCGCCCTTATTTTTTTTTAAATGTTTATATATTTATTGAGAGAGAGAGAAAGCAGGGGAGGGGCAGAGAGAAAAGGAGAGAGAATCTCAAACAGGTTCTGTGCTATCAGTGCAGAGCCTGACCCAGGGCTTGATCTCATGAATCATGAGATCATAACCTGAGCAGAAATTAAGAATCAGATACTCAACTGACTGAGCCACCCAGGTGCCCTTATCCTGCTTTTAAAGTCACGATATAAGTCGTTTTATGTATTATTACATATTCTTTTTTTTTTTTTTTTTAAATTTTTTTTTTCAACGTTTATTTATTTTTGGGACAGAAAGAGACAGAGCACGAATGGGGGAGGGGCAGAGAGAGAGGGAGACACAGAATCGGAAACAGGCTCCAGGCTCTGAGCCATCAGCCCAGAGCCTGACGCGGGGCTCGAACTCACGGACCGCGAGATCGTGACCTGGCTGAAGTCGGACGCTTAACCGACTGCGCCACCCAGGCGCCCCTATTACATATTCTTAATAAGAATTATTGGCTACATATTATGTCAGCTGCTACAGCTTACATTTGCTATTGTGCAATATTTACTTTACCACCAAGGTTTATTATTATTCATATTATGATAAACACAATTGTGAATAAAGTATTTTTCAAATATAGGATTATATCCTTAAGATATATTCCGTAGTTCCATTTTTGCCATTTAAAATGGTTGTAGAAGATATGAGATTGGTTGTTTCAATATCAGCATTGGTTACTATAATAAAAAATATTTTGCTAATCTGATACATGAGAAATGATATCTCACTATTATATTACTTTAATTTCTTTCCTATAATCAATCTTTTGCATATAACAGTTGTTGCAAAGTTTTCTCATTTTGTTGTCTACTTTTTAATTTTATTAGAGTTTTGACATAAAAATTAAAAGTTGTATGAAACACATTTACTTGATATATTGCTTTATATTTTCATATTAAGGCATATGTATTTCTAAATTAAGAAATCACTTATTCATAGAGTGCTAAATTTAAATTCAATTTTGGGGGGATATTTTAGAAATATTGAGTAATAATATATTCACCTGAACAATTACTTATTTACTTAATTAATTGATTTAGAGACAGAGAGAGAGAGAGAGAGCAGGGGAGAGGCAGAGAGGAAGAAAGAGAATCCCAATTTGGAACCCAATGTGGCCTCTATCTCAGGAACTGTGAGATCATGACCTGAGCCAAAACCAAGAGTTGGTTGCTTAACCCACTGAGTCACCCAGGCACCCGCACCTAAATTTATTTTTATCTTAACATATTATGTGATATCCTAAAACTGTATGAGACTGGTATTCTCCATATAAGTAAAAAATCACCTCAACATTATTTCTTGAGTAATCTTATGCTTTGTCATTGCTTTTTGATGCTTCCTTTATCATATATCTAATTCTTACAAATAATCAGGCCTGAAGACTGTGGCCATGTGCCTGCCTGTACACGTAGCTGGTACAGCACTGCCACCCCAGCCTACCCCCCTCCCTTTCCCCATCCTCTAAGGAGTTTGCTCTGAGACTGGTTAAGTGCAAGTCACATTTCCAGAAGCACGCCTCAGGAGGCCCAAGCTTCTGACCTCTCTGAAGTTTACTCCTTTGGTGCTTTGTAAATGTGCCTATCATTTAAATAAACACTCATCTTGCTCCTCTTAGTCCTTCAGATATTTACTTGGCCCACATACCACCAAATGACTTAAAAAGACTGAAAAGCCCATGGAAAGATCCCATTTCCAGAGCATTTGCCCTAAGCAGATCATGGAATGGAGTCAGCGTGACCGGGATTCAAGAGTATTTCCTGCACTAATGACTTCAGCACTGTGTGTGGGTGTGAGGGGATATGCAAGAGAAGTACAGGACAGAGCTCTTGCCCTGAGCAAACCAATGTTTTGGTTGGGTAACCAGGAGGTATATGCCTGAAATAATGCACACAGCAAGCCCACAGAACTACAATTCCTACCATATACACTTAAGAGAGGAAACCAAGGCAAACTTGGGGAAGAGGCTGGGGGTGGGAAAAAAGACTTCTGAGTATCTTCCCTGGTTTTGCCCTTATCTGAATTATGGTGCTATCTTCTCTTTTCTCTCCATGTATCTTACTAATTGGGGGATCTTGGATAGATTCCTTAGTTTCTCTCAGTTTCTTCAGCTATAAAATGGGGATAGGGGAGCCTGGGTGGCTCAGTCGGTTAAGCATCCGACTTCAGCTCAAGTCATGATCTTGAGATTTGTGGGTTTGAGCCCCATGTCAGGCTCTCTGCTACCCGTGCAGAGCCCACTGTTGATTCTCTGCCCCCTCTCTCTCAAAAATAAACATTTAAAAAATGGGGTTAAAATAGCGATTATCTCCTGGACGTTATTACGTATTGTATGAAGAGTGCTCCGCACAGAGATTCAAACATGAATGTTGTTAATATATGTTAGTTTCCTTCCTCACAGTCTATATCTTTCCCCTCTACCAAGACTTGTTCTGAAATCTTTTATTCCCATGGACATTTACTACTGGTGACTTTAGCCTTATTTGTCTGTTTCCCTTCATCAAGACAGTTTAAAATACTGAAGTAATCATTTAAGAGCGACTGCTCCGAAATCCTGGGGGATCTTAGCACCTGGACTACAGTTTAACAAGTCTCTCTTAATTTGCATGTGAGGACCTTAACAGGGCAAGCTGCCCTTCTTATGATCACCAGAAGTTTGTAAGAGGTGAGGGATGGTCAAAGTTTGGAGTACATCTTCCCCATTATCACCCAGGGGACTGCAAGCATGACAGCGTTCTCTGATGTCAGATGGCTGTTTTCCGTATGGGTTTTATCTGCTCCCTTCCGTGAAGAGATAAAAGCTGTCAGCTTGTAGAAGGCAGAGGTCCCATGTGACATTTTTGGGTGGTTTTGTAACACCAGGCTGGAAATTTAGCCACTTCTCTTTCTTTTGGTCTCAAAACTTGTTTTCCCTATTATGTCTGAAATTTTCCTGGTAAAAATTCGATTTGTTTCTCTTATAGACTTTAAAAAAAATCCAAATCTCCCTGAAAGAGATCAAAATTTCAATAGTTATCAAGCATTTACTACTGTTTACTGAAGGGGCTGATGTGTAAACGAAAGAGCTGTTGACTCAGAGTCTCTGGAGACAGGCTAGTGCTGGCTCAGTCACTAGTGCGTCCTCTTGAATGGGTCACAATATCTCTGATACTTGGTTTTCTTATGACCTTCAGTATTGCTTTTCTCTCAGATAATGATAATCACAAAAATAATTAGCATTTATTGAGCACTTACTTTGTGGCAGGTAACGTGCCAAGCCCTTTAAGTGTATTTTCTAATTTAAACCTCACAAGGAGCGTAGGAGGTGGGCACCATTATTTCCCTCATTTTATAGTTAAGGAAAACGAAACCTTGGTGATTATTCTTTTGGTAAAGACTGGCAAAAGGCAAATTAAAACTAAAATCAGTTCTACGTGATGTTGCATTCTTAAAAATTTTGGTATAGAGGTATGAGATCCTCTGAAGTGATTGATAAATGCTATCCTGATATATAGATGGAAGCATGAAATTATATTTAGGAAGAATCATTGTAAATTGAAGTAGGCAAGATTTGAAATATCCATATATTTTTCTTTAAAATTTCCATTCTTCTTTGTTATCGGAACGAGCAATTCAACGGCAAGTAGTGTAAATACCTCTAAGAGCTATGACCCTATCAAATAAGTTGGAAGTTTAATAGGATGCTAATTTGGGAGTCTCATTGGAGGCATCAAAATACAATGAGACCAAGATGCAAATTTTAAAAGAAAATATTTGAAAACTGGGGCTATAATGATTAAAAGCCCTGCTCCCCGACCAAAGATATAAAACAGCTGAGCTGTTGGAGATAAGAGAGAATTTTGTGATGGCAAGTGCTTTGTAGTGAGTTGTGTCTGTGTTCTGTCCTGCCCCACCTCAGTGCATGGGAGGGGACCCAGGTGTGGAGGGGAGAAGGTGGTGGTTGACACTCACATCTAGTCTAGTGGGAGGAACTTCAAAGGCTCCACTTGGGGAGCTTGCTGTTTGGCCTCTGCAGGTAGGGAAATAAGGTAGACTGATGTCACACTCCAGCTTTGGAAACAGAGAGGTTAAGGGTCAGGAGATGGGCTGGACGGCATTCTTGGCAGGAAAATCAGCCTTGCTGCTGCTTTGAGATTGGCCTGCATTTCCAGAGTTTTCCCAGGCTAACAGATTGTTTCTTATGAACCATACCTTAAAAAGAGATCTGGTTTGAGATTATTCCTAAACTCCTATCCTACACACTGTCTTTGACAGTGGTTAAAATTAATATCATCACAAGGGTGGCAGATGGTACCTGGGGAAGAAGACATCATCACTTATATAGTATTCTGACTGAAGATGCTTAACTTCATCTAATTATGAAGAGATGCAAGACAAATCCAAATTTAGGAATATCCTACAAATAAAGGGCCTGTATTCTTAAAAAATGGCAATATCACTAAAGACAAAGGATGGCTGAGGAATTGGTACAGATGAAAAGAGACTAAGGAGATTTGACAACTAAATGCTATATGTGATCCTGAATGGGGTTCTGTGCCGGAGGAACAAACTGCTTTAAAGAACACCGTTTGGACAACGGATACATTGGAATATGGGTAATAGATTAAAGTTTTAGATCAATGTTACATTTTCTGAACTTGATTGTTGTACTCTGAATATAAAGTAGTTCCCCCCTTATCCCTGGTTTCATTTTCCATGATGATTTCAGTTACCCATGGTCAACTGTAGTTTAGAAGCGGATGGTCTTCCTGACAAATCATCAGAAGGTCAGTAGCCCGACACTATGCCACTATGCCTATGTCATTCACCTCACTTCATCTCATCACATAGGCATTTGTCATGTCACATCATTACAAGAAGAAAAAGTGTAAGTATGGTATGATAAGGTATTTTGTGAGAAAGATGCCATATTCACATAAATTTATTACAATATATTATTATAATTGGTCTTTTATTATTAGTCATTGTTCATGTCTCACGGTGCCTAACTTATAAATTAAACTTTATCATAGGTATGTATGTATGTATGTATGTATGTATGTATGTATGTATATGAAAAAACATGGCATATATAGGGTATGGTAATATCTGTGGCTTTAAGCATCCACTGGGGGTCTTGGAATGTATAAGGGGGGACTAGTGTGTAAGAGAATCTCTTTGTTCTTAGAAATACATGAATTATTAAGACGTACATGGGTATGATGTATTCAACCTACATTCAAATAATTCCAAAAATAAATTGTGTGTGTGTGTGTGTGTGTGTGTGTGTGTGTGTAGAGGAAGACAATGATAAACAGACATGACAAATTATAAAAATGCTGATTTGGGGTCAAAGTTGTGTACTCTCCGTGTAACTTTTCTGTGTTTGAGATTCTTTTGAAATAAAAATGAGGGGCTCCTGGGTGGCTCAGTTGGTTGAGTGTCTGACTTTGGCTCAGGTCATGATCTCACAGTTTGTGGGTTTGAGCCCCACGTTGGGCTCTCTGCTGTCAGCATGGAGCCTGCTTCAGATCCTCTGTTCCCCTCTCTCTCTGCCCCTCCCAGCTCACTTCCTCTCTCTCTCAAAAATAAATTAACATTGAAAAAAAAAAAAAGAAAGAAAAATAAGACATTTTCTCAGCAAGGCCTCCCATTAGTGAATGCTTGTTTCAACCTTGCCTCCTACCTGTGGCCACATATAGTTCCCCTTTCAGAAATGCTAGTAAGCTCCACCCCAGACCTGCTAAATCAGAATCTCTGGGGATGAGGCCCAGGGATCTGTGTTTTAACTCTCCGGATGGTTATACACACTAAAGTTTGAGAAACACTGGTTTAGACTACTCAGGAACCATGTTTGGAATTGGGGTGTGGTGTTAATTCAGGCTGTTGGACATGGGAGAAAGGTGATGGATAGTTGGATGGTGACCGCAGGATCTAGCTCACAACAGTGGGTGAGGATAGTTATGAGATTCTCTTTCTATATTCTCCCCAATACCATCCACTATCATTTTCCAGCTTATATCTGGAGAGCTCAAGTACACAAGCATTTTTTAGCCCCAAATTTCTCAGCAGGAAGTATAAATGCCTAATTTATATTTATTAGAGAACAAATCCATAGATTCTCCATAGAAAATATAATTGATTATGGTGAGCTGGAAGAGTTGCCCATTTTCAGTTTAGTGAGGTAGTGAGGGGTCATAGAGCTTTTTTCTTGCCTCCGTGGAGGATATTTTGGAAGGGAACCTGTAAGGAGTGGTAGTACTCATGAGACAAGGAGCTCTGACCTTGAATCTCCTAATTGGAGGCAGCTTGGTACTTGGTATGTCAGACTTGTTGATCTGTCTGAAAAAGGAAAGGGGATTGGAGAGAAATGGGAAAAATTGATGGGATGGGGGGGACAGTGGAGCATCTTATATGGCCACTCTGGTGCAGTAAGGATGCCTGCCTGAGTCTGGGGCTGGCAGGGCCCAGTGCCAAAGAAAATGTGGAACCTCTTGTTCAAAAATAAGAATTTCTTGGGGCGCCTGGGTGGCGCAGTCGGTTAAGCGTCCGACTTCAGCCAGGTCACGATCTCGCGGTCTGCAAGTTCGAGCCCCGCGTCGGGCTCTGGGCTGATGGCTCAGAGCCTGGAGCCTGTTTCCGATTCTGTGTCTCCCTCTCTCTCTGCCCCTCCCCCGTTCATGCTCTGTCTCTCTCTGTCCCCAAAAAAATAAATAAACGTTGAAAAAAAATTTAAAAAAAAAAAAAATAAGAATTTCTTTTTTTTTAAAAAAAATTTTTTTTTTCAATGTTTATTTATTTTTGGGACAGAGAGAGACAGAGCATGAACGGGGGAGGGGCAGAGAGAGAGGGAGACACAGAATCGGAAACAGGCTCCAGGCTCCGAGCCATCAGCCCAGAGCCCAAAGCGGGGCTCGAACCCACGGACCGCAAGATCGTGACCTGGCTGAAGTCGGACGCTTAACCGACTGCGCCACCCAGGCGCCCCCAAAAATAAGAATTTCAAGATCGTGCCAGCAAAACATCAAACCAAGCATGGGACCCTTCTAAGTACTGGACAATGTGCTACAGCACAGCTCGTACAACCATAAGGCAGACGCTGCCTGAATCTCCCCTGGTCAAAAGGAGGGCACTCTTGCTAGAATTCCACCCAAGAGTGTGGTCTGCCTTTGGGTATACTGTCAGTGATGGAGCTAAGGGGGTTTGCAAGAAGTCAGGCCAGGGACAGCACTCCCACTTCAAAGAAGTGTGCACTGCAGAAATCCTTCAGAGCTACTAAAAACATCACTCATGTGCCCAACAGAGAGCTAACATTTGACACCTACCTAAGTGCAACCAGTCAGTGTTGACAAGACAAACAATAGTCAAGAGGATCTGAGATCACACACCCAGGTCAGAATGATATGTTTGCCCATTTCATCCTGATCCTGCTTCCCTATCCCAACAGGGAAGGAGCTCCAATGCACGGACAGGAGTAAAGGAATTAATGGCTGCCTCATTTATCTAAGGAAGTGTGGAAGAGATGAGACCAACATTTTATTTTTATTTTATTTATTTATTTATTTTTTTAATTTTTTTTTCAACGTTTATTTATTTTTGGGACAGAGAGAGACAGAGCATGAACGGGGGAGGGGCAGAGAGAGGGAGACACAGAATCGGAAACAGGCTCCAGGCTCTGAGCCATCAGCCCAGAGCCTGACGCGGGGCTCGAACTCACGGGCTGCGAGATCATGACCTGGCTGAAGTCGGATGCTTAACCGACTGCGCCACCCAGGCGCCCCGAGACCAACATTTTAAACTGATCTGGAGTGGGGTATGTGTGTAATGTTTAATAACTGAAAATAACTAAATCCAAGGACTGTCCTTGAAATATCATTAAGGAATAGAACATATAGATTTGATTGTTGCAAGGGAGTTATTTAAAAACCAATATTTTATTTGTACCTCATTGAGGCGACTGCTCAATAAACGGTTACATATTAAAAATTATATTTAGGGGCGCCTGAGTGGCTCAGTAGGTTAAGTGTCCAACTTTGGCTCAGGTCATGATCTTGGAATCTGTGAGTTTGAGCCCTGCATGGAGCTCTTTGCTGACAGCTCTGAGCCTAGAGCCTGCTTCAGATTCTGTGTCTCCATCTCTCTCTGCCCCTGCCTCTCTCTCTCTCTTTCTCTCTCAATCCTTCTCAAAAATAAATAAACATTTTAAAAAATTAAAAATAATTATATTTAGTACAAGACAGGGGAATGAAGAAAGCTATTCATGAAAGACTCAGTTGATGGATCACGGATAATAATCCCTTTCACTTCTAGTCTTGAACTGAGGATATCCAAGTGAAGAGTGAATATAAATCACCCTGAAAAGATCTCTGATGGAAGAACATTATACTGGACACTTATTTTTTAATACAATCAATCTTTTGGGAGTAAACATTTTAAATATTACACTATGCTCTCTTTATGACCTCTCCTATAGATTTTTTAGGGCAGTGATGACTGGGCCTTTGCTAAAGTGATTCACAGTCTTAGCACAGGAGACTCTTTGAATGCCATTTGGCTGAATTGATGTTTGTGACATCTACTATTGATCCTATCAGGGGTAATAAAAATACTTAAGCATTACAAAAATTCCACATCAATTATTTATTGCTACATTTATGTATCTACTATTTATTGAAGCTCTAAATGAGGACTGCTAAGCCCCATAAAGGCTAAAGCATGAATTAGACACTGATCTCATTCTCAAAATGCTTCTAGTTTGGTAAGGCTCAAGTGTATGGAAATAACAAGAAGGCAAGGTGGAAAGTGTTGAATGGTACCTTAAAAAGGATGTGACCTTAGACTCCTGCCCTGAGCTCTGAGTTCTAGAAGGCCCTATTCTGGACCAAGGAGACATGCCCACCAGCAGCCTGAGATTCCTCCCACTTTTAGAATATGTTCTGGGTATCTGACATCCCAGCCTTTATCGATCTTCCCAAGTGTAGACTGCACATCTGGGGTGTGCCAGGGTGGCCCAAGGAGTGGCCAAGGAATGACTACCTGTAGGGACTATTGGTGGGAAGACTTGGAAATGTGGGCCAATTCTCCCTGTATCACCTGTAACAGTTTATTACCTTAAATTGCAACTTTTAATGTTTAGACTATGTTGCAAGGGTCTCCAATTACTCTTGCTCCGGAGGCCCACAAATGTTATGGGCAGGGTGGCCTGGCTATGGGAATTCATGAAGAGCAAGAACTTGACCTTGGCAGTATCTGGGAAGTTTCACTGGGGAGGTAGAGCTTGAACAGGCAGAGCTGGGAGAAGGGAAGGAGGAAGAGGAATTTCTGACAAGGGGAACATCACACTCAAAGACATGGAACTGAAAGTGTCAGCTTGTATGTGGGGAATCTAGCTTTCCATGAGGACATCAGGAGTGGAAGAGTAGAAACAAAGGAGACCAGATCATACACTACCCAGAATGCTAGGACATGGTGAAGTGTCTCGTATTCTCAGCACAGGAGATCCATTTACATGGACTGGTGTTCATGACATCTAATATTCACTCCAGTAGGGTTAGGGTCTTTGAAAATCTTTATGTAGACAATGGGGTGTCGTAAGTGTGAAAAGTTTTGATCAGATCAACTTTGTAAAGAGAGAGTGCTGGCTTGCCATGAGGATGGTGAGCAAGGATGGGGGCAAGATAAAAAGAAAATGTATTTGAGATAATGGAAGAGGAAGAAAGAGGTAGAGAAAGGAATAAGACTCGGTACCTGGATTCTAAAGAGGTTGGTGAAGCCATTTGATGAAAAAGGTGATTTCTACGGGTGCCTCCCTGGCTCAGTCAGTACAGCATGCAACTCCTGATCTCTGGTGGGGAGTTCCAGTCCCACATTGGGGGTAGAGTTTACTTTAAAAAAAAGAAAAGAAAAAGGTGATTTCTATTTGAAGCTGGACATTTTTTACTTTGCATAGTTAGTCAGATGGTAGTAAGGAATTAAGTAATGTGTTTTACCCTACCTGGGGTTTCACTGAATTCTTTTTAGTCATACGCTGACAACTTTTTTCCAGTCCGGGCAGTTAGATATGAGGATACTCTTGCCCAAAGTAGGTGTCTGGTGGGACCAAGAGGACAAGGTCAAGTTAAAGAAAAGAAACACTGAACACAAGTGTAAGTGTGAAGAATGATTTTTCAGTGAGTCTCTTTTAAACTTATCTGGTTTTCCTCTCTGTTCCCCCCAACCTGAGACATTTTTTTCCACTGACTTTTGTAACAGCTTTATTGAGATATAATTCATATACCACAACTCACCCATTTAAAGTGCACAATTCAATAGGTTTTAATAGTCATAGAGTTGTGCAACCATTACCACAATTTATTTTAGAACATTTTCATCTCCCCAAAAAGAAATCCTGTGCCCTTTACTTACCTACTCCAAGCCCTAGGTAACCACTAACCTACTTTTTATCTCCACAGATTTGTGTACTCTGGACATTTTGTATAAACAGAATAATATATGATCCCAATGTCTGGTTTTTTTCACTTAGCAAAATCTTCTTAAGGTTCATTTATGTTGTAGCATGAATCACTACTTCATTCCTTTTCATGGCCAAATAATGTTCCCTTGTGTTTATCTACTCATCGGTTGACGGTCATTTGGGAAATTTCCTCTTTGGGGTTTTATGGATAAAACCACTATGAGTATTTGGGTAAAGGTTTTGTGTACATATAAGTTTTTATTTCTCTTGGATATATACTTAGAGATGGAAATGTTGGGTTAAATAGAAACTCTGTGTTCAACTTTTTGAGGAAGTCCTAAACTGTTTTTCAAAGTGTTGTGCCATTTTACATTTGCACTAGGAGTGTTCGAAGGTTCCAAAATCCAAGGAAAAACATTTGTGACTTTGACCAATAATTGAACATCCATTAAATGTATGGCAGAGGGCTGTGCAACATAGAGAGTGATAGATAGATTGTCATATACAAATCCCCTGGATAAACAGAAACCTCTGTTTCTTTTAATAGTTCATGTTTAATGCCTTGGAGGCCCCAAACAGTAACATCATTTGTGTAGACAGAGGAGGATTTCTATCATATAGGAGGCATTTCTAAGTTGCTAAGTACCCTTTTCCAAAGGAGAACGCAGACATAAAGAGATCTGTCAGCTGCATGGTAGGACAATGACTGGGTCCAGTTTATCTCAACACTTACAGGCCTTGTGCTAGCATTTCCTGGATTCTGGGTCTAACACTCTATTGTCTTCTTTCCTGCAGGCTTTCTAAACACACATATTTGAACATTAAGCTTATTTTTCTTTCATATTCCATTGTATGGCCGTAAGTCTCAACCAAAACCATCTATGAATTGTAAGACATCTCTGACCTATAATTTAAGCTTTGGTCAGTTGCACAGTTTGAAATACACCACTCTGCATGTCCTGAGCTCCTCTGCCTTTCTGTAAACCCGGCTCTGTGAAGATTCCTCGGGTCGCAATTCTTTGATTGGGTTGCTAGTGTCCTAAACGAGTTTGCCTTCTCCAGGTCTCCCAGCAAAATAGAGCAAAAGGCTTCTAAAATGATATGATGAGGGGTACAAACACAACAGAGGAGTGGAAAGGCGTCCTGACACCACTTTCATTTGTCACCGCTGGAGCTTTAAGGGTCAGCAGACGTTGTCTGGGAGATGGTGACGGTGGGCTCCCGAGGTGGAAGGTTAAACCTTGGGTTGGGGTTAAGGAAGTGCAGGAGGCGTGGCTTGGAGACTTAAGAGAAGGTTCACCTCCACAGGTTGGCCACAAAAACTGCTGGCTCCTCAAGTGATGTTTACGTCCATTGAAGTTCGCACCCACCTGGACATCAGCTGACAGGTCAGGTTTCACTAACTCCGTATACTTGGGACAAAAACCCAAACTACATACTCCAAATAGAGACAGAGCCTCCCTTCCTTCCCTCCAGCCTTCCCTTTCCTCCTCCCCTGCTTCCTTCCTTCCTTCTCCTTCTCTTTCCTCTCTTTATTTTCTTTCTTTATTATGTATTTATTTTCTATTTCTATTCCACACCCTCCACCCCCCACTTCACCTTCTTCTCCCTACGTCGGCAAATTACCCTCCCCCACCCCACCGATCCGACCCCGGCTCCACCTTTTCATCTCCTGGCGCTTAGCAGGCTCACTCCACCGCGCGCGACCCTCGCGCCGGTCAGGCCAATTCTCACCCTCCCTGCTCCCTTAAAAGCCCAGGGAAAACGTCTTGGCCCCACCATCATGCACTTTGCCGGGAGGGGACTGTCGCACCCCAGGCCCATAAGCTCCAGGGCGGCTATAAACCTCCCTTTTCCTCGCTCTGGGGGCCCCCGCCGCCCCTCCAGCGCCGGAGGCTCACCACAGCGCGCCGCTTCCCGGGTGGCCCAGCCTCCCCAGAGTCGCCCCGCCCCGTTCCAGCTCCGCCCCCGGCCGCAGCTCGCTGATTGGCCTTCCACCTCCTTTCCCCGGGCTCCTCTCCTCCCCTCAGCCCAATGGGCATCGCCACCTGGTCCAAAAATTCCCCCAAGGGGACCAAGGGGCTCTGCCACCACCAGCTCCTGCAGAGCGGCGGGGACCGCCGCGGTGGGGCGCAGAACGAGGAGGGGACCCGGAGCGGGGGAGCGGAGGAGGCGGGAGGAGGAGCAGAGGTGTTGGAGAGAAAAGTTCTGAAAGGAACAGGAAACCTGCCGGGGAAGCGGCGGCTGCGGCTCTCGGGCCCCCCCGACCCCCAGGGCTGCGCACGTCGCGGGGCGTCCGCAGCAGCGGCTTCGCTCCGGGTCGGCTTCCCCGGCGCGGGGGCAGGGCTGAGCCACGACACTCGGTCACTCAGGCCGTGCCCTTCGCTGCCGCTGTCGGCGCTGCAGCTGTGCGCTCCGTTCCGCCTCTGCCGCGGCGGCTCCCCGGAGAGGGCGGCGAGGGCGCAGGCAAGAGGAGGGACGTCTACTTTGGAGCATGAAGCAGCATGTCTGATAAAATGTCCAGCTTCCTCTACATAGGGGACATCGTGTCCCTGTACGCGGAGGGCTCGGTCAACGGCTTCATCAGCACCCTGGGGTAAGCCGGGGACGCGGGCTGCGCAGCGCCCGCGCTCTCTCTCCTGAACCATCCCCGCCCCTGCTCGCGCCGCCGCGTCCCCCTGCTCTCGCCCGGGGGGTGGCCGGGCCGCGCGGCTGGGTCTGTGCGCCCGCGGACAGCGCCGGGCGCTCGGCTCGCTCGCAGGAAGCTGCCCGGAGGGGCACGACTTTCTCAGCAACTTCGTAATCTCAAGCTCAGAGACGCATCAAAAAAGGAGGAAGTGATTCAAAAGCCCCGAGACAGGCCCTGCGAAGAAGTCTTCGCTAGCTTCTCCAAGGGTTGTTTTGGTTAAATGTGTTTGTTTTCCCGAAAAGGTAGAACAATACTGCACCTCTCCCGGTCTTGGCGAGCGACCACCCCCAAACCCCTGTCTCTCAGGGTAGTCGATAAAAGTCCGTGGCCTTGGACATGAAACTCAGGCGACGTGGTGAGCCAAAGTGTGGCTTTGCCCCTGCGGGGGTTGCTCACCGTCACGTCTTCTCTGAAGTAATTTCCTTTCGGCTTTGCCAAACCCGGACTTGCCGTCAGGGGTAGCCCAGGGATGATGACTGCAGCTCTGTGACCCTTAGACGTCTCTGAGGGCCTCCTGGTTCTAGAACGCAGACCTGCTTTTCCCCTGTCCCGGGCCTTGGCCCACTGAAATCCTGAACTTCTCCTGGAACTCAGCCAAGTGCAGGGCTCTTGAGATTCGAGCTGACTTATGAATGGGGGAAATAGCTATATAAACATAACATGTGCTAGTTGGTTAAATAGGACTTCCTTGATGACTAGTATTTTCTCTCTGTCCTGATTGTGAATACCAGTTAGCAGTTTAAATATGCAGGCGGCAATGTGTTTTCATGCGCACGCATTTTTTTTTTTTTTAATTTTTATTACCTTGCGGTCTCAGTACTTCAGACTGCCCACTCTTTAGGATTTGAGGCTGCAGAACTGGTGTTTCCACTCCTGGCCGGTCACTGTTAGGTTTTAGGGCACATGACTTAACATGCAGTGTCCTTGGACCGTGACTGTGAGCCATATTATAACGGAGTGAGTGCCTACTCGACCGAGGTCGTGGAAGTCACCAGTACCTACACAGTTTGTGTTAATTGTGCATCTCCCCCGTAGGTGAAGGAAGGGAGGTAGATATAATTGATTCCCTTTAAGGTCAGTGTTAATCGTGAAACTGAAATGGGTAAGAAAAAATGTCAGTGGCCACTGTGTATGTTGGGTTTGTAACTCATGAGCCACCATTTGTTCCTGACAGAATTCACAGTACAAGGACATTTTTGTGCCCCCAGCACCATTTTGCAGATGAACTCTGTTGCACTTCACCTTTCCCCACCATAGACTTACTCTCTGGGTGGTGGGTAAGCAGGAAGGGCTCCAGGGCCAAAATGCTTAGGGTCAAATCCTGGCTTCTCCATGTGTGAATCTTATGACTGTGGGATGGGCAAGTTACAAAATTGCTCTGTATCTCAGTTTCCTCATGTCTAAAGTTGGGAAGAATGATGGTTTCTACCTCACAGGGCTTTGGTGAGGAAGAAGTGAGTTAATATATGTAAAGTGCTTAGCACAGTACCTGGCACATAGTAAGCACTTATGTGTCAGCTATTGTAATTAGCACTACCTTGGTTCCTGTGAACAATAGTTAACACTGGTAGACAAAATGATAAAAAAAAAAAAAAAAAAAGGACTAGGAATAGAGTATAAAGCCTAGACAAACAAAAGGCCATGTGTTTGTAGTGTCTCATTCAGCAAAGGTATGTGTTTATGTATCTATACACATAAAGAGTTATAGGTGGTAAATCAGGAAGCTGCTGCTTCAGCACTTGTGGACTCTGTCCTGCTCATTATAGAGATCAGGGAACTCAGGGGAAGAGAAATGAGGTGACTTACCTAAGAAACAGAGGATATTAATGCCAAAAGCTGGAACTGTAACCCCGTCTCCAGATTCCCAGCCGAGTGTGTGTTTCTTTGGCGACATATCATAATCTTTAAGCCTTGAGAAAAAGAAAGCTCTCGACCTTTAATGTAGTGTATGTTTGTGAAAATATTTATTTATATCCAAATTTCTCGCTGGTGTTTTGAAAGTTGCGTTTCTACAGAACATGTGTAGTATTATTTTTCTGTTAACAAATTGAGTCTTGTTGAGGTTAATATGACAAGACCTCTGTGTAGCTTGATTCTGAGGTGAGGAAGGATCTTCAGAAAAGCTGCCCTTCGTGAAGCTTGGTGCTTTGATTGGATATTCTTTTTCTCTAACCTGTGGAGCTAAAAATTTGGCTTAAAGTTTCTGATTTCTGTTTTAGCTCTTTATGCATTTGACACTTTCGATAGCATGATGGCTTTTCAAATTCAGCTTAAGAGAGTAGTTAATGAGAATTTAGTGGATAAGCATTTCAAGGTAATTCTTGGTAAAGATAGTCATCTGCAAACAAATTTTGTCTGATTTGAACATTTAGTGTGTAAGGAAGTTTTGGAGGATATGCATTATTATCATTTTGCTTTGGGGAAGTTTTGCAATAAGGTAATGAATTTTTCTGTTAAAAAAACAATCAGTTTCATTCTCGAAGAGTTTAGCAGGCTCCTCTTAGAGATACTTCCTACTGGATATGTGGGAGGAATTTTCTTAGGCTCTGTGACTGAGCTTCCAAGTTTGATTTCTCAGTGTGAGAAATTAGAATGCCCCAGTTGCAAAGATTTGCATTTCCTCTTTTTTCTCCAGTTATCCTTTAACCAGTACGTACCTGATGTTTCTGAATCCCGAATTGTTGCTGACTGAGGTATTTTTCTCCCAGCTTGTGTAGGTGCAAAAGGGGCCAGTTTGTATTTTGTAACTTAATTTTTCATCTAAACATCTATTTAAGAAACACTTATATTGATTTAAGGAAAACTGCTTTAAATCCTGTAGAATGAAGATGGTGAATATATTTTAAATAAACAAATTTCTGGCTAATGGTACATTTTAGGGTTATAATTTCTATTTTTTAAAAGGAAGGGAGGGAATTTTGGGAGCTGCTGTACAATTTTAAATGCAGTGGTAATAGTTCCTTCTTCCCTTTTCTATTTTCTTTATCCTGAGCCTCACTTCCCTGGTTATTGCCACATCTGACACTTCATATTTCTGAATATGATATCACCTTGAATATGATATCAAGGTCAATATCACCTTGACCAGTGATTAGGTACCATCCAGTGGGAATGAGCATAGCAGGACTTCCAGGGTGGGTGGGATAGAATCAGTAAAAAGGTATTTAACTCCTTCATTGTCTATTCTCCATATGGTTGAAAGGTTAGTAAATGACACATGTGCATATGAGTGTGTGTGTGTGTGTGTGTGTGTGTGTGTGTGTGTGTGTGTCTATATATGTATAAGTGATTGTTGCTTTTGGCTTGAGGTTTCTTCGCAGGATCTACCAAGAGTCAACACCCACTAGTTAAAGTCTCAGCAAACTATCAGATGACACTCATTGATGCCGTGACTACAGAGCATCATAATAATCTCTTAACCAGAGTGACAAAAAACTGGGGCCCTTATCTTTACTTGCTGCTTGATTTTTGGCCAATTCAGTGAACTTTTCAGTACCTTTGTTTCCATGTTCAATGATGGACGTTAGGTAGGGTGATGGCGTGTCACACAGTTTATAATTCTACCTTAATTCCTCGGATGAATAAAACTATAAATGCATACCTTTTATTGTTCCCAATTATAGTCCCTTGACTTTCCCTTCCTGATCTTTTTCTCTGTTTAATGTTTTTGGTATTTAAATATTTGCAGATTTGGTTTATTACTATCTTTTCTTCTGTCATTGAATTATGCTACTCTTATTACAGTTTTAAGATTCTTTCCCTTACTAGGACTGATCAGTGAAGAAAGAGTCAAGTAGATGAAGCAAGGCATGGTTATAGTCAACTTCTATTTTAGTATAATTTGCAGATTATCTTTAGTCTTTCCAACAGAACCCTTCCAAGTTAACAGCCAGTATTTCCTGCTGTAACTAGCTGTATAAACTTAGCTTTGTTTTGGTTGAGGCATATGCTATTTTGATAAAAAACATCTAAAAATCCATTGAATATTTGCATGTATGTTCAGTGGAGAGGAAGAAGACAGTATAATCTTGAAAACTTAGCTGTTTTGGAAAATCTAAGGGTTAGTAGTGTCATGTTATGGAACTTGAAATCTGCTCAGGTACAAAGACAGTTTCTCAAGTGGTGAACATAAAGTCTATTTTAAGCTAAAGTGGACTGTTTCTTAAACTTAGAAGTCATTAGAAGTCATTCCATAAATGACTTCTCTTTTAGCTTTTAGACCCTCTCTTGTGGATAGCTCGGTCAGGTAAACAACCATCCCTCCTCAAATGCCTGGCTTGGCTCTGATAGACTGAAACTCACAGGCAACTGCTTGATCTTTTTCTAGGTTTAACAGAAGCTTATTTTATTTTATTTTATTTTGTTTTTTGCATAGGTAACACATTTCATAATCACATTGTCCCCTTGGAACTGTCCTTGTACAGATGGTACAAGGGTAACTTACAGAATATAGACAGAATACTATAGACTCATAATTTAAAACTGAAATTCCAGGCAGAGGGTGTGTCTTCATATACAAATATAGAAAAAGAAGTAACAGTGGACATCTATGACAAATTTATGGCATAGTAACAGAATGAATTTTACTCCTTTTTTTTTTTTTAACACCAGATCTTGGTAACCGATCATCAGATTATAATGAGAAGTGTAACTTTAATGATCATTCATTCATTCATTCATTCAATGGATAAAACTATGCTTTTCAAATGTATTGATGCCTTTTTTTTTGTGGTTATCTTTCCACTCCCATGCAGATTTAGACTGGAAAGTTTTCAATATATGCCTTCAGAAAACCATAATTCTACTTGAAAAATACAAAACAACATACATGGGAAATAGTGACAGAAAATAGAACAGCGTATTAGCAGTTATGGCACCACATGGTGAATGGATAGGTGATTCCCATTTTCATTTTTGTATCTCCTATATCTCCCAGGTTCTATATATGTTTCTGTAATTAAACATCTATTACTGATACAGTTGGGAAAGCTAGCCAAAGTGAAAGTGATGTTTTGAAAGAGTCTTCAATTTCTTATTACTGTTAGTCGACAGTATTTATCTTAAAAAGCATAAATAAAGCATTGTACTGGTCATGGTCTGCAAGAAAACTATAGACGAGGAAACTGCATGCTACTGAAACAGATGGTCTTATGTTTACTGTAAACCCAACTTGTTTATAGCTATTATTGGTATTTTAAAATGTATTATGGGAAAATGACCAGTAATGCTGAGCAGTTATGAATGATTGATTTAACTTATACAGTAAATAAATAGTTTGTTTTATTTTAGAAGTCTGTTTATACATGTAAGAAGTAAGCACTTTAGCATGGCCGACTTGTTCATGTTCATAATCTTAGTAGTCACAATGAAACTTTTATTTCCTGAGTCAGCTTCTATAGGCGATAGTTTGTGAAGGATTTCTTTTTGTGTAGGTATGATTGAAATATTTTTCTTAAGTATCTTTGAAATGGATGATTAGCTCTCTCAAAATTTAAATCACTCATTGGTTAACAATGGCTATTTTATAGTTTATACTAACACACACCCACAGAAATCCAACCCTGAATAGGAATAAATTAAATTATGAGGCTATTTACAAAAAAGTTTAATCATAAAATTGAAAATGTGTCTACATCATGCATCAAGTCCATGTAACTTTCCTTGTGAGGTGGTTTATGCTGGAGCATGCTGCAGATGGAATCATTAATTCACTCAACAAATATTTAATGAGCCCTGACTATGTGCTTGGGATACAGTGTGAAGATATGCTGGATCTTATGTAGTGTGGATTCCTTTGAGAAGTTGGCTAAGACCTATGAGAGAGTATATGTATTTGACACCTTCTTTGCTCTTAGTGCTATAAATGCCACAGGGTAAAGAACTGTCATTTTAATCTTTGTATGCTTAGCACCTCACACAGTTCCTGTTTAATAAATGTTTGTGAAGTCAGCGTAGTAACTATTTAGTGATGGGGGTGAGACTGATATTGAATAACCACAACATAAGGCAATTCTTTTCAAATGTCATAAAGATGGTTAAAAACAGTATTGTAAAGAAGTCAGAAGAAGATTCTGTTGCTTCTTGCTGGTATGATCTCGGTGGGGGGGGGGCGCTTCGAGGAGGAGGTCGTATTTAAGCTGAACTTTGAAAGATCATTAGGATGGATATTTGTCTCAAATATGTACCCATAATTTGAGCACGTATTATTTTTTTATTTTAGAGAGAAAGAGAGAGAGAGGGCACAGGTGGGGGAGAGGGGCAGCCGGGGAGAGAGAATCTTAAGCAGGCTCCGCACTGAGCGTGGAGCCAGACGCGGGGCTCAGTCCCACAACCCTGGGATGATGGCCTGAGCTGAAATCAAGAGTTGGATGCTTAACTGACTGAGCCACCCAGGTGCCCCTTGATATATATTTTTGATGTTTTTTTTTTCTACATTTAAAAAGAGGCTTGGTGAAATTTTACTGTCGATTTTTGATAGCTCCAAAAAAGGAAGCAAACAATTGGATATTTTTGAGATATGAAAAGATAGAAGACATGATCAAAGAAGATATTTTATGCTAATTTCCAAATATGAGAAGTTTAAGTTTGGCTCAGATCCTCTGAGTTGTTTAGACTGCCTTCAATCTTTGTCACATACACTGAATTTACTGAGACCCGAGATAATGAGGGCATGTTATAAAGAAGAAACCCGGGAATTATTTGGGGGAATTTATACAATGCTTCCAGCTTCTTAGGATATTATATATTTACTCCTTTCCCCTTATTTTTCCTTGTCCCCAGTGTTTCATAGTTTTTCTTCAGGAATCATGAACCTAATTAGAGTCTTACAGATCCCTGGAAATTTAGGCAATAAGGACAACTTTTTATCTAACATAGTTCTAAATTTCTTGGGATGCAAAAAAAATAGTTTTGTTTTTTGTTTTTTGTTTTTTTGCTTCATACTGCCTATGACTGTTCAATACACACACACACACACACACACACACACACATTCACACTTGGTATAGAATACCTTTTTGGTAGGTATGAAGCCCTCTTTTTTTTTGGTGCATTTATAGATAACCATGAATGCAGGGAAAGGCTTAGGAAGTGAGCAAAGCATACTCTGAATACATGTCTAAATTCTTAGAATTCAAATGTGTTATTGAGATTCTATTAGTAAGATGTTTGATCTCCTATTAAAATATCCTCATAAAAATTTCTTTGTGAAAATTACAAAATGCTAGACTTTTATTATATATTAGTTACCCAAAACAATTCCTCAACAGAGTCCTAGAGAAAACTGAAGTTTTTAATTAAATAATTTCCTGGATATCTAGCCCTCTAAGACCTTGTGGTAGTGACTAATTTTGAAACAATCACTAAAGGCAGACGCTGCTACTCTCCACATGTTATTGAAAAGAGGATTCATCAAATTATGTAGGGAATTACATGGATCATCAGAGCTAAATAGAGCACAAACAGAACCGACAGAAACAAAAAAATAAAACTGGACCATAAAGTCGTTGATTGACTTTTCTACTGGCAAATCAAAGTGTATTGCAGGTTTTTCCTGCTATTTGAAAGTTTACTTTATGCCATTTTGCTTTACAAACGACCTACATTAATACCTAATTTTCATTAATTGAAAGAAATCCGAAGAGAATTTTTGCTTTTATGTCATGGTAATTGCTTCTTTGTTTTCTGCCATTTTGGCTTGCAAAAGCTTTCATAGGAATGCTCTACTTTCCTATAGTGGGGTGGGGAGGAGACCTGTTTTTGTACACATTTCTGAGCCTAAAGTGATCTCCGATTCATGTTCCAACTCACATTTAGTTAAATTATTTACAAACCTTGTATTGAATTGTCTTGGATCCTCTTGAAAAGAATCTATCGGTATCCTTTGCTATCCTCATTCTTATGATCTGATCTCAAAAGCCCAAAAGATTTGGAAAGCAAAAGATACTTGCATATCATTTTCCCACATGGATAAAGCTTAGGAATCAAAAGTCTATATTATATTAGAAGTAAGGTTCTTTTGTTTGTGAGGAACAGAAACCATCTCTGGCTAGCTTAAGCAAAGAAGGAAATGTTAATTATAAGGATACTGGAGGAGCTCCAAGAAATTGAATGATGAGCTCAACAACTGAGCAGTAAGACAGGCAAAAACCCAGGGCTGCTGTGGGAATCTTAATAGCAGAAACTTCTCTCTGGGTTCTCCGTTTACATGACCTGGATCCACCAGCAATTCCTATACTTTGCATCTTCTTAAATTTCAGAATGTTGAGTGATGGAGTTTGTCTCCACTCAGATTATTCATTAAGGTGCATGAACAATGCCAGGTTTGATTATCACAGAAATCACTGAGCAGAGGTGTCTGATTTCTGCTGGCTTCTGGGCAGTGTGGTATGAGGAGAGAGCTAAGGGGATTGTGAGCTTAGATCACTACTTTGTAGGTAAATAGTGACTTCCTAAGTGCCTTTCTAAATAAATTGTGGTAAAATACATATAACATAAAACTTGCCATCTTAACCATTCTAAGTATAAAATTCAGTGGTGTTAATCATATTTACAATGTTGTGCAGCCATCACCACTATCCATTTTCAGATTTTTCATCATCCCAGACAGAAAGTCTGTACTCTTTAGATAATCACTTTCCCCACTTCCCCTCTGTGACTCCTAGTCTACTTTCTGTCTCTATGAATTTACCTATTCCAGGTGCCTCACATAAATGGAATCATACAATATTTGTCCTTTTGTGTCTGGGCTTATTTTACTAACTATAATGTCTTCAAGCATCATCCATATTGTAGCATGTACCAGTACTCCGTTGCATTTTATCACCAAATAATATCCTATTGGAAGGATTTAGCATGTGTGTTTATCTCTTCATCCATTGATGGTTATTTGGGGTTGATTCCACTTTTTAATTGTTATGAATGATGCTGCCATGAATATTCATGTACAGGTTTTTGTGTGGATATATATATATTTTGTGTGGATATATATTTTTAGTTCTTTTGGGTATATATCTAACAATGGAATTGGGGGGTCATATGGTAACCTCTTTCACATTTTGCCTCAGCCTTTCCTATTCTCCTTATCTTGCTCTACCCTTTTACCCCCCTACTATCTTATTATATACAATATAATTTACTATTTAATGTACCCATTGTTTATCATCTGTCTATGAACTCTTTGAAGGCGGGGATCTTTTTGTTTTGTCAATGAGTATCTCAAGTGCTTGGCTCAATAAATATTTATTGAATTAGAATATATATATTCTCAGGGCACCTGGGTGGTTCAGCTGGTCAAGCATCTGACTCTTGAATTGGGCTCAGGTCATGATCTCAGTGTCGTGGGATTGAGACTGCATCAAGCTCCGTGCTGAGTGTGGACCCTTCTTAAGATTCTCTCTCCTTCTCTCTCTGTTTCCTCTCTCTACCCCTCCTTCCCCATCCCAAGCCGCTTGTGTGCACACTCTCTCTAGAATAATAAAAAAAGAGAATATATGTATTGTCAAATCTCTAAGTAGCTGTTAACATCAGTCCTTCTCTGGAAAGAAATCAATATAATTGTTCTTATTAAATGTTTTGAGAATCTATGTAGGTAATTCTTTTGAAACACATGAAAGTTGCCATTAGTTTTATGGTGCCATTAAACCTCACTATAATAGGTAGTTCAGTAATCTCTTGGGTCATATCTCTGCACCTACCTAGCCCAACATGTGATAAATCCTATAGTCTAGAAAAAGTAATGTGTATAGCCTTGTTTAATAGCCACATGAAAGAAAAGTTGATATTTCAGAAAGTTCGATTTTGTTTTTAATGTGTGCAAAGGGTGAATTTGTCATCTCTTTCTCCTTGTGGATAGTATATGATATATCCAGGGAGACATTTTGGCAAAAAAAGTTTAGTTGGGAATAATTTGCTAATATGAAACCGGAGAATAGTTGGAGAATTTATAGAACTTAAGAAAAATGGAATGACAACTTGTAATTTGTATTTTTGAAATTTAAGGATAAGTGTCTGGAAAATTTAAAAAGTAAGACAATGTCATTCTATTTGCTTTAGTTCTAATGTGCCATGATCTTCTATGATAGGTGTTTAAAATGTAATATTTTTAGAAAAGTACATTTGAGATGAAAGATACAAAACATGATCAGTTTTGCTTCATTTCTGTAACATCCACATTAATTCAGTGGAAGTACATCACACCAATTAAAGACAGTGACTAAAAAAATATATTATACAAATCATCAACACAGTTACATTAGGGATCCAAAAGAAGTTAATGATTTAAGGACTAGCTACTTGTGTTTGGCTAAAGTGTTCAAGGTCATTGCTGATATCAGGGACATAACTACTTAAACATTTGCATTTCAAGTAGATTTTTGGCTTCAACCATGTTTTCAAAGAGGGTAATTTCAAACCTGGTTTGTTAAAATAGGCAGGAAATGTAAAGAAAGGAATTTTGTTGTTTTAAGGACTCTATGCTTGTGGCTAGGAATGGTAAATATTATGACATTTTTAAATCAAATTAAGCCTCATTGTCAATGAAAGTGTTAGTTATTTAAAACTTTACCAAATTAATCCATTTCTAGGATTAAGAACAAATGAAAATAGAGCCTCTATTTACCTTTGTTCACCATTTACCTGGCAGGACATGATTTAATAGTTGAGTTCTAATTCTAAATTCATGTGAAGAATGAGCCTCCTTTCCCAATCAGTACAAATGAAGTCATTGTTATCTGTTAGGGTGAAACCAAGTGCTTATTTCCAGTCTTAGCTGCTAAAGAATCTCTCAGAAAGGCTTTTAAAAATATTATCAAATTGCAAGTATAATAACACTTTGTTAATTATTGAAGAATCTGAATAAAGAATTGTTTAGATAAATTGTCATGTAGGACTTTTGAGAGGCAGTAATTACCTTGGCATATAAAGTTATACTATGACAGTTTTCTAAAGAGTGTGGGGCACCTGGGTGGCTCAGTCAGTTGAGCATCTGACTTCAGCTCAGGTCATGATCTCACGGTTTGTGGGTTTGAGCCCCGTGTCGGGCTCTGTGCTGACAGCTCAGAGCCTGGGGCCTGCTTCGGATTCTGTGTCAGTCTCTCTGCTCCTTCCCCACTCATGCTCTGCCTCTCTCTCCTTCAAAAATAAATAAACATTAAAACAATTTTTTTAAAGAGTAGATCAACATTCATATTGCACTTTTTTTTCAAAATGGAATTATAATTAATATGATAAACTCTAAAGAATTGATGCCAACTGCATCATTTAGTTTGAGACCAATTTAACTTAGCAAAATACATTTTAATTTCAGTTTCCATATCAGAGACTGCTAGTTATTCTCTCAAATTCGTTTTTCCTTTCTTCCTTTTTATTTATTTATTTAATAGAATTTATTGTGAAATTGGTTTCCATACTATTTTCTTTTCTTCCATACTAACAGAAGTATTTTAGTTTGTGGGTGCCTAGAGTAAAGACCACATTTCCCAGCCTCCCTTGCAGCCAGGGTGGTCATGGACTATACTTGGAGGTCGGGCCTTTAAAGAAGGCTTTTATTGCCCTCCTCCCCACCCCACCGCCTTCAGTTAATTGCAATATGAGCAGGTAAGAAACCATTTTGAATCATGGTGATAATAGAGCATCTATAAATGAACCTGTTCTCTGGATATCCTCAAATCCTGGCTTGACTATATTCTAACAGATGATGAAACTGGATAGGCACACAAAGGCCAGATCATATTCCCCATTAGGTAATGTGAAGCCACTGAAGGATTTTTAAGCAGGATAATGAAATGATCAGGTTTTGCTGTAGGGGGATCAGACAGTGGTAAAGAGCAAGAATAGAATAAAGTTGGAAATGGTAGACATGGGAGGAATCAGGGTCATATGTAAGGCAGCCTGAGCCAGGCAGCTGTGCTGGGGATGAAAAGTAGCTTATCATAGAATCACTGAAGGGACAGTATCTCTGGTTAGTGTTTCACTTACCAGACCTAAAAAGTTTCATAGATTAAAATATTCATTGTGACTTTTGAGGCTTTATTTTAAGAATGAAACACATGGGGTGCTGGGTGGCTCAGTCAGTTAGGCGTCCGACTTCAGCTCAGGTAATGATCTCAAGCCTTGTTGAGCTCGAGCCCTGTGTCTGGCTCTGTGCTGACAGCTGAGAGCCTGGAACCTTCTTCGGATTGTGTTTCCCTCGCTCTCAGCCCTTCCCTTGCTCCCCCTGCTTGTGCTCTGTGTCTATCTGTCTCTCAAAAATAAACATTGAAAAAAAAATTTAGAAATTTCTTTAAAAAAAAAAAAAACGAAACATATAGAAAGAAGTTTCTGTTTCATTTGCTTATGTTTGGATAAAATGTCATGAAGCCCAGCACAACCTCACGCTTTTTGGGGCTTTGAGATCCAAGCCTCATCTTGTTCCATGCTTTCCTCTGCTGGCTCTCTGCTTCAGGCACAATGCTTCCCTCCCCCTCCCCTTTTTTTAGGTGCACAAACATTCTGAGCTTCCTCTTACCACAGGGCCTTTTCACACATTTTCTTCTCTGTCTGGTAGGTTTCCTCACTTAACCCCATGCCTTTCACCTAATTTATACCTATTCATTATTCAGATTTCAGCTCAGTGACCCTTCTGCAGTAAACTTTTCTTGATCTCCCAGACTGTGTGAGTTCCCTTTCTATATGCTCATACTTTTTTTTTTTTCTTTTTTCCTTCAGAGAGTTTATCACAGCTATAGTTTTAATTTTACTTAAGGTTACTCTGTAAGGGCAGAGACCATGTCTGGTTTTGTTCACAATCATGTTCCTAATGCTTCACACAGTATTTGTCGGATAGTAGGTACTCAGGAAATTTTGTGTTTGATTCAGACAAACCTGGTTTCAAATCACACTGTACCTCTTGGTATTACCTTAAGAAGGACTTAACACCTGAAACCTCAATTTCTTTATCTGTAGAGTGGGATTATTGCCTAGTTTATACTATTGTGATAAGATTAATGGCAATTAACATATGTGGAACACTTAGTAAGAATCAAACCCTTAGCATCAGGCGCCTAAATTACATAGGGTAGAAACCATAAATATTCAAAAAATCAACATGAGTCTCCTTTTGGAAGCTTGGTTGACTTCAGAGTGCATCGATGTTGAAAGTTTTGCTGTATTATGTTTATAAAATTTTGCAGTAAAACAATTTAAGCTGGTGTTTGTTTAGTAGGCTGTTCAAAGGCACGATGCCTTATCTATTATTTATTTTGGTTTTGGCTTTTTTTTCTTCCTTACTTTGATAATGCACGTCACTAAATTGCAAGCACCTACATTTATCTTTTATTAGTGATTTGATGCCTGCTATCTTTTTGATGTAATGGGAACACCTGAAGTGTACCAACATTAGTAATAACCTTAGAATTGCTTGGCATATATATGTGTACATATATATGGCATATATATGTATATATATATATGGCATATATATGTATATATATATATATGGCATATATATGGCATATATATATATATATATATATATATATATACACCCTGTCTTCCTTGACTAGAATTTTCAAGTCTTGTTACATTTTATTTGTTTATTTATTTATTTATTTATTTATTATTTTTAAATTCTTAATTTAAGTAGGCTCCACACCCAACGTGGAGCTTGAACTCACCAACCTGAGATCAAGAGTCCTAGGCTCCACCAACTGAGCCAGCCAGGCACCCCAAGTCTTGTTACATTTTAAAGACAACATATTATTTTAGTTGCTAATATTTCTTCCCTGGTAGAACATAGTGGTAAAAGGAAACAATTTTGTTTAATTTATTGAAACAAAAACAAATGTTTGCTTTGGAGCCATGAGAATAGAGGTTTTGCACAACTTTTCTCTGGACAGCTGGTGCTACTATACTTCTCTAGTCTCCTATGGGCCAAGATCTCCTAATGAACTTCCGTGAATGGTTGAGGGATTAGCAAAAACTGCTATCTAATTTGGATAATTAATCAATTTACAAATAAACAAATTTGCCTAGGATAATCTTGTTAAATTTTGAACAGTGACTAATCAAATTTTGATGGCCTCTTATCTTGGGAATACTAACGATTTTTAGACAAAATCATGGGGGTCTGAAAGGCATAGAGAGTGTCTCTTATATATACCAAACAAAAAAAATGATGCAGGCTGTAGCCTTCTTTTAGATATGCCATAAAAGGAGATTTTACTATTTACTGGAATCTTAATATATATATATACACACACAAACTATTGAAGAATCCTTATAAATTAAAGCATTAAAAAATGCTTATACCCTCCACTTTATTGTTTTTAACTTTTAAAATATTTATTTTTGAGAGAGAGAGAGAGAGAGAGAGAGAGAGAGCATGAGCAGTGGAGGGGCAGAGAGAGAGGGAGACACAGAATCCAAAGCAGGCTCCAGGTTGTGAGCGGTCAGCACAGAGCCCGATGTGGGGCTCGAACTCACGAGCTGTGAGATCATGACCTGATCTAAAGTTGAACAGTGAACCAACTGGGCAGGTGCCCCATACCCTCCCACTTTATAAACTCTTGTTTGAAAGTTTCTCCCTGATGCTTCCTTGTAGCTAACATAAATTCCTTATGTTGCAGTTTGTATTCGTTTGCTATTTCTAGACTAGAGTCATGGCTAAGAGCTCAAAAATGTCACATTCCTTGTTATGATAGAACTAGTGAGTTTGAAGACACTTTATTAATCAGGCTGTTTTTTTATTGAAAGAAACAGAAGACCCAGTTGGAACAATTGTCAGCAGAGAACTTTGTAATCAAGGTAACTGAAGGGTCTAGTCATAGGTTTGTTACAGACTCCTTCCCTTGATTCCATTGTGTCTGGAGTGTTAGTTCCATCCTCAGGCAAGCCTCTGCCTATGGTGACTGCCAGGCTGCTAGCAGCTTCTGCCTCACAGTACCCTATCCTCTTAGCCCAGAGCTGAAAAGAGTGCCTCATTTCCATGAACTCCAGAAGTGTGCAGTTGTCACTGTTGCAGGGACTAGGATAATGGTCCCATCTTTGGCCAAACACTGTGGCCAGGGAATGAGATGCTCTGCTTACAGGGATGATACCATCATGCCCTGGGTGGGAGAAGAGCCCATCTCTGTTATTCTGTCAGGGTTCTGTTGCCAGAGAAAGGCAGTGGGTGCTGGAAAGGCAAAGACAACACGTGTCCACTGCAGCCAAATAGGATTCTCTTACCCTCCAGGAAGCCACATTTCCTATGTCCTTTCAATCAGGTTTTCAAATGTGAAGACTTTAATTATGTTTGGTGTTTATAGAAGACTATTTCTGTTTCCAGTTTATTACTTTGGGATTTAAACAATTTTTTTAAATGTTTGTTTATTTTTGAGAGAGAGAGAGGGAGAGACAGAGAGACACAGAGACACAGAGACACAGAGCATAAGCAGGGAAGGGGCAGAGAGAGAGAGGGAAACACAGAATCCGAAACAGGCTCCAGGCTGTGAGCTGTCAGCACAGAGCTCAATGCAGGGCTCAAACGCTGGGACAGTGAGATCATGCCCTGAGCTGAAGTCGGAGGCTTAACTGACCGAACTACTCAGGTGCCTCAACTTTGGGGCTTTTTAATGCTAGCACTGTTTCAGATGGGGTTTACTTTCTGATGAAAAGGAGAATTACGTGAGTACTTTTACATGCCATACTAAAGCCTCAGGTCTGGTCTGGTCTAAACTTCCTTGGCATCAGCTCTTGAAGGAAAGGACTCTGAGGAAATCAAGTGTCACGGTGAGAGGTCAAAGAGGGAAGACATCAGTTTATTGTATCTAAATGTACCTAAATGTACCTAAGTGATACCTTAACAATGTTGTTACAAAATAAAGAGGGAGTTTATGAAGCAGACTTTTCAAAGTAAGTACCTTATTCATAAGCACATGAATCAACATGCTTTGATAAATGAATCTCATCATGAAAGTATATGCATTAGAATCTCTATTTCTTAAAGTGAATTTTATTGTGAGTGTATCTGCTTTTAATGTAGGTAGTATTTGTTTAGGTACAAGTAGCTTATCCGCTTTATGGAATAATTGCAGCACGTCATGTATACACACATTAATTATTATGGTGGAGATGTATACAGAGCAGGGTGTAATATAGGCAGGATTTAAAATACAAATTTTGAAGGGTGCCTGGGTGCCTTAGTCGGTGGAGCATCAGACTCTTGATTTTTGGCTCAGGTCATGATCTCATGGGTTTGTGAGTTGGAGCCCCCTGTCCGAGCCTGCTTGGGATCCCCTCTCTCCCTTTTTCTCTCCCACTCTCTCTGCCCCTCTCCAACTTGTGCTTGCTCTCTCGTGCTCTCTCTGTCTCTAAAAATAAAAATAAACTTAAAAATAAAATACAAAGTTTGAAATTAAAAAATCATTAGCTTAGATCTCAAAAATTAGAAAATTTTGTTGTTAAAATACTTTCAAATAAAATTTTCTCCTGTAAAACTATTTTGTGCCAGAGCTAGATATGAATTATGACTCTTAATTGATATGTAATATTGAAATGTGATCTTTGGGTAATCTTTTCAGAAATAGCACAGTAAAATTTTCTAACTTTTAAAAAAAAATTTTTTACATTTATTTATTTATTTTTGAGAGATGGAGAGAGACAGAGCACAAGTGGGGGAGGGGCAGAGAAAGGGGGACACAGAATCCGAAGCAAGCTTCAGGCTCTGAGCTGTCAGCACAGAGCCAGACACGGGACTCGAACTCACAAACTGTGAGATCATGACCTGAGCTGAAGTCGGATGCTCAACCGATGGAACCACCCAGGTGCCCCCCCAAATTTTCTAACTCTTAAAAGTTAGTGTCTTCAACTCATTTTTTCCCTACTGTTTTAATATTTAAAATTGGGGTCCACTTTGAACTCCTGAAGAAATTGGTTGGTTATGATATAATTGTCTAGAAATCATGTTTAATTTCAAAGTTGAGTCAAACCATTAAATAGATTCTTGACAATGAACTTTTAAAGGCAATGTGTGTTTTGGAAAGAGCTGTTTAAATGCTTAGGTTTGAATTCTTGTCTACCTTGAAGAGGTTCTGAGAACTTGGGCAAATTATTTAATGTCTGAATTTACTTCTCCATTTTTAAATGAGGAGAACTAATTATACTTGTCCTCTGTTCCTCAGTGGTTCTTTGGGGGGCACGAAATGATGTTATACCTGTGTGAATATTTGAAAAGCTATACTGATACATGCCAGATGTTTTAAAAATTTGTATTAAAAATTTTTTCAATTTATTATTTATTTATTATTTTGAGTCAAACAAAAGCCATCTGGTGCTGGATTTATTTATTTATTTGTTCGTCTACTTAAAATTTTATTTAAACCCAAGTTAGTTAACATATAATGTAATAATGGTTTCAAGAGTAGAATTTTGTATTTTTTTTAAATGATAAACTCATAAGGACATCACCTAAACCTACTTACTGAGTTGAATCATATTACACATTTAAATATCAATGGCTTCTTTTTCCAGATTTGCTATAATTTAAATTTTTTTTTTTTTTTTTTTCAACGTTTATTTATTTTTGGGACAGAGAGAGACAGAGCATGAACGGGGGAGGGGCAGAGAGAGAGGGAGACACAGAGTCGGAAACAGGCTCCAGGCTCTGGGCCATCAGCCCAGAGCCTGACGCGGGGCTCGAACTCACGGACCGCGAGATCGTGACCTGGCTGAAGTCGGACGCTTAACCGACTGCGCCACCCAGGCGCCCCAAGATTTGCTATAATTTAAAAAGACACAAAACATTTCCCCTGTAGGAGTGATACAAAAAAAAAAAAAAATAAATAAATAATGTTGAGTTAGTTACATAACCTAGTATTTTCTTGATTTATTTTGTGTTTATTGATGAAGGAACATATTCAGAGAAGAGAAATAATTTATTTTAGTTGTATATGTGTATGTGTGTGTGTGTGTGTATATAATTACATATATGTAATATGTGTGTGTATACATGCCATATACATATGCCATATATATAATTACATATCTTGTTTTAGGCAGTGGTTTTAAAACTACACTCCAAACATCATCTGACTATATGATTCAACAGTCATGGTTTTTGGAGTGTCATTAAGGTATACCTTTTTTTTTTTTTTTTTTTTGAACAAAACATGAGAGAGGGAGAGCACATGCGGATTTAGGGTTTGTTGATTGTTAAAAAAAAAAATACTTGGTCAAGCTGTTTCTTCTAGCTCCAGCGTTCAGTGAAGTTTAAAGGGTGAAATACTCCACACAATTATGTGTGTAAATTAAAGTATCCATAAATTAAAAGCAATGTAATATTGAAGGAGGGAAAATAAAACACTTCCTATCACATCCTTTCTTTTCCTGTTTTTAAATTCCAAGCTCTTTAAAGAAAACTTTTGCTACTTAGCAGTTGGTTCTTCAGGCCATGTTTGGAATGCTAATGAGTCTGGCCTAGTAACAGCCCCAGCACTGCCAAGTTGTTGGAATTTAGATGTTTTTCCAGTCATGGAAGAGGCTTTTGATTGGTGTATGAAAGGAAGGGAAGACTGAACATCCCTTGGTGCTGTGCTTGGAGAAGGGGAGAATTAAAGAGGGTGGACAAGGGGAAAATGGCGTTCTGGCTCTCTTACATTTAGAGAGAACTCAGTGGTTTAGAATATTGAATAAAGCAAGTGACCAAAGAGATGTCATTTCACTAATTTAAAGTTGAAATATAGGACACCGTGGGGGAAAGAAAGCTCTAAGGATTTCTGGAGACCATTTACTGTAGGGACTATCCATAAAAATTGCTTCGTGAGAGGAAACTGAAAAAAGAACAGGTGTTCTTTTGGTAATACTAAATCTCGGTTCAGAGTGAATCCTGTGCCTTTCACAGACCTTCTTCTGACAGGCTAAGTGAGACCATGAAGGTTTTTTATTCTTTGTGATTTAGGATAATTTCTTCTTATCCTAGCAGGAGATGACACCATCCTGCATGGATGTGGCCTCTCAGTGACAAAGTCCTCTGTGTACAACCCAGCAACAACACACAGTTGAAGAATTGTTTGTCTCCTAGTGGATGTATTTATTTTTTTCATGTAATTTGTTATTATGTACAGCATTATGACTTAATGTGCAAATTTAGAAGAGCTTTAAAAATGAAAAGCTGAAAGCTTGTATTGGTTTGTGGGAGAGAGTGAGTATATTACTAAATCTACATGTGTTCCTTATAGCGTGTCCCGTAAGATAGGTTGACCCTGGAGGTTTGTCTTTTTCTTCTTGATTAGGAGTTTGGTTGGAAGCCATCAGTTTGACAAGATAATTGGACCCTAAACACAGTTCCTCAAAAAGACAACCTAAAAAATATCTTGGGTAAGTTTAAAGCTCAACATTGTAGAAGAGAAAGGATGAGATAAACATATGTAGATAAATAAGAGCACGTGCTACCAAAAGACAAATACCTGGTTTTATTCCTGGGGCAAATGGCTGCTGCTGACATTGCTCTTCTCTCATCTCTCCCAGGAGGCAAGGAAGTCATGCCATCTGGGAGGGAGTTGGGAAGACTTTACCAAAATGTAAAGTCTTACCAAGATACACATGAGATTGTGTATCCCCAGGGAGATACCTTTTGTTGAAGAGTGAAGGTAGTGGGTACATGGTAAATATGAATCAGTGAATATCTGGGCAGGATAAAAAAAAATCATTGCGGACATTTGATTACTTGGTCTTTAGTTTCACTCACCAACATGGCGGGAGCTTGAGGAAGAAGTTGTTTTGCCTTGAAAAGGAATCTGCTTTTGGTAGTCTAGGAGTAGGAAAGGCCAGAATAAAAGCTACCAAATCACATTCTTAGGGGAAGTTTTTGTGAGAAAATAGTCACAATGAGCCAACTGCTGTTTAAACATCTTCAGAAGACCATTTTTGAGTAAGGGAAAGCAGTGACCCTGGTTCCTGTTTTTCTTTTCTCCTCTTTTCTTTTCTTTCTTAACCAGACAAGAATCTGATCAATATCAGTTTAGTAAAAATCCATTTTGCAGATGAAAAGGATATACCTTTCCTTTTGGGTCCAGGAAGAGCAAGTGTGAAACAGCCTATATATATGCTTCAAAAGGAATTAGAAAGTAGGTACTGAGATACTCCCATCCATTCAAATGATGGGCAGAATGTAGAAGATGATAGCTTTCTTGAGCTTGTCTTTGTTTGTTTTTTTTCATTCATACTATTATTTATTCTTATTTTTTAAATATAACTTATTGTCAAATTGGCTAACATACAGTGTGTAAAGTGTGCTCTTGATTTTTGGGGTAGATTCCTGTGATTCATCACTTATATACAACACCCAGTGCTCATCCCAAAAAGTGTCCTCCTCAATGCCCATCACCCATCCTCCCCTCTCCCCCACCTCCCCATCAACCTTCAGTTTGTTCTCTGTATTTAAAGTCTCTTACGGTTTGCCTCCCTCCCTCTCTGTTTGTAACTAGTTTTTTTCCCCCCTTCCCTTCCCCCATGCTTCTGTTAAGTTTCTCAGGATCCACATATGAGTGAAAACATATTATATCTGTTCTTCTCTTGAGCTTGTCTTTGTAAAATTATTTTCCTCTGATTTAAAATTCTAAAGATGAAGATTATAACTTCAAGAGAAGATTTTTCATATTAATTTCCCCTATGACTTTTCAGAGTTATTGACATTTTGCATGTTGCAACTTGATTGCTCTTTAGTTCTATTAAATTATAATATAGAAACTTTCAAATTCAAATTACATTGCTAAGGGAAAAAAATAAAGTTGGCTATTGCTAGCAACATTTGTAAGCTGGGCCCTTTAAAACTTCATGGTAGGGGGAAATCCTCCTTTTGAGGAGTTCTTTGCTTCCCATTAATTTTTTAAAAAATCACTGAACTATATGTTGACCACAAACAGCATCCTAAGAAGATAAGACTATATGTGTTATATATAGGAGAGTCTCTAAATCCTCTTCTCTATTCAGCCCTTTAAGTGCTAATATTTGAGATGCTCTCCAGCATATTAGGGGTTAAGGCAGTCAGCTATTAGCTATTAGTTTTGTTTCCAGAGAAAAAAAGGAATTGTTAAAGGAGTTAGCTTCATAATATATTTTAAAGGATAGTGATATTTCTGGGAAATGTCTGTTAAATAATGTGTGTCTTCTTTGAACAAAACTATGTAAGGTTAAAGGGTGAGAATTTCCATAAAAACTTTAAGACATCTTGACTCTAAGGTATGCTTATGTTCTAAGAGTTTTCCTTAATCTTTGGGAATCATATGTCACTTTGAGAATCTGAGCAAATTTATGTTGCAACTTTAATGTTTATTTTTGAGAGAGAAGGAGAGAGAGAGAGAGAGAGCACGAGAGGGGCAGGGGCAGAGAGAGAGGAAAACACAGAATCTGAAGCAGGCTCCAGGCTCTGAGCTGTCAGCACAGAGCCTGATACGGGGCTCGAACTCATGAACCATGAGATCATGACCTGAGCTGAAGTCAGATGCTGTACTGACTGAGCCACTCAGGTGCCCCTATGTTGCAACTTTAAATGAGTATACAAAGACACAAGAGTTTACCCATGTTTGAGGGCATTCAAGACTCCCTGAAGATCACCCGTTGGATTGTTGGACCCAAGTTTGGTAGCCCTTGTCCTAATGTGCAATAATGGCTCTTACATTAAACTGTAAGCTTTGCGTTTGGTTTGTATAACACTCTGTTATTTCCTCAGTGTCCAAAACAGTGCCTGGCTCAAAGTCAATGAATATTTGTTGAATGAACCAGTTACAAAATGGACATTTTAAATTTTGGACTTATTTGGTATGTGGCTAACATAATTTGGATTTTCTGCTTGCTTATACTTTACCAGTTCGGTACTCTATGAGACCTTCATTTACTTCTTTTGCAAGGGATATAAACCCATTTAGTTTAAGTGCAATAGGAGCTTTTTGGTTTGCATTACTGGGGAGTCCACGAGGAGGGTCTGGCTTCAGGTTCAGCTGGGACCAAGCGTTCAGTTGAAGGGACCAAGGAGTCAATTGAGGAGACCAGGATTTTATCTTTCTTTCTTAACTTCTTCCCTTCTTGTAGGACTTACTCTCTGGCAGACTTTCTTTTCTTTCTTTCAAGTTTATTTATTTTGAGAGAGAGAGAGAGAGAGAGAGAGAGAGAGAGTAAGCTCATGTGGGGGAAGGGCAGAGAGGGAGAGAAAAATCCCAAGCGGGCTCCATGCTGTCAGCGCAGAGCTCAATGCAGGGCTCGAACCCAGGAACTGAGAGAGCACGACCTGAGCTGAAATCAAGAGTTGGATTTTTAACTGGCTGAGCCACCCAGGTGCCCCTGGAAGAATTTTTCCATTCATAGTGAGGAAAAATGATTTCTGGCATTTCTAGGCCTACACTTTCTCTCATAATGCTTGATTTTGGAAGGAGGTAGAACCCTCCCTTTTCCTTTCATTGTTCATATCTGCTTCTGTAGAGGCACTTTGGCCTTGCTTGGGCTGTCTCATACCCTAGGTCTCATACCCTCCCTTGGGTAGTAGAGCGATCCCATTGTTACTTAACTGTACCATGTTAAGAATTACTAGGTGGGAAAGGGAAGTTTCTAAAAGGTTAAGAGGCAGAATAAAACATAACAGATGTCTAAGGCACACTTCATATATGATAGTTTAATTTAAGGTGGATATTGTGGTCTTAGGATATCAGTGGTTCATTGAGTGTCTTTTACTGAGCAGCTGGTTTTCTGGATGTTACCATCGAAGACACTTATGCCCTCAAAGGAATCGCTTCTGCAAGCACTTCTCTCGCAGAATTTTTGATAATTAAGAGAATAAATACCAACATTTGTGTAAAAGGAGGAAAAACTAGGAGAGCATAATAGGAATCTAGTGAAACCTATCATAAGGCTGCTTTCTTCAGACTGCAGAGGCTGAATTTGGATTTACCAGATGTGATATCAAGTCTGGCTTTGGCTTTTCACTTTCCCTGTGTCCCTCCAGCAGGACATTAGTATGGACTGGGCATACTGTGCTTGGCAGGGCTCATAAATGGCACCAGTGTAGGTTGACTTTGAGTAGGAAGGACATACTTTGAAATGTACAGGTATTGTTGAAATAGTTTTCTAAGTATTTTATTATAGGAGAAAGCATTCAATATCAATGACCAAGATTCCAAGTGACTGCAACTTCAAGTATTCTTTACTATGTATTTCATTAGATATTGGTTTTCTAATAATTTATATATTTTTTCTTTGAAAAGAAGAGGAATATTTTTTTGATGATTATCATGAAAGTTTGAGAATATCACTTAAGATTTAAATACATTCAAAACTTAAAGACATATTAGGATAAGTTAAGATGGCTTAATATTTAAAGGCATAATGTCCTTGGGGCACCTGGGTGGCTCCATCAGGTAAGGGTTTGACTCTTGATTTTGGCACAGTTGGTGGGATCAAGCCCTGTATCAGGCTATGTAATGACAGTGTGGAGCCTGCTTGAGATTCTGTCTCTCCCTCTGGCCTCTGCCTCTTCCCTGCTCACACTCTTTCTCTCTCTCTTTCTCAAAATAAATAAAAAACATAAAAAAAAATAAAGGCATAATGCTCTTAAGTTTTTTGTTTGGTCCATTGTGGACCTATGCTAAGCAGGAGACCATTAGTTTCTTGACAGAGTGGTAATTTTTGAAATTTAGATCTCTAATATGCTCAGATTCTCACCCTGGACTGTTTTTCATGTTCAGTAACTAAATGTGAACTTTTTGGGGAATATTTCCACAACTTTCTTCCTTTCTTTTTTCTTGAAGTCCCAGTTAGATTTGGTTAGGATCTCGTGTGATACCTGACACACAGTAAGTGGTCAGTTTTATGTGTTTAATGAAAGGATGAGTGAATATAAATTAATGTGTAACCGTGTGCCTCCTGAGCAACAGGTCTATGTTATTTTTCCCATTAAAGATCGTATTTGAATAACAAGAAGTTGGGTAAATTTTAGATTTACTGAATTAAATTTGTAATAATTATGTGTTTGCTCTGTGCCAGACGCTGCTAGTTTTTTAGCTTTGAAGGTCTTAACTGCACCTTATTTATGGCAAATACTATATTACCATGTGTAATTCCACTGTACAACCAATATGGTAGGCCTTGAAGAGAGAATAGCTATTTACATCTCTTTTGAATTTCCCTGCTGTTCTTTTTAGTCAGAGTATTGATAGTTTGTATGGAACACATTTATGGCTCTTTAATTTTCTCACCAGGATTGCTGTGCTAGTCTCTAAAGCGGGCTCCCTACTATCTTCCTTATTCCTACTAGTCTGTGCTCAACTCAGCCACCAGTGAGATCTTTTCAGAATCAAGTCAGATTACACTGGCCTTTCTCTGCCCCAAACCTTCGAGTGGCTTCTGTGTCACTTGGAGAAAAAGTTGGAGACTTTACCATGATGTAGGAGGCCCTATGAGATCTGGCCTTCCATTCCTTGGCCTTTCTGACCTTTCCAATAGCTCACTTTCCTCCTCACGGCCATCAGCCACACTGTCTTCCTTGCAGCCCTTGAACACCCCAAACATGCTCCCACTGGAAGGTGTGAACTGGCTGCTCTCTCTGCCTGGAATGCTGTTCTCCTAGATACCTTCCTCGTGTCTTTTTTTTTTTTTTTTTAATGTTTATTTATTTTTGAGAGAGAGAGAGAGAGAGTGCAGGGGAGGGGCAGAGAGAGAGAGAGAGGGAGACACAGAATCCGAAGCAGGCTCCAGGGTCTGAGCTGTCAGCCAAGAGCCCAACACGGGGCTCGAATTCATGAAAAACGAGATCATGACCTGAGCTGAAGTCAGATGCTCAACTGACTGAGCCACCCAGGTGCCCCTCTCATGTCCTTCAAGGCTTTTAGCATGTTTTACCTTTCCTCTTTTTCTATCACATGTATCCATTAGCACACTATAAAATTTATGTATTTGTTACTGTTTATTGTTTATTATTGGTCCACTCCCCACTACCCCCTGTGAGAGTGCTGGTTTTGTTTGCTCTCAGAACAATGCTTGGCATGTACTAGCTACTAAATATTTGTAGAATGAATGAATGAAGAGATTTCCTGATGAAGGGATTTAAATAAATTTTTTCTGAAGTGATTACTGGTGAACTTCTTTCAACAGTTGGTGGTAATAATAAATAGTAATGATGATGAAAGCAAATAATTATTGAGTGTATACTCTGTGCTGGATGTTTATAATGAATATCGTTAATGGTGATGATGATGATGATGATGATGATGATGATGATGATGATTGCTAACCTTTATTAAATGTTAACTTTGTACCAGGTATTTTGCATTATCAGCTCAGTTAATTTTCAAATCAATTCTATGAAATTAATACTAATATTATCTAAATTTTATAATTAGGCCAGAGGAATAACTTTCCAACATCACATGGTATGAAATAGATACAACTGTGATAGTAGAATCTCAAAAGAAAACCTATATTGTTAAATTTATCATTACCCCATTTTTGTCCTGTTCCAGCAGAAGTCAATATGTCTCTGGGAACTTTTATTTGTGGTTATGATGATCGCTGTCTGAAGAATTAGTATTAGAGTTAAAAATATACTTGTATTTAGAGATAAGTTAATTGCCTAGGATTGATTACAATTTTTAAAAAAATATAATTTATTGGGGCACCTGGGTGGCTCAGTCAGTTGAGCCCGACTTCGGCTCAGGTCATGATCTCACCGTTTGTGAGTTTGAGCCCCCGCGTCAGGCTATGTGCTGACAGCTCGGAGCCTGGAGCCTGCTTTGGATTTTTTGTTATCTCCATCTCTCGGCCCCTCCACTGCTCATGCTCTGTGTCTCTCTGTCTCTCAATAATAAACAAATGTTAAAAAATATTAAAAAGAATATAATTTACTGTACAAATTTTAACTTAAGAGTACTACTATTTTTGCCTCCAGGGATTGGATATTTTTTTTTTTTTTTTTTTTTTTTTTTTTTTTTTTTTTTGGTCTAACCTGGAAACAAGGTAAATAATTTAACAATGCATGTATGTATAACTTTTTTTCTGGCTATCAGACTTTTCTGCTAGTTTTTGTTTACCTTTGATTTTGTCCTCAGTTGGTTCTGCTTTTAGAGGTCCTGTGGGTTGCTTCATTATTTTCAGGTTAAGGATTCATTTACTCTCTCCCACTGAGTCTCTGCCTTTTAATTAAAACACTCCAGAAGAGGGGTTATCTATCATTTCAGCCACAATTAGACCCTTGCCAGTAACACATGTAAGTTTAGGATTATTTTCTTCCTGCACAGAAATGGCTTAAAAGAGAGTCTTATATCCATTGATTCCATCCATACTAATTATAAGTGTTTTAAAATGACATCTGTGTTTTGGGGCACCTGGGTGGCTCACTCAGTTCAGTTTCCAACTCTTGATTTCAGCCCATGTCATGATCTCACGGTTCTTGGGGTTGAGCCCCACATAACACTCTGTGCTAACATCTAGGAGCTTGTTTGGGACTCTGTCTCTCTCTCTTTCTCTCCCTCTCTCTCTCTCTTTGCCTCTCCCCCACTGGTGTGCTCTTTCTCCCTCTCAAAATAAATAAACTTAAAAAAAAATCAAATGACATCTGTGTTTTTTTAAAAACTCATATTTATTCACATTTAGCTACCATTAATGAAATGTTGGAAGCTATGTCTCTGGGAGTTTTTCTTTTTTTTTTTTTTTAAGAGTTTTGAACTCTTCCCTTTTCTGGTAGTTCTTAGAAATGTACTGGTTCCTTATTGACTCAAAACAAGAGTCATGTGCTGGTAATTTTAACAAGGTAATTGTTATACTCTCCAACTTTCTGGAAAAAAAAAATCTAGTTTCTCATGCCGGAATCATTGTGGGAATTGGTTTACAGTTGCCAGAGGTTTTTCCGGCCAGGGAACTTCTCTTGCCAACTGTTTCTTCCTAGGTATATTTCTCTTTTATGTGTGATTAGCCAGGAAGTGGTAGTTGGATCTCATAGTCCTCTCCTTTTAGAGAAGGTGGCATACGTAAAGGAACAGGGAAGAGGCATGTCCTTGCAGCAGTAAAGCTTAACCACCAATTGCATTGTGCTCTGAAGATTTCCAAGGAAATACTTTTGGCTTACTTATGTTCTTATGTTTTGCTTAGGAGTTCTTACTGATTGGCTTACTTTTTAGGTCTCTTTTAGCCATCCACTTTTAGAATGTATAATTAAATGTTACTTTATGATTTTCTGAGGGGGTGAGCCAAGGATAAACAGTTAGTTGTATCATCACATATTTATTTCATCTTTCCTCTCTGTGATCTTTCTGCTATATCATCATCAGCCTCATTTCATCTTTTGCAATTTGGCTTATTCACCTGCTTGATTCATTAAAGTATCCATTCATTCATTCAATTGTTTTTTTGTGTACTGACTACATGCTAGTAGTTGCTAGATAGTTGCTATGTATTGAGGATATAAAGCTAGTAGTGCTAGTAGTAAAGCTAGTAGTAAAGCTAGTAGCTAGTAGTGCTAGTATTGAGGATATAAAGATTAAAAATCTACTGCATGGGTGCCTGGCTAGCTTAGTAAGTGGAGCATGCAACTCTTGATCTTGGGGTCATGAGTTCGAGCCTCATGTTGGGTGGAGATTACTTAAACAAACAAACAAACAAACTTAAAAGTATATATTCCTGTAATCCTCGAAGAGCTCATTGTTTATAGCAATAAATATCATCTTGAAAGAGTGCATATCAAATGTGGTGGGACAATAGAAGGAGACCCCAAGCCTCTGGAGGACCGGTGAGTATGGACTTTTTAGCTAAACATAAGTGCAGTATGAACCAAGAGAATAATATTTTTAAAAACCTGTAAATTTAGGGTGTATTTTAGAAATATAGGAGAAATATGAAAACTATATATAGTAATATGAAAACAGTTGAGGGACCTGGTATAATAATGTTCCATATATTTTTAAAAGAAAATACTTCAGTTACTGAGTTTTATATATTTCCACGAGTAGTTATATGTTTTATATATGCCCATTAGATTGGCTTGTTATTTATCAGTTTCAAGGCATGTATTTTTACCAAATTTTGTCTGTTTGCCCTATCAGTAATTGAGAACTGTGTTGAAATCTCTCACTATAATAATGTCTTTGTTAATTGCTCCCTGTAGTCTATAAATTTTGTTTTATATAATTTGAGGCAATTACATATAAATTTAGAATTGTTCTACCTTCTTAGCGAACTGAAACCATTATCTAATGTCCCTATTTATCCTGAATAACGCTTTTTTTTAAAATTCTATTTTTCTGATGGCATCACTGCGACCATAGCTTTCTTTTGATTAACATTTTTCTGTTATGTCTTTTTTTTTTTTTTTTTTTTTTTAATTTTTTTTTTTTCAACGTTTATTTATTTTTGGGACAGAGAGAGACAGAGCATGAACGGGGGAGGGGCAGAGAGAGAGGGAGACACAGAATCGGAAACAGGCTCCAGGCTCCGAGCCATCAGCCCAGAGCCTGACGCGGGGCTCGAACTCACGGACCGCGAGATCGTGACCTGGCTGAAGTCGGACGCTTAACCGACTGCGCCACCCAGGCGCCCCTGTCTTTTTCTATCCTTATGTTTTAGGATGACTCTTATAATTATGTAGGATATGGTTGGATTTTTTCCATCCAATCTGAGAATCTGCTTTTTTGGGGGAATATCTGACTTTTAAACAATAAGTTAAAGTTTTAAATTTATCATGATTATTGTTGACTTATTTCTACCCTCTTACTTTGTGCCTTGTATTAATCATAACTTTTCCCTGATTTTTCCTTTTCTTAATTTTTTGGGATGGATTGAAGTTTTGCTTCTTTTTCTTTTTATTCCATTCTTCCCTTTCTATTCCTTCTATTTATGTGCTCTGTTTCTGTTGTTTCAGTAGTTTTTATTTTTAAAAATTATACATAATTAAGGAAGTGTAAAGTTAATTGATATTTTAACTTTTAACTATGTACAATTCAGAACCATGGGACTGACTTTTCAATTTTGATCACTTGCTTTCTGCTTATATGCAGTTGTTCAGTATTTTAGTGCTGTTCTTTTTTAAACTCACATGTTGGTCATTATTATTCTTTTATACCAATGATTTTTGTTTACATTAGTTCATGTTTAACAGTTTTTTCTTTATTTCTTCTAATGAGTTGTATTTTTTTTAATAAGACAATATTCCTTCTCCCTGAAGTATAAACCCAATAGCTTTTTAAGTGAAAGTCTGTTAGTAGTAAATTCTTAGTTTTTGTCTATATAATAATGCTTTGATATTACCCTTGTTCTCAAAAGTTAATTTTGCTGGATACACACAGTTTTTTTTTTTTTTTTTTTTAAGTTTACTTATTTTCAAGAGAGGGAGAGAGACAGAGCATGAGCAGGGGAGGGGCCGAGAGAGAGGGAGACACAGCACCTGAAGTAGGCTCCAGACTCCGAGATTTCAGCACGGAGCCCGATGAGGGACTCAAACTCATGAACCATGAGATCATGACCTGAGCTGAAGTCACATGCTCAACTGACTGAACCACCCAGATGCCCATGGATACACACAGTTTTAACTTGAGAGCTAAATTTTCTCATAGCATTTGAAGAAATGATTCAAGTCTTCTGGCTTGTAGTGTAGATTCTGAGAAGCTTGCAGGCTAACAGGTTGTGTTTTCTGTATCTGTGGATTCATATCTTTGACTAGCTCTGGACATTTTCTCAGCCATTGTCTCTTTGAATATTGCTTCCCTTTCATTCTCTATAGCCTCTCCTTCCCGGATGTGAATTATATATGCATGGTAAGCTTCTCATCCTACCTTTTATGTTTCTTAACCCCTCTTTCATACCTTCTCTGTCCATCTTGCCCTCAGTTTCATTTTGAGCGATTCTTATGATTTATCTTCCAATCTTCCAGGTTATTCATTGGCTGTGTCTAATTTACTGTTTTAAACTCACCTACTTATTTCAACAATTATGCTTCATTAAAAAAATTTTTTTTAAATGTTTATTTACTTTTGAGAGAGAAAGAGAAACAGAGCACGAGTAGGGAAGGAGCAGAGAGAGAGGGAGACACAGAATCTGAAGCAGGCTCCAGGCTCTGAGCTGTCAGCACAGAGCCTGATGTGGGGCTCGAACTCACGAACCATGAGAGAATGACCTGAGCCAAAGTCGGACACTTAGCCGACGGAGCCACCCAGGCACCCCATGCTTCATTTTTAGACATTCTTTATCAGATCTGTCTAGTCATTTTTGATTGCCCTTACTCTTTTCTCTCCCTCTTTTTTTTTTTTTTTTTTTTTTCAACGTTTATTTATTTTTTTTGGGACAGAGAGAGACAGAGCATGAACGGGGGAGGGGCAGAGAGAGAGGGAGACACAGAATTGGAAACAGGCTCCAGGATCTGAGCCATCAGCCCAGAGCCCGACGCGGGGCTCGAACTCACGGAGCGCGAGATCGTGACCTGGCTGAAGTCGGACGCTTAACCGACTGCGCCACCCAGGCGCCCCTCTCTCCCTCTTTTTAAATATCTTTTTGTTTTAAAATATTCATAATAGTTATCTTCTATTTTTTAGTTGATAATTATAATACCTATTGTTTTTGCTGATGCATGTATAGCAATTTTTGCCTTGTCTTATTAGTGATTTTTAAAATATTTTATTTGAGTCATATTTTAAAATATTTAAAAATATTTCTTTGAATTTAATCTGCAGTATAACAACTATAAACTCTGGACAAACCAGGTGGCAAAAACTCAGAAAGGAATGTCAATCTGGTAAAAGTAAACATCTGGACCTGAATTTTGCCTCATGAGCCGCTTTTATCAGTGCCAATGATTTTCTAGCTCTTGGCAGATGATTGAGAACTGATAGTATTAAGGTCAACTCAGCATCACTAAATAATTGACCTCAATTGGTAGAGATGCTCATCCATATCCTGAGAAAGGCATTTTGCAAATGCTTTGATTTCTATGAGAACAGTAATAGGCAGACTAGGAGAAAATGCTGCATAAACTGACTGATGATATTACTGAATTCGAACAGGGCAAGGAGGCAGGGTAGAGAGGATCAAGAAAAGGAACTTATTAGATGCAGAAGGAAGATCTGAAAAGAAAAAGTCATGATTTCTTTCTTTGCTGGATTGGGGCTTTAAGCTTTCAAAATATATGGAGAAATCCTTTCTGAAATCATGGTCAGATAGACACACATGTTTCTCTTTGAAAGGCAACGTGTAACCTAGTATTTCCCCATTCTCTGCCCCACCCCCATTTCATCAGCCATCTATACTCTGAAAATGATGGCTTCTTGCAGTGATTTCTAAAAAGGTTAATATGTGCAAGACATTATTGCCTTTGAAGTCCACATGATACCTTTTTAAAAGGTCTGTAAGCCACTCAGGCTGTGATGGCACTGATCAAAAAATTTAAGCACAAGGTTTCCATGTGCTTTTTAGGGTTTTCCATGTGCTTTTTAGGGTTTCCATGCAGTAGTACTTCAAAATTTAGTGTTTATGCTATAATTTATATGTGATTTAGTTTGATTTAATCTTTCATGGAAAAATAACTGTAAACATTTTAAAGACGTAAGAGCAAGCACAATTTCAACTTTGGAAGGAACCAGTTTTAGAAATATCAGCAGCAACAAACCTATGTATGATGGAAACGTTGCTATATAAAATTAAACATTCTTAAAATATTTGTGTCAGTAGAAAATGTTATTGTAGTAAGTCCTCTGAAAGGGGAAAATAAAGAAATAAAAGGGGAAGACAATGTTAAATTTTCTTGGCTTAATTTTTAGCAACCTCACATTTCAAATGGCAAACAAAAGTAAAATCAGTTCTTGTCATCATAGACAGGCAAAATAGGAATATAGCTGTGAGTGCATTTGGTATGTTGCATATGTTTTGCATTTACAAGGTAGAACACTTTTTGAAAAATATTTATTTTTGAGAGAGACAGACAGTGCAGAGAGGATGCAGAGAGAAGGAGACAGAGGATCCTAAGTGGGCCCTGCGCCAACAGCAGAGAGCCCAATGTAGGGTTCAAACTCATGAACCTTGAAATTGATAGGGAAAAATTATGTTATAAGATGGCCGATGGGACTGATAAGGAAATTCCAGTCGCTGCCTGAAGATTCTCCTTCCAGGTTCTTCTTCCTGCCCCGCTTGCCGTGTGCCCCAAATTGCCACTAATGCAGAAGTAACAGACTATAAATTGTCCCCCATGCTTATGCTCCGGGGCTCAGAACTCTGGAGAGCGATCTCCTCGGAGCCTGCCAGTGTGCAATAAACCTCCCGACTTCCAAGATGTCCCAGTGCCCTTGGTTCTTCTGCTGGGTGATCCAGGCCAGGTTCTGTAACAAGATCATGACCTGAGCAGAAGTCAGATGCTTAACTGACTCAGGTGTCCCCAGGTAGAACACTTTTTGGCAGAAAGTTTTGGCAATGTTTTTTTCCCCTCTTTGTATGATTTTAATTGTTTATGGCTTTGTGCAGGGATAAGTCCGCAGGACCTATCAGATATAAGGTATTGGACATTTGTAGAATTTCCTTTTCAGTTTCCCTGATTTATGAGACAAATTAATAGGCATACAAAGAAGAATACGTTGGTTCCTTACTTGAGCAACTTGAGTACTGTAAGTAAAAAATGTCCATATTACTAATGATAAGGTCTTAAGATTTTATGATACCGAGCTCAGTATGATATGGCTCAGTTGTTTAAGTGTTGGACTCTTGATATCTGCTCAGGTCATGATCTCATGGTTTGTGAGATCCAACCTCATGTTGGGCAGAGCCTGCTTGGGATTCTCTCTCTCTCCCCCTCCCCTGCTCTGTCTCCTTCCCCAAAAAAAAAAAAAAAAAAAAAAGAGTTTACAATACCATGTTCTAAGACAATGAGTGAACAGAACAAGATTGCATACTGGTACTTTGCTTGGAATGAGAAAATAATGCATAAACTTAAAAAATTGATACTAAACAGCTAAGTGTTCACATTACAGTTTGTAAAACATTAAACATGGCAGAATTTGCTATTGAAGAATGATACCACAAGCCAAACCTAGTTACAAAATAGGAGGAATGAAAAAGCTACAGGAATGGAAGGAACTTGTGAGGTCACAACTGCTTCATTTAAAAAGTAAGGCCCAGAGAGGTTAAATGACCAGTGTAAACACAGCTGCTTTTGTACTGGCAGACCAAGTATTAAAACTTAGTGCTTTTGTTTTTTTAATCCCCTTCTGTTCTAGTGTTGCTTCTAAATGAAGGTGAAAGAGGCAGGTGAATATGTGCTGGCATTAGGGGGCTGTGGTGATGGCTGGTGGTGGGAAGGTGTGGGAAGGAGGGACAGTTTAGGTAAGAAGCCAGAGGATTACATAATTTAAGAGAGAAATTGATATAGTCAGCAATGTGAATCCAGAGTTGGGGATAAAGTTATTTGTGGTAAAGTTCTCAAAGTACTTTAAGGGCAATTCCATCATGCTTATGAACCTAGCCACAATCCTAACCCCCATTCTTAGTAAACATTTAAAATAATATCTATTGTCGATTCCCCCCTTTCCCTTTCCCCCCTAAATTCATTTTGTTTAAATGTGCTTCAGAGTCATCTCATTAGAAATGAACTGTATCACTTAGTGGTATAAGGATCAGATATATGTGGTAGGCAAATATCAGGAAAATAAAATACTTATTTTACTAAGTTTCAAACTAGGAATAGTTTGTTTCGTGGTTTCTAAAGCAAAAAGATAGTGACTATTAACTTTAAAAATTAAGACAATTATCAGCAAAATTGAGTTTATTTGAGAATTGAGATTTGGATCATGCAAGCTGTGGCAGAGCCCTAGGCAAGTCTAACAAACGAAGGGGAGGACCATTATTTTATGGAGAAGAAGGAGGAAGTTGGGAGGGGTTGTCTTGATGAAAGTCCAGTGGAGAAAAGTATGAATCCAGGGTGATGATGGTTTCTCATTAGCTGAGTTGAAAGGTAGTTGATTTCTTACAGGAGATGCAGTGTCTTTCCTTGCTGGGGCCTGTAACTGATGATTCTTCCTGTTGATGGTTTTATGTTGGGGTCTATAATTGACAATTCTTCGTGTAATTGACCTTGAGTGTCCCCTTCCTATCCTCCTTCCTATCCTCCCTACTCCACTTTTGTGAGATTTCCCTTTACTCACATGACTAACATATTTTACCCATTATGTGGCATTTTCTTTGCAGTTGGAATAACAAGGGACTGGAGATCAAAGAATAATTTGCTTTCTGTTGGAAATCTTTAAAAAGATTTGATAGCATGTATTTTTATACAATAATTTACTTATACCCCATGCATGTTTCTCAAATATCTGTTGTTTAGTATTGCCTATTTATGCCTTCTATACAAATGGAAATAATATGGCATTTATTAGTTTGGGACTTGCTTTTTCTTAAGCTCAACTTTATGTCTTTGAGATTTTCAATGTTGTTGCATACAGCTGCAGTTTATTCACTTTTAAAATAGGTTACCTATTGTATGAAATTGTTCATTTAGTCATAATTTATTTATCCATGCTACTGTTGATGGATATGTTTTTCTCCACTTTTTGCTATCACAGACAGTGCTGCCTCAAACACATTTGTACATATCTTCAGATGCATGTTTGCAAGATTTCTCTAGGGGGATATATATATCCAATTAAAATTTAGTTCACATATATTTTTGATTCACATTTATATGTAGCATCATTCAAAGTAGCTATTGAAATCTCCCTACAGAGATATCTTGAAAGGTCTAATAGTTGAGTAATTTTTTTTCTTATGAATGAGAATGAACAAATAACTTACAGTTAAGATCTTTTAAAGAGAAGATATGAAGGATAATGGGTTTTATGATAGTTGAGTTTCAGTGACAGGTTGAGCATTTTGGGCTAGCTCTGTAATTGCCTGATTTGGACATGAGGAGAATAAATACAGCCCACTGAAAAGTACACTGATATATTGGGTTGGAAGGGGCTATATGAGAATAGTTATTCAGAACAGGCTATCTTGGCCCTTTTCAGGATTTGGTATTTTTGATAATTTTCAGAAACACATCTGGATGGGAAATGTTTCCCACCCTTCCTTACATCTACTTTTAGGCAACTGTTTGTTGGTTCCAGTTAATTTTGACATACCAAAAATAACATCATTGACTTATTCGGTGATTCAAAAAGTCATCCAGTCATCTACTCAATTAATAATTATTTAGCACCTTTCACATTTGAGGCCTAATGCTTAAAGTTGGGCATATTATGGTGAGCAAAACAGATGGACCGACTCTCTTGGGACTTATAATTTATAGCATTAGAGACCTATATATAAGTAAAAAATTATGATGGAGGGTGATAAGTTTTATTGACGGAGGGTAGCCTAGACTACTATGAGAGTGAAGAATAGGTACTCCTGATCCATTTAAGGAAGGTGAGAGTTTTTTTTTTAAGTTTATTCATTTATTTTGAGAGAGAGAACTAAAGAGTTGGGCGGGGGGAGGAGCAGAGAGGGAGGAGAGAGAGAATCTCAAGCAAGCTCTGTGCTGTCAGCATCAGCACAGAGCCTAGTGTGGGTCTTGAACTCATAAACCGTGAGATCGTGGCCTGAGTAGAAACAAGAGTCAGACGCTTAACTGACTGGGCCACCCAGATGCCCTGAGAGATTTTTTAAAAAATATAGATTCTTGGTCCTGATTCCCAGAAATTTGGTTCTGTAGATCTGGACCAAAGAAACATGTTGTTGTTGTATTATGTTGTTGTATTATGATGATGAAGATGATGATGATTTTAACTCCGCACACAATCCAGCCAATTAGCCAAATTTAGAAAATACTGTGTGTGAGTGATTAAAATGGGCACTGATCATGGCAGGGTCTCTTAAATGAACTAGCTAAGGATGGAATGGATGGTTTTTAGATAATTTCTGCTCAGAGGCCAAAGGTTGATCTTTGTATTTATCCCTATTCAGTTGTAAATTCCTGTCTTAGGTTGTAAAAGTTAACTGCCCCAGTGGTGGGTGGGAGGGACTACCTGTACTGATAGTACACACACGGAAAGGACCTGGAATTGTTGGTTAGCTATAAACCCAATGAGAGTCAAAGGTGGGCCTGTCTGCCATGGAAGCTGCCATGATTTTAGGACACATAACTAACTGTAAGCTTAGTATTAGAGAGAAGTGGGGAAAGGTCCTCTAGGGAGGATTCGTTGGAGAACACATCTGGACTCATGTGGGTAGTTTCTAGGTTCATGTGTAAGGGGCATGTTGACAGTTGAGGTGTATGAAAGGATGTTGAGCTCCTTGATAAATATCCCTACGGAAAAGAATTAGAGAGAAATAGTTTCATTCATCCCAGAATAAGAAAACTTAGTCTACATCATTCCAGAAGAAAGAACTGGGACTAAAAAGGGAAAGTTATTTGGGAAGTAAGTCTCATTTATTCATCGACTCATTTATTCATATAACAAATATTTAGTATCTACTGTAACTCATTCCCAAAGTTGCCAAAGATATACTAGTAAACAAGATGGATTCAGTTCCTGATTTCATGAAGTTGCGATTTATTAGAAGATCCAGACAATTAAGCAAGCAGTTTAATGAAAATGTGATGAAAAGTATGGTAATGGGAAAGCCAGGATGCTATTTCCCCTCCATGTAAAACACCTTTCTGATATTAATACTATCAGAAAGATGGTAAATGATGAATACTCTGACCTTGGAGATAACTTAAGAAGAGGCTGTTGGGGGGTAATGAAGAAGTTTTGCCAATAACTATCATTAAAATCCTGTGTAACTTTTAGCATCAATGATTGTATATGGCTTTGTAACAGATTCACACTTCCTTGCTTTTTTCCCCATTCCTATCCTGTCCTTCCCTTTCTTCCATTCTCATTTGCAGTTATTTAAGTCTGTATGATGAAATGATTTTGTGATTTTCACAGATGTTTGTATATAAGGAACAGGGCCAATTCTTAGAACTGAAATCATTCGTAATTATTATGTTTTAATCTGGGCTATCATGTAATGGATAGGCATAGTGTTTATGTAAATGCACTGTGATCTGATTTATAGCTTCAGTTTTTCCCATTCCTCTTGATGATTAATGAATGCAGATGGGGACTCTTAGTGGGCATTATAGTGGAAGCCTATATATCTGGGGAATCGGGTGTGCACAAAGAATGAGTAGAATGTCAATGCTGTTTTTCATAGAACTTTTATGTGTTCTAGATAAGATTATGGTTGTTTTGATCATTATGTTTTGAATTCTTAACATGTCTTAAGTAATTAGAAAAGCTGACCTTTAATTCACAGCATTAAAAAAAATTAAATATTATGTTGTGACATTCTCAGGACTCTATGAGCCTTTCATATTTAGTGTTATAGGCTGAACTTGGATGCTGTGAAGGTTTGGGTTTGCTTTCTCTTGACCCAATGTGACTTCCTGTTTCTAAGAAAAACAGTTTTAAAGACTTTTAAAAGGAATGTCTTGCATGCTTGGCAGCTCTTGTAAAACCACATGTTAGTATACCAGTGTGAATGAAGTATATTATTTAAAGAAAGAAATATCAAAGAACCATATTGCTCGACCAAATTGGCATTTTGTTTTGTGGAAATTGGATGCCATAGAACAATCTGGTGATTTAGGAAGTGTCTGCTTTTGGTAACCAGATAAATCAGGAACCAAAAGTTTCATTTTGATTTGGTTAATCATCCTAGGTCAAGGGGACACTTGAGTCACAAATTGGGGTTTACTCTGTGCTGGAGTTGATGCAAAGTAGTGATTCTGGTTATAATGGTTTTTTGTTTGTTGCAACTTGGTCACCTACTTTGAAATGAATTCATAAATTTAGTAAATTACATGCATTCTCACAATATCCTGGAAAAAATCCAGTTATTCCTACCACTTAGTCAATGAAGAAAATGAACGTTCGTGAAGAAGCTTTGATAGTTAGATAATTCTCTTTGATCAGGAGGTTCGTGTCTCCTGGCTTTCAAGTCCTGTGCGTGAGAGCTTCTTTCTCTTGGTATTGTCCTAGAAGTTGGCTTCTCATAAATATTTTAATAGGCATTGAGTATGATTTTGTAACTACAAAGATGATTTATTCATTTGGTTAATATTCATTGAGTACCTAGTATGTACCAAGGTCTCTTCTAGAAGCAGTCTGTATGGTAAGGAATAAGGCTGGCAAGGCCTAAATCTTTTTATAAATTTATGATTGTAAAAAACTTTCATGGTGGAAAATGGTATTAAAACTCTTTGTAAATATTTATACAATGGCCACATGCAGTCTGTGCTGTAGGAACATGACGATGTTAACGATGTAAACACGCTTTTCTTCTAGGTTAGTGGATGACAGATGTGTGGTGCACCCGGAGGCGGGAGACCTTGCCAACCCTCCCAAGAAATTCAGAGGTAAGAAATAAATTTTTAACATATTTAAGATATATATATTTATAAAAATATATTTTTATTATGTGGCCAAAGGGCATGGGATCATTTTTTGTCTTAAAATAAATCATGCTAAAACTTTATTCAGTGTGAAACTGTCATATATAAATATGTCCACTGAAAATTTTTTCAAAAATTTCTCCATTGTTTCTCTTCTTTTTTTTATATGTAGAAGGATTTACATTGGAAGAAGAGTTTCAATTTTTGTTTTGCTGGACAGTAGTTTATCTGTTGAAAGGAAATCTTGGTAATTAACTCTGAAAGGCTACTTTTCAAACCAATAAATACAGCCGAATATTTATTTGTGAGACTTATGCTGTAAATGTTAGCGTTTCATGATCAACTCTTCAGTGTAGCTTTGTAAAGTCTGTAGCTGGGTGACAGTGATTTGTTAGCTCAGCTTTTAAAATGTCACTTTGGATGGCATGTAATAACTCATGATTGTCTTAGAACTCCTTTCTAAGTATAATTTTTGTGTTAGCTTGGTAATATATCAACTGAGACATTGGTCATAATAGGAGACCAATTATAACTTGACTGTTATGAAGGAAGGATTAATGGAATCTGCAGAGAATCATAGACAAACTAAAACCAATAATTACAAGCTTCTCAAATCAATTTCATAGTTTGTGTGTACTTACAATAATAAAAATAACTTTGAAGGAGCACTCACTTTGAACACACTGTGTAAGCATTCCTTCTCATAATGGTGAAAAGCAGCTTTCATAGGGGATAAAAATCTGGAGAGAGAGAGTGGAAGGGATTCCCCAGATCCCCAGACCCAAGTCAGGGTGCGCTGCTTCCTGCGCTGGGGAAGGATGTGTTCAACATTTGACAGGTATTTCCCTTGTTTCACTCCTTGTGTAGACACTTTCCATCCACGTCTCATTATAAGAATATATATTTCATTTTATCCAAACTCAGAATGTTGTGGGGGGCACCTGGGTGGCTCAGTTGGTTGAGCATCCCACTTCGGCTCAGGTCGTGATCTCATGGTTCATGGGTTCGAGCCCCGTGTTGGGCTCTGGGCTGACAGTTCAGAGCCTGGAGCCTGCTTCAGATTCTGTGTCTCCCTCTCTCTCTGCCCCTCCCCTGTTTGCACTTTGTATCTCTCTCAAAAATAAATAAACATTAAACTCAGAATGTTGTGGAGAGAGTGACAAAAACAATAGATAATTTTTGAGTTAAATTGGTCACTTTGAATAAGAAATCCAGATTTTTCTCTATGTGGAGATATTAACATAAAACAGGCTGTGGAAGATACACTGCACCATAAAACTACGTACTAGGGACCCTCCCCTAACCCTGGGCAGCAGAGGTGTTCTCTCCACCGTCCTCACTGAGGATGGACTCATGATAAAACTACGCTGAAGGAGAGTCAGCAGTGCGTCAGGTGAGTAGAGTGGTAGCACATTAAAGATAAAAAGAAAATTTTTCAGGGCAAACTGGGACAACAAATCTGTGTTTGTAACAGGAAAAAGCATGGGGTTCAGGTTTTGACTGTACCGCTCACTGGCTGTGTCATTGTAAGTAGGTCACCTAACCGCTTTGAGCCTCAAAGGACATTTGTCATTGGCTGATGGGAGCAGGGGTGGGTAATAACAAGAACAATGCCCACCACACAGAGCTTTCTGAGGCCTAAATCTTTCCAGAGAATAAATGTAAAGTGTTTTAAATCATTACAGAAATGAGAGCTAACTTATAATAGAAAGGCATCATGTATTTCCTTTTAACGTATTTGACTCTGCTCTTAGATTGTAACCTCTTTAGGGACAGGATTCTACTCTTTTCTTTTTGTGTTTTCCAGGCATTTGCCCATACTAGACATCCAAAAAATAGCCATTAGGTGCTTTTGGATGAGACACCCAAACTCTCCCTGGGGCCAAGTGACAAAACTTGGTTCCTGGGACTGCTCCACACTTCACTACCACAAGATTGGATAGTCTTACTCCTCTGTTGGTAAGGGGGTGGGGGATTCCTCTTTTACAGATAACCTTCAGGGTTTGTGGCCACCTTTTTTTTTCTTTTCCTTTTTCCCAGTGAAGTGAATTGTTTTAAAGCATTAAGATTATTTTAGTGTATGTGAAGGAACACCATGGTAACACTCTGTACCCGGTAGGTAATTATATACAGATGCTTGGTGTCATTATTCAGCAGGCGCTGGCTCAAAGTATGAATCACTCAGGTGCTCTAGCCCGCCCCTGGAAGGCTGGCTTTTCCCGTAATCTGATACTTTAGGTCATTGTCCTTACTAGTTTGCTCTTATTTTCTATCTTATTCCATTCATCATTGGAGAAGGAGGGCCCCCGCTTTTTTTATTGGGGATTTAGGGTTTCCTTTTATCTTAAAGCTCTGACTCTTTTCCGATGATTCTTGGAACTCTGTCATGGCAGAGCCGTGGAGGAGAATTCCGAGTTGGGCTTGCCTCTGCCTTGGTCTCCAGACTACTCAGAAGCCACAAGCAGGCCTTGTTGTCCCAGATGTCATGTTTTTCGGCATAACTTGTCCTCTTACAGCTCTTGCATTGCACCGTTCTCTGCCTGTGGTGTATTTCCCTGTGCCCTCTGGCTTTAAAAACCATCGCTTTTTCATAGATTTGCCGCCCAGCATCACCACCCCTGCATTTCCAGACTCCTCTGCCAAGTTTCCAGAGCACCCTCCCTTATTGTTACTTTTTAGATAAGGTGAAGAAACAATAGCATATCACAGTTCCGCTACACCTCAGTTCCTCTCGCCTCAGCCACACAAATGATATTCTGAAATTAATTTGGAAAGATTTTTGTTTTTCACAGTCTGTTATTTGTTCAAGTGAATCATATGGTTTTAGAGCTTCTAGGCAATTAGAAGTTAATCTACTGCAACTCCCCCAGTGTTTGGAATGAGGAGGCAAAGTTCCAAAAAGGTTAAAATGATTCTCTCCAATACACACAATTATACAACGAAATATTCTTTTGACTATGTCACATTGCCTCACATATGAACAGAGGAAGCTGAATTTTAACAAATAACTTCCCAAGGGCTATTTAAAACCTGACTGATAGCTATTTTTTCAGTAGACACCACAGAATCAGACTAATAGTAACAGAAGCACAGTGGCTTTCTCTTGTGAGTGCAAAATTCCTTTCATGGTCAAATATTGTCTATTTTCTTAAAAGATAAACTTTAAACTTTGGAATAAATTCAGAAGTACAGAGGAGTTGTAAAAGCAGCATAGAGAGTTCCCTTTCACCCAGTTTCCCCTTAGGTTAGCATCTTACATCACCAGGGTGCATTTGGTTATGCTAAGAAATTACTATTTGTACATTATTATTGACTAAATTTGAGACTTCCTTTGGATTTCACTAGTTTTTTGGCTACTTTCCTCTCCTTATTCGTGATTGCATTCAAGATCCCACAGGGTATTTAGTTATCATGCTCTTTAGTCTAATCTGGTCTGTGACATTTTCTGTCTTTCCTCATTTTTCATGACCTTGATACTTTTGAAGAATGCTGGCCAGGTATTTTGTAGAATGTCCCTCATTTGGGGTCTGCCTAATGTTTTTGTCATGATTAGACTGGCGTCAAGTTTGAGAAGAATACCACTGAGCTTCACTGCCCTTCTTGCAACATATCAGGGACACAAAATATCAACATGTTTGATCACTGGTCCTGATTTTTTGATATACAATTTAATCCTCCTTTATACTAAATTAATCCTCCTTTATACTAAATTATGGCAATTAATCCTCCTTTATACTATACAATTTAATCCTCCTTTATACTAAATTAATCCTCCTTTATACTAAATTATGGCAATTAATCTTCCTTTATACTAAATTATGGCAATTATTTTTGTTGAATTTATATTCTTTTGATTTTCCTTCTTTTCCCCCTAGTTCCTTTATATACTTCTGTCCCTACCCCTAACCTCTACTCTGTAGTAAGCTCTTCTCTGATGTGGATTTTTCTTAAAGTCTTTGCTCTACTGATACACATACATTTTATTTTGGAAGGAGAAGCTAATATAAATCAGGGCAAAAGAGGCTGTGTGTCCTTTTATTACCATCAGGGTGATAAAATATAGAAGTAATAGAGGGGTGCCTGGGTGGCTCAGTCGGTTAAGTGTCTGACTTCACCTCAGGTCATGATTCCATGGTCTGTGACTTTGAGCCCTGCATCAGGCTCTGTGCTGACAGCTCAGAGCCTGGAGCCTGCTTTGGATTCTGTGTATCCCTCTCACTGCTCCCCACCCTCTCTCTCTCTCTCTCTCTCTCTCTCTCTCAAAGATAAATAAACATTAAAAAAAATTAAAAAAAAAAAAGAAGTAATAGAGAACCCAGGAAGCCACCCCCCCACCCCTCCCCAGAGGGACTGAGGGAAGAGAAGATGGCCCCTTCTTCTGGTTGATTAGATACTCCCCAGGGTTGGCCTTGGCCCATTTGGTCTTGCAATTTTCAGCTCTTGAGATCTGTGGTCATTTGACATGTGACTGTTTCATAATCTACCATGCCTATCAAGTGGACACATCTAGCAAGCAAAAAGTCATTCTGAAGCAGTCAGAATGCTTCCGGAATTAGAGCTAAAATAGAGAAATCTGCTCTGTTGTGCAACACTAATGTAGGTAGTGAAAAATCAGGGACTTGGGAGAAGATTGACAAGATTATTTCTTCAACTCAATTCCTTTTCTTCACATAATTCAAGGAAGTCTCTTTGAAGGCTGGGACTGTCACCTTTTGCCTCCAGTCATGGAGGTTACACACACAAGTGCTTAAGTGAGAAAGCCATCTTGCAAGGAAGTACCTTTGGATTTTTGTGTAGTTGACCATGTCAGCCTTGCGTAACACAGTGATTCACCAGTATGAGCCAGTTTAACGATTGCTGTGTTGGATTTCTTCAGAATTAGGGTTAGTGTAATTACTTGATGATGACTGAAACAATTTCAGATTTGAAATAACATTGGTTGAGCATTTAAACCATGCTACGCTGTGCTTGGGGCTTCCTATGCATGATTATGTGGTAATTACAATAACCCTATAAAGTGGAAATTGTTGCTCTTCCCAGTTTTGCAGTTGACAGAGTCAAGTACAAAGAAGTTATGCCGCTGTCTTAATGTCACTGATTCCAGAGCTGTTTGTTTTGAATCACTATACCATACCGTGTACTGAACTATGCCCTCCTATAAGTTTTAGTTGTTGGTTCTAAAAAGTCACACAGATTAAATCTAATTCCTCTTCCACACAACAGCCCTTTTAAATATTTGTTTAGGGGCGCCTGGGTGGCGCAGTCGGTTAAGCGTCCGGCTTCAGCCAGGTCACGATCTCGCGGTCCGTGAGTTCGAGCCCCGCGTCGGGCTCTGGGCTGATGGCTCAGAGCCTGGAGCCTGTTTCTGATTCTGTGTCTCCCTCTCTCTCTGCCCCTCCCCCATTCATGCTCTGTCTCTCTCTGTCCCAAAAATGAATAAACGTTGAAAAAAAAAATTTTTAAATATTTGTTTAGAATGATCATGTTTCTGCAGATTTTTCCTCCTGCAGGCTTAATTTTTAAAAAATCTTTCGCCTGTGGCCAGTCACAAAGTCTTCAGTGATTTCTCCAGTTTTCATTATACTGTCTTGTTTGTTTTCTGGTTGGGCTTCTATTTGTCGGTGTAATTATTATTTTTTTTTCTTTCTTAAGTGAGTTTTTATTGGTTGTTCTGAGGATCAGTACAGATGATTCAATTTGTACACAATGCTTAATGTATGTACCAAAAATCTAAAAAATCATGTAGTTGTGATTCTTTTCCAAAAGTTATTCCAGTGACCTTCCAGCTTAAAATTTGGAGGCAGATTTTCCTTAGCAGTACATCAAGTACCAATATCTTCAAATGTTGATATGCTGTTGCATTGTTAAGCCCCCTTGATTCACAATTTAATATCATATATACTACATACTCAATGTTCAATCTTGCACAACATATTAACAAAGTTGCTAGGAAATTGGACTACCACCACCAAGATGTTACAGAATGCACAAAATTCTGACAGGGGAGAGCTAAGATCAAGGAAACAATTCTACCAAAAACAACATGGGAATACAAGTAATTTAAAATGTTCAAGACATTAAACGCACGACCGACTCTAAATTGCCTTTTAGTATGTTTGGTATTATAGGATATAAAAACTACCCCATATGTGGAATGTTAAGCTGGCACCTAAGACGATCACAGCCTCCCGTATTTTCTATTTTCTGGTTGTACAACCCCACTATTTTCTGGTTGTACCAAAAAATAAACACCCGGCAAGTGATTTCACCTCTTCAAAAAAAAGCATTTACACTTAAAAAAATGGGATGAGGTGGGATCTCCTCCTTCTTAAAAATGTTTCTAGAGCTACTAAAAAACTTGCATTTACAAAATAACTGATAAAAATATTCCTCTGGGCTGCACAAGAAGGGAGACAGCGAACACCGATAAGACCTGGGATATGATATTAATCAGACTTGGCTTCTTTCTCTCCTGCTTCCTCAGAGGCTGCACTCTCCTCGTTTTCAGTTTCTCCGTTTTCTGCAGGCAAGTCTTCTTTCGTGTCTTGGTGAGCCCCTTCAGCCTGTTTTCCCTTTGCTCCCCCTTTCCCCTTTGTTTGCACTTATTGTCTGAAGATTTATCCTTTCCCCGCTGCCGCCGCCTTTTTCGGCTTCGCTTCCACTTTTGCAGGAGCAGGTTGAGCTGACAACCTCGCCCACCTCCTCTTGGGCTCCTCCTTCCCGCCCCCTCGGCGGAGCTGACCTCCCTCTTGGGCATCCTGGTGGTGAGACTGGCGTGTGCAGGTGCCTGCTGGCTGCCCGTGCCCTGAGCCTTCAGGAAGCCCAGCTGCCTGGCCACCGCCAGAGGTGCTGCAACCCCCCGGTCAGTGTAATTCTTGGTGGTTGTAGAAAGAAGAGAACGTAGTACATTTGGGTGCAGTATTATGAGACTCTTATTTTGGGATACTGTGCTTGTGGCCCAAGAGTCCTGGGCAGGATCCCTAACTCACCTCCAGCTGTTAGTCAACCTAGATTCCTGATGTGTTTTCATTTGCATCTCTAATCCTCATTTTCCTCCTCCTGTGCTGTATAATTGGTACTTTGGTACCAAGCAGAGAATCTGTTACATTTCATCTTATTAGCATTGATTGGCTCATTATTCTAGCCTGCCACTCACTCTGACTCTCTCTCTCTCTCTCTCTCTCTGATCTTAACTCTTATCCAAATTATTTATTCAAACTCCCAGGCTTATGACACCTGGAAATTCGTTAAGTTGGTTCAAGGTAAATGTGTGATCCATGTGTTATTCCAGTATTTTTGAATATCTCTGAGAAGTAGATTAGGAATGTGTAGGTCAGCATCCCTACAAATCAGACCTTGGAAGGCGTGGATGGAGGTAGTCAGTTTGGGAGGTGATCTCTTGCAGCACGGATAATGGAGTGGGGGAGAGTGAGCCTAAAGAAAGAAAAGGCAACAAATTGTTCATGAATGTCCACCACTGTGGCAACCAGAGCTCAGTGCTTCTGGGGTCCTCTGAGACTCCATGGGGACCATGCCTCAGAATCTCCTACCCACGGACAGAAAGTCTGGGGCCAACTTCTATCCTCTGTGGGTTACGGGTTGGCCCTCTTCCACAGCACACTTCTGGGCTGCTCCTCTTTGAAGCTGAGCAAGGTCTCCAAGTATCCGGGAAAGCTCTCATAAAGGAGATGGAGGGGTTCGAGGTTGGAGGCTGCTGGCATGCTGGGAACTGTCCACTGCAGTTGTCAGTGAGCTTGGGCCTGAAGACAGTCACATCACTTGTGCCTGCTCGGAAGTTGCACCTGTTTCCTTACTGGAAAGACCCACAGTTAGACTATAAACTGTATGAGAGTAAATACCATGTTAGCCTTGCATTCTGGGGAATTGCCAAGATCAAGAACAGTGCTTTGCATATTGTCAGTGCTGAATGAATTTTCATTGAATTAATGAATGGAGTTCTAAAAAAAATTATAATTCTTAAAGGCAATATAATTTCAGATGCTTGTTTTGGGGTCTTAACGCTACCCAGCGTGTAGCAAAATTGCTGGCTGATGAGTTGTTTTAAAATAAAACCATGTGCAGCATCTGGATAGCTCAGTCGGTTAAGCCCCTAACTCTTGGTTTTGGCTCAGGTCATGATCTCATGGTTCTGGAGTTCAAGTCCTGCATTTGACTCTGCACTGACAGTGTGGAACCTGCTTGGGATTCTCTCTCTCTGTCCCTCCCCCACTTGTGCACTCTCTCAAAATAAATAAATAAAAACTTTACATAAAATATGTAAAGCAATGTGTAGACCTGTTGTCTTTTTTTTTTTTTTTTTTTTTTTTTTTTTTTACAATTTATTCATTTTTGACAGATAGAGAAAGAAAGAGTGCGAGCAGGGTAAGGGCAGAGAGAGAGGGAGACACAGAATCCGAAGCAGGCTCCAGGCTCTGAACTGTCAGCACAGAGCCTGATGCAGGGCTTGACCGCAAGACCATGACCTGAGCCAAAGTCGGATGCTTAACCAGCTGAGCCACCCAAGCACCCCTATTTTGTTATAGTCTTAAATTCTACTCTAAATTTAAGTTCATTGGTATCAAGTGTGCATTCTAACATATAAATCTGTAGGGTGAATAGCAGAAGATGAAAACTTCTATGTGTATCGAGTGACTTTTTTAGCATTTTATACTTTCCTGCTACACAAAGAAGTTTAGAAAAGTCCAATGGATTTCCAAACCAACATTACATGCTTTATACAAAAAAATCTTTAAAATTCTCTAGTCGAATGTTACTGCTGTGCCGATCATGTGTAATTATGGTATGTCATCATAGTAAGAACCTTCTGCGGCTAATATTAAACTCCAGGAGGCAGTGGAAATTGGATACTAAGTTTACTCTTCTCAGGGAGGTTTCAGAGAAGGCCTAAAGGGTGAAATGAAAAGAGACTGCCTCTTTGCTTCTTCTGTTGGAGCTAGTCAGGGTTGTAAAAGTGTTCGCACTTTAAAATCCTTCAGTCTCTATTGGAGGAATTTGCTGTGGTTCTGAATGGTCAAACCAGATTGCTTTGGAAGCCTCACAAATTGGTATGTAGGGCAGCACTCCCACAATTATTGTGTATCTAAGATATATACGGTACGTGAGCTTTGATATGTGGCTTTATGTTGTGAAGTTTAATTCCCTCCCTTCAGAAGTGAGGGACAGACAATGAACACTTGTAATGTGTGTGTTTAATGGCGTTAGGACCACTGTCTTTCGAGTGGGACTCGCCCACTTGCTAATCGTGTATCGATGGGCCAATTTCCTGTGCTGCTAGCTCTTGTGTAAAAATCTCTCTTCTACTATTGGGTATGCAGTTGGTTGTGTGTCTAACTTCCTTATAAATACTGAATAAATGCCCTTTGTGAGAATTTTAATAGCCACGACTATACTCTAAGAATAGAAAGTCCTAAATGTTGGATTTCTTACCTTTGAGGGCTTAAGGTAGCCTTTATCCATGTTACCTTGTTTAATTCTTAATAGTGCCATTCTACAAACGTGGAAGCCACTCTTCAGAGAAGTAAAGTCACCTGCTCAAGGTCACACAGTTACTAGGCGGTGAGGCAAGTTTCTTTGAAGCTAGTATTCTTCAATACTGTCAGATCTCGGGATATGTTTGGTAGAGATTTATTCAATATCCACTGTGCTCAGTGCAGTGTGTGAACTTGTTGCTACAGTTCAAGCCAGTCAGAAATGAATGCTGCTCTCAAGGAATTTATAATCTAATGAGGGAGATAAGATGTATTGGTAAACAATTATAGCACAAGGTAGAAAGCGATAAAGGCTAAATAAAAAGGTGTGGTGATGGTATTGAAGGAGGATGGAGATTGTAATTTCCTGTTGTGAGAGGTGAGGAAAGCTTCTTAATTAAGATAGCATTTGACTTGTAGGTTAAAAAATGGGTACCCATGGGGGAGGCACATCCAGGTTTTCAGGCTGAGTATGAACCTCTTCATGAAAGTAGTTCCTGGGTGATAATAGTTGGTATGCAAAGCTAAATTGCATGTCTTCTTAAAACAGTGGCGGAATGCTTGGCATTCTTTCAAATATAATGCCGAGATGAAAGCACTAAGCCATTATCCCAGTAAATGTGGTTTTCTAGAAGATAAGCTAATGATAATTACATGTGACCAAGCCTATTGTACTGCCACCCTGGCTGCTGATCACAAACATTTATTTAATTTTTACTCTATATTAGGTAATGTTCGAAATGCTTCACATTCTACTAATCCATTTAATCTTTACACAACCCTAAGAGATAAGTACGATTATTGAAATATTATTACCTGCATGAGTTAGGTAGGTGCTAGGCCAGAAATAAAACAACAGCAGCAGCAACAACACCAAAAACCAATGGCTTATCTAAGATAGAAGTTATTGGAGAAGGCCATGTGAAGACAGAGACAGAGCATGCAGTTACGTTGCTACAAGCCAAGGAATACCTTGGGCCACCAGAAGCTGGAAGAGACAAGACAGTATTATTTCCTAGAGCCCTCAGAGGGAATATGGCTCTGTTGACACCTTGACTTTGGACTTATGGCCTTCAGAACTCCACGAGAATAAATTTCTGTTTTAGCCACCAAGTTTGTAGTCATTTGTTATGGCAACCACAGGAAGCTTATACATATGGCCACATCTTGCCACAAGGAGACTGAGGAATGTGGTGGTTAGTGGGCTGGCCCCATGCCTACCTAAACTCAAGAGTTCTATTACCAAAAGGAAGAAGAGAGGGGTGCCTGGGTGGCTCAGTCAGTTAAGCATCCGACTTCGGCTCAGGTCATGATCTCGCAGTTTGTGAGTTCGAGCCCCGCATCGGGCTCTGTGCTGACAGCTCAGAGCCTGGAGCCTGCTTTGGATTCTGTGTCTCCCACTCTCTGCTCCTCTCCCACTCATGTTTGCACTCTCTCTCTCTCAGAAATAAACATTAAAAAAATTTTTTTTAAAGGAAGAAGAGAATGGGTATTGGGGGTGAGGGCTAATATTCTCTGGCACATCTCATTTTATAGCTGAGGAAATTGAGGTATGGAGAAGTTATGTAACTTGTTCAAGGTTTTCCAATGGAAAGGAAGCAAAGCTTTGATTGAAATCCTGACCCTTCACCATTAACTACATTGCTTTGAAGCCCAAGGGGCTTCAGAAGCACAGAGAAGAGGATTTTAAGTGGCTTAGGAATTCAGAGGAAGAATGGAGGTGAGCTAGAGCTGTGGAAGAATGGGTGGTTGTTAGCTAGCTGGAAAGGAGGGGGTTTGAGGAGAAAGAGGCATTTCTGGCTGAGGTGCAGAGGTGTGCAGCGGCAGGATCCATTTGTGTTTGTGGCTTTTAAGAATGTTTAAAGCTTAGGAGAATGTGGAAGAGTGGCAGAGATGAGCCGGGAGGAAGGTCAGATGCCTCATGGCCTTGTATGTCGCACTGAGGCATTTGATATTTATGTTAAGACAGTGGAGGACTGTCAAAGAATTTTAAGCCAGCCTGAGACGTGATCAGAATTGAAATTTTGAAAGACTCTTCTTTTACATGGGGAGGTTGGAAATACAGGATGGGATATCAACCAGGAGACTGTTAAAATAGTTCAGAAAATTTGATAATGGACTAAGCTAGTAGCTATGGATGGCAAGAAAGAGATGTATTTGACCATATTAGGACTTGATAACCTATCGTATGTGGGAGTGGGGTAGGAGGTGGTGAGGGAGAGCATGTGTCCCAGAATTCTCTGAGGCTTCAGATTTTGGCAGTGTGGTAGATATTAGTAGCATGTATTGAGATGTGGAATACAAAATAAATTACCTGATAGAGGAGGGTAATTATGTAAGTTCTTTCCTTCTTACTTCAAAACACCCACAAACCGAGTGGCTCACACAGCATCCATTTGTTTAACGCATGAATCTGCAGGTTCGTTGGCTGATTCTTTTGTTCTGAGCTGGCATGGCTGGTTTCTGCTGAACTGGCTCATGTATCTGCAGGTATTTGACATCTGGATGGTCCAGAATGGCTTCCTTCACATATCTGCCAGTGGATAGGTTGTTGATGAGGGTGGCTGAACCCCCATCTTATTACCTGGAGAGCCAGTTCAGATTCTTCACCTAGGGATAGTGTGACAACAGCAAGAAAGGGCAAACATCAGTGCTCATCAGTGTTCAAACCTCTGCTTGTGCTACATTTGCTAATGTGATACGGCTAAGTTCAGATGCAAAGAATGGAGACATTGGCTGTGCCTTTTGAGAGGTGGAGGTGCAAAGTCACCTGCAACGGGACACGCATATAGGGATGGGAAGAATGTAGGACCTTTTTGCAGTTTACCACAGTACTGAACTTGGTTCTGGAATCCTTTCTGCCAGAGAGGTAGATTTAGAAGATTGCTGGATATATTGATCTGAAGGCTCAGGAGACAAATCTTGATGGAAAAATAGACATTTGAAATTTATTAAGATATGGATAGCATTTTAAAGCTGTGGGAGTGAAAAGCAAAGAGGACCCTAACTGGAATCTCTGGCAATAGCAACATATAAGGTGCCACAAGAAAACATCACAGTATCGAGAGCCACCATGAAATACCACTATAAAAGTGGCTAAAATTAAAAAAATATACAGAAAATGCCAAGTGTTGACAAGGATACAAATCAACTAGGACTGTTGTACATTGCTGGTGGCGTATAAGACACTACAGCCATTTTGAAGGTTTATTTATTTTTGGGAGAGAGAGAGAGAGAGAGAGAGAATGAATGAATAAGCAGGGCATGGGCAGAGAGAGAAGGGGAGACAGAGAATCCACAGCAGGTCTGTGCTCAGTGGAGAAGGTCAGATGTGGGGCTTGAACTCAACGAACCGCAAGGTCATGATCTGAGCCAAAGTCGGTCGTTTAACCAACTGAGCCAACCAGGCTCGCCTAGCCATTTTGGAAAAGAGTTTGGCAGTTTCTTATAAGGTTAAACGTGTACATACCATATTACCTCCAACTCTTACTCTTGAGTATGAACTAAAAGCAATGACAAATTAAGTTCACACGAAGATTTGTACATGAATGTTTGTAGCAAAAACCGGAAACAATAAAAATGACAACTGGTCTTGGATAACCAATACATGCAATGGTATATCCACATAATGGAACATTACTCAGTAGTAAAAAGGAATGAAGGACTGATATGCCCAACAACACAGATGAATCTCAAAAGTGTTATCTAAGTAAAAGAAGCCAGTTTCAAATGGCTACGTAATATATGACTGCATTAATATGCCATTCTGCAAAAGGCCGAGGCAGGAGGGATGGATTTAGCCAGTTAAAGATAGGATGGACCTGAGGTAGTTAAAAGTTCTGTTGACCCAGAAGTACTCTCTTGACTTCACTGAAAAAAAAAAAAGTCTCCCCATTCAACACTTCTGTGACTTTTTTTTTTTTTTTTTAATCTCTAAGGTTGGCTGTGTGGGAAGATAGAGAAAGACCTTATTCATTCAGAACTCTTTGTCCTTGGTGAGGTCTTCAGATATTCATATGATACAGTATTAATTTGGGGGAAATAAATGATCTTTACGATAATTTATTTTAATCACTTTTATAGGATGTTTGCTCTTCTAAATGATATGGAGGGTTAGAGGTTTTCTACCTGTGCTATACTTACTATAAACTTTGTATTCCTGAAGAAAATAATCCAATTTTATTATTCCAGTGGAGTTCCCTATGGGAAATGCTTTCTTTCTTTCTTTCTTTCTTTCTTTCTTTCTTTCTTTCTTTCTTTCTTTCTTTCTTTCTTTTATGTTTATTTTTGAGAGAGAGACAGAGTGTGGGTGGGGGAGGGACAGAGAGAGAGGGAGACACAGACTCTGAATCAGGCTCCAGGCTCTGAGCTGTCAGCATAGAGCTCAATGAGGGGCTCAAGCTCAGGAACCATGAGATCATGACCAGGTGCTTAAATGACTTGGCCACCCAGGTGCCCCGGGAAATGCTTTCTTTTTATAATGTAGTTTCCAGGAATACATTATGGTAAGAAGCATGGGCTGTTTGTAGAACTGAAACCATGGCCACTCAAAAACTCTTCAGTGAAGTAAATAGTAGTGACTTTTAAACCATTTCTCTTATTTTTCCTCATCTTGTCACGTAGTAGGCATATAGAAAGTCATGTTAAAAAGTCAAATCACTTCAATTTTCTCATGCTCTATAGCATAAAGTATCTACATGTGGGAGAATGTTGTACACATATTTATCAAGTGGAAATATGTGTGAATTAAGATTGTACTTCTATGGTTAATGGTAGGTAGGCCTTGATTCACTCTCTGATGAGTATTAAATAAATTAATAGAAGTTATATTTTGTTTATGAAAGTCTCTGTGTATCTTCACAAAACTCACTAATCATTAACCTATTCAAGCTACTACTCAGATAAAAGATTGATTTGTACATTGTGTATTCAAGTTCAAGTAAACTGCCTTTCCTTCCCAGGTGTTGATTTAGTGAGTGAGCCATTTAAAGATCTTTTCTGATCAGGTGCCGTTGTTTACATTTTGTGGTTTTCAAAGTAAATACAGTAATTTCAGAATAAAGCAAAGAGGTGCTGGCGGGTGGCATTGTTTGTTTTACAAATACTTGGAAGTAGTTTGGAAACTTGGTGTTTTAGAGGATAAAGTAGGTAAAAATCTAAGAAAACAGCCCTCCACAGTAGAGATCCAGCCTCACTTGGCAATGCACCACTCACTCACCCTTGTTCTTCCTGAGCCTTGCTTGCCCTTTTACAACTGGAGACCCTTACAAAGAGAGATACATGCCCTGAAAAGGAAAGTGGTGGGTCGCCAGGAACTCACTGAGGCTTGGTTCTTGTTTAATGTGTTGCTACATGACTGACTGCTGTGTGTGTGCACGTGTGTGTGTGTGTGTGTGTGTGTGTGTGTGTGTGTGTGTGTGAATCTTCCACTGAATGGATTTAGAAGTGGTTAAACTTAAATTCACACAGGCTCTCAAGGGCCATGCGGAACTGGAAGATAATAGGCTTATCTAGAGAGTGTCCTATCTTGAAAGCATAGATAGCTTTCTGTGATAGCATAGATACCTTGAAAGCTTTTAAACTAGCATTTTCTAAATGCTGGAAGTTTCAGCTCCTGTTCAGAAACAGGACTGTGGAACTTGTCCTTTTGAGTCTATATAGATGTATTGCATAAAGCACAAGTGCAGCTATCATTGTTGTAAGAAGCTTCATAGTTATGCAACTTCCTTTCTGATTGTATCTGCGTAATTAAAAACCTGCATGTGGGCAAATATTGGAAGGAAGGGAGTTAAACAAAGTTAATTGTGTGGCAAAGTTGGGAGTTACATTCTGTAATGTTATCATATGAAAGAAAAAATCCCATACACAAATGTCATGTTGAAAAAAAGTGTGATTGTCCAGTGGGAAAATGCAATATTTTGACTTAAGACATTAACAATGGAAGTCCTTTAAGCCCTATTTCTTTCTCACCTTAGTTTCTTTCTATATATTTGGCCAGCATTGTTAGTAAAATTAAAGGCTGGTATCACTATTGGTTGGCTTACACATATGTAAGCCACGAGAACAAGATAGTTCCCTGCTTTCTTCCTAACCCAACAGATGGACAGCACTGTTCTAGAGGCTTCTTTGGATGTATTGTTAGTCCTTCCTTGCCCTCCTAAGTAAAATTTATTAACAACCTGAAATTCAAGATTTCATCATTTAAATAGCCTAGAAACACTTAGTTGAATAAAACCTTTGGGACTTGGAAACTGGTCACTTTTTTCAGAGAAAGCAAAGGCAACCAGGAGCACTTCCTGCATGTGCCCTGTGAGTCGTGCCATCATGGTGTATGGCAACCAGACAAGCTGAAGACAGTCCCCTGTGGTTGACACAGGCCATAAGAGATGGTCAACGCACCGTGTGAATCGGGTATCACAAGAAGTTGAAAGACAAAGGCCTTCTTGTGGTTCTGTAGGTTAGGGGTCCCCCAGATCCTTTCAGGATGGTCTGCAGGATCAAACTTTTTTCATAATGAGGCTACACACTATTTGCCTTTTTCATTCTTACTCTTTCTTGAGTGTGTAGTGGAGTTTTCTGGAAGCTACATGAAGTGTGGTGGTGTCACGTCTTGCTTGGCTAATGACATATGTGTTTGTGTTTTATTGTGTTGTGAGTTGCTCAGTTTTAATTTGTCATATGGTAAATATAGGCAGAAAAAGGAAATCTCTTTGGGGTTCTCCATAATTTTTGAGTGTAAAGAGGTCTCGGTACCAACAAGTTTGAGAACTCTTTGCTAAAAGAACAATCAGGTAGCATAAGTTGGAGTAAATATCACTGAGCTGTGGGAAAGGCATGTGTTAAAAGCAGTGGATCCACAGGGAATAGGCAAGAACTGTGGTCAGGAAAAGTAATTAGAAATGAGGATGCCCGCAGGTGTACCAAAGAGGCAGAACAAAATGAGGGGATGGGAGAAATAGTTATTTTCTGTGAGCTTTTCCAGGTTCAGCTTTGTGTCGCTAGCACTGTGCTTACAGGAGGATAGGCCTGTGATGAATATCTGTGAAAGGGTGAACTTATCAGTATAAAGATGTAGAACCAAATAAAAATTTGAGAAACATATGAGGCGCAGTGTTTATCACAGTAATACTTTTAGTAGAGGGAAGAATATACAAAAGGAGGAAAAAGATTTACACGTCATATGTGTCCTAAGTGGGAATTTAATGTTTTCAAGTAATATTTAATGACATTAGAGGATATGAACTGGGAAAAAGGCTTATTGTGAAACTATATATGTATATATACACAGTTCATATAAATACATTTCTAGTTACCTAAAATATGATATGCCTGTATAAGTGTATATTTTGGTGAATGTATCTGTGTACCTGTCTCTGTAAGGATATACACCAAAATGATAAACATGGTTAACCTTGAGGCATGAAAAGAGGTGGGTTTTTTCCTTTATGCTCTTTAGATTTTTCCAATTTTTTTTCAGTGATCATATATCAGTTTTATATTCAGAAAAACCCAAGTTTAAAAAAAATTTTTTTTAATGTTTATTTATTTTGAGGGAGAGAGAGACAGCATGTGAACAGGGGAGGGTCAGAGAGAGAGGGAGATACAGAATCTGAAGAAGGCTCCAGGCTCTGAGCCAACAGCACAAAGCCCGATGTGGGGCTCGAACTCGTGAACCACGAGATCATGACCTGAGCCAAAATTAGACGCTTAACCAACTGAGCCACCCAGGTGCCCCAGAAAAACCCAAGTTTTTTATACACAAACACACACACACAGTTTTTTAGGCCACTAGGAAAGAAAAAACTAGAGTTTCATATCACGATAGCTTTCTGTCCCAGGCTTAGAACTTTTTAAATTTCTTCACTGGTTATGTGAATTCAAGCAATCACTTCAAAACTGAATCCAACAATAAATGAAAAAAGTCATTCACCGCGATCAAGTGGGATTTATTCCTGGGATACAAGCATGGAATTTACAAATCAATCAGTATGATACATCACATTAACAAGAGAAAGGGTAAAAAACCATATGGTCATTTCAATAGATGCAGAAAAGGCATTTGACAAAGTCCAACATCCATTCATGATAAAAACCCTCAACAAAGTAGGTTTAGAGAGAACACTCCTCAATATAATAAAGGCCATATGTGAAAAACTCACACCCAACATCATACTCAGTGGTGAAAAACTGAGAACTTTCCTCTTAAGATCAGGAATGAGACAAAGATATTCACTGTCACCACTTTTATTCCACATAGTAGTAGAAGTCTAACCAAAGCACTCAGACAGGAAAAAGAAATAAAAGGCATCCAAATTGGTAAGGAAGAAGTAAACTTTCACTATTTGCTGATAATGTGATACTATATATAGAAAACCCTAAAGACTCCACCAAAAAAATACTAGAATTGACAAAAAGAATTCAGTAAAGTAAAAAAATACAAAATCAATGTACAGAAATTCATTGTATTTCTATATACTAATAGTGAAGTAGCAGAAAGAAATTAATAAAACAATCCCATTTATAATTGCATCAAAATAATAAAATACCTAGAAATAAACTTAACCAAAAGGTGAAAGATCTGTACTTTGAAAACTACAAAACACTGATGAAAGAAATGGAAGATGACACAAACAAATAGAAAGATATTCCATGCTCATGGGTTGGAAGAACCACTATTATCAAAATATCATACTACCCAAAGTAATCTACAGATTTAATGCAATCCCTATCAAAATACCAACAGCATTTTTCACAGAACTAGAACAAATCATCTTAAAATTTGTATGGAACCGTAGAAGACCTCAAATAGCCAAAGCAATCTTGAAAAAGATGAATAAAACTAGAGGTATCACAATCTCAAATTTCAAGTTATACTATAAAGCTGTAGTAATCAAAACAGAATGGTACTGGCACAAAGAGAGACACATAGATTAATGGAACAGAATAGAGAGCCCAGAAAAACCCCACAATTATATTGTCAATTAGTCTTCAACAAAGGAGGCAAGAACGTGCAATTGGAAAGAGTCTCTTCAACAAGTGGTGCTGGGAAAACTGGAAAGCTGCATGCAAAAGAATGAAATCGGACCACTTTCTCACACTATACACAAAAATAAACTCCAAATGGATTAAAGACCTAAATGTGAGACCTGAAATCATAAAAATCTTAGAAGAGAGCACAAACAGTAATTTTTCTGGCATCAGCTGTAGTGACATTTTTTCTAGATATATCTCCTGAGGCAAGGGAAACAAAAGCAAAAATAAACTCTTGGGACATCAAAATAGAAAGCTGCAAAGCAAAGGAAATGGTCGACAAAACTAAAAGAGAACCTACTGAATGGGAGAAGATATTGGCAAACAACATATCCAATAAAGGGATATGCCAAAAAATGGGCAGAAGACATAAACAGACATTTTTCCAAAGAAAACATACAGTTGGCCACCAGACACATGAAAAGATGCTCTGCATCACTCATCATTAGGGAAATGAAAATCAAAACCACAATGAGATATCAGCTCACATCTGTTAGAATGGCTAAAATCAAAAACACAAGAAATAACAAGCATTGGTGCAGATGTGGAGAAAAAGGAACTCTCTTTCACTGTTGGTGGGAATGCAAATTGGTGGAGCCATTGTGGAAAAAAAGTACGGAGGTTCCTTAAAAATTAAAAATAGAACCCCCCTATGGCTCAGTAATTGTCCTACTAGGTATTTACTCCAAAAATACACAAACACTGATTCAAAGGGATACAGGCACCCCCTATGTTCATTGCAGCATTATTTATAAATAGTCAAGATGTGGAAGCAACCTAAGTGTCCATTGATAGATGGATGGATAAAGAAGATGTGGTATATGTGTGTATATACATACATATAATAAGATATTATTCAGCCATAAAAAAAGAATGAGATCTTGTCATTTACTGCATGGAGAGAGCTAAAGAATATAATGCTAAGCAAAATAAGTCAGTCAGAGAAAAGTAAATACCATATGATTTCACTCAGGTGTGAAATTTAAGAAACAAAGGAACAAAGGAAAAAAAAGAAAGAGAAAAACCAAGAAACAGATTCTTTTTCTTTTTTGAAGTTTATTTATTTTGAGAGAGAGATGGGGAGAGAGAGAGAGAGAGCGCCCGTGGGAAGGGGTAAGGGGCAGAGAGAAAAATCCCAAGCAGGCTCCATGCTGTCAGCACAGAGCTTAACGTAGGGTTCGATCTCACAAACTGTGAGATTATGACCTGAGTCAAGACTAAGAGTCAGATGCTTAAACCAGCTGAACCACCCAAGTGCCCCATGATTCTTAACTGTAAAGAACAAAGTGATGGTTACCAGAGGGGAGGTGGGTGGGGAGATAGGCGAGATAGGGGATGGAGATTAAAGAGTGCACTTACTTATCATGGTAAAACAAATAAAATAAAATAAAATAAAATAAAATAAAATGATAAAAAAGTGAAAGGACCATGCACAAAAACTAACTCAAAGAGCATCATAGTGTTAAATTAAACTTTTAGAGGCAAACATAGGAGTAAACTTTTGTGACCTCGGGTTATTTACTGATTTCTTAGTTATTGCACCAAAAGCACAAGCAACAAAAGAAAAAAATAAACTGGACTTCATCAAAATTAGAAACTTTTGTGCCTCAAAGGACAATCAAGGAAGTGAAAAGACAACTCACAGCCTGGGAGAAAATGTTTGCACATCGTGTATCTGAAAAGGGACTTGTGTGTAGAATATATAAAGAACTCTTTCAACTCAATAATAAAAAGATAAATAACCCAATTAAAAAATAGACAAAGAATCTGAATAGATATTTCTTCAAAAAAAAAAAAGGTTTAAAAATGGTCAGAAGCACAGGAAAAGATGCTAAACATCATTAATCATCAGGGAAATGCAAATAAAACCCACAAGTATCAGTTCACACTTGCAAGGATGGCTGTAATAAAAAATGCAGATAATAACATGTGCTGGTGAGGATGTGGAGATATTTGAACCCTCATACACTGCTGGTGGGAATATGAAATGGTGCCTGACTTTGGAAAACAATCCAGAAATTCCCCAGAAATCTAAAATAGAGTTACTATGTGACCTAGCCAAACCCTCTACCGTCTATCATCTACCACCTAGGTATATGCCCAAGAGACATGACAACATGTCCACATAAAAAACTTGCACACCAATGTTCGTAGCAGCATTATTTATAATAGCTCAAAGTGGAAACAACCCAAATGCCCATCAAGTGATGAATGGGTAAACACAACATGATATATCCCTTTAGTGGAACATTATTTAGCCATAAATGTAATGAAGTACTTATCCATGTTATAACATGGGTCAATTTTGAAAGCATTATGCTAAATGAAATAAACCAGTCACAAAAGAACACATACTGTAGCATTCTATTTATATGAAATGTCTAGAATAGGACGAATATGTAGAGACAGGAAGTAGATCACTGATTGCCTAGGAATAGGGGAAGAGGACATAAGGTTGATGGTGTTGAGTGCAAGATTACTTCTTGAGGTGATAAAAATGTTCTAAAATTAGTTTATGGGGATGTTAACCCAACTTTATGAATATACCAAAACCACTGAATTACAGACTTTAAAGGAATGAACTTAATGGTATGTAAATTATATATCAATAAAACTGTTATAAAGGCAAATGGTATGGAGTCAACCTGTGATAAAGTGCTAAAACTCACAAATAATTACCAAGTTGAAACAACTTGGTGTACCATTATGTCTGTCTAGTCAGCCAAAATATGTAAAAATTACAAGCTCTAAGAAAGGCTATGTACGAAAAAGAGAGAGGAGCTTTGTGGAAATAGGCACTGAAGGAGAATGTATAAAGTGATGCAGACTTTCTGAAACACTGTCAAATGAACCAGATATACTTTATAAGGCTTTGCCAAGGGAGGAGAATAGGGAATAACCAGGAAGCAAAGAGTTCTGATCTTAAATGTTAAATAATAAAGTACCATCTCTACCTGCTCATGAATGAGTACAAGTTCAATGATGAACTATCTCATAAAAAGTATTACCAACTCATAAAATGTATAATTAATGTAACTTTGTTGAGTCTGTACAGGATGGGGAAAATTTGAAGCCAATTTTGATGTATGTCCCATAGAAGATACTGGCTATTTTGTTGCATTTTCACACAAAATTCTTGGGTATTGCTTAAGTTCCACTTACATAAAAATTGTTGCAGGTTAGTTCAGTCAGTTTCCTTATGGTCTGATTTGACAGCAGATCTAGATGGAAAGGCACGATAATCTTAGTCAAAACTTCTGTTCCCCTTGGGTCTTAAGAGTAGTCCAGAAGTGGCCAAAGAATTTGCAGAAAAAATTTAAAATGATACTCCTCATGATAGCTACAAAGGAAAAACAGTATGCAGCAATTTAGGAATGGGTTAGTAAATGGTGAAATGTCAACGTCATTGCAAAGAAATAGGTGTACTTTTCAATACATGTTCATGGGTATACATTTCCCCTACTAAAGTAAAAGCTTTACAAAGAGAGAAAGTATAACTGTGTTGTTCGTCTTTCATCCCTAGCAAATATCTTAGTGCTTGGCATATACTGGGTACTCAGTAACTGACTAATATGTAAGTCTGGAATACTTTATTTTTTGTTAATAGTTTTTCTATATGTGTGAAGTAGTTCATCATTAAAAATTAAAAGCAAAGCAAAAAACAATGTGCCTACCCTTATTGTTACTATGTAACATTTTGTTTTGAATAAGGATTCAAAGAGGATACATTGCCTTATGTTTTGAAATATTTTCCTTTATGTTTGTTAGTAGATCTCAAGTAAAAAAAAGTGTTAGTATTATGGGAAAAATAAGAGCCACACATCCTTTCTGTCATCCTAGAATATTAGCGGCTACTATTTGGTGCAGATCTTTGCTGTTCAGTCAGAGTATCCCAATCCAGAATCCACAATCTAGGGCCCATGATTAGTTTTTCTGCTTTCTGTTGGAAGGGCCGATTGATTGTGTTAGGATCATTTTACTGTTGAAACAAATGTTCCTGAGGAGGAAGAAAGCAAGAGGACAAAGGTAACTGCTTCTCCTACTTGATAATTATCACTTGTTGGAGAAGCAGAAAGGAAAGGAGAAAGACAGGAGCTGCCAGTCTTAGACTGGCCATCACTTTTCCTCCTGTTTGTCTCCCACCTGCAGTTGTTTTTGCCACACTTTGGGCTTTGCCACCTACAAAGGACTCACTTCAGACCCTGGGAACGTTTTCCAAGGACTGTTTAAGCTAATTCCATTTTTCTTAAGGCTTAAGAGGTTTATGTTCTGCTTTTTTCATTTAATTTTATGAGTATTTCCCATATTGCTGGAAATTCTTAGAAGTATCATTTATCTTTGAAGTCACCATATCCTTACTTAAAAAAAAAAACAAAAAACTTCTATTGTGAAGTAAAGCATACATTCAAAAATGTAATGTATATACCTTTTTGTGTATATATATAGATACATGTGTGTGTATTAGGATATAAATTATATAGATATAGTAATAGAACTAACTGGGCAGAGTCCCCAAAGTAGCCCTGCTCTTTTTTTTTTTAATAGATACCATTTTCAGAGCAGTTTTAGCTTCATAGCAAAATTGAAAGCAAAGTACAGAGATGTCCCACATATGCATATCCTCCCCCATTGTCAACACCCGCTACCAAGAGTGATACATTTATTACAATTCATGAACCTACATTGACACATCATTATCACAAGGTCCACACTTTACACTAAGGTTCACTGTTGCTGGTGTGTGTTCTTTATACATTTATATACAAATGTATAAATGTGTATCTACCAGTATAGTATCACACAGAGTAGTTTCAGTGCCCTAAAAATCTTCTGTGCTCCACCTGTTCATCCTTCCCTCCTTTCTAATCCATCAACCCCTGATACTTTTCCACCTAGTTTTATTGAGATATAATTGACACACAACATTGTATTAGTTTAAGGTGTACAATATAATGAACTGATATAAATATGTATATATATCTAAACAAATTAGTATGTGTGTGTGTGTGTGTGTGTGTGTGTGTGTGTGTGTATAACTAATTAGTTTAGTTAACATCCATTACCTCACAGAGTTACAATTTTTTTTTTCTTATGGTGAGACCTTTTTTTTTTTTTTTAAGATTTTATTGTTTTAGGTAATCTCGACATCCAAAGTGGGGTTCGAACTTATAACCCTGAGATCAAGGGTCACGTACTCCACCAACTGAGACAGTCAGGTGTCCCTCTTGTGATGAGAACCTTTTTTTAAAATAATTTTTTAAAAAATTTATTTATTTTTAGAGAGGCAGAGAGAGAGTGAGCAGGGGTGGGTCAGAGAGAGTGAGGGAGAGAGAAAATCACAAGCAGATTCTGCAGGGTCAGTGCAGAGCCTGATGTGGGGCTTGAAGCCACGATCTGAAACCAGATCATGACCTGAGCCGAAATCAAGAGTCATATGCTTAACTGACTGAGCCACGAGGCACCCCATGATGAGAACTTTTAAGATTTACTTTTTTAACAACTTTCAAAAATACAATGGAGTATTGTTAACTTTGGTCATCATGCTGTACATTACACTTACAGAACTTATTTATCTTATAACTGGAAGTTTGTACCTGTATTCTCCTTTCCCCCATGCCCCTAACCCAGCCACCACTAATCTGTTTTTTGTTTCTGTGGGCTCAAGTTTTTTAGATTCCACATGTAAGTGAGATCATACAGCATTTGTTTTTCTCTGGCTGATTTACTTCACTTAGTGTAATGTCCTCAAGGTCCATCCTTGCTATCACAAATGGCAAGATTTCCTTCCTTTTTAATGGCTGAATAATATTCCATTATGCTCCATTTAAATAATACTCCATTGTATGTGATATATACCACATTTTTAATCCATTCATCTGTTGACAGACACGTAGGTTGTTTCCATTTCTTGAATATTATAAATAGTGCAGTGCCTGGTAGTGCAGATATCTCTTAAAGATAGTGATTTTGTTTCCTACACATATATATCCAGAAGTGGGATTGCTGGATCACAAATGGTAGTTCTATTTTTAATTTTTTGAGGTACCGACACACTGTTTTACAGAGTAGCTGCACCACTTTACATTCCCAGCAATGGTGCACAGTGGTTCCCTTATCTCAACATCCTCACCAGCACTTGTCATTGTGTTTTTGATGATAGCCATTCTAACAGGTGTGAGGTGATATCTCGCTGTGGTTTTGATTTGCATTTCCCTGATGACTAGTGATGTGGAGCACCTTTTCATGTACCTGCTGGCCATTCACATGTCTTCTGTGGGAAAATGTCTATTCAGATTCTCTGCTCATTTTTTAATCAGGTTGATTTTTTTCTCTTTATTTTTGCTATGGAGTTATATGAGTTTTTTAAATATACTTCGGATATTAATCTCTTGTCAGATATGTGATTTGCAAATTTTTCTCTCATTCTAGCCTTTTATCCTTTACTTTTTCCAGTTTTGCCTTTTCCAGAATGCCATGTAATTGAAATCGTGCAGTATATAGCCTTTTCAGACTGACTTCTTTTGCTTTAGTATGTCTGCATTTAAGGTTCCTCCATGTCTTTACATGGCTTGAGGGCTTGTTTCTTTTTAGTGCTGAATAATAGTCCATTGTCTGGATGTCCCAGTTTCTTTATCCATTCATCTACTGAAGGACATATTGGTTACTTCTAAATGTTGGCAATTAATGAACAGAGCTGCCATAGACAGGGTGCAGGTTTTATGTGGGCAAAGATTTTTGGCTCATCTGGGTAAATACCAAGGAGCATGATTTCTGGATCAGATGTTGAGAGTACATTTAGTTTTGGAAGAAACCACCAGATGGTCTTTCAAAGTCGCTGTGCTGTTTTGCATTCTCACCAGCAATGAATGAAGAGTTCCTGTTGCTCCACAGTCTTGCCAGCATTGGATTTTGGGTGTTTTCATAGGCGTGTAGTTGTATCTCGTTGTTTTAATTTGCACTTCCTTAATTTCATAAAATGTTGACCATCCTTTCATTTGGTTATAATGTGAATCTTTTTTGGTGAGGTGTCTGTTTAGGTCTTTTGCCCAGTTTTTAATTGGGTTGTTTGCTTTCTTATTGTTGAGTTTTATGAGTTCTTTGTGTACTTTGGATGGTAGTCCCTTATCAGACATGCTTTTTTTTTTTTTTTTTTTTTTTTTGCAATACTTTCTCTTACTCTGTAGTTTGTCTCCCATTCTCCTGACAGTATCTTTTGCAGAGCAGAAGTTTTTATTTATTAAAAAAATTTTTTTAATGTTTATTTATTTTTGAGACAGAGAGAGACAGAGCATGAACAGGGGAGGGGCAGAGAGAGAGAGGGAGACACAGAATCCGAAGCAGGCTCCAGGCTCTGAGCCGTCAGCACAGAGCCCGACGCGGGGCTCGAACTCACGGACCGTGAGATCATGACCTGAGCCGAAGTCGGACGCTTAACCAACTGAGCCACCCAGGCACCCCTATCAGATGTTATTCTTCTTTCTTTTTTTTTTTTTAAACGTTTATTTATTTTTGAGACAGAGAGAGAGAGAGCATGAACGGGGGAGGGTCAGAGAGAGAGGGAGACACAGAATCCGAAACAGGCTCCAGGCTCTGAGCTGTCAGCACAGAGCCCGACGCGGGGCTCGAACTCACAGACTGTGAGATCATGACCTGAGCCGAAGTCGGACGCTTAACCGACTGAGCCACCCAGGCGCCCCAGAAGTTTTTATTTTCATGAATTTTGGCTTATCAATTCTTTGTTTCATGGATTGTGCCTTTGGTATTGTACCTAAAAAGTTATCACTTATCACTATACCCAATGTCATCTGAGTTTTCTCCTATACTGTCTTCTAGGAGTTTTAAAGTTTTGCGTTTTACATTTAGGTCTGTGTTCCATTTTTGTGAAGGGTGTAACTTTTGTGAAGGATGTAGAGTCTGTGTCTAGATGTTTTCCCCCGGCATGTGGATCTTCCAGCACCATTTGTTGAAAAGACTGTCTTTTCTCCTTGTATTGCTTCTGTTCCCTTGTCAAAGATACAATGGACTGTAATCATGTGGGTCCATTTCTGGGCTTTCTAGTTTGTTCCATTGATCAATTTTTCTTTTTCTTTTTAAAATTTGTTTTGTTATGTTTATTTCTTTTGAGAGAGAGAGAGAGAGTGTGTGTGTGAGCAGGGGAGGGGCAGAGAGAGAGGTAGACACAGAATCAGAAGCAGGCTCCAGGCTCTGAGCTGTCAGCACAGAGCCCGATGGGGCTCGAACTCACAAGCGTGAGATCGTGACCTGAGCCGAAGTCGGACGCCCAACCACCTGAGCCACCCAGATGCCCCCATTGATCGATTTTTCTGTTTTTCACGAATATACTGTCTTGATTATGTAGTTTTATAATAAGTCTTGAAAGTTGGTTAGCCCCTATTTTTTTTTCACTAAGGACAAATTGAGCTGAAGGAGGGAAGGTAGACACCAAAATTTCACCTTTTGTATAGTAGAGGCTAGGTATGGAGGTTAGGCTTTAAATATTTTGGCCCAGTGGGCGTGCCAATTCTGAATTTAGAATCAGGCAGAACTCTCTACCCAGTCAGAGGCAGCATTCAGGTAATCAGGAAGCCTCTTTGCTTCCCCAGGCACATGTAAACACAAGGGTGGAAAAATGCCACAGTTTCACTGTCCAACTTGGAAGCAGTCCAAGTGGGGAGGACAGTCTTCGCTAATGGCGCTATTAGAAAAACAGCAATACCAGTGCTCTGCAGCCAGTTTAAGAACTAGAACGTACCATTACCTCAGAAACTCCCTTTGTGCCCCTGACTTTACTGTGCCCCCTTTTTTTCTCCCTCAAAGGCAACTGCTCTCCTGACTTCTGTGTTAACCATTCCTGCTCTTTTGTCCTGTTATTTATGATGTATGCATGCATTTCTGAGTTAAATGTACATGTCTCGTTGTTTTCTGGGTCCATGAACTTGGATGTAAAAACTTTACATGTTTATGTTCACTTGCCTTTTTTTGTCATGAGTTGCATTATTTTTGCTGGTTCATTGCCTTTAATTATGAGTGGAGGTAATCAAACATTAGTCTGAGAAAACGCCCAAGGGCTTTACTAGATTGCCAGAGGCCCATGGCACATTCTTGCTCGGGTATTTCCCTAGGAGTAGGATTGCCGGATCTCAGAAAACATGCTTTTACACCATTGCTAGGAAACTGGCAGACTCTACATTCTGTTCTTTGTCACCCAGATTCCTCATCTATCACAGAACACAGATAATGTGAGTGACTGTTTTCTCAGTTCTCTAAAAGATGGGATGTAATTAGTCCGTTCTAGATGCAGAGGAGAGAGGTTAAAGTGTTATATACGATGAATTCCTTAGAGTGCTAGGGCTCACTTCTCTCCTGGAACCGCAGTTTTGGCATTCCGTTTTTGATGGGCATCTTCTTTTTCCTGCGTTGGTGTAATGTAGTCAGACTAATTGAAGGTTTGACCCTGGCTCTGCCACTTACTGGGAACGTGACTTTGGGGTTTACTTAATCCCACTCTGTCTCACTATACACCCTGTAAAATGATGGTGATATAGACATCCTGGGGTTATTAGAAAATTAAATAAAATTGTTTGTGTAAAGTAACTAGCATGGTTACTGGCAAAGGTGGGATCACGGAGGGTTGTTTTCTTCCTCACCTCATCCCCTATATTATAAGGAAATCAGAGATGCAGATATTAAGATAAAGTCAAGATTGCCTTCTTTTCTTCTTTGAGATGCTGACAATTAATTTCATATTTGATATTTCGATGTAACCATGTTTGATTCTGGTGACTTCCATCTTGTTATGGGTTTCCTTAGCTCAGACTTTGTGTGGGCTTGGTGGAAGTTAACAGTAGCAGAGATTAACAGTAATCTCGGGCAGCTCTAGAAAAGATGGTGTGGAAGTCACATACTTTGCCCCTGGGCTTGCCAAAAGCTGCTGTTCCCGTGCCTTGTGCACTGTCCTTTAGCCTTGCTTCACCACCTGTAATTATGCACTAGTCTTTGGAGGCATTGTTCTCACCTTTCATTAGGTTGCTTGTGTGTGCCAACTCATAGTATCAGTAATTTTGTACTTCATTTGTCTAGATTTGCTTGATGTTTGCAAAGCTAGTGTAATTTCCTTAGGTAAGATATAATTTACAACAGAATGGCACCTCACGATTTAAATAGCAGCTGTTGAGGGAAGGCAGACAGTTACAAACTACTGTTTCTGTCCCTTTGACAAAGAGCTGTGCTGTGATGAAATGAATAATGTATTTTAGAACATACCTGGGTTTGCTACTGTGTCTTGATTTTACACGGACAAAAGGTAAAAAAACCATTTGAATTTGTTTTCAAATGTAACACAAGTTAGATTTCTGTGAGGGGATTTTGAAAGAATATCTGTCTTGTCACTAAGAGAAGGACGTTCTTTCTGCTAGTTCAGGTAATGGATGTGGCCCATTACCTACTTCTTAGGATGGGTATTTCATTCAAAAGGTGAGAATTTATATGCCTGCATCATTCGTTGACTTGTAAAGTATTTACTGAACCTTTTTAAGTATTAGGTACTTTGATAGACATTGGAGATGTTATTACAAAATAATACAGATACTGTTTCTGCCTTCATGGTGCAAATGGCCTACGATGCCCAGAGTTTAAGTCTGGCCTCTGAGCCTCGATCCCAGAGAAGACCATGTGTTGAGTTGGAGGTGGTCCATAGAGTATCAATAACCTGTTGTTGGAAAAACTATAGATTTTGTAAATATTTCCTTTGATATTTTCCTTGGCATTTAATAAGAAAGTTAAAAAGAATGTTGACTGAGGGGTGCCTGGGTGACTCAGTCAGTTAAGCGTCCAACTTCGGCTCAGGTCATGATCTCGTGGCTTGTGAGTTTGAGCCCCACATCAGGCTCTGTGCCGACAGCTCGGAGCCTGAGCCTGCTTCGAATTCTGTGTCTCCCTCTCTCTCTGCCCCTCTCCCACTCATGCTGTGTGTCTCTCTCAAAAATAAATAAACCTAAAAAAAAATGTTGGCTGATTTCATGTGAGCTCAGGAGAATATAGAAGATCCGTGTGTCCAGTTCAAAAGATGGGTATGTAGGTTCAGTGGAACCCGAAACTCAAAAGGATAGTCCAGCTACTGGATCAGATATCCTGCTATACCTGGAGCTCTTCTTCACAGTCTGGTCTGTGAGGACTTAGACATCCTCTTTTCCAGCAAGAGGCTTTATATTCTGGACTTGTGTCTTTTAACAGAAACGTTACAGAGCTGGATTTTTTAAGAGCCATTGTGGCTAGAAAGACTGGGAAAAGGCTAGTGTTAAGGTGGGGAATCCTTTTTTCTTCATTAAGGGTAATTGATCTGGACAAATTAATCAAGTAAGGGCTAATTGCAAGGCAAAAACAACAAGCAAAGGGGGGAATATAATGTGGACTAACGTTAGTAATCATCTATTATGTACTAGATGGTATTTGGTTACTTCTAAATTTTCATGGTCAATTTATGTATATTTTTTAATTTTTTAAAAAAAAAATTTTTTTTTCAACGTTTATTTTTTTGGGGACAGAGAGAGACAGAGCATGAACGGGGGAGGGGCAGAGAGAGAGGGAGACACAGAATCGGAAACAGGCTCCAGGCTCTGAGCCATCAGCCCAGAGCCTGACGTGGGGCTCGAACTCACGGACCGTGAGATCATGACCTGAGCCGAAGTCGGACGCTTAACCGACTGCGCCACCCAGGCGCCCCTATTTTTTAATTTTTTTTAATGTTTATTTGAGAGACAGAGAGAGAGCAAATGCGGGGGTGGGGGGAGGGAGACAGAGACAGAGACACGGAATCCGAAGCAGGCTTCAGCTCTGAGCTGTCAGCACAGAGCCCAATGTGGGCTCGAACTCACAAACTGTGCATGAGGTCATGACATGAGCCAAAGTCAGATGTTTAACCGACTGAGCCACCCAGGTGCCTGCATGTTTTTTTTTACAAAAATTTAATGTTTATTTATTTTTGAGAGAGAGAGAGAGTGGTCAGCTGGTATTTTTAAATTGAGAAAAGAAGGTATCAATGTATATTTATGGATATTTAAAATATAGATTTACATATTGTGTGTAGTTAATGAAGAAAGAAGATGAGAAGTGGGAGATAAAAAGTAAGGAAGGTAGGAAGAGGATGAAGAAAAGACTGGCTCTCCATGACGTAAGGAAAGAGATGGAACAGAAAGCCATATGGAAGGGAAAGGAGACAATAGGAGAGGTTCTCACCTGGGCTGTTAATTTGGGCAGTTTTATTCAGAATCAAAGTTTAGTAACTGCCATTGTCCTTTGGATTCTGATTAAGACACAAGCCATTATTCTTAATACTTCCAGAACTGTCTTTGAATTTCTACAAATTCTCAAGTAGGAGAGTCTAAGCAGCCAGCTCCTACCCTCACTTTCCCATCTTCCACATTCCAAAGAAGTATTTAAAAATTTTTTTTAATGTTTATTATTTTTGAGAGAGAGAGAGAGAGAGAGAGAGAGAGAGAGCAAGTAGGGAAGGTTCAGAGAGACGGAGACACAGAATCTGAAGCAGGCTCCAGGCTCCGAGCTGTCAGCACAGAGCCCAACATGGGGCTGGAACCCGTGAACTGTGAGATCATAACCCGAGCTGAAGTCGGATGCTTAACCGACTGAGCCACCCAGGCACCCCTCAAAGAAGTATTTTTTTTAAGGACTCTACCTAAAGCATTATCACAACATAGTGTACTTCCTGAGGGTCTCATAAAATCAGAGATGAATTTGGATCAGATAGAGAAAGAAGAACAGTTGAATTAAAGAAACATTTTCATGTATTTGAAAAGTTATTATGCATATAATAACTAGTCACTATCTCAAATAAGGATGGAATAGGAGAAAGTAGCTTAGCCATTGTAGGCAAAAAGCACTTTATTACTAAAAAAAGAGTGCTGCTGAAATTAAAATGAGTTTTTAGATGTCTAAATTGAAATCTTTTAAACTATTTTTAAAAAGGAGACTATTCACCCATCGTAGTTAATTATTAATCCTGCTTATGCCTCCAGACTGTTAAAAGGTAAACTGAGGCACATTAAAAATTTGAAGTTTATATGGGCAAATATCAATTGGAATTGGGCAGTAGTAACCCAGGAGTGTTCCAACGACAGAAGCTAGGGGTGAGGTTTTTATAGAGAAGGTGCAGAAGGAAAGCAATGATTTGATTGTTTAATATTTTACAGTGTTGTGCAATTTGGGAAAGCCTGGTTGGCTGTTTGTGATTGGTTTCACTTTCTTGGATTCCCAGGCATTGACTCTGACTTGGGTTTTGGTTTGTTTCTGTAGGCTACCAAGACACTGGAGCCCACTCAGTCTCATGGCCTCCCTGTCTATGTCAAGACTATAGACACATAACTCTGTAATTCAGTGGGATTATGCATGTGGTAAAAATAATTTCATGTCTGGCTTTAAAATCATGTTATTTTGTAGTGTTGGTTTAGGACCTTTAGAGCTTCTAGTATAAGATGATGCTTTTGATATTTCACACTCAGCTTATTTGAGCTGATGGGAGTTTGTTGTTAGAGCGTGTAATAGAGAAGCGAGGGACCACGTGAATCAGTCTAGGTCACCACCACCTGTGCCTCATGGCTGCAACCTTGTCTATAGTAGCTTGAAATTAGTCCTCATGATGCCAGTGACTGTGGGAAGTGTCCCCTCAGAAGTGGGTGTCTGTTGCTCTGAATTCTAGGGCAGTGGTCTCTCAACAGTTTGATCGTATGCCGCATCAGAAAAAAGTGAGTGTAATGGATCTGTGTTGACTTATAGATTATGTGTTTATTACTCTAATACAGATTTGTATATACTATTGAACCTACACAAAAATAAAATTTAAAATAGAAGATAAAAAAATGTAAATTTTATTTCTAGCATTTTCTTCCACACTCTACTACTCTCTTTGGGTGATCTTCTGGAATGTGCATACCATTTCTGGAACCTTCTGCTCTGGTGTTTAGCCATTAAGATGACTCAGCTACTTTCGTAGCCTGGAAGATAGTAACTAGCTGCATGATCTTGAGCAGATATCCAAACTTAACTTATTTGTAAAGTGGGGAGTGATTATAGCGGTCTCATAGAATTGCTTTGGAGATTAAAGGCAACAAGGTATCTAAAGTTGTTAGCGCAGTGTCTGAAATATTAACTACTTTTCTTGATGTCATTGACAAGTTGTTTTTCCATTTGTGTCTTACCTCTTCTGTTCATTCATGACTACCTATCAACTTTCCTTTTGCCTCAGGATTTTTGCTTACTGCGTTCACTCTGTGTGTTTCTGCTGGCTTTCTTCTCTCATGTGCAGAGAGAGGATCTGTTTGGGCTCATTGTTTATAACCACACGTCCCATTTTTTTTGGAGGCAATTCTGGTTTTCACCTATTGTCCCAGTGTAATTACAGGGGTTCTTTTAACTTTAAAGTGTCCTGGTTTGGAAATAAAATAAAACACATGGTCACCCTATTTATTAATCAGTCACCATCAAGTATAGTGGACCTCTGTGAGGCAGATCTCTTAAACGAAGGCCACCTAGTTGGCACTGTACAGCCTAGAGATGGTTCTCTTCAGATGAGGTGTAAATCTCTAGTTTACCCTAGATGTTACCCAAAGAGAAGGGTTCCATAATTTACTGTCTATGAGGAGATGACAAGGGGAGTGGTGAATGTGACATACCCTTAGAGAGATGTCTAGTGTCAGAGTTAACTCTAAATATATTTAAGGATATATTACTTTATGGAAGGGCAGGGATGTTGGAGTCTGTAGCCATGATGACTGTCTACCCAGATTGCAAAATGAAAATCAAGCATTTATTGGGTATTGAGCTTGGAAATCTAACTGTGCAACCTAAAGCTCAACATTATGGTAAATATTTTCCAAACTGAGATTAAGTTCTTTTGATATGGAATGAAACGTGCTACTATTATGTAAGGTCACTCTCAAGTTCATAATAGGAGTTAGAAATAGGTTATCTTATTCTTCACCAGGCTCTCTAGGAGGAGCAGGATCGTTTCTTGTTTTCTAATGGTTCATGTTGTCTGGCTCCATATTTTACCCCTGTTGGACATCCAGCAGGTATTAATTAGCAATTGTGAAGGTTATTCTAGCAGTGCAGGGTGGGGGAGAAGATACATGATTAATAAATTATGTACATCTTGGGGTGCTTGGGTGGCTCAGTTGGTTGAGCATCTGACTTTAGCTCAGGTCATGATCTCGTGGCTGGTGAGTTTGAGCCCTGCATCGGGCTCTGTGCTGACAGCTCAGAGTCTGGAGCCTGCTTCAGATCCTGTGTCTCCCTCTCTCTGTGCCCCTTCTCGGCTCACACTCTGTCTCTCTTTCTCTCTCTCTCTAAAATAAACATTAAAAAAATAAATTATGTACATCTTCATCTTCAAGTGATTCCTATAACTGTGTTTCTGAGTCATAGTACTTAAAATGATTAGTGATTTAGGGAGTCATAGAGGACAGATGTCATAATAAAGAAAATGAGATTTTTGGTGTTTATTCCTTCTTCGATGACATATATGGGAATTGATAACATACGAAGCTGATGGACAAATTAACTTTGGCATTCCCTGAGATCTGTAGGCTTGGTTTCCAAAAATGAACATAATACTTGGCTGTGATTCTTAGAATCCTTAAAATCCTGGTACAATATTTAAAAGCAAGGGCCTTTATTTTCTCTCATAGAATCAAGAGCAGGCCGTGAATGTAGTGGGACGTCATCAGTATCTCATTGTTTCTCCAGGAGGAAAAAAAAAAAAAACAGGGATTGTAACTGTGTGATTACTACACTTAGAAAATCTGTTATGACTAAAATATGGCTCTAATTCAGATTTTTCCACCCATGCTTGACATCTTAAATAACGAAATAAACAGTAACTTTTCCTTCAGAAATCGTTATGCATACTATGCCTGAATGATCGCTGCTTTGGATCACAGTCCATTGTTAATTTCCTGACCAGGACATTTATAAGTCAATGCCAGCTAGTCATGAGTTCAGTTTCTTCCTCAAGTTTCCTATCTTTAAACTGAGAAGTAGACATAATTACCCATAAAAACCTTATAGGGAATCAAGCTAATACTGTTGGAGAAGGGCTGGGGTTATGTGAGTGCTGTGTGATACCTTACAGTCAGATCCCAGCAATGAATTTCACTTCTTTTTGTACCTCAACATATACTTAAAAGAATGAATTTCCCAGGTTTTGCCCCTTCCCTTCACATTCCCTTACTTCCATTTTTTTTGAATTTCATCTGTTCCTGTGGTTTAAATAATTATCTTTGTGCTAATAGCGTCTAAAATTTGTATTTTGAGCTACTTACGATTTTCCCGGCCTATGCAGTGACTCATCACACATGGATTTCCTGAGGAAAATGATATTTTAGAATCTCAAGCATTCTTTTGCAATTTAAAAAATAACTTACCCAAATATCAAGGAATGACCATCATTATTACCACTAAAATTAAAAGGAAGGTCTTCTTTCCTGTGGAAAATGGGACACCCCAGTGGATATGTTCTGCAGGCAGTTTGGAAATCATGCTACTGAAGTTTTAGTGAGAAGATGGTTTGGAGATAATACATCTAAAATTCAGGTAGGAACAAATGCGAAAACAATGAGAAATGATGATCTCTTTGTAATATTATAGCATTAATTGAGTGTTTTAATTAGGGAAGGCTTCCCATAGAAGGTGCTTTCTTCAGCGACTCGAACTGGTGGAAAGCTGATACACTGAATTATTCAGATGATAGACTAACACACATAAGTCTCTTATGAAGGCAAAAGAAGCTATGGGTTTGTGGCAGGTGTTTTCTGGCCTGGAATAGGCAATCTTCTGGAGGATAATAAGGAAGGTTGGTGAAGTAATGACACGAGACAGGCGACTTGATGGAAGACACTCAAGCAGAGGTAAATACATTTCCATTTGATGCAGAATTCTTGAACAGGAGAGTATGTTAAAAGCAGCGTTGGAAGAAATTCACCCAGTCGTCTTGAGACTGAACTGGAAGAGGAGATGTGAATGATGGAGAGTCCGGCACAAACATGGTTGGTAGGTGGTCCTCCCGAGAGGTGGTGAGCTGTGCATTTCAGCACAGTTTAGCAAATGGACAATGGTCACTATGAAAGTGAAACAAGAGACATATCCAAAAAACCTTATGGAATTTGATTAGTCAAAACTGCATAATATTTGAATGAATAGCATGAAGAACAGAGGAGTTGAAGATGTTTTAAAGCATATATTAGGTCTGAGCTGTATTAAATTACCAAATTGGAACTTCTTTTTTTAGACTTAAAAATTTTTAGTTTTTAAAAAGTTAACATGTGCACAAAAGGAAACTGAAAAACACAAGAAATAAAGAACAAAGTCATCCATAATCACAAGCAGTTTACAGTTTGATTTCTAGGTCCCATGTGTGTATCTACACATCTAAGCATTTTAATGTAATTAAGCTCATATGTTTATGTATCATGTTTTTTACACACCGTGAATATTTACCATTTCAAAGTCCCAAAACTATGAGTATTTTGATAACCAAGAATACACTACGCCAACTCAATCTGAAAGAAAAAAAATGTAATCCTGCCTTTCTTGGTGACAAAAATTTCATAGAAGACGACAGGCCTCTAGATAAAGATTTTGGCAGAGTTACAGTTAAAATACTGCATTCCCGGGGTGCCTGGGTGGCTCAATTGGTGAGGTGTCCTACTTCGGCCCAGGTCATGATCTCGCAGTTCGTGAGCTCAAGCCCCACATTGGGCTCTGTGCTGACAGCTCAGAGCCTGGAGCCTGCTTCGGATTCTGTGTCTCCCTCTCTCTCTGCCCCTCCCCTGCTTCCACTCTGTCTGTCTCCCCAAAATAAATAAATATTTTAAAATAATACTGCATTCCCTACTGTTCAACTAAAAATGAGACATAAAGTAACTGAGTGTACAAAGTACAATGCTTCTAATAGAATTCATTATCCAAACTATAAAATATAAGCAAGGAGGTATGTTTCCACTGAATCACTTCGTGTATTCCTATGGCACTGACAAAGAGATGCACATACATACATTAGCGGTTGTTATTATTAGAATGTAGATATGAACACACCTGCATACATCTCTCCCACCGTACTTCCTCTTGCCCCTCTGCTAGCAGCCTAATGCGTAAGTCCTGACATACGTTTCTCAGAGACAGCTTAACACTTCCATGCCCAAGATGCTTCCTTCCTATCAATTAAAACAAAAAGAAACTTATAAATTGGTTAATTCACTAGCTATGCATTGTATGATACATTGTCACTTTAGGACATCCAGAAAGCTTAGGTGTTACAAAATAATGGACCTTTGGGTGCCTGGGTGGCTCATCTGTTGAGCGTCTGACTTTGGCTCAGGTCAGGATCTCGCCGTACGTGGGTTTGAGTCTCCTGGCTTGTGAGTTTGAGCCCCACATTGGGCTCTGTGCTGACAGCTCAGAGCCTGGAGCCTGCTTTGGATTCTCTGCCCCTCCCCTGCTCAAGTTCTGTCTGTCTCTCTCAAAAATAAATAAACATTAAAAAAAATTTACAAAATAATGAACCTTGTCCACAGCAAACACAGGTACTTCATAAAAGTGCACATACAGACCTCTAGTTATTACATAAAACTGTCTTCTAGATGTGGAGATACTAACAGAAAGAAAGCCCTTCCCTCACCCCTCCTCTGCTCCCTCCACCATTTCAGTGACTAAGTAAGTACAGGACTACATCCAGCTCCAAGAAGTGGTTTAACAGACACTCCCAGAACAGCCCTTCCTAGAAGCTAACAAAAGGGCTTTTATAAAGGGATTATTTTACTACCTCTACTTTTAATATACTTTGGGCATTAGGACTTGTTTCTCCTTTAACACACAGTATTATTAACTAAAATGCACCTACAGAACAATGATTAGACAATCTAAATTTGTCTAAAGACTCATGGGCACAGAACACTTCTCTCCTCACTTCTCCCCACCACCCCCCCACCCCCCAGTTGAACAGTCACCACACTCTCTAGCACATCAGGTTCAACACGTCCATTCCCCAAATACAACCATTCCTGTAAATTAACAGAATAGTTAAAGGGGGTTGTTATTTTAATTCTCTACTTCTAACACGTTCTTCACTTTCAAACATCTAGAAGACTAGACATTTCAAGTAAGGATTTACCAAATTTGAACTTCTTAAATCTACCAAAGTGGTAGTTTATATGGTTTCTTGTATACACAACTAGTTGGAGGTGACTACTCTAAAAAATGGGTAATGACATCAGTAAGGAGCCAAGAATTGGAAGGGTAGCAATATTACCAATTATGTGAAGACAAAGATTTCAAGTGATTGTAGGTATTTTTAGAGCTCTGAGCTGGGAGTGGGGTAAATTGTAGAATCAAGAACTAACTAACTAACTAAATGCAAATTTCATGAATAATTTTTCTTTGGAATTTTAAATTTACTAACTGAAATTTACTAACTGAAAATTTTGTAGAGAAACTTTGGAAGATTGGTTACCTCTTTGGACAGTTTGGTCCTGACCTGGGCAACTGCTCAGTTTTGAATTATTTGGCTATTTAGCAAGAAAAAGTAATTTTGTGAATTTGAAAGGGAGCCTGGAAACATGTTTTTCTCACTTTTATAGTTTTCCAATGTAGCCACAAAGATAATTAGACATAAGTTAACTAAGAAACTAAAAGTAATTCTGTCTCTGTCTCTGTCTGTCTGTCAGTTGGTCTCACACACACACACACACACACACACACACACACACACTCACACACACACACACCCTGAGAAGAAAACACTCGAAATCTTTGAAGAAAAAGGCAGGTACATACAACAATGCACTGTTTGTTTATTGAGATATAATTGGCATACAACATTATATTGGTTTAAGATGTGCAACATAATGATTTGGAATTTGTATATATTATGAAATGATCACCCCAATAAGTCTAGTTAACATAAGTCACCATATTTTTTTGTTGTGATGAGAGCTTTTAAGGTCTACTCTCTTTGCAACCCACAAGTATACAATACAGTATTGTGTCACCATGCTGTAGATTATATCCCAATGACTTATTTATTTTAAAATTGGAAGTTGGTACCTTTTGACTCCTTCACTTGTTTTGCCCAGCCCCAGCCCCCTGCCTCTGACAACTACCAATCTGTTCTTTGTATCTATGAGCTTGTTTTTTTTTTTTATTTTGTTTTAGATTCCACATATATAAGAGATAATATGGAATTTGTCTTTTTTCTGTCTGATTTAGTTCCCTTCTCATAATGCCCTCAAAATCCATCCATGTTGTTACAAAAGGCAAGATTTCATTCTTTTTATGGCTAACTAATATTCCACTGTGTGTGTGTGTGTGTGTGTGTGTGTGTGTACCACATTTTATTTATCCATTCATCTGTTGATGGACACTTAAGTTGTTTCCATACTTTGGCTCTTGTAAATAATGTTGCAATGAACATGGGGGTACGTATATCTTTTTGAGTTAGTATTTTTGGTTCTTTGGATAAATACTCAGAAGTGGAAATGCTGGATTATACAATAGCTCTATCTTTACTTTTTTGTGGAAACTCCATGCTGTTTTACATAGTGGCTGCACCAATATACATTCCTACCAGCAGTGCACAAGGGTGCCCTTTACTCCATGTCCTTGCCAACTCTTATTTCTTGTCTTTTTGAAGTAGCCATTCTAACAGGTGTGAGGTGATATCTCGGTGAACAATGCACTGTTTTGAAATACTCAACTTGGCTGAATTGCCTTGACAGTCCTCTACTTTTCTCCATGTAGATCTTATTGGTGAGTGTAAATTCATAAATGGCCCATGTTTACTCCAGTAATAAAGAATGTAACAGCATTGCCAGATTAAGTTTGTGACATTCTCAGCAAACCAAGGTAGTGTGAGTCTGGAGGAAATCTCCTATAGACTGCTTTGGAAAGGATGTGTCACTAGCCCAGCCAGCTCTCCAAGGAGGCATGCCACGCTAAATAGGACCAAGTAGCAGTGAAGGAAAGGTTACATGTTTTTGAGTGGCAAATTGTCAGGTTATTTCTTCCCATTTCCTATTCAAACTCACGTCCAATGCTTCCTAAATAGCACAGAAACACTAGCCCTGTCTTCTCTAAGCTCAGCCAATGTGGGGTATGGGGCTAAGTAGAATGAGCTCATTCTCCAGGTTCCCTCCATTTGCATGCATATTTTATTGGGTCTTCAAAGAAGCAGCTCATGAAGAGCCATGCAAGTGTGTGTGTGTGTGTGTGTGTGACAGAGAGGAGAGAGGAGAAAGAGAGAGAGAGGGATTCTATTTTGAGGGGTTTGTGCTCACTTAGGGTGAATGGGGTGTGATGTTTCATATTTAATCCCACTCTGTGTTTCCCCATGGTTAGGTATTATTAGGTTTTTCAGAAGAAATGTAATGCCCAGTCTCTGATTTTGAGGGAGTTGGGAAATAAGTTGGGGAGATAAGCATCTATGTACAAAATAAAGAACAGCAAAAACCAGCTGTAATCATTATTGGGTAGTAAGTATTCTAGGGCTCTGAGGAGGAATTTTTTTTGTGTGTGTGACGTGATTTAGTCATGAAGCCTTCTTGGAAGAATGAGGTTTATGTTTTAGAATTAAATTTCAATTAAGTTAGCATTTATTGAATATCTACTGTGGCAGTCTCAGTAATGGAACTAAATTGTGAATTATGAGTGAAAAAAACAGTCGGGTGTGATTGTTTTTGTATAGTTCAGGTAGAAGCATCTAAATGCTTTTTTCTAATTGTGTTCCACAAAACAACATTACGATGGCCATATTATTGTTATTTCCCCCCTCTTCTTAAAGCAAATATTTCTTCATTTTTGCTTGGTTCACTTGTGTTTTTCCTGTAGACTTCTCTACCTTCTCTAAGTGAAGATTTTGTGACTGCATTTCTTCTTTCTCGAGCCCTGGCAAGTCCCTCACGGGTGATTCTTCAAGCAGTGTGAGTCAGCTGTCTTGGTAGCAATTGTTCTAACGAGCCGATAGTTCAACTTTGCAGTTTTGGGCTCTCGAAAAATAATCCTGTACCATTTTCCGGATCATTAGCCTATCCAGAATTTCTGCCTGAAATACACTTTTATGTCTGTGGTGCCGAGGATTGCTTTCACCTTCTGCCTGGATTCAGTCACACAGAGTGGGAACATCACGATGTGTGATCCTTAGAAGTGCAATCAAAACTGTGCATCAGTGGAACCAGCTCATATTTAGTGAAGTCACATCTGCTTTGTGTCTGTGTTTGTTCAGGGATAAAAGGAAAGAAGCACCAAGGCTCCTTTATGCTCTCATGTTTTCATCTAGCAGGCAGCGAGCGCGGGAGGTCTGTTGTTCGTCATTCCTGGATAAGATCAAAGCCCGCCTGTTCTGGCAAAGCCGTTGCTAATCTGCAGGCAGGATAGGCCTCTATGACCCTTGAGAACGTTTATAATGCTGCTACCTGGGAAACATCTCTTCCTGCTTGCGAAACAGTCTAGCTGAAAAAAGTTGCACCTACCATCGTTTGCCTGATTTTCACAGACAACTTATTCTGATAATTTATAAATGAATAACATTTTGCCTGAAAATGATTTTTCTCCATACTCACATTTTCCTTTTGAAAGATCGTAGTAACCACTTTCTTAATAAAGCCAAGGAGATGGTAAGATACTCAAGAAAGAACATATTTCCTTTTGCTTTATTGCTTTTCTCATACTTTTTAGGCATCTCATGAATAGGACCCAGTAAACTGCGGGCTCCTGTGACTGTGTCCTATACCTCCTATTCGGTCAAAATAATTCATATTTAGGACAAAAAAAAATGTAGATTGTACCAAAGTTTGTGGGATTTTATTCAACATCCAGGAATGAATGTAACTAACATCATGCATTTCTTTTACTCAGTTATTCATGTGTGTGTTCACTCATGTAGGAAACATCCTTTGAGTGCTAAGTGCCAGGAACCCATCGCATGGTGCTATGTAACGTAGGAAGGTAAAGCAACATAACAGAGTGTGGCTGGAAGGGGTTGCTGTTTTCGCAGTGGCAGGGAGGGCCTTGCCGATGTTCCAGCGGAGGCCTGAGTAGGAGAGAGAGTCAACTCTGCAGACATCATGGGGAAAAGGCAGAGGCAGAGGGAGCATCCAGGTCAGAGGTCCTGCGTAAGTGTCCGTAATAGCACGCAGGTGGGGGGCTGGGGTGAGCTAGTGAGTGGCCCCGAGGGTAGCAAATGAAGTCAGGAAGGTTGTCAGGGGTGGCAGAGGCCAGGGGCCTGTGTCTGGGTTTGAGCAGAAACGGACCGGACCTGACTTGTGTTTTAATAGACTCACTCCCACTGCTGTGTGGAGAGTTAGTTAACAGGCAGAGGGGCAGGCATGGAAACACGGAGACGGGGTAGGAGGATTTCGCCATAGCCAGGGGAGAAATTATGGCAGTCTGAGTTAGGCTGAGGAGTCGGTGAGAAATCAGATTCTAGATATATTTTAAAGGTAGGCCTTACAGGGATTTTATTACTTGGAACTTGAGGTACAAGAGAGGGGATGCATACAAGGCTGGCTCTCGAGTTTGCAATCAAGGCGCCTGTTCAGCACTCTGCCCGTGTGATTTATGTTGTTGCGTGAGGAGCAGTTTGTTCTTTTTCATTACTGTTTTAGGGTTCCGTTGTATGAACGTATCACAATTTATCCATTCTCTAATTGATGATCATTTGAGTAGTTTCCAGTTTGGGGGCTATGATGAATAACACTGCTGTGAACATCCTTTAGGTGTCTTTTGGTGGGCAAAAGCAGTTATATCCCTTGGGTAGAAGTGGAGTTGCGATTTTGTTCTTTCTGTCTTTCCACATCATTCTGGCACGCTTGCTTACATTGGTGCTGGGAGCGCCTGTGGCTTCTTGCGGACCTGCTCTAGGAATTCTTCTCTACCTGAGCACACACTTGGGACTGACTCCCTTTTTCTGTTCCCTCTCCAGCATCTTGTAACAATCTTCTCTTTCTTCTGTTGATTAACAAGGCAGAGTTTAGCTCGTGCCTGCCTACAACTCACTATGTTTATACAGTTACCAGCAGGGGAGCTTAACATGATTTACATTGGTACATTTCCTTACTGTAGTGGTTGCTACAGGTTTTTGAGGGGTCTACATCTCCCCCTCTCACAATGTGATAAAAGCTATAGGCCCTCTGATAGAAAATGCCCCTGTGAACACACACACTTTTTCTTATATTTTTTCTTACACTTTTGGGGGATTTGTGGTCCTCCAGGAAACTGTGGGTCCATGGTGCGTAGATTAAGACTCTCCTCTGTTTTGTAATGCCTTAAAAATGTGTCAGTACTTCCGTTTACCCTGACTCTTCAAGATCTTCTGCTCTGAGCTTTCCCTGTCAAAAGAAGTAGACATACAAATGACCATATATGCATAGATATAAAACTGATTAATACAGAGAGTCTAACCTATCTGGCAAAAGACATAAGAATTATTAGCAGTTAGAAAAGTCATTGTAATGATTGTGGAGTCCTCATTCTTTTCAGTTCTGTGACCATTTGAGAAGTTTCCTAACTGTGTCCTTCACCACTCTTGTTAAACTGCGTGACTAGAGATTCAAAGAAATAAAATGCAGTTCAGCTGGACCCTCCCAGGCTGAGAGGGCCTTGCCTTGGCCTCAGGGACAGCTGGCATGCGGTTGGGACGTGCACGCCTCCTGTTCCCTCCCTCACCAGGAACCTGCCCCTCCTCAGCCTGGGTGCGTTTCCTGTCTCGTATTTTCTTAGTGGGTGAGTGGTTGGGTGCTACTGCATCAGAGTTCGTGGAAAAGAATGGAAGAGAACATGTGTGCACTAAATGAAGCACACAATTAAATAGTCCATGATAAATTTGATCCTTTTCTTGGAAAAATGAACATTTTTTTCTTTAAAAACTTACTGGTTTGAGATGTTTTACAAAAGTAACAGGAAAGTACAAGGTGAAGATCATTTCCCTTCTGCAATGCCCATTGCCGTTCTGCAAGGAGAGCCACTGTTACCCGTTTACCTTCTCAGGGTTTTTATCAAGCATGGAAAAGCACGTTGTGGATCTGTTTGTTTTTGCTGGACTGGGATCACATTACACCGTGCTGTGCGGCTTTTGTCTTCCACCTTGTAGGGTAGCACAGGCGTGCTTTTGTGCATGGGCTGTGTTGGTGCTGGGTCAACTTCCTCTTATTTTGTCTTCCTTTTCTAATGCGCTGGTTTTCTTTTCCTTGTTTTTAAAGTAACAAGCTGGTACCCTAGCATTCAAAGTTGACCACACGGTACTTTTTTATACCTGTGAACTCTTGGATTTTAACATATTTGATGTGCTTTAGTTCAATTCAGTCTTTAGTCTGGATGCTTCGATAGTCTCATCTTTGTTCGGTGTCAGCTTTCCCAAGTCTTTTTTGACGTGACTCAGTGGTCTGAGCTGAATTCCTCACTTTCACATATGAGAAGGTATTCTAGCCTATTCGTTTCCCCAGGTTAAAGTTAAATTTTGGAAACAAGGCTCAATTTTACTTTGTGCTTTGTTTAGGAAAATTTGTCTCACTAGGCTTAACCAGATCTATCTGCTGCAAGACTGGGTGTGCCTTATCAGTCAATCAAATACTTTTGAGAGCGGCCATGTGCGGGGAAGCCAGCTAAATCCTGTTATGGTAGCAAACAAGTCACCCCGTCTTCTTGCTGCCGTACCAAGCAAACCAGAATGCAAACAACAAAAAGGAGTTCTTACTATTCCTTTAACATTTATCTTAAAATTTTTTTTAATGTTTTTATTTATTTTTGAGACAGAGAGAGACAGAGTATGAGCAGGGGAGGGGCAGAGAGAGAGGGAGACACAGAATCCAAAGCATGCTCCAGGCTCCGAGCTGTCAGCACAGAGGCCGACACGGGGCTCGAACCCACGGACCGTGAGATCATGACCTGAGCTGAAGTCGGACGCTTAACCGACTGAGCCACCCAGGCGCCCCTGCTTTAACATTTATCTTAAGAATATTTTGGGGAAACCACAGATCCATGGAAAGGTATGCGATTGAAAGCCATATACAAATACAGTAATTTATTTATTTATTTTTAGTTTTATTGTACAATAATTTACATACAATAAAATCCACCCATTTTAAATGCTCAGTTCAGTGAGTTTTGGTACATGCCTACAGTCATGCAACCAACACTACAATCAGTCTTCCATTACCACAAAAAGTGTCCTCTCTTTGTAGTCATTCTTTGTCCCCACCCCATTTGCAGGCGACCCCTGATCTTCTTTTGGATGCTATAGTTTTGCCTTTTTTAGAATTTCTGATAAATGGAAATTTGTGTCTAGCTTCTTTCACTTAGTAGGATGCTTTTGAGACATCTCTGTGCTGTTGCATGTATCAGTAGTTTGTTTTTTTTTTTTTTTTTTGGTTTTTGCTGAGTAGTATTCCATTGTTGAGTTATACCATCACATTTACATTTACAGTTGGGTTGTCCCCCCGCCCCCACTTTTTGGGCTGTTATGAATAATGCTGAGATGAGCATTGCATACAAGGCTTTGTGTGGACATATGTTTTAATTCCCTTGAGTAGATACCTTGGAATGGGGTATCTTAAGTATATGTTTAACTTTTCAAGAAATTACCAGTATGTTTTTCAAAGTATTTGAACTATTTTACATTCATCGCACAAATGAGGGTAAGAATGTATATGTGCATCAGATATCGGGGGTCCAGCTGCCCCACATCCTCCCCCACATGTGGTGGTGTTGTTCTTTTTATTTTATTTTATTTTTTTTTTCAACGTTTATTTATTTTTGGGACAGAGAGAGACAGAGCATGAACGGGGGAGGGGCAGAGAGAGAGGGAGACACAGAATTGGAAACAGGCTCCAGGCTCCGAGCCATCAGCCCAGAGCCTGATGCGGGGCTCGAACTCACTGACCGCGAGATCGTGACCTGGCTGAAGTCGGACGCTTAACCGACTGCGCCACCCAGGCGCCCCTGTTGTTCTTTTTAATTGTAGCCTTCTGAGCAGGCATGTAGTAATATGCATTGGGGTTTTGTTTATTTTTTTTAAGTTTATTTATTTATTTTGAAAGAGCACAGGAAAGTGCATGAGTGGGGGAGGGGCAGAGAGAGAGAGGGAGAGAGAGAGAATCCTAAACAGGCTCCATGCAGTCCCAACGTGGGGCTTGATCTCACAAAACTCGAGATCATGACCTTAGCCAAAACCAAGAGTCAGACACTTAACTGACTGAGCCACCCAGGCACCCCTGTAACTGAGGTGTTAATTTGCATTTTCCTAATGACCAGAGATGTTGAGCATCTTTTCATGTGCTTGTTGGCCTTCCATATGTCTTTCCTTTGTGGTGTCTGTTCATGTTTTATTGGGTTGTATGTGTTCTTTATTGAGTTGTAAGAGTACTTTCTATATTCTGAATCCAAGTCCTCTGGTAGATGTATGTTATGCTTTTGCAACTTAGTTTTATGTTCAAATTTTTAAAAATTTTATTTATTTTTGAGAGAGAGAGAGAGAGAGACAGAATAAGCAGGGGAGAAGCAGAGGGTAAGGCAGACACAGAATCTGAAGCAGGATCCAGGCTTGGAGCTGTCAGTGCAGAGCCTGATGGGGGGCTTGAAGTCACAAACTGTGAGATCATGACCTGGCCCAGAGTTGGACACTTAACTGACTGAGCCACCCAGGTGCCCCTTAAATTCAATTTTGATACGAAATGTTCAATTCATCTACATTTTTATTTGAAATTCAAAAGATATAATCTTATCTGAACAAAATCATAGTACATTTTAAGCACAATTTTATAATCATGCAAGGGAGAAAGGAAGAAAAGAGGAGTAATGAGAAAGTTCAGAGAAGAAATAAAGGAAATATTGGAGAAAGAGTGAAATAAGAGAGTAAAAAGGAAGAAAATGATTAGGAAAAGGGAAGAACTTGATAAAACAAACAAACAAAAAAGATGGAACGAGAGAGATCCTAAGACATGGAGGAAGAGAACAACACACACACTTGAAGTTATGGAGGAAAAAGGAGAAATAGATATGAAAGGAAAAGACAAAAAAATGCAGGGAGAAGGAAACGCCACAAGTGTTTCTTCTTTTTTTTTTTTTAACATTTTATTTATTTTTGAGACAGTGAGAGACAGAGCATGAACAGGGGAGGGTCAGAGAGAGGAAGACACAGAATCCGAAACAGGCTCCAGGCTCTGAGCTGTCAGCACAGAGCCCGATGCGGGGCTCGAACTCACAGACTGTGAGATCATGACCTGAGCCGAAGTCGGCCGCTTAACTGACTGAGCCACCCAGGCGCCCCACACAAGTGTTTCTTCTAGTTCCCTTGTCTTGCCTCCTGCATCAGCTAATGTGATAGCTCATCTCTTGCTTCTGACTTCTCATGTCCAGCCTGTTTTCTGGAAGTCTCACTTTTCCTCACACCTCCCAATTCTTCAATATTTTGCTATTCCAGCTTCCAGACAAGCAAAATAGCTGGGTTGTGTGTGTCCCTTCCATCTCCAGAGTATAAAAGCACACACAGACTCTGAAGTTAGGTGTTTGGCTTTGAATCATAGCTCTGCCATTTGCTAACTCTGTGATCCTGGGCAGCACCTAACTTCATGCTCCACTGTAGAGTGGGCATGGTAGCACCACCTGTCTCCAGTTTTTCTATGAAGATGAAAGAATCCATGGGAAGCTCTTACCATGGTGCTCGGTTATTGAATGTTAACTGCTAGTGGTGCATGTGAGTGTGTGTGTGTGTGTGTGTGTGTGTGTGCACGTGCACACGTGTGTGTTGGGAGAGGAGGTATTTCTTGGTCATCATTCCTTCTACCTTTGGTTCTTTGTTCATCTTCTTTTAATCAGGGAGTACCTTACCAAATTAAAATATTTAAGTGACAGACTATCACAACAAACATCATGCTTCTGGAACTCCAAGATATAAACACAACTGTGTTTACACATCTGGACTGTAAAGTTGGAAATAATAATAATGAATATTTATATAGTGCTTTAACTTGGAGCATTTTACCCTAGTACTGACAGATATTTAGTACAAGACTTACAGGATCCAGGGCCAGAATTTCCTGGTCTTTGTAATAGGGAGAAGCCCAACAAAACCATGGTATGATAAACATAGCTGAGCAAAGTGAGAGGTCCGAGATTTTTATCCATAAATACTGGACATGAACCCTACCCTTTCATGCCAGTCACCCCTGCCACAGTTGCCATCATATTAAACAGAAGGTAGTATTTGGAAGGGGATCCTTCCTGATGCAAGATCCCTTCTGTAGCATTTCTCATCTGCCTCTGCCTGGACGTTATTATAAACGTTTATGTGCCTATGATTAATTTGTGTTTTTTAGACTTTTCCGATTGCTAGCAATATTTTCCTTACACTTACTTTTTTAAAAAAATGTTTATTTATTTATTTTGAGAGAGAGCTAGAGAGAGCAAGAGCAGGATAGAGTCAGAGAGAGAGGGAGACAGAGAATCCCAAGCAGACTCTGCTGTCAGCACAGAGCCCCACGTGGAGCTCGATTTCACGAACCATGAAATCATGACCGGAGACAGAATCAGGAGCTGGAGGCTTAACCAACTTAGCCACCCAGGCGTGCCTCCCTACACTTATAAATATACTTACACATTTAGAAATTTTGCTTTGGTTCTGGATCAACATGGAGAAAAAAATCTTCCTTCTTTTACATGTAGACCATCAGCTGTAAAAGTGAGATTATACCTACTCTTTGTTTTCTCTCTTAGACAACATTTCCTAGTTCCTACCATTGTCCTCAGAGGACATGACTTCTGTATTTTGCTTGCCTTCCCATTTGCCTAACTTTGGACATAGGTAATTTGTTACACATTTTAAGTGGCATCTATAATTCAGCCTAATATTCTGTCTGAGTACAATTGAGCCCAACAACATTCCTACTTCCTCTGGTTGTAATCCCATTCGTCTGTAAGTCAGCTTAAAATGGCTGCATCAGCTTTCAGCCGCTACATCACCGTGTTCATTTGCTGTATTTGGATTGATCATATACTTTGTCATGTAAGCTTTGAGACACTTTGCTACCAGGCACTAAGCTATCCGGACACTTTGAGAGTGCAAGGGCACACAATTAATAATTAGGCTCAGGCAACAGGCATAAACCAGAGTTGTCTTGGGTGGGGATGTATGGTCACTGTAATTATATTAACTTGAACTGAAGCCTAAGGTCTAGGCCTTTTGTTTTGTGTGTGTGTGTGTGTGTGTGTGTTTTCCTGCTAATAACGCTTTGGCTCTCTTCTATCATGCACTTAAGCAGTTGAAGGTTTTTGAACATAAATGCAAACCTTTATACTTAGGCTTGTTTACAGTTTAATTGTGTTGATGTTTGCCCTTGTAGAGATGATAAAATCTAGATTTTTATCTGTCAAATTAGCTATTGCTTCCCAATCTGCATCATCTGAAAATCTGATAAACTTTCCTGTATATTCTTCCCAGCCATTGGTATTGACAAAGGTGCCTTCCTCACGCCTGTAGCATCAATCCACCTCAACCTCAGGTAGCTATCAGGCTCCAGCCCTAAACTGAGAGCGAAGATCTTAGCTGTTCTCTTCTCAGGTATTTGCATGTTAATACGAGACAAAAAAGACTGTTAAAACTTTCAGAACAGAAAGAATAGATTCTAATGGTTGTTTCTCTGGTATCTTGGCAGGAGTTTCCTTCTGCAGATTCTGAGCATTTTCCATATACCAGATAATAGGCGCTGAATGCGGTTAGATGCAAACATAGTAACTAATACAGGATAGGTGCTCTAGTAAAGGCAGAGGTTAAGCAGAGTAGAGGTAAAAAAGAGGAGGACAGGGGCATCTGCCTGTTCTGTTGTAATTGCTTATATAAAAATTTGAAATGGCAATTAATAAAAGGATAGTTTTTGTGGATTTCAGAAGCCATTCATAGAGCAAAAAAACATTCCTTTGGTGGTCTCCTCTCCTCTTGACCACAGGATTTTTCTGTCTGTCTCTTTCCCTATTATATATACAATATATCCATTATAAGCACATTATATATCTATATAATGTAGATATTATACATTTGTATTAACTTATATAATATGTATACATATAATTTGTATTTATAGAATGCATATAGATACAAATATAATGCATTTGTATATATATAATATATATATTTTTGAATTTTCAGTTGTTAAGTCTAACTTGTGCACATATGTACTCCTTTAGAATATTGACTTTAAATACTTTTTGTTGCATCTGTCAGTGAGAAATACATTTTACATTGTAAGCCAGCACATACACGCGCGCGCGCACACACACACACGTACACACACACACACACACACACACACACAACAGAAACAAGTTCCTCAAAAGAATACTTGCTATTTACAGTGTCCTTCCCTTCCCTTCCCTTCTCTTCCCTTCCCTTCCCTTCCCTTCCCTTCCTTTCCCCTCCTCTTCCCTTCCCTTCCCTTCCCTTCCCTTCCCTTCCCTTCCCTTCCCTTCCCTTCCCTTCCCTTCCTGTTCCCTTCCTGTTCCATTCCATCTCACTTCATTCAAAAAGAGCTGATTGAAGCCATATAAATTGATTTCAAACCTGGTTTGCACAATTACAGTTTGTAAAACACTGTTGTCAACTTATTGTCCATTCTTGTCTCCTAAATTGTCTATAGAAGTAGATGCTTTTATCATGGTAGTAGTCAATAGAAAGTTGGTCTCACTTGGGCATAAATCAGCAATGATAATGATGACTAGGACTCCATCTGTTTGTTCATATGGACAAATCACTGCCCACAAAAGACCTAGTACAATGAACTGATTTTGTTTTAGGTTTTTCCATATGAGAATAGCAGTTAATTCAGTACCTAGACAACAAACAGCAAGCAAATTCTTTCATCTTTTTTTAAAATAAACTTTTTGGTACTTCTAGAAGTTCAGTATCTCTTGGAATATGGAACCAGAGAAAGCTAGACTATCATATTTTGTGTTGGGAGAAATACAGAGTGCCTTCTGTTACATTGTGGTGGGCTTTGGAGACAGATTGGTGTGGATTAAGTCTAAAAACTAGTTTTGAGACTTGAGGATAGATACCTAAAATGTGCCGAGTTTTTCTTCATTCATAAAACTAATGTTTACCTCAAAAGGTTTTTAGGAGAATTAGGGGTGCCTGGGTGGCTCAGTCAGTTAAGCATCTGACTCTTGATTTTGGCTCAGGGCCTGATCTCACGGTGGTGAGATGAGCCCCGCGTAGGGCTCTGTGCTGACAGTGTGGAACCTGCTCTGGATTCACTCTCTGCCCCTCCCATGCTTGCATGTGCACGCAGGGGTGCGCTCTCTCTCTCTCTCTCTCTCTCTCTCTAAAATAAATAAATAAACCTTATGATTATTTTTTTTAAGTTTATTTATTTTGAGAGAGAGAGAGAGAGCAGGGGCAGAGAGAGAGAGAGAGAGAGAGATGGAGAGAGAGACTCTCAAGCAGGCTCCTCACTGTCAACGCAGAGCCCCATGTGGGGCTCGACCCCATGAACCATGAGATCATGACCTGAGCCTAAATCAAGAGTCAGGTGCTTAATCGACTGAGCCACCCAAGCATCCCTACAGGCGTGAGGAAGTCATCTTTGTCATTACCAATGGCTGGGAAGAATATACAAGAAAGTTTATCAGATTTTCAGATGATGCAGATTGGGAAGCAATAGCTAATTAGGAGAATTAGGAGAATTAAATGAGGAAACGTATGAGATAACCTCTGATATATAAGAGGTACTATAGAAATATACACATAAATAAGAATACAAATAAACATATAAAACTTTATATATAAAACTATTGTATATATCTATTTGTATTCTATTTGCATATACATATACACACATTTATGTATGTATAAATTCACTTCTGGTTTTTTTTCAGACTTAATATTCATGTAATTGGGTTCATAAACTTGCATTTAGATTTCTGAGTCAGTCTGTTTTTGACAGTCTTGATTATCAGTGTTAATATGACACTTTGAGAATGGGATAATTGATTTAAAATTAAACATTATGATTTTCTGATAGAAATTCCACTTATTTGTAGTATAATGGTTTACTTAGTGTTAAAATTTAAGCCTTGACTAGAACGAAAATCAGCATTGATGCATTTGAATTTTATTTTTTCCCCACTCCAAATGAAGCAACATAGCAGTTTCATTTGTTTTTGCGTATTTACCCATTAATGTATGAATCAAGTGATTAATGTTTTTGAGGCTAACATTCCTATTGATGTTTTAACAATTATTTAATTACATATGCCTAGGTGGCATATTTCCATGTTCATTAGTTTCTTTTGAAGTATTACAACTGTTGTAAACATACTTATATATCTTCATAACATTTCTCTAGACATTGTATTATGTTGTAAGACTGCGGTAAGAAGGAGACTGAGACACATCTCACTCTCTGACCATTGCACATACTTGCTAAATACATTAATAAATGCTTTAACAAGTCAACCTTTAATTGGGTGGAATCACATCTATTGTGAAGAAGTATTCTTAGCATTTGGTAATAAGAATGGAATTTTTGAGGACATTGTATGTAATAATTAAACCAAAGATGAGCTAGAGATGTCAGATGGATTCTGTCTTCACATATTTAGGGCTATTGTGTTGAAGCCATATTAGATTTGTTCTTTTTCTTTTTAAATTTTTTTAACGTTTATTCATTTTTGAGAGACAGAGAGAGACAGAGCACGAGTGGGGGAGGGGCAGAGAGAGAGAGGGAGACACAGAATCTGAAACAGACTCCAGGCTCTGAGCTGTCAGCACAGAGCCTGATGCAGGGCTCAAACTCACGAACCGTGAGATCATGACCTGAGCTGAAGTCGGATGCTTGCCAGACTGAGCCACCCAGGTGCCCCAGATTAGATTTGTTCTAATTGGCCTCGAAGTGTATGTGTACAATTATAACAGCTTTTCAAGTGAGACAAATTTTGCCTCTGTATGACAAACCTGCTACTGAATGGTGTCATCACACGGTGAGACAGACATTGAATTGGGTTCAGATGATCTCCAAATTCCAGCTTGATTCCTTACCAACTTTGTAGTCTTAAGACAAATCTTAGGATGTGCGTTCAACCACACATAGGATGCTTGGATGCCTTCCCTGGTGACTGTTTGGCCTCTTGGTGGTAGGGATGGTGAGACCACACTTGGTTTGCTCATTACAGTTTGCTCAGTTTCCCTCTCTGGGATTGGGGAGAAACAATCCAGGTTAACTCTCAGTGTCTCAAATAATCTTTACCACCGATGTTTAGGACTCTGTATAGTGTACAAAGTGTGGGCGAACTTGTTCACATTTATAATTTATTTTGATCTAGAGATTTTATCATGAATGACCTAGGTAACTCACTCTGAGTTTTTGCTTCTTTATCTGAGAGAAGGAAAAGGTCAGATTTTATCTGAAACCCCTTGGAGTACTGACATTTCAGCAGTGTACAAGCCTTCAACTTCAAAAGGCTGTTTCTGTCTCTCTTCAATAGTAAAATAGCTGACTTTTGCCTAGAGGAAGTTATGCTGCATTTTCATGGTTGTCCATCCAGGTATTGTGATAAACTTTAATGTTTGCTAACACCTCTAATAAATTTTCTCTGGCCTTCCTAACGTTCTAGAGTATACTTTCTCTCTTACATACCTTCTCTACACTTGGGTTAGGCCATGATCAAGGGAGGTAGATGCTTGGTTTGAAATTTCCACTCCTAAGCAAAACATAACAACACTCCTTTTAAAAACACACTCTAAGCATAATTTTGTACAAACACTGTATTTCAGGATACTTTCTAAGAGAAACTGAAAGACAAAAGAAAGCTATAGTTACATTTTCAGCTAATGAATGTGTACCTGTCTTCCGATCAACTCTGAATTCTAATTACTAGCGTCCAATGGCCCCTTGTGTGCCTCTCCTGTACCCTAGGGAGAGTTTTCTTACTACTTTCCATTTTATCATTGGGAAGGTCCCATAATATTCATTGCACTCTGTTGCATCCTGTTTATATCATAAAGAGAAAAAGGAAAACTCTAGAGCCCTCCCTCCCCACCTTTCTCCACGTGGAAATAATAAACCCCTTGGCAACCATGTTCCCTGTAATCAGTATGAGGTAATTTTACAAGCTGCCATGAAAGAGCCATTTGTTGAATGCCTGCTTTGTGATAGGCATTTGCTGATGGTTTAATAGGTCTTGCGTCATTTAAATCTTACAACATGTTTCAGAGGGAAGAGAAATGAAACAAAGTTTTCTTTTCACTATTACCAAAGGAAGTTGCTGGCCATTACATAACTTAAACTTTGCCTTTAGTAGCCCCAAATGGAGTACTATAGATAGTTTCTGGCGGGTGCAGAAACTGCCTTAGGTACAAATATTTTAGAAAGTGCTTTTACAGATACAAAGCAAAACATTTCAAAGCTATTTAGATAGGTGTTGTAAGTGGAGGTTTAGACCGGTTTCCTGCAAGATTTACGTGGAATCGTGTGGGAAAGTTACTTTTTTGGTATCCACGTTATGTGCTCCATGCTTTGAATGGCTTCCATATTTTGTAGTGGAGAAACCGCTAGAATTTATAAGCATCCTAATGCTGCCGGATCTTTCAGTTCAAAGCGAACACTTCCAGGGTGTTTAATTTCTTTCTTCCAGAGTTGTAAAAAAAAAAAAAAAAAAAAGTTCTAATTCTAAGGCATTGTCCTTATAATATTGCCTAACTGAATATATCATGATTTGTTGGATTACTAACATTTCCTGAACTCTATAATTTTGCAAAATTATTGGCCTTAGGTCTTCAGGTTAAGCTTTTTATTATTTTATTTATTTATTTTTTTATTTTTTTTAAATCAACGTTTATTTATTTTTGGGACAGAGAGAGACAGAGCATGAACGGGGGAGGGGCAGAGAGAGAGGGAGACACAGAATCGGAAACAGGCTCCAGGCTCTGAGCCATCAGCCCAGAGCCTGACGCGGGGCTCGAACTCACGGAGTGCGAGATCGTGACCTGGCTGAAGTTGGACGCTTAACCGACTGCGCCACCCAGGCGCCCCAGGTTAAGCTTTTTAAAAAACTTAACTCAGATGACTTCCTTTTATTTGTACTTTTAGTGTTTGCTCCATGAGGCAAAACTTTCCCTTTTAAAAATTATTCCTTGAGTCTCGAAATGCTGAAGTGAATGTTGTCAACTAATTCCCAAACGACACTGAGCCACTTTTTAATTGGAAAACCCCCAGAAAACTTTTTCTTATGTACGTTTGAATTTAGAGAATGAGCAGACCAAGGAATACTAGAGGGCAGGGTGTGGAGGGGGCAGATGAGAGAGGGCGGCTCTGAAATAGCGGGATTCCTATCCTGGAGGAGGAAGAGTGTGGGAGGTCTGTTCAAAGGCTCCGCCCTTGCTGGTGGTAGGGCTTATACCTGCATACGTTAAGAGGCATTGCATGGTAATACAGGTTACCTCCTCTGCTCACTGCCGACCTATTTCAGGGAGTTCAAGAATTTTATACAATTACACACTGTGGCAGCTCTTAAACCACAGGTGCATACACTTGTGAGTTGAGCATTTCTGGTTTGTGTTCAGGTTTAGTCCGAGACCTGCACTTCTTGTTGCTCTTTGCTGGGAGCTCTGTGAGGGTTTAGTCATCTCTTAATCTCGGTGCAGCTGTTGCTGAATGAATAAAGCAATGAAGCAATATTAATAAAAATATCTTACATTTATAAGAAGGCTTTAAAATTCACAGAGTGCTTTCACACGGATTTTCTTTCTGTGACTCTCAGCAGTCTTGTGAATTAGGTGTGGCACATATCATTAACACTTTTATTATGCAATCAATTTAGAATCGGACAAAATATGTGACTAGCCCAAGACCAGTAGATTTTTTATGTTTCCTAAAAGAGGAAGAGAGAATTAAACACACACACACACACACACACACACACACACACACACACACACACACCCATCACGATCACTATCACCACCATCAACAAGAAAAGCATTTGTACAGAAGTCTGTGTATGCCCTACATTCTTTCCCATCAACCAAAATAGTCCTGAGATACTGGTTCCCACACAGAAACAGATTGGTTATTTATTTACTGTAGTATGAAATGAGATGTGATCCGTGGGAGGCTGCTGAGGATGACCACGGAACCAAAGCCCTGAAAGAGGAAAGAGCTTTGGAAATCAGAGCGTTTGAAGTTGCATCTCAGACACAGTGGGTGGCAGCTCGTTCATCTGGCCACCTTCACTTTCTCTCCTTCTCAGCTCTCCCCACCCCACATCTCATAGGTTATTAAGCTTGTTGCTTCTGCTGCTTTCTCTGAAAGCTGTGGCTATCCCCCAGCTACCATGCAGCCCAAATTCAGAGCGCTGGCAGGGAGCTTTCTGCTGGTCTCCTCGCCTCTTGTTCACATCATCTTTCACATGCTGTAAGAGCTTAAAATCCTGTAAGAGTTTGACATTTTCCGGGGGATAAAGTCCATTCTCCTAATCCAGCACGTAGGACTCCACAGACCATGACTTCACCAAACGCTCCATTCTCATTTCACAGCCTGGGCTGTGGTTTTCCTGTATACTTAGCAGGTCCTTTGGCACTCTCCTTCTCTGTCTTTGTACTGGCAGTTGGCTCTGTTTGGCATGCCCCCCACACCCGTGCATTTGAGACCCCTTGCCGCTGTGCTGAATTGGCGTTGGTTCTTTCAGCCATGCCTTGCATCTTCTACTTTGGGTGGACTATCCTGACCTCCTTGGTGAGGTTGCCCACGTGCAACTTTGTGCCTCATGGTACCTTCTCTTGAGCTCCATTGTGAAACTTCCAACGCATGGTTGACGCCTGTCTCATCCACGAGACTGTGAATGTTTGGGGACAGGACCTGATTCTTAGCACCTAGCAACACAGGCAGACCAGTAAACATGGTTTGGCTGAATGTTTGGCTTCGTTTCACAATAACCTCAGCCACAACAATCAGGACCACGGCACACACGGTCTGTTTGCTAGTTACCCAAAGATACCGCTAATTAGGAATGCTACTGAAGTGATCTAGAATTTAGTGAAAATATTTTTTTTCACTCAGAGGACCATTTCCTAATGAACTTAATTAGAAATCTGAAGTAATGGAGAGGAACATAATTTTTCTCTTTTCATGCATGGGTGGAGTCAGAAGTATAGACTGCAGATTATGGAGTCAGTTCCACTTGAATATGGATTTGTGTTTTTGCTGCACTAAAACAATGTAGAATTCAGTCACTTGCCTACTACAGGATAGTCCGAATAGTCTGCTGCATTAAATTGGGAACATTGTTTTGGTGGTAACCGTGAACAGCTTCCATACTGGTGCTTGAAAAAAATTGTATATTCCCTTTGTAGTTACTAATATGTGGAGAATATATTTTTAGGGCTTATAAAATATGTTGCCAAGGGAAACAGTTTTCAGGTCTAGTTATTTGGTGTTCATACACATGTACCAAGTGGTAATATCTGTATCATACTGTAATTGTGATGGTCTCTCAGCCTACTTTTAGTGGTGCCTTTTAGAAGGTGTCTGTTTCCTGTTATGTATAAGATATTTACTCATCCACATCAGTAACTTTTACACCAGAAAATTAACAATTAGTTTTCTGTAGCCTGTTTGTATATGGAAGGTGAGGACAATCAGTAGAATTTGTTTATGATTACAAGCTATAGAAAAAGTCATTATGTTTTAATGTTTATTTATTTATTTTGAGAGACAGAGAGAGAGAGAGAGAGAGAGAGAGAGAGAGAGAATCCCAAACAGCCCCACTTTCAGTATGGAGCCTGATGTGGGACTTTATCCCACAAACCTTTGTGAGATCATGACCTGAGCCGAAATCAGGAGTTGGATGCTTAACCAACTGAACCACCCAGGCGCCCCTACAGTCATATTTCTTGATAATTTATGCCAGTAGAACTATAAGAGAGATTTGAAAAGAGATCAAGTCCATTATTTAATTTTATAATTATTTTATTTTTTTAAAATATATGAAATTTATTGTTAAATTGGTTTCCATACAACACCCAGTGCTCATCCCAAAAGGTGCCCTCCTCAATACCCATCACCCACCCTCCCCTCCCTCCCACCCCCCATCAGCCCTCAGTTTGTTCTTAGTTTTTAAGAGTCTCTTATGCTTTGGCTCTCTCCCACTCTTACCTCTTTTTTTTTTTTTCCTTCCCCTCCCCCATGGGTTCCTGTTAAGTTTCTCAGGATCCACATAAGAGTGAACACATATGGTATCTGTCTTTCTCTGTATGGCCAATTTTATAATTATTTTAATAGAGAATAATAGAATGAGTATATATATAGTCAAGAATGTAGCTAAAGTAGGTATTTGAGTTGACAGAATTTTATTTTTGTGATACATATTTAAAAAATGAGAGTGACCTTAAATATTAACACATCAACCAAAATAAAGTACATTTATCATATTGAGTTAATACAATTTTTTGTGAAAAAAATGAAGGTAATGTTTGGATTTTCTGTATCACTACGCCTTTATCATAGAATATTGGGAGTTGATCTTTATTGTAGATTGTAGTCCATTTCACAAACATACAAAATCATTAGTGATGGAAGAATGGTTTACTCAAATTTCCAATTTCCTCATTAAAAAGAAAAAACTATGTTTAGCTCTTTGGCTCCGAGATGTCACCAGCTATATTATTCCACTATGATTTCCTATCTTGATATTTAGTAGTCGAGTTAGAACTATAATCCTGGTTTAGTTTTTTTGTTTGTTTGTTTGTTTTTGCTTTGTTTTTCCCTTATAACACACTGCGTCTCAGAGTTCCATGCAATGTTCACCCCAGGTATGTGGAAACTTGGGGAATGGATGACTGAAATGGGTTTTGTTGTTATTGATTGTTTCTACTTCTTGCATCACTTTGGCTGTCAAAGATACATACCATGAATGAATAATTAATGGTGCAAGGTCAGGTAAGGCAGTGAAAATCACGAATCTCATTCTCTTCACTTTCTAACACCAGGTACCCCATTATAATTAAGAAGTATCTTATAATGTAATGATTACATTGACTTAGTTTTTAAATAAATCACGCTAGCTATGGTGCCTTTTAAAAAACCAAAACTAATGAAGAAGAAGGTATTTTAACAGTCTAAATAATTATTTAGAAAGAATGTTATAGGGGGAGTTTGAGTTGATTGGGAGATAGGCTTAATCTTTCTACTCAGGGATTGCAAGATTCCAATGCTGGGCTCAAAGGAAAATCTAAGAAATGCTGGTTGCCTTAGTTACAGTGTTTTTGTTTGTTGCTTTGTCATAGACTGCCTCTTTAAGGTGTGCCCTATGAACCGATATTCTGCCCAGAAACAATATTGGAAAGCTAAGCAAGCCAAACAGGGGAACCACACAGAGGCAGCCTTGCTGAAGAAATTACAGGTAAGGGCCAGGTTGCCATTTGTCTGGCTGAGGCTAGACCAAGAACAGCAATAACAAGTGATCTGTTTTGTATCTTAGTGATTTCACTTAATGCACAGAGATTTTAGAATAGAGGTAGCAGCACACTGAAAGTGGAAGAGACTTAAGTTATAGGGTGTGACCACTGATTTCCTGGCATGTAGCTAATATATTCCTGCTATTTTTTAGGGTGTGCCAGACTAATTCAAAGATTCACATCAAACTGGAAACCATTCAGAATCTCTGTAGGAGTATCAGATCCAGTTATATTTTACTTGGCATCGTACCTAATTTTTTTCCTGAAAGACTAGAAAAAGAACTGAAAGTCTGTTGCTTCTGGTTTGGGCTGAATGTAAATTTGATAGAACTTAAATTGTGTGTTATTAAAATTCCTGTTACTTTTGAAATTGAAACTATTTTGAGACTTTTGAAATTCACCTACTGTTTCTATATTCTGTTTGGTTTGTCTAACAATATTCCTTCTGAAGCTAATTGTAGAAGACCAAAGAGCCTGGTACTTTTCTGAAATTTCCAACATAGAAGCATCCCAAGATATTTTTGGCCACATTTCAGCATTACCATGAAAGAATGATCATACTATATTATAATCATTTAATTGTTGGTTCTCTGCCTCCAGCACTAAGAGTAGAGCAATCAGCCTAATTCATTCATGGTTATAGTCTTTGTTCCTAAAATGACCCTTGTTTCTTTGTCAACTATTGTACTCTGTTTGCTATGTTTCCATGATGAATATTTGCTAACCATTTTCCAGCATGCTGCAGAACTGGAACAAAAACAAAATGAATCAGAGAATAAGAAACTGTTGGGAGAAATTGTGAAATACAGTAATGTTATACAAGTAAGTCTATTTACTTTCTTTAAAAAAAAGGTGAATATTTTATGGGTAATTTGTGTCTGTTAGGAATGCCGAGCTGGATTAAAATTTGGGGATACAACAATTTGTTCTTTGATGGGAATTATGGATATTGTGTGATATTTTCAGTTGATGTTCAGCATAGTATTCTGTATGTTCGCAAACAAGTCTGGTGAGCATACACATAGGAAGTGTACTTATCTAGGTGTAGGTACAGGGTATTCCACCAAAAGGAGGAAGACAGGGAAACATACTTTCTAAAGGTCTATAGTAAAACCCTCCTTTAGAATTAGTGGGACTAACATGTAACAAAGGAAGCTTTATCTTTGCATTTGGTAGAGTGAGGAGTGTTCATGTTGTACTTTCAGATGGGAATTGTCTTTGAGTTGTTATCAAAAGATTTATTTCAATGAGTTGCACCACTGATTTATCTCAGCTGAATTCCTCTCCTGTGTTTCACTTAGATCTTTCAGCTCTTTACTTGGCTATTTGTTAATATGCCCCACCTTGTTCCAAAAAGAATGGAAGGCATTTTTTAAAATACATACCACGTACACTAAAATGAAATAAATAAGGCGACTGGGTCAAAGGGAAGATAGTGCTTATATGAATAAGGTGACGTCAGGGGGAGGCATGTTTATAAATACCATGTTTTGAAGGCTGGACACCTTTGGCTAGAAGCCTTTTTGTTGCTGACCTTGCTGTATGGAAAGCATAATATATTATAACCCTCACATAGGAAGTCCTTACCATAGAACTAAGTCCAGGCTCTAGAAGCACACATGTTCCCAGGAAGAAGACCAGAGAAGTATTCCTCCAATGAGCCCTCATAAAGAGGACACTGTTTCATATAGTAAGTGCTAGCCTTAACAACTTATTACAGAAAACACTACAATGAGGTGTTTCATAGAGCTGTTTTAAAAAATATCGCCTGATGTTTTGTATTAGGCCAATGGCAAAATACCAGTGTTCAGGACTGTCCAAGCGGCCCTCTGCTGGGACAAGATGAGAATGCCTGAATCTGCAGCTCCCCTAATGTAGGACTTTATCTAATGAACGATGATACAATACCTGTGGCATGGGTGGGTTGCATGTCCCTTGAGAAATCCTCCCTAAATAGAGTTTTTCTTAACCAAGTTTTGATCAGAATTAAGTGCCAGCAAGTTGTTTCTTGTCAAGAACCTGAAGTGCAAATGTTAGTATTACCAACTAGGAGCCAAGCTATGTGCTCTAAAAAGGTGGATTCCAAAGGAGTGGGGCTGGACCATGAGGGTTTCATCAGTTCATGAGATAATTTCTTTCTTATATTGTGGATATTAAAATGACCATTCTGTTTTGGAATGATTGTAATAATAGACAGGAAGGTTGTTTGTTTTAGCTTTCCTACTCAGTAGAATACGGTCTTGGAGAGGTTTTGCAAATGGCACCCAAAAAGTCTGAGAAATGGCACATCCATGCTCATCTGAGAAGGGAGTAGGATCAGTGAGCAGGGATTATTGAGGATGCAAAGCCTGCCTGTTCACACAGGAAGAAGCAGGGCTGTCCTGGGCAGGGATGGTTAATAACACTAAGTGGTTTGGTGCATTATTTTAGTTTCTTGGTTATTTTTTTCGTGTATTCTGTTGTGTCTGTGCAAGAATTGAAAAAATGTTTGGAATTTCCTGGTCTCCTTTGGGATGCTTGGTTTTATCCTATTATTTATCAGTAGATAAAAATGGTTCAGAGGTGTCCTCTGGTTTGATTTCTCCATGTGCCCAGTTCATAGGGGGCGGGGGGTGGAGGTGAAGAGGAACCCGAAGAAAGTCAGCTTGGAAATTCGGTGGTGAGTGTGAAGTTTAAAAAGACCTCTTTTGTTTGACTTGCACCCCAAGTGGTGTTATGTGGGCTCAAGATATAGGTACAAGCATACACATGTAATTAACAGAGGACATCAAAGAATAAAGGTGGTAATGTCTTTTTCCCTACAGCTGCTACATATAAAAAGCAACAAGTATCTGACTGTCAACAAGAGATTACCTGCTTTATTGGAGAAGAACGCCATGCGTGTGTCCTTGGATGCTGCCGGAAATGAAGGGTCTTGGTTTTATATTCATCCCTTCTGGAAGCTGAGAAGCGAGGGTGACAATGTATGTAAAAATAAAATTAAGAGAGAAACAGTATGTTCATAAAGACAATAATTCTTAATAAGTGAAAGAATCCAGGTAGCACAAAGAAATGATACATAGTTTTCAATCGACACGTTGTTTTTATGGTCGTATGTTTAATAGGTTAAAAGTATTTATTTACAGTGCAAATTGTGCTTGGGAATCATGAAAAGACAAAATTCAAATTAATTAAAATCATCTTCCAGTTGGAATTCATGTGAAAGAATTTAAGTAATGTTAACATTGGCCGAACCTTTCAAAGGGTAGAGTTTGCTTCCTTTCTTAATCAGGAGGGAGCATGGTTGTAAGGAGAAAGCTATGCTTAGGAAATGTTGTTTAGCCCTTTGGATTAATAGAGTAACAATGCATTATGCCAGTATTTCATTTACTGGCTCTATGGTCAGCTGTTTACAGTCTATACATCTTAAAGATGCATAATGTATGAGGAGCTATAGGTGGGCGCTTGTTGATGACAGTATTGAAAATACATTTTGGAATACGTGTATGTCATATCATGTAGATTTGAGCAGCTGCTAAAGTATTTTCTGCTAGAAAATTTATAGAGTAGGGAAAATAAAAATTATGTGAAATGGTTCAATACATTGTTACTTATTTTCATTTGTAATAAATGAAGTAGCAAGTGACAGTCCCTAGCACATGGGGAATGCTCCATAAATGCTGAATAACTTTTTATGAATAGAATACTTTGCAAATATTGGGTCAGGTGATCAAGAAAATAGTTGCAATTAAAAAAAAATAACATAAAATCCAAGCAATATAAAAATATAATTATTCTGATAGTTTTCTCAGTGCTTTGATTACATTTTAAATATGTTTTGGATATTTCTTGTCCTAGAAATGTCCTCTTTTATAGTGAACCTCTTTTTTCCGGTGAATTTTGAAATATACATTCAATTCCACAGGATGCAAGCTTCATGGTTTAATTTGGTTAATAAATTATCTGATGATACCCTCTTTAGGTAAGGTTTGGGAGACGCATGGCATGCAGGAATGTAGTGCACTTTAAGTCTTGTGTTGGATTCCTTAAAAAAATAAGTCCTACATGTTTATTTTTTGGCATCAAGTGATGTGTGCTGTGAGCATGATATATATCTTAACTTCAGTAGGTAGTTAATTACAATCAACTCTCAATTGTTTAGGGACTGATTATGTAGTTTATGAACAACCTATGTCTTTTGGTGCCCTTTCTTCTAATGCTTGCTTCCCTCTCCGGTCCCCCACTGAGTAGTGTCCCTGGCTGTAGATGGTCAGTGAAAATCAAACTGTGAAAAAAGCAAAACCTGAGCTCAAGTTCTGAGGGAATATGAGGAAATGATTGGATAAATTAGGGCCTTTAGATTCACTGTGGATTTTATTAATTCATTCTGTTTACTTATTCATTCTGTCTATTCCTCTCCTTGCTCCCAGATGCCTTTATAGGATCAACTGAGAGTTGAATGTAATGAACTATTTCAAATAATTAGTTGTCCTGGGGTGGGGGGAACCTACCACCCAAACACTCCATTTTGGTAAAATGGACAATGTAATTGTTAAGTGCAATATAGAAATCCTCCTTATATAGATGTGCTCCATAAAGCATGGCTAAAACAACCTTCCACATTGCTTTTTGCTGTAACAGCTCATTGTTTTTGCTCACCACTATGTAGCTATTGTGTGTGATTAAGGTTGCTGTGAAAACATAAGCACACCCATAGTCCTCTGTTTGCCACTTGAATGTATAGCAATGCTCATTTTCTTCCCCCAGGAATAGGTGGCATTCCCTAGCAATAAGTATCGTTCTAAAATTCTAAAATGTAGGAAATACTATCATGTCATAGTAAGTGATTTAATTATTACTGATTTTTCTTAAAAATGTATTAAGCTAGGAAGAAATTGAAAGGTTCAAAGGACTCTTAAAATTATACTCTACCATTTAGCAAGTAGTAAGTTGTGATTTAGGTTGTAAGTATCCAATAAGATGTTCGGTGACTGAAATGAAACTTAGGAACGAGGCTGATGAGGGGCGCCTGGGTGGCTCAGTTGTTTGAGCTTTTGATTTCAGCTCAGGTCATGATCTCAAAGTTTGTAAGTTTGAGCCCCACGTTGGGTTCACTGCTGTACTCCCTCTCTGTCTCTGTCTCTAAAAATTAAACAAACATTAAAAAAAGAAAAAATGAGGCTGATGATAGTCTGGGGAGAAAAATGCTCATATCCTCAAAAATGAGCGGTTTCTATCATTTAAGAACACTTATGCCATATCTTACAGAATTGTCAGTTGGATGGGTTTTGGGGGAAAAGAGATTCAAGGACCCCTCAACTTTCAGCTGTATAGAAGCTCTTCCTTGCTGTTGAATAGTTAGAAAGTCATTGGGGATAGCAGAGTATGTAAATATTTCATTTTCATTTATTTTCCCAAGATTCAGTGTTTGTTTTTTTAATTTTCAACTTTGATCTAAGAAGCTATTACTTCTTAACCTTGATGGTAGATTTTAAAAAGGAGAAAAGCCCAGATCTTCCTCCAGTCAAGAGAAAAATTCAACTCTTAGGGAAAGAGCCTCTTCAAATAGCAAGTAGATTTTGCTATTTTGCAAAACTAGGTCTCTTGGAATTCTAGCAAAGGTAGGACTAGCTCCCTGGTGTTTTGGTTTTTATTGCAGTGTTCTTTTCACCAGGCCAGCTGCCACTTCAAAAGAAGGGTAGCTGCCAGTGGCACTGTATTGCTCTTTATTTGCAGTAAAATCTCAACTTGAATCTTACATGACTGTTGCTTAGAACCAACAGAAGTGCTTTTGAAATTGGAATTTTTAAAAGATGATTTTGTACTAGGGTGAGTGTGTCACGGCAGAAAATGATTGCAACCTCAAGTTCTGTATTAAATACATAGCATCTGGGAAGGCATCTGACCACATTGGTGGATCAGCCCCAAGTTCCATATTTACCACTTTATCCAATTAGGTGTAAGTTCCCCGAGAACAGGAATTATTTCTCACATGTTTGTATTCTTTTTGGCACCCCTTACTGTTCTTTTTATTTCTTTTGATTAGTATCTTGTCCATTTCATTTTCAAGTTGTTGTTTTGTTTTGTTTTGTTTTTGTTTTGTTTCAGCTTGGTTACTCAAAGTCACCATTGTCAAGAACAAGACAGAGGACTTGGAAATCAGTGAATTGATGTTAGATTCTCTTTGTGAATACCATTCTTATGAAACCTTGGTGCTTGGAACATTTTGGCTATATGGCTGGTCTCTTAAAAATATACAGTATAAGGGGCGCCTGGGTGGCTTGGTCGGTTGGGCGTCCGACTTCGGCTCAGATCATGATCTCACGGTCCTTGAGTTCGAGCCCTGCATCGGGCTCTGTGCTGACAGCTCTGTGTCTCCCTCTCTCTCTGCTCCTCCCCAGTTCATGCTCTGTCTCTTTCTGTCTCAAAAATAAATAAAAGTTAAAAAAAAATTAAAAAAAATATACAGTATAAGACTTGATGGGTGGTGTTTTGAAATAAATAGAACATATGGATTGACCCAAAGCTTACAGAAAAGTACACTAAAATAGTAAGACTTAGGTCAGTGGATATAGGTGCAAACAAAAATATTCTTTTAATTGAAAAGACACAGCTGAAATATATCATTATATTTAGTAGCTTATTGACTAATATTTATATGATGCAGATGAGAATGACATTGTAAACCAAATCCAGTTGTTCCTTAAGAAATTGGAAGATCAGACACAGCACTGGAAAGATGTGTATTAAATCCCAGTATTCGTAGTATGGATGATGATGCGGACTTCTGTCCGGCTCTGAGAGTTAGAGCCACTTTGATGTCATGTGCAGTAAGAAGTGTGTGTGTGTGTGTGTGTGTGTGTGTGTGTGTGTGTGTGTGTGAGTTATAGAAGGGGATGTTGGAAATATGTTTATGTCATGTTGGCTTTTGTATGTTTTTGTTTATTTAATTTTTAAAACTACTTACCAATTTTGGTTCACAGATAGAAAGCAATATAAAGATGTTTCACTTAAAGTCTCTTACTGTTTTTTCCATCTCCCCAGTTTTTGCCCCCTGCACCACAGTTAACCTCTGGAAAGATTTCTTATGCATGTACTTTTACTCCTTCCCTCTCCTTTTAACACAAATAGAGCCCACTCTGTTTCCTCACCCTCTCACTTAACACCTTTTCTTGGTGGTGTTCCCTTATCTGTGCATAGAGAGCTTCTACAGTGGCTTTTGTGAGTTAGGCACCAGCACCTGACTGATGATGACTTGAAAGGCCGGTGATGAACAGAGACCAATTCTAGAAGCTACTTCTGCAAACTAAGAACAACTACCCTTCGCTCGAATAGTGAACTTGAAGCTCCTCTATCATATTTGAATCTCCAGATATAGTTTGTGACAGCAGTACTATGTGTAAATGTAGACTCCTGTATATAACCCACAAAATCTTAATTTATATTGGAAATATGAAATTATGTTCCTGAAAGTCTTGGTCTAGGTTAAGATACAGGAAGAAGTTTTGTTTATTCTTATTTTCTGAGTCCTGATTTGCTTTTCAGTTTTCTCTCAAATTAATGTATTCTCATATTCAGTTGGTACAAAATATGCAAAGAGACAGGTATTGTTTTTCATTTCTGAGATGGTAAGAAATTTCATATGAGAATTAAGAGTATAGGTCCTACAATAATAAGTCTTCTAATGGATTGTCACAAGAGAGACTTTAATAATTCCAAAATTAAACTGTTCATTATCATTAAGAAAACACAACTTTATTTCCCACAATTTGAATTATGAATATAAATTCTTAAAAAAATTTTTTTTACATTTATTTATTTTTGAGAGACAGAGAGAGACAGAGCACAATCAGGGGAGGGGCGGGGGGGGGAACACAGAATGCAAAGCAGGCTCCAGGCTCTGAGCTGTCAGCACAGAGCCCAATGCGGGGCTGGAACCCACTAACCATGAGATCATGATCTGAGCCTAAGTCGGACGCTTAACTGACTGAGCCACTCAGGCGCTCCTATGAATAGAAATTCTTGAGGGTAAATTGGTCATCGTTAATGATAACATAGATGAAAAATCAACTTAGACTTACTTCTCTAGAGCATTTCTACCAAAACCAATTAAAACAATATTATGTATATTTTAATTAGTTTTTTAAGTGATCTCTACTCCCAACATGGGACTCAAACTTATGACCTGAGATCAAGGATTGCGTGCTCTACCGACTGAGCCAGCCAGTCAGTAGAGTCAGTTTTTTAGCTTTTTTTTGACTTAAAAATGAATACCAAGTTTAAAGAACAATATTAGTTTGGGATGTTTAAGATACAAGTCAACCAGGTGCTTAAGGACCAAACAATAAACATATTTCTACCAGGTCATACCTAATTGTGCATTTCCTGAATCCAGATGGCATTAGAATGTTTAATAGATTTCTGAGATTATGGGAAGGATCAAATTTCACAGACTTGTTTTTAATTCCCTAGATAATACACATGTATGACATTTTCTCCTCGTGCTTGAAGTGGTTCAAATATTTAGGCAGATTGTTTGTGGCGGATGTATTCACTCTCTTTGGTGTGCACATGGCAAGAACCTCATGTTGAGGCGAATTGTCCTATTTATCGACATTAAAAAAAGTTCTTACTGAAATGGGAGACTAATAAGAAAAGGAGCTACACTGGCTTTATGAATCCAGGCTGATAGGCATTATGAACATGATTACATGATCATTAATCAGAAGACATTTTACCACAAGGAGAAAAAGAATTGAACTAAGATTTGTGTGTTAGGTCAATAATGAGGACTTCTGTGCAGTTGTTTTGAGCTTCAAACGGAGCACCACAGATCCACTCAGTGTCATGGTTGCAACTTATTTCTGATTCCTAGATTGTCGTAGGCGACAAAGTTGTTTTGATGCCCGTGAATGCAGGACAACCACTGCATGCCAGCAACATAGAGCTTCTGGATAATCCAGGGTGTAAAGAGGTAAGTTCAGGTGGAAAGAAAATGAATTTTATATTCATTGTGAGAGAAAAAAAAGTCATGTAGCTTCATTTATTGTTTTCATGAGCATAACCCCAGTTATAGTAATTAATATTCCTAAGATCCACGTAGATAATGATTGCTAGTTTTGGATGGTATTTGTATTGAGGTACATACCTCATTGTCCAAAGTTATCTTTTTTCTCTCTTTTTACTGTTTGGAGGAATAATTTCTGGTACAAAACGGAATGCATAGTTTTATAACTTAACATTTCTTCATTAATAGGTGAATGCTGTTAATTGCAACACGAGCTGGAAAATCACTTTATTTATGAAATATAGTTCCTATCGAGAGGATGTACTAAAAGGAGTAAGTATGTGCTACATGGAACATTTGCCAGAAGAACTGAAGGTAGTCTTACTGAAATTCTACATGCGAAACCTGTGTATTCACTAGTATTCATACTTCAGAAGATGGTTATAGACCTTAATACACTGAGTGTTTCATTGAGTTTTCCTCTTTTTGGAACATATAAATAATCATTAAAAGCCAAGTAACTAGCAGAAGGGTACAGAGTATAAAAACCAGAAAGAGGGGCGCCTGGGTGGCGCAGTCGGTTAAGCGTCCGACTTCAGCCAGGTCACGATCTCGCGGTCCGTGAGTTCGAGCCCCGCGTCGGGCTCTGGGCTGATGGCTCAGAGCCTGGGGCCTGTTTCCGATTCTGTGTCTCCCTCTCTCTCTGCCCCTCCCCGTTCATGCTCTGTCTCTCTCTGTCCCAAAAATAAATAAACGTTGGAAAAAAAAATTAAAAACAAACAAACAAACAAACAAAAAACCCAGAAAGAGACATCTGCTTCATATGTCTATTTGTTCAGAATTTTCTTGGAAATACAGTTTTATTTTCCTGTTTTCCTAGGGTGATGTTGTTAGATTGTTTCATGCAGAACAAGAGAAGTTTCTGACTTGTGATGAATATGAGAAAAAACAACACATTTTCCTTCGTACGACCTTGCGTCAATCAGCCACTTCTGCTACTAGTTCTAAAGCACTCTGGGAAATAGAGGTGTGTAAATATTTTTGGATTTTAGTAAGTATTTATATAAAAAATTATATAAATTTACTAGTAAATCAGATTTACTAGGCTGATTATTTTATTATTATAGGCATCATTTGTGATAAGTTGATAAAAGAGTAATATTTGTGAACTAACTTGTCCTCCTCGTTACTATGATCAGTTTGAATTCTTACTACTTCCTTTACCTATTCTCTCTGGTGGATCTCTCTCTCTCTCTCTCTCCCTCTCTCTCTCTCTCTCTCTCTCTCACATCTAATAAGAGCTTATATAGATGTTGCTTTTTAAAAATCCATTGGGAAATGTTGTGAAGATTGATCAGACTGCAGGCAATGTGCCTCAAATGGCACTGGAGTTAAGATTGGAATATGACAACTCACTTTAAGTGAAGATAGATATCAGAACCGCACAGTAACTGAGAAGAACATTTATGTCTTCAGGGGATGCCATTTTTATGGGAATGAGGAGACCCATAGTTAAGAATTCATCCATCGTTGGGGCGCCTGGGTGGTGCAGTCGGTTAAGCGTCTGACTTCAGCCAGGTCACGATCTCGCGGTCCGTGAGTTCGAGCCCCGCGTCAGGCTCTGGGCTGATGGCTCAGAGCCTGGAGGCTGTTTCCGATTCTGTGTTTCCCTCTCTCTCTGCTCCTCCCCCGTTCATGCTCTGTCTCTCTCTGTCCCAAAAATGGATAAATGTTGAAAAAAAAAAAAAAAAAAAGAATTCATCCATCGTTTAAAAAGTCATTGCCAGTATGACAGAGTAATTAAGAATTGTAAGGTATGGATTTTTCTTTAAAGGATCTTTCTATGCCATGGAGGAGATAAGATAGATGTAATTACTCATGAACGAGCCAACATTTGATAAGTTCCATCCTGATGTAATGGACATCTAAGGCTATAGCAGTGATTTGCAATCATTTTAAACCCATCACTCCCCTTTTACAGCATATATTTTGTGGCACTTCCTTTAATAGCTTAAAATAGAATTCATAGGTAATATTATTTATAGATTTTCATGATTAAAAATTGATAAAATGCCTAAATTTCAAAATAAAGAAGAAAAGGAAAATGATTTGTAATAAAATAATATGTATCTCAACATGTAAATAATTGCTTTAGAAGGTATAATACTTGTACGTATCTTGAATAAACGCATTTGGACTTGAAAGAAGTGGTAGGAGATGAGGATCTGAAGACATTCTATGCAAGTACAGGAAAATGAATGAGCAGGGGCAAATGTGGGCCCTTGAATTATATCTCGTGTTAGAAGAAGTAATAACAGAACATACTTATTTTTCACATGATGAAAAAAAGAGGGAAGTAACCCTGCTGAAAGAGGGGTAACGGCCACATTACAGACTATTGTAACAGACAATGAGGAAGTATGATGTTTATTCCAGTGAGCTGACCCTTAATTATAATGGTAACATCAAAATAATTCTGTAGGCTTGGTTTGGATAATTCTGCCATGGTTTAGAATAGAGATGAAATCATACAACAAACATATTTCCTATCTTTATTTTTATTATTTCAAAAAAAAGGTTATTTATTTTGGGAGAAAGGGAAAGAGAGAAGCTCTATTCTACTTTTCTCTGCTTTCTGTTCCAGTGGAATGATTCCAGAACCCTGTTGATGAGGCTTCCTACCCCTGTGATACAATGGATCACTTAGAAGGCTGTGACTTGCAGGATTTTTGTATCTTGGCCAATGCCTGATGATGCCAAGAGCAGCCTTGCCAAATCATTGTGATAAATGATGACACTCCGTATCTCCAAATTGTCCTTTAGGGAGCTATACGAGCATTGCTAGATGCACTACTGTATAGGATAGGAATTCTTAGTCTGCGATCTGTGGTGAGCTTCAAGTTATTTGTTAACCTCCAGCAATTGTGTGCAAAATCTGTGTATGTAGGTGAGACAGCCGATAGATTTGAGCATTCTCAAAGGTATCAATGTCTTTGTCAAAGGAGTTAGAGTATAGCCAGTGTGATTTGTAAAGGATTTGTGGAAGAAGTTTGATTTGAGAACTTAGCCTTTTAGGATGGGTAGGTTTTTGATCACAGGGAGAGTGTTTTTAAGACTTCATCCACTTTGAAGTATTTTCATAATTATTATCTTACTTGAGCTATCAGAGTAGGGGATTCCTAGACGCCGGAGTCTAGCAAAAAGTATTAGAAAGTTCTGTATAGCAGCACACAGAATTTGAGGCTGGGGGCAGGAGTCTAAGTGTGGTCAGTATTAACAAAAAGAAGGTAACCTGTTGGGGGAGAATAATGAAAAGTTCTCCTGGTACTTAATCTTCAAAACAGTCTTATGAATTAAAATCATTTGGACATGATGAAACTGGCTTGAAGATGTTCAGTTGCTTGCTGTGATCATACCCTAGTAATTGGCAGAGCTGGGGCTCAAACACAGTCATCTTCAGACTGTAAAGCCTAGGATTTGCTGCTGTGCATCAGGTCACCTGGCGTAAGCAGCTGCTTCAGAGCACCTTCTTTTGTACTCAGGGAGCCTGGTGGCTCAGCATCTGGGCCAGTTCCTGGCTCAGCCAGTTCCTAGGACAGATATGAAAGGACATGGTGTTAGTAAAAAAGCATCCACGGATAGGGCCAAGAATTAAGTCAGTTGAGAAAGCTCCAGGTCTTGGCATTTGTGGTTCTCTCTACCTGGAATGATATCTTCCAATCTCTCTACGTGACTGTTTATTCTTACCCTGCGGGTTTCAGCCACCATGTCATCTCCGAGTGGCCTGTGCTAATCGCTACATCTCAAGAAGCCTTCCCTACCTCCTCTGTCATGCGCTCTGTTTATTTCCTCCTAGCACTTGCCAAATCTTATGTATTAAAAGCTCTAGTCTTACTCATTGCTGCGTCCTATTGTCTAGAAGAGTACTTGGTGCATAGTAAGCTTTTTATAGGATTTGTTGAAAGAATATTTGAGTAACAAATGGGGAAAAACCCCACAGCATTTCCAGTTTTGGCCTGGGAAACCTGTCTTTTGGAGTAAGGCTGTATTTGCACAGTTAAGGCATGAGCATCATGCATGCATACAGTGAGTTAACTGTTAGGTCTCTTGCTCATTTGTGGGGGAATTTTGTATTTCTGCCACATTGTCCTCTTGTGAAAACATATTAGATTTGACAAGTTAGTATTAACAGGCGAGCACTTTGTGTAAAATGTTGACATTTGCTTGCCAGCAACGTGAGTATCTTTTAGCCTTTATCGTTGTTGCTCTTTTTGTCTGTAGGTAGTTCATCATGACCCTTGCCGTGGCGGTGCTGGACAATGGAACAGCTTGTTCAGATTTAAACACCTTGCAACTGGGAACTATTTAGCTGCAGAGGTAAGTCTAATAGATAGAGTACTATTAAATCTCTGACTCTGGATAGTGACATAAGCAGCTAGGCTCTCCAAACATTGCTGTATTTGTAGGAACAGTCATGATACAAAATTTGACCATTGCCTATTATGATCTGGGCTGGCATATAAATTATTCTTAAGATGTAAATATTAATTGAAGCCTTTAAATAATCTTTGTCTTAAAAATTAAAACAACAGTAACAACAGAACACTGGTTGGTTTCCTTTAAGGTCAAGGGCAAGAGAGTATCGATTCAGTCTAAACTTTTGTATTTAGCCTCATTCTTTCAGAATGTCTGCATTGGAGACGTGATCAATTCATTTTTGGTGTAGTAGAGCCTTGATCGTTTCAGGCCGTTTTCACAGAAACTGGTTTTACTGGCTTTTATTGTTCAAACTGTTGGAGAGGAAAGGCATTTCTTCCTGAGACACTGAACTGTCCTAAAACTGCTAATAAAAATGGTGACAGCAAATAAGGTCTTTCCTTTCTCCACTAAAAGCGTGTTGACAATCAGGTAGATAGGAAGAGTGGGAAGAAGCAACAGCGTAGATGTTTTAGAAATGATTTAATTAAAGTTTGGCTATCAAATGCAAAAATAATTTTGAAGATACTAGTTTGTTTTTAGATGTATGAAAATATCCATCCATTCTACTCCCCTCAAGTCTGTTTCTGTTTTTCAATTTAGAGTTTCTTCTGGGATTCTGAACCAGAATTTGGCCTTAGAATTTTTAGTATGACTTATCTAACTTGTGGTTTCGGATGTGAGGGAAGATAAGGAAGTGGGGACCCAGAAGTGATGAGAAAAAGGTATGGGAAACAGGAAGTTTCCGTAAATGTGCTGACCCCTGTGTAAACCAGCGCCCGACACCATTACCCTTTACATCCTGTTAATCTGTGGTAATTTTCTTCATAGTACTTACCACTCTCTGACTTACGGTACATTTTATTTTTTTGACATTCTCTGACAGAATGTATGCTCTCTGAAGGCAGGGGGGTTTATTTTTTTATTTTTATTTTTTTTACTTTATTTTTATTTTCTACATCACCACTGTGTCCCCAGCATCTAGGGCAGTGCCTGGAACTTAGAGAGCATTTGATGACTATTTCTTGAATGAATGAATGAATGAATGAATACAAAGAAGCTATTCAGGCTTCTGTAAGCTTAGAGGATAGGAAGAAGATTTGGGGATTTGTATTTGAGAGGAATTTGGAGCCATATTTGGGAAAATTAATCTCTCTAATCTCTAATTTCTTCCTCTGTATAATGGGGATAATCACAACATTCATAGAATACAAGTATTAAGAGAATTAAATAGGGTAAAGGGCTTGGCATAATGTGTGCCTCATGGTGGGCATCTGGTAAGTGGTGCCGGCATGATTAATTTCATTATGAGAAAATTTTCTATATAAAATATTCTATATATTTACTATTTACTATAGTAAATAGTATAAATATAAATACTTTTATTATTATTGATGAATCTGTTCAAATAAATGAAATATAGCTTTGCCGTTTATGGGCTGTTTACACCATGAATGTTTTGAAGTAACTTTGTTGAAAAGTAATGCTTTGATGTAAATTTAAACAGTAAGGTGGAGAATCTTGTCTAAAATAAGAATTAGAAAAGTCTATGTGATGTCCTTTAAAAGATAAGAAATTTGTATTAAAATTCTCTTGGATCTGGTGTTAGTGACTCTTTTCCATAATTCAGCTTTCAGTCAATGGCTGTTGTAACTATGGACATTCTCTAGAAAGCTGACATGATTAAACATTATTAGTTTTCTTAGTTAATTTCTACAGTTAAAACTTGTATCATTGATAATTCAAATGACTAGATTATTGAAAATTAAATTGTTTATTAACTTTAATGAAGATCTAAGACCTCAATACATAAAGTAGTCCATTAAAAATTGAAAAATAGAAAGCAGCTCATTCCTTGAAAATAATTTGAAAGACTCTTTTCATTCTATCTCTAGAGGATATGACTTTAAATGCCAGATACTATACTGTCCATTAAAGATTCTGGTGTACTTGTAGGATCTCTGCTTTGACCTTTAATACTTGAGATAGCACTTTTTTTTTTTTTTTTTTTTTTTTTTTTTTAGGAGAAGGTGAGAGAAGGAGAATTAAGCATTAAATACATATCTGAAAATTGAAAAGTAGGAATTTATTGTCTACTGATTTTAACAGAATGGGTGCTTCTGTGTAGTATTCTAACTCAAAAGAAGAATCTTAGCTTTAGAATATTGGCATCCGTAGGTTGGGGTTTTATATTTCATATGTCAGCTCAGATCAGAAAAGGTCCTGGTACAGTCACATCTCAGCACGCTTGTCATACGGTGTGAAAGTGTCTTCAGGTGTGGCAAAAGCACATTTATTATAGTCACTATGACGTGATAAAAACATTGATTTCCAGTTCTAATTCCACAACAGATGGATATAGCCTCTGACAACAGTTAAAAAAACAATGTTGGGGCAGCTGGGTGGCTCAGTTGGTTAAGCATCCGACTTTGGCTCAGGTCATGATCTCACGGTTTGTGAGTTCGAGCCCCGCGTTGGGCTCTGTGCTGACAGCTCAGAGCCTGGAGTCTGCCTCAGATTCTGTCTCTTTCTCTCTCTCTCTCTCCTTCTCTCTCTCTCCCTCTCTCTCCCTCTCTCCCTCTGTCTCTTCCCTACCCCATCACTTGCACTCTTTCTCACTGTCAAAAATAAGTAAATAAATAAATAAGTAAATAAATGTTTAAAAAAAGAAGAAAAAACAATGCTTATCCTTTTTATCATTTTGCTTTTTAAAAATGCCCAGGTCTTTAATTTCAAATCATTATTCATGTCATTGAGGTATGGTAAGGAGTTCCTAGCATGTGGATTTGTAACTTCCTAGCCTTATTTATTTTGTTTAATTAGACCCTTACTTATAGGAGAGAAAGGGCTCTATGGCTTTTATTTATTTTGCTCTTTCAGTTTCATCGTTAATATCTAGATACTACTTAAACAATAAGATACGCATAATAGGATGTTGAAAATGCAGGAGTTGGGAATAATTATTTTTGGAATTCATAGCAGCAACAGACATCCTCTTTAAGATGTCATACCGTCTTTAACATATACTTTTTAAGTGCCTGATAAATGCATAGTATGGTAGAGAATGCTGCAGATAGGAAAGGAAGCAGAGGAGAAAATCTCTGCCCTCAAAGAAGTGACCTTCTAGTTTGGAACACAGTGTACAATAAATGGCCACAGGATGGTCAGAGGCAGGATCATGTCAGTCAGGTGGAGTTGTGAGGTAAGCCAAAGGAGGCTCTTGTTTGGGGCAAACTTTTCCCTGGTTCTCCAAGAAAGTAATAGACACAGGTTGGTAGAGAAGCAGAAGGACAATCACGGAGGCACAGACAGGGTTGTGGAATGTTCCACATCATCGGCAGACAATGTAAAAAGGGAGGCTTGGCTCAAGGAGAGGGGTTCTAAAAGGAATTATTGAGTGACAGATCCCTTTGCTTGAAGATTTTGATTGAAAGGTTTGGATTTGATGTAATTAGTAATAGGAATAACGATTCAAGTAGTTACCTTAGAGGCTGGGGCTGGACACCTATTTGCAAACATTTGGTAGACACCAGTGATGTCACTAGAAAACTCAATTTCCGCCCTCAGGGAGCTCTGAGTACAGTGCAATAAGTGTATTGTAGCAATAGGAATAGTGACGTGCTGACAGGGAAGCACTAAGGTGCCGAGGAGGTACAAGGAATGGTGAAGAGGCTAGAGGAGGAGCTGCCTGATGGATGAGTAAGGCAGGTGGGCAAGGAGAGTGTGCAGGCGGTGAGGACAGCTTTTGCATAGGCAAGGAGGTGTGTGGTATTCTACAAACTAGTTTTATATGGATAATACATATGTGTATCACACATAGGATATGTGTGAGTTTGGACGTGGTGCTAGAAGGTTGGGGGGGCCAGAAATGTAGGAAGCTTATTTTTTTCAGGCCGTATATATTAAGTTAAGGAGAATTGGTTTTATTTTAAAAGTAAAGAGCAGTGTTCTAAATAAATTTGTGTTTAAAGATGACCACTCTAGAGTTGCATTGTCCAATGTGGTAGTCACTAGCCACATGTTGGCTATTTAAATTAAAATAAGTACTATTAAAATTAAAAAGCCAGTTTGTCAGTTACACTAGCCACATTTCAAGGGGCTCAATAAGCACATGATATTGGGTAGCACAAATACAGAACATTTTCCATCATCACAGGGAAAGTTCCAGTGGATAGAACTACTCTGGAGCATTTTTAAAAAATTTTAATGTTTATTTATTTTTGAGAGAGAGACAGAGTGCGAGGGGAGGGGAGGGCAGAGAGAGAGGGAGACAGAGGATACAAAGCGGTCTCTGGGCTGACAGCAGAGAGCCAGACACGGAGCTCAAACTTGAGAACCATGAGATCATGACCTGAGCCCAAGTGGGATGCTTAACTGGCTGAGCCCCCCAGGCGCCCTACTCTGGAGCCTTTGTAAAGCAGCTGGAAGGGATTGCCTGAGAGGCAGGGAGCCCAGATAGGAGAGAAAGATCTGATACCATCAGGGTATTTTGAGGATTTGAACCAAGGGGGTGACATTGGTAATGGCAAGAAGGTGAAGGGGAGAAGACATTTTTAGGACATTGGAAGCAATGGAAAAAATGGTAATCCATGGAATGTTAGGGGTTAAGGAGTAGGATTCTGGCTTTGGAGAACTGGCGATGTCATTCACCAATTTAGGGAACATGGGAAGGGGTGCAGTGTTGATGAGGAAAATAATCCATTCACTTTTGATTATGTCTAATTGGAAGTGCTCTAAAGTATACAGGTGAAAATGCCTGATAGGGACAGTGTTCACATCTTCTGGAAGTTTGGGGACTGGCCTGGAGAAGTAGATGTAGTCATCGTCAGCATGGGTGTGATCATCAGGGAGTATGAGGAGAGTGAGGAGATGTTTGAAGGCGGAACTGTGGGGAATGCCAGTTTTTAAAGGATGGACAGCAGATTGGGAGCCTGAGAAGTCAAGGAAGCAACTGGAAGGTCAAATGGGCTGAATCACAATGTCAAGCAAGGGAAGATAGGCTTTCAAGAAGGAGGGAGTGCTACCGAAAAGGTCAGGAACAAAATGTATTTACAGCTTTTGGCAAGAACACAGTCATCTGTGGTTGAGAGCATTTTCGGTGGAGACCGGAATCCGGGGTGGGGGGTTTGGGGAGAGGAATGACAAGGGAGCCAGGAAGCAGAAGGAAAGGTGAACTGAGTTTTCGTATCATGGCCGTGCAGGAGAAGCAGTAATAAAGGGAAAGCAAGTCCTACTAGACAGGTTTTTAAAGGTCTGTTTAAAAAAAATTAGATGAGAAGGGAACTGCTTTTACATTAAAGGGAAGTTCCTATTACAGGAGCAGAATTTGGCAGTGAAAAGGCTCTTTTCCCTCATCCTTTCCATTCTCAACACACATATTGATAATCTGAAATATTACTTTTTAATGTGCTTGAGGCATTTCTGGCAAATTGGATTATGTAATTCTTGAATTGCCTTTGAGTATATGGTGTTTATATTGGCCAGTGTGGCAAAGACAGCCTAGTGTAGTGGGGGAAAAAATCCCATGTATACTGCTCACAGTCTCTCCGACTTTAAGCAAATATTTGACCTCTCTGAACATCGGTTGCCTTGTGTGTAAAAAAGATGATTGTATATATTAAATGGGATTATTTTGGGATTAAAGAAGATATGGAATGTTTAGCACTTTGCACATAAAATGTATTTAATAAGTATTAAGTCCCTTTCCTTCCATTGAGAAGGAGGGGACAAAAAATGTGGAGTAGCATTGTTTATTATTACTATCACTACTCCTACTATTATTGATTGTAATTTTTTTCCAGAACTTGTATTTCTTTGTAAGTCAGATGACTGAAGGGGGGGAAGTTTAGGGGCTCACCACGGGATGCCTTGCACCTAGAACGGAGTCTGATATTTAATTTATATTTAGTAAACACTAGATAACCTAAAGGATCAATCAGAGAGAGAGATTGAAGGTCTGCATCCAATCATTTCACTTTACAGAAGAAGGGACCCAGGCTCTGAGAGGCGATTTACTTTGTCCAAAGTTAAACAAAACAAAACAAAACAAAACAAAACAAAAAACAAGATAATGATGGTCTTTGGGCTCAATGCTAGACTTGCATTGCTTCATCTATACCAGTGGTTCTCACCAGTGGTGATCCTGTCCCCCAGGGCGTATTTGGCAATGTCTGGAGACATTTTTATTGTCAGAACTGGTGAGAGGGAGCTACTGGCATCTAGTGGGTAGAGGCTGGGGATGCAGGGAAACATCTTGTAATGCCTAGGATGGCCCCCACCACAAAGAATTATCTGGCCCCAAATGCCAATAGTGCCAATGGTGAGAAGCCTTGACCTATGTCTTACCAAGATTACACAGGCATTTATGGACTGCCCACTGGGTGGAAGCACTATTTTGATGTTGTGAAGAAAACAAAGTTTATTAACCATTGGTCCTTATCATTGGGTGTTTACAGTGTAGAGGAGAATGATATGAATTCAGTCACTGGGACATCTCCTCTGCATATGCATCTGAGACAACTGATTTTGTGTAATGTTAAAATTATTGACATCCATAGATGACCATGTTAAATCTCACAGGGAGTTTACAGGGCTGCAACCTTAAATCTAAGCACAAATGAAGAAAAAGAAAAACCTCAAAATTTTACTTAAACATATACTTCCTAAACATGATATTCTGTTTTAACTTCCAGGGTGGCCAAGTTTTTCAGAAAAATGTCAGTAAGGCGATTGCTTGTATAGAAATGAAGGGGACACTATCCAAAGGAAATTAGACCATTTCATATGCTGAGGCTTCTGTAGTTTAATTATAGAGGCAAAGCACATAAACTGCAAGCTATTTAAGAATAGCAATAGGGGTACCTGTGTGGCTTAGTTGGTTAAGCGTCCGACTTTGGCCCAGGTCATGATCTCACAGCTTGTGAGTTCGAGCCCGGCGTCAGGCCTTGTGCTGACAGCTTGGAGCCTGGAGCCTGCTTCGGATTCTGTGTCTCCCTCTCTCTCTGCCCCTCCCCAGATCATGCTTGCATTCTGTCTCTGTCAAAAAATAAATAAACTTAAAAAAATAAATAAAAAAGAATAGCAATACAAATATAGCACTATTTTGTTTTGGATAATTCAAAATTTATTTTTGAGAAATAGCCAATGCTAGAAACTCATGGACAAAATGTGGAACAAAGTATTTAATTGTGAATTAGATAATGAAGCCAATTGTGGCTTTGTCAGATACTGTGTTACAGTACATTTACAGTACCATATTGTTAGGTCTTCCTGTGATGTCAGTTTCCATGGGGCCAAACAAGAAATAAGGTAACATGAGGAGAAGGAAGGTGAACAGCCATGTATGTTTGCATTTGCATTTAATGCACAGCACAATTATAAGCACACTCATTGACATTTGCCCTAGATCCTTTACTTGTATCAATAAACACCAATATCTCCTTATTGGTACAGGAGAGTTCACACCCATATCAATGGTCAATGGGGGAGAAGGTGATTTTATCATATTTTGAATGGGATGATATGAGAGCCTCAGTAAATAGTTCCTCCATAGTCAAGGGAGCAATTATAAATCAAGTATCACAATTTCTGATCTGCTGCTTCTCCATTTTCTTTCTTTGGATATTATTAAAGCAACAATGATCCTTTCCAAAACAAGATAGATTGAGTAGTGCAAATAATTTTATTTGTTAAAGATTTTGTAATTTCCCTTTCAAAGACAACTAGCTTACTTGTTTGTAGATAGGCCAGACTTCCACCAGATGGCAGTAAACACTTATTTCCTGACTATACAACTGACTTTGGATTTAATTAATTAGTTAAAAACTTAGTACTCTAGAACCTGTCCATCATCATAGAACCTTATGAATCTCAGGGCTATAGTTTTAAATATCCCTATGTTTAGTTTGCCATCAACTGTATCAGCCACAGTTTATGAGAAGGGCCTGGTTTGTATGTTTGTGTGTGTAGGCATATATATAAATAAGGACAGTAGAAGAATATATATATGAGACCCTATACACACAAGCATAACTGTTATATGTCGAAATGTAAATCATGCCTGGCACATGTTAGCATCCAGTAAAGACTATTTTTCCCTTCTTTTCTTTTCTAGACTTGTCAGTCAGAATAATAGATTGTCTCTGAAATGCCAGTCATTGGAAAGAAGAAGATAGATAATTATTTAAAAATACACAAGTGATGATTTTAATGTTACATATAATAAAAGTTGATCAAAACGCATTTCATCATAAAACAAGTAACCTTTTTAAGACAATGAACGTGTATTAGAAGTGTTGTGTCCAGTTGGTGTTGTGTTCCATGGAAAGTTGTGGTTGTCTTTCACTTGATGTGGTACCATCGTGGCTTTCACTGCCCACGTGTTTATGATAGTTCTGTGTCTCTCTCTCTTTCTCTGCCACTTTTCTATTCTGACTTGTGTCATGCTTTGCTTGACTTCTTTCTAGCCTCTTTGGCCATTTAAATGAGAGCTCCCTTCAAAGGTTTAGTACTGGGTGTTTTTGTTCTTCATATCCTCTCTCTGTCACTCACTCCCTTGGCTTTAGTGGGCCATGAATTTGATCTCAGTTGTCCCACTGCCATTGAAACTCAATAACTATATCCAAGATTGAATTGTTTCCCCATAAAACAGTGCAGTTTTCTTAGTTAAGTGTTAGAAACTTGAAAGTGATGACAAACATATTTTTCTCTCAGTTTACACATTCAGATTCTACTGACTCTGTCTCTGTAAAATCTCCTGTGTCTGCTTTTTCCTTTCCATTTCAGCATGATTATTTCTGTCAGGGCTTTGCTGCCTCTCACTTGAACCACCGCACTTGGTTACTTTCCCCCTTCCATCCTTTGTCTCCATCTCCTACTAACCATGGCCAATGAGGATTTTTAATGCAGTGTTTCAGCAAACATTTCCCCAGTGATATGCAAAATCTTTCTGAAGATGTGAACCCATTAGCCTATGGTTTAATGGCCCCATTGGTCTGGGCTGGCTTGGATCCCATCCCTCCTCGTTATGGAGGCAGGAGAGAAGTAACATGCTATAGTAAGTAAAGGATGTAGCTCTGGAATCGTCAGACCTCTGCTCCCAGTGACCCTGCCACTCACCAGTGGTGTGACTTTGCACAGAGGACTTCACTTGATGTGCCCCAGGGGGCTCATCTGTAAAGTGGGGGTGAAGAATCCATTCTACTATGATGATTATAAGGGGAAATGAATTAACCTTTAAAAGGATATAAAAAGTATTCCATAAGTGACATTTATCGGTCTTCTCTGAACAAGTCTTATTTTTTACCATGTGGCGTTATCTTCCCTGCATTTCCTGTCTTCTTCACTCCTTTCCTTCTCTGCAAGTTAAATTTCTACCCATCCTTCAAGGCTTATCTCAGATGCTCCCTTCTCCATGAATAATTCTTCAATAAATTTGCCCACCACGGATCCCTCCTTCTTCTGACCTATATTATTTATAAATTATTCATTCTTATCTTATATCTCTTGTCACATTCTATTTTATATTACAGCTAGCTGTATTTATGTCTTATTTTCCCTCTTAGATTGTAAGGTCTTGTGGTCAGGGACCACATTCTTTTGTCTTTGCTAAAATACCATATGCCACAATGTTTTGCCCATTATAGATATTCTATTAATATTTATTGAATAAATGATTGAATAGCATATTAGGTCTCTCTCTCTCCAATGCCAGATTTATAATTTATTTTTTAACATAAGGAAATATTTCCTCTAACGTCCTAAAAGATTCAGGAATCTTCACATGACCATGTCTTTTTTCTTCTTCTTTCTATTAGAAATAATATTTTTTTGGTTCATCCTTAGTCTAATTACTTTAATAATTACTGCTATTATTTCATTTAGAGAAGGAAAGCATCAGTATAACTAAAACATCCATTAAAGCATATATTTATTTGGTCTTCAGTTAATACTGATAAATTTATATAGTCATAGATATATTTGGGTGGCTTCTCCTCCTTTTTCTCTTTCTTCCCCTCTGCTTCCTCCTCTTTCTCCTCATTATTATTATCCTTTAATGAATTTACTGAAGCAATAACTCCATATTAGTTATTGGAGAGACACAAAGATGAGGCAAAATCTAACTGATCTATCACTATCTTTAGTATTATTGCCAAAGACTCGAGTTATAAAATTTAATGACATATAATTAGTATGATTAGGCTTTGGTCATAGACTTTTCTCATTTTACCTATGAGGACCCTGAATTCCAAGGTGGAAAGGTTGGCTGACTGACCTTTTCTATAAAGCTCATGGGTGTGTCTTCACAGAGCAGAGTCTGAAATTTAGTTCCCAGACTTCCCTTAGGGATTATAACTGGGTGACCCAAAGTGGATGAAAAATGTGAAGACTGAATTTCAGAAAGTCTTTGTGATAGAATATAACTTATATTTCAGAGGGCATATGTGATTGTGTGTTTGACTTAGGTATGTTACTTCCTGTTCCTGTACACATTTTAGTTAGGCTACATCATGGTTCCAGTATGAATTTCCATCACAGTGTCTGTGGTGAACTACTGCAATGCTTAGTGAATAAAAACTTTGATCATAAGATATATCCACGTTTAAACATGTTGCATATCTTTTGGAAGTAACTTAGCTATCATTTTAGTATGCACAGTTTTTAATTTGAAAAAAAATCTGAATTCTTCAAATTGAAAACAAATTAAAAAAAATACAAAACAGTGATACTTGGCTAAAACAGCTGGATAAACCCCTCCCGGGCACTATGCTGGAACTGCCATCACTACCAAGTAAAAGTGTGTCTTTTTGTGTTTGATTAATCAGTAGACAGGAGGCCAGTTAATTCACTATCTTTTTGGCTTTCTACCTTTCACTCTTGGATTCCAAAAGCAAGAATAATCCCATTTTGGGATTAATTCTTTTATTTGTAATTCAAGGGAATTTAAGGAGCCTGAGAAATGTGTCTCCATAGAAGAAGAAAGTTCAGCCTCAAATCTCCCCAACTGCTGGCCTAGCACTAACAGGCAACTTGTAACTGGATTCCCATTTTCTTACCCCCTCCCTTGCCTCCCACTGTTAGTCAGTTCTAAAACCTGAGGGACTGCGGTCATGTGACTCTTGGCTGGCTTCTGCTTTCTATCCATTCCTCTCCCTTGGACCCTCTCCCCCACACTTCCTGATTTGTTTAACCACAGTTTAGTTTTATCTGATCTTAGATTTCATATAAATGGAGTCATATGAGTGGCTTCTTCTACTTACAACATTTTTAAGAATATATAATTGACATAACTTATATTAGTTTACATGTACAACACAATGATTTGGTATATGTATATATCGTGAAATGATTACCACAGTTAAGTCTAGATAACATCCATCACCATACGTAATTATAAAAAATTTTTTTCTTGGATGAGAGCTTTAAAGATCTATTCTCTTGGCAACTTTCAAATATGTAATACAGTCTTGTTAACTATAGTCGCCATGCTAGGCATTATATCCTCACGACTTACTTTCTTGTAAGTGGCTTTTGTACCTTTTGACAGCCTTCACCCATTTCACCCAGTCCCCATGTCCCACCTCTGGCAACCCACCAGTCTGTTCTCTATGTATGAGCTCAGTTGGTTTTAGATTCCACATGTAAGTGAGATCTTATGGTATTTACTTTCTGTGACTTATTTCAATGTTGTCAAGGCCCATCCCTATCGTTGCAAATGACAGGATTTCATTCCTTTTTATAGCTGAACAGTATCCCATTGCATATATATTTTTGAGATCCATCCTTGTTGTTATATCTGTAGCTCATCACGTTTATTGCTGAGTAGTACTCCATTGTTTGAATATTCCACCTTTTATTTATCCATTCTCCTATTATATGGTAAGTATTTTTGTCTAAACCTAATTTCTGGCCATCTTTTATGTCCCTACTGTTGTTTTATGTTTTGTCTCCCCTGCTCATTGTCCTCAAATGAATGTGTCAGGTGTTTTAGTTGACTTTCGTGGGGTATGGTAACCTCTATATACACAGTTTGTCAGCCGAGCAAAACTTTATTTTGCATTATCTTTGATTATTGCTTGTGTATTCTGTTAATTTTCTCTTTCCCTTTTCAGGACGCTGGTTATCTGTTAATTGATATGCCCTTCTCTGGTCCTCCATGGCTATTTTCTTTTTCCTAATTTTTAATTCTTTATATCTTTCCTCTGTATTGAGAGATGCCTGTTTATTTTTTTTTTATCCGTCATTTCCTATAGCATTTTTATTGCTATCAACATGGAGTTTAATATTGTATTCACTTTTAATTTTTAGTGAAATCTTTCTTAATTTCTTTTTATAATTTTTTAATAATATAATTAAATTTATATTTAATATTATTATTTATGTAATTAATTCTGTGTTATATTTTAGCTTGTTGTGTGGTTTGTTGTCTTTACGTAGAGGAAATGTTTACTTATGCTTTCTTGAATATGCCAAACCATTTCCTGAAAATTTATTTTGCATTATACCATAGAAAATATCAGAAAGGCTCTGTAAAAAGAATTTCCCCTTCTAACATGCTTTTTCATCAGTCCCATGTTGTTGTTTTTTTTCCTTCCTTCCTTATTATCCTCAGCAAGTGGACTCTGTGCAGAGCCAGATGGATTGAGTAGATGGTCTTTTTATTCTATTTTTTATTTATTTTATTTTTGCTTTAATTTTAATTTTATTTTAAGTTTATTTATTTTTGAGAGAGCGAGAGCATGCATGAGTGGGGAGGGGCAGAGAGAGGGGAGAGAGAGAGGATCCCAAGCAGGCTCTGTGCTGTCAGCCCGGAGCTCAATGTGGGGCTTGAACTCACGAACTGTGAGATTATGACCTGAGCTGAAACCAAGAGTCGGATGCTTAACCAAGTGGACCACTCAGGTGCCCCTTTTCATTCTATTTAAAAAATATCTTTTTAAATTTTTATTCATTTTTGAGAGACAGAGAGAGAAGGAGGCGGGGAGAGAGAGCACGAGCTGGGGAGGGGCAGAGAGAGAGGGAGACCAAGAATCTGAAGCAGGCTCCAGGCTCTGAGCTGTCGGCACAGCTGTGAGATCATGACCTGAGCCGAAGTTGGACGCTCAACGGACTGCGTCACCCAGGTGCCCCTATTCTATTTTCAAAAATTCTCAATCCTTTTTCAGTCTTCAGCTGAAGGACTGACTGAAGGACACACTGCAGTGCAGGTCTCAGGCCCAGCAGATGGCGACTCTGTGTCCCTGGTTTCTCCTGCACTTGCTTTTCTCTCCTATTCTCTGCTATTTCTACAGTGTTAGGCAGTGTGATTCCCACATACAAAGCCACAGTTCTTTCTCTTCTCTTTCTTTAGGCAGTGCTTCTCAGAAAGCCCTCGGCTATCATCTGTTCCCTTGACTTTCTGCCCATTTGTTTTCTGAGCTTTGTTGCATCTCGATGGTCATGGAAAGACAGAGGTAGTGGGACAGTGATGGGAGTCTGGGGAGACCAGTCTCCGCTCAGTCTAACAATGGCTCCTCAGCAGTAGACACTTCTGTGTAGGTTTTTGGCGGGCAAACACTTGGGGTCTCTGAGTGGATGGACAAACAGTGGGAACCACAGCATGTATCTTACTTGTGTTCACAAGGCTGTTAGCTTGAAGTGAGGTTGAAGAATGCCAGGAGATAAAAACTGGAGAGGTATCTGCTTCTCCTCCAGCATTGACTGTTTTGTAATTACTGGCAATTCATGGTAGATTTGGGTTTAGGTTGTTTTTCAGTCTTCGTTTTTGATGGGATTGAGATTTTTTTGCTTTGCTTTGCTTTCTTCTTGATCTTTTTCAGCACCTTCATTGATATTTGGTACTAAGTAGAGAGGACAGTCCTCAGAGCCACTAGCCAAGTTTCATTCTGAGAAAGACTCTTGATCTTACATTTTAAATGGTGACTTTATTTTTTTTTAAGTTTTTAAAATTTATTTATTTTGACAGAGAGAGAGAGAGAGAGAACTGGGTGGGAGGCAGAGAGAGAGAGACAGAGAGAATCTCAAGCAGGCTCCCTGCCACCAGCACAGAGCCCAATGCGGGTCTCGAACCCATGATCCGTGAGATCATGACCTGAGCTGAGACCAGGAGTTGGCCACTTAAGTGACTGAGCCCCTTAAATGGAGACTTTATGTGGTTACATGTTACATACACTAACATATTCATGTTGAAGGGTTAAAATCGAGTGAACAACTCATTATTTAAATAAAAACACCTTACAAGTCTGTTGTTTTACAAATTATGAGCTGGTTATTTCAGTACAATGCAGACATCCTTTTGGGACTGTGTCATCAGGTGGGAGTCAGGAGGTATGGATTCCAGCCAGTTGTTCACACCTCCAGTCAGGAGGTATGGATTCCAGCCAGCCGGAAATATGTGGATTAACACTCAGCATTTCTAAAACTCATCAACCTCACTGGAATGACCCCTAAACCCCACAATACTCATTCAATAGCCCTCATATCCAACATATATATCTGGTATATGGCTCTTCTTTTGCTTGATTTTCTTTTCTTATGTATAGAGCACGTGGAGCATGATCTCGGATCATTGTTAAGACTTTCCTTTGGTCTAATTTGAAAAACAGAGTTGTTGGTTAGTGGGAGATTTTGTGGTGGGCAAAATGATGAACTCTTTTGAAGGCTTCCTCAGAGGGTGTGAGATTGTCAGCTCTCACTTATGCAAAGATGTCAACTGTGCTAATATAAACAAAAGCCATAAACTTGGCATTTTAGCTCATGTCTCCTGCAGCTAGAACTTGAAGGTAATGTTTTAAATTGTAATATTTAGTGATGGTTTCTTTCTTAGGCTTTTTTAATATTGAGTTTAGTTAAGGATACAATAGTGAATTGAAGATCATTGGTCTTGTTAATGTGCTGTTAATAGCAATTCAAAACTGTTTTTTTTTTTTTTTTTAGCTTAATCCGGATTATCGAGATGCTCAAAATGAAGGAAAAACTGTGGTGAGTGGAATTGTTTTTTCCCCAACAAATTCCAAAAATATTGTGCATATTTTATATGAACAAATTGAAAAGTTAATAGAAAATTTGAAGACTAGGGATTCTGAGAGATTCTCTGACTAGAGGCTATGAATCACAGATAATAAGTAAAAGATGATGCACTGACATTATAAATAGATGTCTGGTAATAGGTATTTAGGGAGATTTCTGGAAACTTGGAGGCCATTTATGATGGAGCACTGATGGCCATGGGCATCTGGGAGGTATGGTGGGTCTGGGTTTACTTTTCATAAGTGCATAGAAATTAGGAAAGACAAATTGAATTATGGTATGATGATAGTAAAAGGGCACAGTGGGACAATCTTTTCTGATTAAAAATAATTTGGGTTCTATTTACGGGGAGAAATTGAGGCATCAAACAACTATATGACTGATTTTTCTGATATTATGAAGCATGCCACTCAAAAAACATCTCAATCTTATTTAAAAGCCAATTTTCATTAAGATATTTATTATTATTCAGCCTGATTTTTCATCACTGTTGTAAAGACAATGATGTTACGAGGACAGTAGGACTTAATTCAATAGAAAGTTCTGAAATTCAGGACAATTTGGTGTGATGCAGACAAAACCTGGTTGATGGGCTGGATAGAAAGGTGTATCTATATAGCTATATGTATTTTCAGCAATTTAGCTAGATATTTGGATGTAAAATAGACACAGTGTATAATTTAATTTTCTTAGGAATTTGGCAATCTCTTTTGGAATTGCTAAGAATGATTACTACAGCATTCAAAATTCCACCTTTTGACAGAATGAGTTGAAATGTTTGATCGAAATGACTACTGTCTTTGCACTGGCCCTCAGCTTTATGTTTTATGAGGATATTGATATGAGGGAGGTGAATCAAATCAGAATTTCTGGACCTGAGTCAATCCTGTTTGACTTCTTTCTCCATCTGACTATCAGGTTTACAACAGAAGTGAAACTGAAGTATCAGGTCTTTGGCCCAACGAGTACTTTAATTTGTGTCAAAATGTCCTTAAACATAGAAGTAGGCTTATTAAATGGGTTGGATCATTTATTTATAATTCAATTTTCTCCCCCTGTGTGGATTCTTTTCTCCTTGGTTTTCAAAAGCTAGCCCAGGATTGTTGGGTTCTTCTTTCCCCATGATTTAGAAAACGCCATCCATAACCATGTTTAAAAGCTGAGTCTTTGGTTCTTACTATAAGCTGGTCGATGGTTTCTTGCCAATGACTGCCAGGACACACCAGTTCTTAAATGGGGTTAATTGCACATTGCATTTACATCCAAGGGAACTGTGGGGCCTCTCAGAGGGTGCTAGAAAGAACCTATGGTAGGAATTGGGCTTGTACAAGATGACTTAGGGAGGATTTAAAGAAGTGGGGCTCACTGTGGATAAGAATGCTGGCAGGAGGAGGAAGTATCTTAATATATTTTTATCTATAGGGAGGGTAGATGAGAGCCAGGCTAACGGTGTGAGTGCTAAAGAAGAAGCACTCATTTTAGCTAGGGGAAAGGGATATCGAATCATTTTTATGGCTTGGACAACATTCACATGTTGTCAGTATTCAGATATGATTATGGAGCAGTGTTGTTTTGACGTGATCCATCCTGGGCATGGAGCGGCCTTGTCTGATGTTGGTGTTCTGTGAAATCGTTCACGTTCGCAGGAGGACACCGTGGCCTGGCTGTGAGAGTCAGGGTGCCCTTGGCAGCACTGAGCCTGCCTGATCACACCAGGCCAGCTGTCGGATGTCAGGAGTTGCCTTTCTCTTTCTCAAGGTCTTTTTTTATGAGATTCTATGTGACTTCTTCAGCCAAGGGAGTTCTACTTCTAGCACCACTGTTACGGCCTTGGACATGTAAGATAGCCTTCCCGAGACTCCATTTCCCACCTGACTAATGGGATGAGGATGCTTGCCCTACATACGTCACCTCTGTGCCGTGAGGTTAAAATTCAATCAGATAAAGGGAAACTTTTTGAATAAAAGATATTTGTAGGCTAAAAATGTACGTTGTTTCGATTAAAAGGGCATTGCATCAAACTTCGAATTGTGCAATTGAATTACATCTCTTTCAGCTTATCTCCTTTCAGCTACATGCTGTTTGGTGATGCTTCTGATGCTTCTGGGCAGGGCTGAGTGGGAGAGAGAGAGTATGAGTGATAGAGTATGAGAGTTTATGGAGCAGCACAGAAAATATAGGTAATGAATCCATGGTGAAGTTTGCTGTTTGCGTCCATCAAGCTTTTAGTTAGACTTCGTAGATTTGTTTCCTTCTGTATTCTGAGATACAAGTTCTTCATTCACCTCTGAAGGTGAGAAAGAGTACTTTTCTGTGAAGCAGTTGCTACCAGCAGCACTTTAATTGCATCTGACACAGGTGGGTCTGCTTTGCTGTGGAAGTTTACGACTGGATCTCGTCTGCCATCTCAGAGAGATGTCCAACTGGAGACATTTGATTTCATCTTTCTTCTATCCTTAATCCCTAGCTTGAAAGTAAATAAAACTGAAGATATGGAACACTAAAGCTAACAATATGGCTTCTCATGTTATAGACCATTTGCCACCTAGCAATAATTATGTTTCTGTCTAGAAAAGAAAACAAAGGAGCAGTTAGAGCTTAGCCTGTGAAAAACGAAATCAATTTCCCCAAACAGAATGCTATCTCACCCCAGATCTGGGTTCCAGTAATGCTGAGTTCACTGTGACCATGCTAATTATTTTCTTTCCAAATTTTCCCTTATGTTGTCTATTTAATATCCAGTTAATATTTTTTTCCTGTAATTTAGAAACCTTTATCAAAATGTTGCCTTCCATTTTTGAAGTTTCAAAGGTTAATGCATGGTGCCACTGAAATGCGGCGGTGTGTGTCAGAGCTCCCATTAAGACCCAAATTGCTGTATTTATTCTACAAAGGAGCCTATTATTTCCAATCTTACAAATGTACAGCATCCACAGGGACCCTGTAAACATTGGAACTGTGTCAAGCCCAGCTGGGAACCTGACAGTCATTAGTTCCTTCTTGAAAGGCTGCATCTTTTCAAATGGCTCTTTGAAGGGGATTTTTTTTTTTTTTTTTTTTTTTTGGAATAACACCACCCATTTTCACATTACCGTATTGATGTGGAATGTGATCTGATTTTTCAAGGGAGTGTCTTTTGTCGATGCTGGAGTCTCTCAATTTCAGCAATATTGATATATTGGCCCAGAAAATTATTTGTTGTGGGGGGGCTGTCCTTTACATTGTAAGATGTTTAGCAGATCTGTGGACTCTGTGTATTAGATACCAGTAGTGGTCTCCCCTGCCCCCAGTTGTGGCAACTAAAGATGCTCCTGGAAATTGCCAAATGACCCCCGCTGCGGTCCAAACTCTCTGCCTGTTGAGAACCACGTCTTTGTGCACAGACACACATAAATAGCAATGTTCTAGGAACCATGATGCTTAGCTGAAATGTATTTGAAAATTCTGTCTCATAGACTTTTTTTGGGGGTGGGGGACCAGATTATGAACAAAGACCCCCACATTTCCATGAGTTTTTACTCTATTTTCATCAATGGTAAGGTGATAAAGAAAAGAAAGGAAAAAGAGTCCTCATAGGAAATAGTTTAAGAGTAACAGATTTTTAAGGAACCATGCAAGAGAAGTGTCTGCAGCTTTAAATGGTAGGGTTGTGTCTGTTACATAAAGTCAGCAGTGAGAGCCCTGGAGAGTCTGACCAAGAACACAGATGCCTGCACATCATTATGCTTCCTTGGCCGTGGCCACACACAGGTCTGCATCAGCCCTGAAAATGCATACATTATTTCTTACAGAATGTCTCTGGCTCCTAACAACAGATTGCAATGTGATGTCTCTGCTAAAAATTCGATGACTCACAAATGAGTCAACAGAGAAGGTGTTCCAGGAGGCTAACTGCTGTGTCTCCACTGGCAGCCCCAGGACCGGAGGGAGAAGCTGGGTGAACCATTAGTTTACTCGACTGGCTCCTCCTAAGGGGATTTTCTACTTGTAGAACCGAGATTCTGTGTGCCTTTTCTTCCAAGTAAAACTGCTAGTTTTATAAGAGCCCAGCAGACTAGGTTAACATCCCAAGGCTCTGCGTTACCTGAATTGAGAATATTTTGGATACCTAGCTGATAATAAATCTAACACCTGTCTAAGCTCTGTTGTACCTTACATGTATTTTCGTGACACAAGAGGGAGGGCATTGCGCTTCTGTAATTCTGTATAGGGAACTAGTGTTTTTGTGGCTTTTTTCTTACTTAAAAAAGAGGTGGGTTTATAAACAAAAGCTACAGGCACACAATTTTGAACAGAAATGCCTTCATATTGTAGAAATATAATATTGATTTTTATAGATCTTATTGATCTATAGATCTCATCTTTCAGTCTTATAGATTGAAACCTGATCCATACATTTAAAAGATTGCATACTTATAACTCATTATTCATGTATTATTTTCTACAGATTTTGAGGGGCTGCCTTGAACTGTTTATGAAGGAGAATTTGTTAAGCAAATTAACAGAGTGCAAGAGATAAAAAGCAGAATGTATGGCATTGCTTTAAAAACTGCTATGGATGTTAGAAGTTCTTTTCACACATAAACAATTGTTATGCTACTTATAAATGGAGTTTATCTATGTTATGCTATGTTTATCTATGTTATGCTACTTATAAATATATATAAGTAATATATATAAATATAAATAAATATAAATATAAAAAAATAATACTATGTTATGCTACTTATAAATGTGCTACTTATAAATATCTATGTTATCGGTGGAGTTTATCTATGTTATGCTACTTATAAATGGAGTTTATCTCCCCCCCGCCCCAGGAACCTATACCTTTAGGGGTATAGTTGTAAATTCCACTTATACTATGTAATTAAAACTAAACCACAGGTCTTAAATAGTATGAATAATGCAGAGTGACCTCTTTTAATTAGCCCTAATCAAGGTTTTTCTATGTCTGGCAAAAATTTTATTGTTCATTATAAAAGTGTCAAAATAGAGAAGTCCCTGACTATTCTTGTTTGGAGCCCCCAGAGAGGTATACTAAAGGGGGTGTGGTAGGAGGGCAATCTAGGAACCTGGATCGGCTTTCTTTTTTGTAAGTCTTGAAAATTAATTTTATGAACATTCCAAAAGGAGAGTAGATGCACTAGGATTTGATTTATATTAAATGAACTCACAAGTGGCTGATGTATAAACCTCCATGCCACCTTTCAGTTGCTAAGTAAATAAATATAAATCCTTTGGTTAGTTAGTGTATTTTCTTTGAAGGGAAAATCCATAGCAAAAGCTAAGTTATAATTGGAAGATTGGTGTGCAAGAGGCTCAGAAAATTAGATGACAGGGGCGCCTGGGTGGCGCAGTCGGTTAAGCGTCCGACTTCAGCCAGGTCACCATCTCGCGGTCCGTGAGTTCGAGCCCCGCGTCGGGCTCTGGGCTGATGGCTCAGAGCCTGGAGCCTGTTTCTGATTCTGTGTCTCCCTCTCTCTCTGCCCCTCCCCCGTTCATGCTTTGTCTCTCTCTGTCCCAAAAATAAAATAAACGTTAAAAAAAAAAAAAAAAATTAAAAAAAAAAAAAAAAAAAAAAAAGAAAATTAGATGACAAATATTCCTTTTAGGTGTATGGTATTCCACCAAAAAGACAGGAATATTCATTTTTTGCATCTCTGCTAGCAGTGATGAGAGAAACTGTTCAATTTTGTTCATTGAATCTCTGCTTATTTAGGTTACATGATCATCTTGTAGTAATAAAGACTTTCTTCAAACATGGCTCAATATGATTGATTAAATTTTATTTTCCTTAATTAAAGTCATATTTTAATTGTGTCTTTCTAATAAAACACTGAAACCACTTGTTCCACTTGTTCTCAAATCCCTTTGCTTCCACATTGAAAGAATCCTTTGGATTATTTCTACAAATGACTGATCTTGTCCGTTGTTTCCGTGTTCCTACGTTATGAGGCAGTCTTCTCTCACATGTATTAATTAGCATTCATTATGTTCGTGGTTTTCTCTTTTGGCTGTAATAGCATTATAGAATCTAGAAAAAAAAGCTCTTTTGTGATATTTCTTTGTGACTGTAATGCTCCTGGTCTGTTTCTCCCCAAGTTTGCATCTTATGAGGACATAATTAAAACAAACTTCCTTTTCTTTCCTTTAGAATTATCACTTCTTGTGTCACCATTCCAGGGAAAACTGCTTCTTTGCCACCCATGTCTCAGTATAACACCTGGGTTTTCCTGTTGAGCTACATGGCAGTCATCAGAGAAACAGCATACTTCTGACTTCCTGCTTCCTTCCCTCCCTCCCTCCCTTCCCCCCTTCCTTCCCCCTCTCCCTCTCTTTTTCCCTTCTCTTCCTTGTTCCTTTCCCCTCCCTCCCTCCTTCTCTTTCACAACTTTGTCGATATGTAATTCACATACCATAAAGCTCTCCTATTTAAAAAATGTAAATCAGTGTTTTTTTTTAATACATTCACAGAGCTCCAAAACTATAGCCAGTATCTAATTCTATAACATTTTTATTATCTACCAAAGAAATCCTATATCCATTATCAGTTGCTCCCCATCCTCCCCTCCCCAGACCCTGGTAGCCATGAATGTACTCTCTCTATGGATTTGCCTAAGCTGGACATTTCATATACGGGCTCATACAATATATGACTTTTTGTGTCTGTCTTCTTTCACTTAGCATAATGTTTTCAAGGTTCATGCATGTTGTAGCATGTATCTGTACTTCATTCCTTTTTATGACCAAATAATATTTCATTTTGTGCATATGCCACATTTTGTTCATCCTTTCATTATTTGATGGGCATTTGGATTGTTTCCATATCTTGACTTTTATAAATTCTGCTGTGAACATTCATGGACAGGTTTTGGTGTGGAAATGTATTTTCATTTTTCTTGGATAGCTATCTACAGTTAGAATTGTTGGTCATACATTTAACATTTTGATGAGCTGCCACACTCTTCTTAAATGGCCACATCATTTTATGTTCCCTCAGCAATATACGTACTGTTACAATTTCTCCACAGTCTCACTAACAGTTGCTATTGTCTGTCTCTTTGATTATAGCTGTCCTAGTGCGTTTTACTAATTAGTAATGATGTTGAGCATCTTTGCATGTGCTTATTGGCCATTTCAATATCTTCTATGGAGAAATGTCTATTCAAAACTTTTGCTCAATTTTTAAAAATTTTTTATTTAATTTATTTTTAAAATTTACATCCAAATTAGTTAGCATATAGTGCAATAATGATTTCAGGAGTAGATTCCTTAATGCCCCTTACCCATTTAGCCCATCCCCCCTCCCACAATCCCTCCAGCAACCCTCTGTTTGCTCTCCATATTTAAGAGTCTCTTGTGTTTTTGTCCCCCTCCCTATTTTTATATTGTTTTTGCTTCCCTTCCCTTATATTCATCTGTTTTGTCTCTTAAAGTCCTCATATGAGTCAAGTCATATGATATTTTTGTCTCTCTCTGATTAATTTTGCTTAGCATAATACCCTCTAGTTCCATCCACATAGTTGCAAATGGCAAGATTTCATTCTTTTTGATTGCCGAGTAATACTCCATTGAATATATAGCACATCTTCTTTATTCATTCATCCATCGATGGACATTTGGGCTCTTTCCACACTTTGGCTATTATTGATAGTGCTGCTATAAACATTGGGGTGAGTGTGTCCCTTCAAAGAAGCACACCTGTATCCCTTGGATAAATACCTAGTAGTGCAATTGCTGGGTTGTAGGATAGTTCTATTTTTAATTTTTTGAGGAGCCTCCGTTCTTTTCCAGAGTGGCTGCACCAGTTTGCATTCCCACAAACAATGCAAAAGAGATCCTCTTTCTCCACATCCTCGCCAACATCTGTTGTTGCCTGAGTTGTTAATTTTAGCTATTCTGACAGGTGTGAGGTGGTATCTCATTGCGGTTTTGATTTGTATTTCCCTGATGATGGGTGATGTTGAGCATTTTTTCATGTGTCGGTTGGCCATCTGGATGTCTTCTTTGGAGAAGTGTCTATTCATGTCTTTTGCCCATTTCTTCACTGGATTATTTGTTTTTCAGGTGTTGAGTTTGGTATATTCTTTATAGATTTTTGATACTAACCCTTTATCTGATATGTCATTTGCACATACCTTCTCCAATTCTGTTGGTTGCCTTTTAGTTTTGCTGATTGTTTTCTTCCCTGTAGACTTTTGCTCCATTTTTAATTGGGTTGTCTTTTTTTAAAATTTAACGTTTATTTGTTTATTTTGAGAGAGAGAGAGAGAGAGAGAGAGAGAGAGCCGGGAGGGGCAGAGAGAGAGGGAGGGAGAATCCCAAGCAGACTCTGTGCTGTCAATACAGAGCCCTACATGGAGCTCGAACCCACAGACTGTGAGATCATGACCTGAGCTGAAATCAAGAGTTGGACTCTTAACCAGGCACCCCTAATTAGGTTGTCTTGAGTTGTAACTGTTCTTTATGTTCTTTATATATTCTAGGTATAATCCCCTTATCAGCTATATGACTTACAAATATTTTCTCTCATCCTGCTTTTTTCTTTTTTAAGCAGACACTATTTTTAAGAGCAGTTTTAGGTTCATGGCAAAATTCAGTGGAAAGTACACGTTCCCATATGCTCTCTGCCACCACATAATCACAGCCTCCCCCACTATCAACACTTGGCACCTGAGTGGTACATTTGTTACACTGCTCAACATACTTTAATGTATTATTATCACCCTGAGTCCATAGTTTACATTGGGTTCACTCTTGGCCTTGTACATTCTATGAGTTTTGATAAAAGGAGCCACCATTTGACATGTATCCACTACACATACATGTATCCACATCTATCAGACAGGATTGTTTCACTGCCCTAAAACTCCTCTGTGCTCTGCCTTTTCATTCCTTTCTCCCCCCTACTGTCTGGCAGCCATTGGTCTTTTTATTGTTTCCATAGTTTTGCCTTTTTTGGAATGTCATGCAGTTGGAATCATACAGTAGGTAGCCTTTTCAGTTTGGCTTCTTTGCTTGGCAATACACATTTAAGGCTGTGTCATGTCTTTGTGGCTTGATAGCTCATTTCTTTTTAGCACTGAATAATATCCCACTGTTTGGATGTCCCATAGTTTGTTTATCCATTTGCCTACTTATAATGTACATTAAGTTTTAAGTATGCTTTTTTTCTGATTAATAAACATAGTTTGTGCTTACTGAGTAGAAAAAACTATTATGGCGGGTCAAACTATCTGGGGAGAGTTTGCCAGACCCCTGCCTTCGTTCAACTCTGAATTGTGGTCTCTGTGGAAGACATATAAGTCAAAGATGACAGGAGCTACCAGGTGCTTCTGGGCTATGTGGGATTTAACAGCTCACAGCCCTGCTCCTGCTGAGGAACCCTGGTGATTCCTCTGCCCGTTCACATTCAGTGGTGCTACCGATTTGCACACCATTTACAGAAGACATCAGAATGAAAGCACAAGGGAAATAATATTCACAATCTTGGGATGGAACTTTGAGTGAATGTTTTGGAATGATCAGCTGTAATATCTCATTGTCATAGTGGCCATTAAATAACCGCGTGTCATTGGGCACGGCCTGCTTTCATTTGCCTTTGGAACACCACTTCTCTTGTCCACTTTTGTTCAACTTCCTGTGACAGTACAATGATACTCTTTCTCTTCTCTCATTTTTGAATTTTGTTTCTTTTGATAAATATGTATACTTATAGGATACGTGTAATTACCAAGCTTCTATTACATTTGCTCTATCACATTTTGGTTTCTTGTGCCTCATCATAGTCTTCCACAGGGATTGAGACTTGGTTTAAGTAGAAATATGTAATTACCATTCTCGTGTGGCCACTTGCTTAAGAGAGGGTGTACTAGAAATGTTGACTGAGTTTCACATCATTGTGAAGACTTCTTTTGTGAAGATCCCACTTTATTTCACTTGATATGCCACGATAGTATGTTTGCAGATTTAATGGAACAAGTTGATGAACTGAATGGGAATATTGCTGTTGATTCCTTTTCTCTTCAGGATAATGTCCCAGTTATGTTTTGGAAATTAGTCAGGAACTTTGAAACACTACCATGTTGACTCTTTAGTTTTTGAAATCTGGATGATTCAACATACTATGTCTTGTCTGTTTGTCTTAAATGTGGAATGGTTAAAACTACTCTGTAACTAGGTTTAAAACAAGGTAAGGGAGCACAACTCTTATGACTGTTAGTGCGTTGGTTATTTGCCCAGATCAGGCCTTCCCTCCATGAATGTGTGACTTATCACTTGGTAATAATTACCTCTAAGATTATGAGGCTTCACCTGCCCTTTTTGGATGATGTAAAACAGACATCTCTATAATCCAATGAAAAGATGCTGTTCACATTTAAATCCCACCTTCTGATTCATTGAAGAGTTTAGGAAGAAACCTGACAAAAGTAGGTAACTTTGTGCCTCTTCAACAGAGAGATGGAGATCTTCCAACTTCAAAGAAGAAACGCCAGGCAGGGGAAAAGATCATGTACACTTTAGTCTCAGTACCCCATGGAAACGATATTGCATCCCTCTTTGAACTGGATGCCACAACTCTTCAGAGAGCTGACTGCCTGGTCCCAAGGTAAAAACAATTATATGTATATGGCTAAATAATAACATTTCTTTGAGTGATTGTAGTGGGAGGTAAGGAATGAAAATACAACGTTAATGGAACTTTTGTGATATCAGTGGAGTAAGCATAAGTGAACTAGTGTGTAAAAATCATGCTTCTCTTGTGAGAAGATTAATATAGTTTGTTTTATTCTCATAAATAATTAAAATGTGCAGGACTGAAGAAACTGTGAAAAATTCATGACGATTATTTACTCTTATTACTGGTATGGCCTTTGCTTTCTAACATGAGAAATAATCTAGGGGAATTTCTATTAATACTTATATCATTTATTTCTATTATGTCAAATTTCAGATTTCATTCATTCATTCACTCATCCATGTGTTCATTTCGTTAGTCATTCAGTCAACAAACCTTTACTGAACTTAACAGACATTGCCCTTGACACTGGGAAGTGAACAGTGAACAAACTGGTTCTATACTTAATTTCAAATGAGGAATAGAGACAATAGAAAAATAAACATAAAATACCAGAGCAGGTAATAAAACTGCTTTGAAAAAAAACTGCAGAGTTGTATTAGGTATTAGTGTTCAGAAATGGCCTCTCTAATTTAGGACATTTGGGACCTAAGTGAGAGAGGGATGGGGAAGTGGAATTGGTAATGAGGTAGCCAGAACGTAAGGTAAGAGAATGTCTTACCTTCTTTTTTTTTTAAGTATTCTTTTTTTTAAATGTTTATTCATATTTTGAGAGAAAGAGAGAGAGAGAGAGAGAGAGAGAGAGAGAGAGAGAGAGACAGAACACAAGCAAGGGAGGAGCAGAGAGGGAGGGAGACACAGATATCAAAGCAGGCTCCAGGCTCTGGCGCTGTCAGCACAGAGCCAGACACGGGACTTGAACCCACAGACTGTGAGATCATGACCTGAGTTGAAGTAGGACACTTAACCAATTCAGCTACCCAGGAGCCCCTGTGCTATTTTACAGTTTTGAAAATCAGTCTCTATTGCACCTGCCTTTATGAATGAACAAAGTCATGATGCTGATTGAGCCTCTCTCTTTCCTGGAGCCCCTTGGCATTTTATTTGGGTCTTATTGGTCTTAATGCTTTTTGCCTCCTGTTGTAGGATTTATTTATGTCTTTTTTTTAAATTTTTTTTTCAACATTTGTTTATTTTTGGGACAGAGAGAGACAGAGCATGAACGGGGGAGGGGCAGAGAGAGAGGGAGACACAGAATCGGAAACAGACTCCAGGCTCTGAGCCATCAGCCCAGAGCCTGACGCGGGGCTCGAACTCACGGACCGCGAGATCGTGACCTGGCTGAAGTCGGACGCTTAACCGACTGTGCCACCCAGGCGCCCCTATGTCTTATATTTCCTACTTAACTCTCAGCAGCTTGGAGGCAGAGAACTTATCACAATGCTTTTGTTTTAGCAGGTATTTTATACATATTTGTTAAAGAAATGATCATAATAAAAGGTCACTAAGATGATAATGTTTGATTTGGATCAAGTTCTAGCTGTCCTTTCTCAGTATTCCCTCACAGTTTATACACAGTTGGTTCTGTTTTTTTTTTTCCCGGTACACTGAAATAGCAAATACCAAGCCATTGCTCCTAGAAGACATGAAGGATTAGGTTCCTATGAGCCTCTGGTCACAATATTTTCATCAGTCAATAACACGTAATCTTGTGCTGTGTGTATTTTTGTTTAAAGACACCTTATTTTTTTTTATCTATTGTTGAATCATTAACGTTAAACTAACAGTCATCCGCACCGTATCATGCCTGAATGAAGCTTATCTAACATAAGTATTTTCTCCATAAGGCACATCACAGTCTTGTCCTTAGGAACACTGGACAGCACTGCAGCACTATGCCTGAGGCTGTTTTAAACAGCAGACTCATCAACAAAAAGCACAGAAATCTGGAAAAACATGGCACTGGATAGATCATGAAAAGGATGCTTATTTATAGTTGGAGTAGAAACGAGATGGCAGAGTGTTGCCTTGTTCAGCCTCACTGGAAATGTGCACAGTGGGACTCAAATTTTTTGCCATTCTGTTCATGTCCAAGAATGATTGCAAAAGTGCCCTGACTATTGGTTTTGGGGTTACAAATACATTTTAGGGAATAGGTGTATTCACAAGTGCAGAATCCATAAATAATGAAGATAGGCTGTATATACTTTTTTTTTTCTTCCTAAGGCCACTACTGTATTTTTTTAATTATTATTTTAAAATATAATTTATAGTCAAATTGGTTTCCATACAACACCCAGTGCTAATCCCAAGTGCCCTCCTCCATGCCCATCACCCACTTTTCCCTCTCCCCCAACCCCCATCAACTCTCAGTTTGTCCTCAGTCCTTAAGAATCTCTTATGGTTTGCCTCTCTCCCTCTCTAACTTTTGTTTTCCTTTCCTTCCCCTCCCCATGGTCTTCTGTTAAGTTTCCCAAGATCCACATATGAGTGAAAACATATGGTATCTGTCTTTCTCTGTATGATTTATTTCACTTAGCATAATACCCTCCGGTTCCATCCACGTTGCTACAAATGGCCAGATTTCATTCTTTCTCATTGCCAAGTAGTATTCCATTGTATATATAAACCACAACTTTTTTTTTTTTTTTTACTTTTTTCATATTTATTTTCAAAAGTAAACATGTCGTTAGAGATGTGATGGAAGAGGCATGGGGATACAGAAGGGTACTAACATGCTGGTGTTTTCCCTTTTGCAAGCTAACAACTGACCCACCCTAATAGAAAAGATGAAGGTTAAAAGAAGAAATCTACTTGTCAACTTTGACCAAGTTCTACATGAACAGTTGCCCCCAAAATCATAATGAGAGTCTCTCACTGAAAGAATACTTTTGCACGCAAATGATTACGCTACAGAAACTACGATCAGATAGCTGTGTTAACTGACATGGCCACTCAGTCAGTGGTTCTCAAATCAGCATTGCCTGGAGAGGCAGCTAAAATATTCATTGTTGGCCCTACGTTTGGAGTTTCTGATTCAGTGAACTGGGATGAAAGCCTCAGAACTTGTATTTCTAACAAGTGCCCAGGTGATGCTGTTACCACTGGTCCGGGGACCACACTTTGAGAACCACTGGTCTAGGTAATAATGCCACATGTTTTGAAGTAGACTTTGGTTCAGAACTTTTTCCTTAAACCAGACTGACCTATGCTTGAGTCAACTAGTCTTTAATATATTCATATCATGTATGAAACTGTTAAATATGTTAATATATAAGTGTGCTAATTTTTAATCATCTGTTTTTTGTATTATTTTGCTTTTAGGAACTCATATGTTCGGTTAAGGCATTTATGTACCAACACGTGGGTAACAAGTACCAGTATCCCCATAGACACAGATGAAGAGAGGCCTGTTATGTTAAAGGTAAATGTTTTTGAGAATTGTTTGATGTTTTTTGAAGTTTATTTATTTTGAGAGAGACAGAGACAATGTGAGCAGGGGAGGGGCAGAGAGAGAGAGGAGAGAGAGAGAATCCCAAGGAGCCTCCGTGCTGCCAGCCCAGAGCCCAATGCGGGGCTGGAACCCACAAAGCCGTGAGATCGTGACCTGAGCTGAAGCCAACAGTTGGGTGCTTACCCGACTGAGCCACCCAGGCACCCTATGAGAACTGTTTAATTTTTAGACAAACGTTGTATGATTAGGATCCGGGGGTGATAGACATGTCCCTTACAATGTGTCCTTACCAATATTAGAGATTATTACAAGTCATTTCCTCAAATATTCATTTTGCCAGTTGCTTAGGTAGCTGAACTAAGTGGCTTGGCTGCAGTGGGGCTGTGATTCAGGAGGATGCTAGCACAGATACCAAAAGCGTGGGGGCAGCATGTAGAAAGGGGAGAAGATTCCAGGAGTACATTCTCTCTATTCTATTGACACTGAAGCAAAGGACAAGTGTGCAAGGATGTGTTTCTAGTGGGCTTTGGGAACAAGGCAGGAATGGGCATGGAAAATCTGTGTGCCCCTTCAGTCTTTCATAGTGGATGATGCAAGTGAGAATTATTGTATTTGGATGATCTATTCCTGTCTTGTATTTCTTTTTTTTTTAAGTATTTATTTGTTTTAGAGAGGGGGGTGAGAGTGGCAGAGGGAGAGGGAGAGAGAATCCCAGGCAGGCTCCACGCTCAGCATGGAGCCCCATCCAGGGCTCTCTCATGACCTTGAGGTCATGATCTGAGAGGAAATCGGGAGTCAGACGCTTAACCGACTGAGATACCCAGATGCCCCTGTCTTATATTTCTTAAACAATATTAAGATGTGTTAGTACCAGAAAAATATTGCAGATTTTAAAAAACAACTAATCTTAGTGTAAAAAACACATTGCAGATTGGAACCTGCCAAACAAAAGAAGATAAAGAAGCATTTGCCATTGTGTCTGTCCCGCTGTCTGAGGTCCGAGACTTAGACTTTGCCAATGATGCAAATAAAGTGCTGGCGACCACAGTTAAAAAGCTGGAAAATGGTACAATAACTCAGAATGAAAGGAGGTTAGTAATTTTGTTAAATGGCTCTTAAGTCATCAAGAGTCAGTTGTCAACTCTTGTGGTAAGCCTCAAGTGAATGAATGGCTCTAAGGGGATATTTAGAATGGTCTCCCTAGCGGCACACCTGCTTCTGAATGAGTGGATCATGGTGAGCGAATGAAAATGGGGACTTTAAAATCTGGTCGAATATTCACTTTTTTCCATTTTAGCTGGGCTTGGAGTTATTTATTTATTGAAAAAAATTTTTTTAACGTTTATTTATTTTTGAGACAGAGACAGAGCATGAACGGGGGAGGGTCAGAGAGAGAGGGAGACACAGAATCCGAAACAGGCTCCAGGCTCTCAGCTGTCAGCACAGAGCCCAACGCGGGTCTTGAACTCATGGACTGTGAGATCATGACCTGAGCTAAAGTCAGACGCTCAACCGACTGAGCCACCCAGGCGCCCTGCTTGGAGTTGTTTTTTTGCATGCTGATCTTTCCTTTTAAATGTTTCATAAAAAACTCGTAATACTTTTGTTGGGCTTCATTTAATATTTGTATTTAAGAGTTCTAAAAGTCCTAAAAGAAGTTTTATGTTTTTCTATTCTTATTTATGCAAGACACGTTCGTCTGTTCAGGTACCATGAAATAAATATGCCAGGACATAATCTGCAGGGTGCAGCACTCTACCCTTATAACTCCCGCAGAGAAACTGGATCCTCGATTCTTCAGCTCTGGTTCTGGAAATGGTTGAGAAAGAGAATGGTCCTAATAGCTCTCAATGATATCATTCCTATTTTGTGTTGGTACTGTAAACATATTTTATGTACTCCTTCAAACAGTCCTGAGATGGACATTATTCTCATTTTACATAAGTGGGGGATTCGATCATGTGTGGTTTTGTTTTTGAATTTTTTAAAATGTTTTATTTATTTCTGTGAGATAGAGGGAGAGTGGGGGAGGGACATGGGGGGTGGGCAGAAGATCCAAAGTAGGCTCTGCACTGAGAGCAGCAAGCCTGATGTGGGGCTCGAAGTCACGAACTCTGGGATCATGACCTGAGCTGAAGTTGGAGGTTCAACCGACTGAATCACCCAAATGCCCCCAGTCGTGTGCGTTTTTCAAGTCTCTGTGTTTTCAGTGCTCCAGAACACAAGCCTTTTTTTATATATTCCCCCCTTGATGATGTGCTACATACCTTTACATTTGAACAAGAGAAAGCTTTTTACCAGTTTCGCAGGCATTCATATATTGGAGCTCTCAGGACTGGGGTGACCAGGACTGACCAGGGATGAGGGATCGTGCATTTTTATTGTTCCTGCTTCTTTCCCCACTGTTTTACAGTGAGAAACATCAGAGCAAAGAGAAATATGCTTGAGAAATATGAAGTTGCAATTATTGATCTTGATTTAGTAATTTTAGAAAAGTCATCTCCTATCACAATTCACTCAAAGCTGCCTGTCAATACAATGGAACTTCTTGGCATAGTTGAGTGTTTTTATATTATTTTCTCTGTTTTAGAATTCAATATAAAATTCTATCTGAAAATACCCTCACAGCTCTGACTTTTTTTCTCTCTGGAGAATGAAGTTATTATTAGATCTTCTCTTACTCAAAACCAGAAAGAATGATACAAGGTCAAAGGGGAGGTGTTAGAATATTGCAGATCTACCTCAAAATGCCTGTGTTGTTTGAATTCTCTCTCATGGCTTCCCCTTTACTTGCCCCAGGAATGGGCTCTGGAGGCACAAGCTCCTGTGTTATGCCCCAAGATCCTCAATCTCAGATAGTTTTCAGTGGAGTTTCTGATCTTATTGTGCATAGTTGCATGAACAAAATAGAGAGTCTTGGGGACATGGTGGGGGTGGGAGAGGAGGGAAAGTGGAGGCGGGGTTAACTGCTTTTCAGTTAGTGATGCATGTAATTGTAAACCAGAATTTCTGCACCTTGTGTTAGTTTTGAGGGTACAGAAAAAGATGTGGGGTTCCTCAGCAGCATTTACAGTTTGGAGATGTAATTAATTCATGTTTATTGAGCTCCTGGCATATGCCTGGCCCTGGGCCAGGCAGCATGCACATGCACTGATAATGTGGTAGTGAACAGCACAGAACTACGGCCGCGTCTTCACTCTGTTTACTGGTTTGAGGTTGGTTCCGAGTCCCCAGGATGGAAGCTCAGTATCTAGAATAGTGGTCATCCCACATGGGATCACCGGATCAGATATCCTTGGGTTTTTGTTTGTTTCTTTGTTTCAGATCAGATACCTTTGTCATTCAAAGTTAACATCTTCCTTAGCAACATCATTTTTCCTTAACTTTTACTTGCCTGATAGTAAAGTCGCCACACTGGCTGCCTTTTGGTTAGTGTTTCTCTGGTGCTTCTTTTTGAGTATCAATTTATTTCAGATTTCCTGGTCATTTTGTTTTAGTGATGTGTCTTGTGAGCGGCAGAGAGCTAGATTTTTATTTTATTTTATTTTATTTTATTTTATTTTATTTTATTTTATTTTATTTTATTTATTTATTTATTTATTTTTTTGAGAGCTAGATTTTAAAAATCTAATCTGATCTCTTTCTTTTCTCCCTCTACTTGTGCAGTTTGTTCTCTCAGTCCTCGGATCACTTTCTTGGCTGCTCAGAATGATTTGGTATTTATCTAGCTATGTTCGAGGCATGAGATAAGCATAGGGTCCCCCTACTACTCCACCGTCTTAACTCCTCACCTAATCTGATCCCTTTTGTCTGGAGCCTTCATCTTCCGGTATTTCACCAAAAAGACCAACACAAAGGGAAAGAGTTGAGGCACGGCTGTGTGCTCTCAGGTCTCTTAGAAACCTGGAGTGCTTCCTTCAGCCACATATATGAGAATCGGCAAGAAAGATGATACTGTAGACATCAGGGGAATTGGCTCTGTTTAAAAAGGAACACCCCACAGATGTTACCATGGCAAAACTGGAAGAGTCTACAGTGTTACCCAGCATGCTGTTGACGTTGTTGTAAACAAACAAGTTAAGCACAAGATTCTTGCCAAGAGAATTAATGTACCTGTTGAGCATATGAAGCACTCAAAGAGCAGACATAGCTTCCTGAAGGGTGTGAAGGAAAATGATCAGACTAAGAAGGAAGAGGAAGAGATAGATACTTGGGTTCAACCGAACCACATGCTGCTCCACCCAGAGAAGACACGCTTTGCGAGAAGCAATGGGGAAGAGTCTGAGCTGATGGAACCCATTCCCTGTGAATCCGTGGCATGATATGTGTCAAAAAAAAGAAAAGACCTCAAGACTGCAAAAATAATTACAAAAATGGAATCTGATCATCTTTCAATTATTTCACATTTAATAAATGTTTGGGTTTATTCTATCTTTTTTTTCTTAATGTAGCTTTTTTTTGTCTGTTCCCTCTCTTGCTTCTTTCTGTTAGGTTGATAAAGCTGGTAAATTCTCCTCATTTTTTCTTTTCCTCTACTGGTTTAGAAGCTTTAGGTCCTATTGCTGTTCTCTAGCAATTGCATTATTACTATTCTTGCCATACATTTTAGCTGCATATTCTTTCTTGTAAAATTTGAAGTTATTAAATCTTTCTTCTTCTCATGGGAGTAAAGTACCTCAGAATGGTTTAATTATGCACTGATATTCTCCTTCTCATCTTTCTTGGAATATTTGTCTAGAATCATAGTTCTGTGTTCATCCTTTTCATTAAAAATTTTTTTCTAATAGTTGATATCTACAAAGGAGTAAATGTGTCATATAAATTATGATGTACCCCCTTTTTTATTAAAAGTTTTAATTCCTAAAAATTATTTTTACTATGAATTGTATTTCTTGTTATCTTTTACTTCTTCAGCTTGCTTTTATTTCTTGCTTCTCATGTCTTCTCTCTGGGCTCACTTTTCTTTTTGCTGAAATTTATTCTTTAAAACATTTGGTTAGGGTCTGTGGGTTATAAATCTCAGTTTTTAAATATATGAAAAAATCTTTGTTTTACTTCCACTCTTACGTGCTACTTTATGTGTTAGAATTTTAGCTTGGCAGTTATTTTCCTTTAGTAAAGTTATAATGTGATGATTTTCTGACATATTTTGTTGCCATTAAGAACTTTTTGCTGATAGAATTGTTACCTTATTGGCCATTTTTCCTTTACTTTTTGGTAATTTTCTAGACTTTTTCTTTGTCTTTGATGTCCTGAAGTTTTACTATGATGTGTTTACAAGGAAATTGAAAAAAATTTAATGTTTCTTTATTTTAGAGAGAGGGAGAGAGAGACAGAGAGAGGGAGAGAGAGACAGAGAGAGAGAGAGAGAGCGACAGAGAGAGAAAGAAAGAAAGGCAGAGAGAGGGAGACACAGTCTTCAAAGCAGGCTGTAGGCTCTGAGCTGTCAGCAGAGAGCCCGACATGGCACTCACACTCATGAACCGTGAGATCATGACCTGAGCCAAAGTCAGACCCTTCACCAACTGAGCCACCCAGGTGCTCCTACCAGGAAATTTTTTAACACACTTTTAAAACTTGAAGTGGAGTCGGTGTACAACATTATATTAGTTTTGGGTTTACAACCTAACTATTTGATATTTGTGTTTATTGTGAAATCGTCACCACGATAAGTCTAGTTAACATCTGTCACCATACAGAGTCACAACATTTTTTTTCTTGTATTGAGAACTTTAAGGATTTACTCTCGCAGCAACTTTCACATACAGTATTATTAACTGTCACCACTATGCTGTACGTTACACACCCAGGGCTTGTTTGTTTTATAACTGAAAGTCTGTACCTTTTGACTTCCTTCACCCATCTCACCCACCCACTACCCTTCACCTCTGGCCACGACCAATCTGTTCTCTGTGTCTGTGAATTTATGTTTAATTATTATTATTATTTTTTTTACATAAGGAAGTTTTATTTTTGTTTTTCCCACCTGATATTTAAGGTATGCTTTTAGTCTGTATACTTAGATCTTCCTTTAATTCTGAAAAGTTTTCTGGTGTTTTCTTTCAGATGTTACTTCTTTACCTTTTCCCTCTCTTGTCTCTTTTGGAACTCCTATTAAATGCATGTTGGATCCTCTTAATTCATCCTCTTTATCTTTTCACTTTCCTTTTATCATTTGCCTTTTTATATCTCTCTGTGCTGCTTTCTGCATTGATTTTTTATATTGTCTTATAAATCAATAATTTTTCTTTGTGTATAGAATAGTTTACCTTTGTGAATTAGATTTTTGTTGAAATGATTATAATTTTTTTCTCAGATTTCTGTTGGTTCTGTTGTGTTCATTTGTATCTGCCTTTTTAAGATATTTTTGTCTCTTTTGTATATAATTGCTTTCTTTATCTCTTTAAAAAAATTTTTTTACATTTATTCATTTTTGAGAGACAGAGAGAGACAGAGCACAAGGGGGGAAGGGCAGAGAGAGAGGGAGACACAGAATCTGAAGCAGGCTCCAGGCTCCCAGCTATCAGCATAGAGCCTGACGTGGGGCTTGAACTCACAGACCGCGAGATCATGACCTGAGCCGAAGTCGGATGCACAACCGACTGAGCCACCCAGGCGCCCCATCTTTCTTTATCTCTTTGGTGATTGAAAAGACTTATTTAAAAGTTATTTTGAAATTGTTCTGTTACCTGCATTTTGTTGGTAATGAATCGACCTTTTGATTTTTTATGTGTGATGGGACTGGCCTTCTTTTTTTTTTTTTTTTTTTTTTTTTAATTTTTTTTTTTTTTTCAACGTTTATTTATTTTGGGACAGAGAGAGACAGAGCATGAACGGGGGAGGGGCAGAGAGAGAGGGAGACACAGAATCGGAAACAGGCTCCAGGCTCTGAGCCATCAGCCCAGAGCCCGACGCGGGGCTCGAACTCACAGACCGCGAGATCGTGACCTGGCTGAAGTCGGACGCTTAACCGACTGCGCCACCCAGGCGCCCAAGGGACTGGCCTTCTTTATGTCCGTTTTCCTCACGTGCTTTGGAACTTGAATATGCAGGCTCTTCTTAAGTGGCTGGTTTTTGCTTTTCCTTTCTCTACTTTTGCTGATCTCCTCTGTCAGTCTTATGGTTGAGAACAGAGTTCCCCGTCCTATGGTAATTTGAGGCTTCAGCTGTTGACCTCACAGGTGGCTAGGTCCAGTCTTTCTGTGAGTTTCCTACCACACAGCCAGAGCTGAAAAGGGGCCACCCAAGTTTTAAGGTTCTCTTCCGAGGTGGAAAATTCCTACTTTAATATCTGCTTTCAGATCTTGAACTTAGTTTCCTGCTCTGTGCTTCCAGTCCCAGTTATCTTGCAGGGATTGAGCATTATCCTTGCTTATCGCTGTGTCTCTCTTAGTTTGTTCCTAATCCACAAAGTGTTTTGTTTTTTTAGTTATGTCTTTTAAAAACTATATCTTATTTATCGTTGCTGCATATGACAAAACCACACAGAAAGTTTTTAGTATAAGCAAATTAATAAAATGGGGTGAATTAGTAGGACCAAACCACTTCTCAGTAAAGAATTGGAGTTTGATGGGGCGCCTGGGTGGCTTAGTCGGTTGAGCATCCGACTTTGGCTCAGGTCATTATCTCACGGCTCGTGAGTTCGAGCCCCGTGTCGGGTTCTGTGCTGACAGCTCAGAGCCTGGAGCCTGCTTTGGATTCTGTGTCTCCATCTCTCTTGGCCCCTCCCCCACTCATGCTCTATCTCTGTCTCTCTCTCTCAAAAATAAATAATCATTCAAAAAAATAAAAAAAAAAAAAAAGAATTGGAGTTTGATCTAACCTGAGAAAACCCAGTTGCTTACCACAGATGGGGTGCTGGAGGTGAAAAGGGAGAAAAAGAGTTTCAACAGTTTTTTGTTTTTTTTTTTTATTATATGAAATTTATTGTCAAATTGGTTTCCATACCACACCCAGTGCTCATCCCAAAAGGTGCCCTCCTCAATACCCATCACCCACCCTCTCCTCCCTCCCACCCCCCATCAACCCTCAGTTTGTTCTCAGTTTTTAACAGTCTCTTATGCTTTGGCTCTCTCCCACTCTAACCTCTTTTTTTTTTTTTTTTCTTTTCTTTTTTCCTCCCCCTCCCCCATGGGTTCCTATTAAGTTTCTCAGGATCCACATAAGAGTGAAACCATATGGTATCTGTCTTTCTCTGTATGGCTTATTTCACTTAGCATCACACTCTCCAGTTCCATCCACGTTGCTACAAAGGGCCATATTTCATTTTTTCTCATTGCCACGTAGTATTCCATTGTGTATATAAACCACAATTTCTTTATCCATTCATTAATTGATGGACATTTAGGCTCTTTCCATAATTTGGCTATTGTTGAGAGTGCTGCTATGAACATTGGGGTACAAGTACCCCTATGCATCAGTACTCCTGTATGCCTTGGATAAATTCCTAGCAGTGCTATTGCTGGGTCATAGGGTAGGTCTATTTTTAATTTTCTGAGGAACTTCCACACTGCTTTCCAGAGCGGCTGCACCAATTTGCATTCCCACCAACAGTGCAAGAGGGTTCCCGTTTCTCCACATCCTCTCCAGCATCTACAGTCTCCTGATTTGTTCATTTTGGCCACTCTGACTGGCGTGAGGTGATACCTGAGTGTGGTTTTGATTTGTATTTCCCTGATAAGGAGCGACGCTGAACATCTTTTCATGTGCCTGTTGGCCATCCGGATGTCTTCTTTAGAGAAGTGTCTATTCATGTTTTCTGCCCATTTCTCCACTGGATTATTTGTTTTTCGGGTGTGGAGTTTGGTGAGCTCTTTATAGATTTTGGATACTAGCCCTTTGTCCGATATGTCATTTGCAAATATCTTTTCCCATTCCGTTGGTTGCCTTTTAGTTTTGTTGGTTGTTTCCTTTGCTGTGCAGAAGCTTTTTATCTTCATAAGGTCCCAGTAATTCACTTTTGCTTGTAATTCCCTTGCCGTTGGGGATGTGTCGAGTAAGAGATTGCTACGGCTGAGGTCAGAGAGGTCTTTTCCTGCTTTCTCCTCTAAGGTTTTGATGGTTTCCTGTCTCACATTCAGGTCCTTTATCCATTTTGAGTTTATTTTTGTGAATGGTGTGAGAAAGTGGTCTAGTTTCAACCTTCTGCATGTTGCTGTCCAGTTCTCCCAGCACCATTTGTTAAAGAGGCTGTCTTTTTTCCATTGGATGTTCTTTCCTGCTTTGTCAAAGATGAGTTGGCCATATGTTTGTGGGTCTAGTTCTGGGGTTTCTATTCTATTCCATTGGTCTATGTGTCTGTTTTTGTGCCAATACCATGCTGTCTTGATGATGACAGCTTTGTAGTAGAGGCTAAAGTCTGGGATTGTGATGCCTCCTGCTTTGGTCGTCTTCTTCAAAATTCCTTTGGCTATTCGGGGCCTTTTGTGATTCCATATGAATTTTAGGATTGCTTGTTCTAGTTTCGAGAAGAATGCTGGTGCAATTTTGATTGGGATTGCATTGAATGTGTAGATAGCTTTGGGTAGTATTGACATTTTGACAATATTTATTTTTCCAATCCATGAACAGGGAATGTCTTTCCATTTCTTTAAATCTTCTTCAATTACCTTCATAAGCTTTCTATAGTTTTCAGCATACAGATCCTTTACATCTTTGTTTAGATTTATTCCTAGGTATTTTATGCTTCTTGGTGCAATTGTGAATGGGATCAGTTTCTTTATTTGTCTTTCTGTTGCTTCATTGTTAGTGTATAAGAATGCAACTGATTTCTGTACATTGATTTTGTATCCTGCAACTTTGCTGAATTCATGGATCAATTCTAGCAGACTTTTGGTGGAGTCTATCGGGTTTTCCATGTATAATATCATGTCATCTGCAAAAAGCGAAAGGTTGATTTCATCTTTGCCAATTTTGATGCCTTTGATTTCCTTTTGTTGTCTGATTGCTGATGCTAGAACTTCCAGCACTATGTTAAACAACAGCGGTGAGAGTGGGCATCCCTGTCATGTTCCTGATCTCAGGGAAAAAGCTCTCAGTTTTTCCCCATTGAGGATGATGTTAGCTGTGGGCTTTTCATAAATGGCTTTTATGATCTTTAAGTATGTTCCTTCTATCCCGACTTTCTCAAGGGTTTTTATTAAGAAAGGGTGCTGGATTTTGTCAAAGGCCTTTTCTGCATCGATTGATAGGATCATATGGTTCTTCTCTTTTTTTTTGTTAATGTGATGTATCACGTTGATTGATTTGCGAATGTTGAACCAGCCCTGCATCCCAGGAATGAATCCCACTTGATCATGGTGAATAATTCTTTTTATATGCCGTTGAATTCGATTTGCTAGTATCTTATTGAGAATTTTTGCATCCATATTCATCAGGGATATTGGCCGGTAGTTCTCTTTTTTTACTGGGTCTCTGTCTGGTTTAGGAATCAAAGTAATACTGGCTTCATAGAATGAGTCTGGAAGTTTTCCTTCCCTTTCTATTTCTTGGAATAGCTTGAGAAGGATAGGTATTATCTCTGCTTTAAACGTCTGGTAGAACTCCCCTGGGAAGCCATCTGGTCCTGGACTCTTATTTGTTGGGAGATTTTTGATAACCGATTCAATTTCTTCGCTGGTTATGGGTCTGTTCAAGCTTTCTATTTCCTCCTGATTGAGTTTTGGAAGAGTGTGGGTGTTCAGGAATTTGTCCATTTCTTCCAGGTTGTCCAATTTGTTGGCATATAATTTTTCATAGTATTCCCTGATAATTGTTTGTATCTCTGAGGGATTGGTTGTAATAATTCCATTTTCATTCATGATTTTATCTATTTGGGTCATCTCCCTTTTCTTTTTGAGAAGCCTGGCTAGAGGTTTGTCAATTTTGTTTATTTTTTCAAAAAACCATCTCTTGGTTTCGTTGATCTGCTCTACAGTTTTTTTAGACTCTATATTGTTTATTTCTGCTCTGATCTTTATTATTTCTCTTCTTCTGCTGGGTTTGGGGTGTCTTTGCTGTTCTGCTTCTATTTCCTTTAGGTGTGCTGTTAGATTTTGTAATTGGGATTTTTCTTGTTTCTTGAGATAGGCCTGGATTGCAATGTATTTTCCTCTCAGGACTGCCTTCGCTGCGTCCCAAAGCGTTTGGATTGTTGTATTTTCATTTTCGTTTGTTTCCATATATTTTTTAATTTCTTCTCTAATTGCCTGGTTGACCCACTCATTCGTTAGTAGGGTGTTCTTTAACCTCCATGCTTTTGGAGGTTTTCCAGACTTTTTTCTGTGGTTGATTTCAAGCTTCATAGCATTGTGGTCTGAAAGTATGCATGGTATAATTTCAATTCTGGTAAACTTATGAAGGGCTGTTTTGTGACCCAGTATATGATCTATCTTGGAGAATGTTCCATGTGCACTCGAGAAGAAAGTCTATTCTGTTGCTTTGGGATGCAGAGTTCTAAATATATCTGTCAAGTCCATCTGATCCAATGTCTCATTCAGGGCCCTTGTTTCTTTATTGACCGTGTGTCTAGATGATCTATCCATTTCTGTAAGTGGGGTGTTAAAGTCCCCTGCAATTACCACATTCTTATCAATAAGGTTGCTTATGTTTATGAGTAGTTGTTTTATATATTTGGGGGCTCCGGTATTCGGCGCATAGACATTTATAATTGTTAGCTCTTCCTGGTGAATAGACCCTGTAACTATTAGATAATGTCCTTCTTCATCTCTTGTTACAGCCTTTAATTTAAAGTCTAGTTTGTCTGAGATAAGTATGGCTACTCCAGCTTTCTTTTGGCTTCCAGTAGCATGATAAATAGTTCTCCATCCCCTCACTCTCAATCTAAAGGTGTCCTCAGGTCTAAAATGAGTCTCTTGTAGACAGCAAATAGATGGGTCTTGTTTTTTTATCCATTCTGATACCCTATGTCTTTTGGTTGGCGCATTTAATCCATTTACATTCAGTGTTATTATAGAAAGATACGGGTTTAGAGTCATTGTGATGTCTGTATGTTTTATGCTTGTAGTGTTGTCTCTGGTACTTTGTCTCACAGGGTCCCCCTTAGGATCTCTTGTAGGGCTGGTTTAGTGGTGACAAATTCCTTCAGTTTTTGTTTGTTTGGGAAGACCTTTATCTCTCCTTCTATTCTAAATGACAGACTTGCTGGATAAAGGATTCTCGGCTGCATATTTTTTCTGTCTAGCACACTGAAAATCTCGTGCCAATTCTTTCTGGCCTGCCAAGTTTCAAAAGAGAGATCAGTCACGAGTCTTATAGGTCTCCCTTTATATGTGAGGGCACGTTTACCCCTTGCTGCTTTCAGAATGTTCTCTTTATCCTTGTATTTTGCCAGTTTCACTATGATATGTCGTGCAGAAGATCGATTCAAGTTACGTCTGAAGGGAGTCCTCTGTGCCTCTTGGATTTCAATGCCTTTTTCCTTCCCCAGTTCAGGGAAGTTCTCAGCTATTATTTCTTCAAGTACCCCTTCAGCACCTTTCCCTCTCTCTTCCTCCTCTGGGATACCAATTATGCGTATATTATTTCTTTTTAGTGTATCACTTAGTTCTCTAATTTTCCCCTCATACTCCTGGATTTTTTTATCTCTCTTTTTCTCAGCTTCCTCTTTTTCCATAACTTTATCTTCTAGTTCACCTATTCTCTCCTCTGCCTCTTCCATCCGAGCCGTCGTGGTTTCCATTTTGTTTTGCATTTCATTTAAAGCGTTTTTCAGCTCCTCGTGACTGTTCCTTAGTCCCTTGATCTCTGTAGCAAGAGATTCTCTGCTGTCCTCTATACTGTTTTCAAGCCCAGCGATTAATTTTATGACTATTATTCTAAATTCACTTTCTGTTATATTATTTAAATCCTTTTTGATCAGCTCATTAGCTGTTGTTATTTCCTGGAGATTCTTCTGAGGGGAATTCTTCCGCTTGGTCATTTTGGATAGTCCCTGGTGTGGTGAGGACCTGCAGGGCACTTCCCTTGTGCTGTGGTGTATAACTGGAGTTGGTGGGCGGAGTCGCAGTCAGACCTGATGTCTGCCCCCAGCCCACCGCTGGGGCCACAGTCAGACTGGTGTGTGCCTTCTCTTCCCCTCTCCTAGGGGTGGGATTCCCTGTGGGGTGGCATGGCCCGTCTGGGCTACCTGCACACTGCCAGGCTTGTGGTGCTGGGGATCTGGCATATTAGCTGGGGTGGGTAAGCAAGGTGCAAGGGGGCAGGAGGGGTAGGCTTAGCTCGCTTCTCCTTAGGTGATCCACTTCAGGAGGGGCCCTGTGGCAGCGGGAGGGTGTCAGATCCGCTGCTGGAGGTTTGGCTCCGCAGAAGCACAGAGCTGGTTGTTTGCGCGGAGCCAGCAAGTTCCCTGGCAGGAACTGGTTCCCTTTGGGATTTTGGCTGGGGGATGGGCGGGGGAGATGGCGCTGGCGAGCGCCTTTGTTCCCCACCAAGCTGAGCTCTGTCGTCCGGGGGCTCAGCAGCTCTCCCTCCCTTTGTCCTCCAGCCTTCTCGCTTTCCGAGCAGAGCCGTTAACTTATGACCTCCCAGACGCTAAGTCGCACTTGCTGTCGGAACACAGTCCGTCAGGCCCCTCTGCTTTTGCCCGCCAGACTCGGGGGCTCTGCTTGGCCGGCGAGCCGCCCCTCCGCCCCGGCTCCCTCCCTCCAGTCCGTGGAGTGCGCACCGCCTTGCCGCCCTTCCTACCCTCTTCCGTGGGCCTCTCGTCTGCACTTGGCTCTGGCGACTCCGTTCTGCTAATCCTCTGGCGGTTATTTAGGCAGGTGTAGGTGGAATCTAAGTGATCAGCAGGACGCGCGGTGAGCCCAGCGTCCTCCTACGCCGCCATCTTCCCTCCTCCGAGTTTCAACAGCTTTGAGGTCAGAAGAGAAGACTGGTTTCCTTGCCTTCCATTGCCCCATCATCAGTGGAGTCACGCTGTGCAAGCAGGGTTAATGTATAATGATTTTCAATTAAGACTTAATTGTCTTCATCATCATTCCGTTAATTGTCACCAATTCAGGCCACCTGGAAGACTTTAAAACAGAATGATTTGTAGTTGCCCCAAACTTGTGCTTTCTTAGATATCTAAACATCTGAATACACTTAATCTGAAACAGAGGAGGAAAAGAATATTAATAATTTTAAAAATAAAATACATATATTTATGCTTTTCAAAAGAAATTAACACCACATTTCAATGCACATGAATCATATTTTACATTTCTCCGATTGTCCTCAGAGCTTATGTGAGTGAATCTTATCAGGCACATTTTCGAAAAGAAACAGTTTGGGTTCAAATTTAACATAGGTACACCAAGAAAGCATAGAATCCCTGAAATTTTGGAGTGGAATTTATGATTTGGGAAGTATGCTGAAATTTGCCTGTGGGTGGCTAAATTCTGGATTCTGGGTATGTTCATTTCACTCTATGAAAGTACATTCTCTTTCAGGAGGTAAATCTGGAGATAGGATCAAAATGCTTCTTAACTAAATACATTCTATACTTTTTTGGAATTGTTGATCTCTTATACTATAGTTTTCTTATTGATGTGATCATGATTGGGCATGCTAATAATAGTGAATGATTATGCTCATGTGTATGGATAATATATATGTATATATATTTGCTGGACAAAATTTTTCAAAAATTAAAACAAATTTAAAAATTCATGTAGAAAATGATGAAGAACAGGCAGAGGAAGGAGGAAGAAAAAGCTAAGGGAGGAAGGGTTTTTAAGACATATTAGGTTTTGAATGCCACTGAAGTTCAAGTAATAGTTGAAGTAATAACCAAAATGTAGAGTTAAAGGTGAACGTTAATATATGATTTTAGAGTGCCGTATTTTTATAGATCAGGTAATAGTTTGAGAACAGTTTAAAACATCTGATTGCTTGCTCTGACTCTGTTCATACATCATTTAAGTGTTTCCTATTCTGTTCATTGGAAATGCAGAAGTATGGTGAAGATTGGAAATGTAGTTTGAGTCAATAGTAGAAAAAGGATTTGAATTTAGGAATTTAGAAATTGAGCCGTTCTCCCTTAAGCAGAAATGCTCTTCTTTGCTAGTCAGTTCTAGAAAATGAGCTGGTGGTGTTAGCCTATCAACTTATCTTCTGTTTGGGCTCACGTGGCTTTATGTCATAATTGTCTTTGCAAATACTTGATTAGAACTGGAAGCAGGAGTGGGGGCTGGAGGAGCTGGAGAAGGCATGCTCTTTATAAAGATTTAGGTAAATGTTAACTGAATTAGATATATTGTTGATTAAAGAATTTTTATTATAAAATGTTCTCAATGTTCCAGTGTTTCAGTCCTCAGTACTTATTAAAAAATATTTTCCAAAATTTGAGTAAAGTTTCTTTTTCACCTTATGGTAGGTTTGTAACCAAATTATTAGAAGACCTCATCTTCTTTGTGGCTGATGTACTTAATAACGGACAAGAAGTTTTGGATGTTGTTATCATTAAGCCAAACCGAGAACGTCAAAAGTTAATGAGGGAACAAAACATACTGGCACAGGTGAATGTTTTCATGTACTAAATTTGCACATTGAATTGTTTTGAATTATAGCATCAGGAAAGTCCTTGTGTTAGTTATCTATTACTGTGTAACAAATTACCCCAAGACTTTGTGGCTGAAAATAACAGATAGTAGTCTCACAGTTTCTGTGGATTAGGAATCTGGGAGTGGCTTGGGTGGGTGGTTCTTGCTCAGGGTCTTTCACAAGACCGCAGTCAAGGTGCTGGCTTGGGCTGCAGTCATCTCAGGCTTGAATGGGACAGGATTTCACTTCCCAGCTCACTCACACAGGCCTCTCTGTAGACACCGACCTCTCCATAGCATCTTGCTTTCCTTAGAAATGAGGGATCCAAGAGAGAACAAGAGAGCACACCCAGATAGAAGCCACAGCCTTTTTTATAACTGAATCTGATGTGAGTCAGTAAATCCAGCCCATAGTCAAGGAGACAGGATTGCATAAGACTGTGGATTTCAGGAGGCAGGGATCACCATGGCCATCTTAGAGACATCCTTCTGCAGACCTCTCAGAAAACCTACAGTGTCAGACTATCTCCAGAAAATGTGCTGGGATAATCTTCTAGGTAGAATCTACAGGATAACTTTGGAAATGCTATCTCCATCTACTTTCTGCTTCTGTCCCTCTCTTCCTTAAGAAAGTAGGGAAGTCTACTCATCAGCTCACAAATGCTCTGTATAATATTCTAGTTTTTTTTCCCCCTGGCAGTCTAGATCTACTCCTATACTGGTCCTTCTGAAATTGTTTTATAATACACCAGTTAATTAATTCCATACCTACCTTTATGTGTTTCTTTCAATTCAGTTAATTGCTGTATAAAGTAATGCGCTCCTGCATTAATTGTGAACTCAAGGAAGATATTTATTTTTTTTTTAATTTTTTTTTTTAATTTTTTTTTCAACGTTTATTTATTTTTGGGACAGAGAGAGACAGAGCATGAACGGGGGAGGGGCAGAGAGAGAGGGAGACACAGACTCGGAAACAGGCTCCAGGCTCTGAGCCATCAGCCCAGAGCCCGACGCGGGGCTCGAACTCACAGACCGCGAGATCGTGACCTGGCTGAAGTCGGACGCTTAACCGACTGCGCCACCCAGGCGCCCCTCAAGGAAGATATTTAAAAAATTAAAAAACATGTTATTAATATACATGTTCTTGTGGAGTTGGGAAAGGAAAACAGTAGACACATTGCCAATTAATATTCTATAGCTGATTGTCTAAAAATGTAAAATCAACATTTCTCTCAAAGAAAATAAAGGTTGCAAATATAATGAGACAAAGGCTTTTCTGACATTAGCATTCTTTTGTATAAAACATTTGATTTCAAGGACTTTTAGGACTTTGAATAATTTATTAATATTACATCAACCAACATGTCTAATAGTTTATTTCAGTCTTTAAATTTTTTTTAAATGTTTATGTATTTTTGAGAGAGAGAGAGACAGAGCATGAGCAGGGGAGGGGCAAAGAGAGAGGGAGACACAGAATTTGAAGAGCCTGTGAAGACACAGGCTCTGGGCTCTGAGCTGTCAACACAGAGCCCAACGTGGGGCTCGAATTCATGAATCATAAGGTCATAACCTGAGCCGAAGTCAGACAAAAACTGACTAAGTCACTCAGGAGCCCCGTTTACTTCAGTATTTTAAATAGAAAATTCAAGGTTTAGTGAATATAAAATTATTGAAGTAACTTTAATTTGCATTATATTTTATGAACTACAAAAGATGATTCCTTTCCATTTTGCTTTCTTGTATTAATGCTCATGCCCTTGTGTAGGTGCTCTTTCATAATTTACTCATACTACCAGCTCATCCCTAGGTGACCTTATCTGCTGTCCTGCTGCCTAAAAGAGTTATATTCCTTAATGTTTATTAAATCTTTCCCAGCTGCTATCCTTTGTTATAATGCTGGTCACTGGTCACCACCAGTTGCCCATGAAGTGCCTTATTTGTTGGAATACTGATATATCCATGCTTTGGTGACATCTTAATGTACCAGGAACAATAGATAAACTCTTTTGGAAAGAGGTTTAGAAGTAATATTCGGAACTAAAATTCTGATGTCAATTTCAGATGAAAAGTAAATGTTTTCTTTATGTCATTTTGATTTTAGAAAGTTATAGAACACAATAGAAGTAATTGTAAAGCCATAGAAATTGAACTATAGTTTACTTGAATATGTTCGTGTAACTTGGTACATCCCAACATCTTTCTATTTCTTATTTTATAAAATATAATTTCTAAACAGAATTAAGTGTTTTATTTAAATGTTCTTTGTCAATTTAAGGAATCCTTTTCATGGTATTTTTTTCTTTTCTTAATGTGTTGTTTCTGTATTCTAAGTCTTTTTTTTTCCTTTACATTAATTCTGCTCAAATATTGCAAAAGTGGTTTTGAGTCATTGTGCTTGTTTATAAAACATGAACCTCCATTCATCAGAATAGATGGTTGTTTTTTGTTTTTTTTCTCCCCCTGATAGGTATTTGGGATTCTTAAAGCACCCTTTAAGGAGAAAGCAGGAGAAGGCTCAATGTTGAGACTTGAAGATCTGGGGGACCAAAGATACGCTCCTTATAAGTACATGCTGAGGCTGTGTTACCGCGTGCTCAGACATTCGCAGCAGGACTACAGGAAAAATCAGGTCAGAGGTGGCTTGCGTCTTTGCCTCTATTTAACATTTCAAGTATGGGCAAGGGTCTTTGGTTACTGTTCTAAACTACATAACATAGGAATGGGAATTTCTGCTCTGCAATGAAATGTTTTATGTTGGCCACACAAAAAAATGACCTGTAAGTATTTTTGTGATGACGTATTTATTCTTCCATGTACAGTTAGAACCTTTGGGGAAGATACCTGAAGTCTTTGGGCATGGTATCAGCTTTTGCTAGGCAGGAGACATGCTGGATGTGTTATGTAAAGAGGTGGGAGACATTTCTTGACATTTCTTGACATGTGAGGTTCTGGATCATCATGTGTAGGCCAAAGAGTTCTGTGTCTGGTGGTGAAGATATGGTATGTATGTCTGAAATATGAGGGAGAGGCAAAGAAGGGACATGAGAGAAAAAAGATGGCATGGGAATTCAGGAGAGGGGAGCCCAGGAAGGGTGTTTGGAGAAGGAAGCATTTGAGGAGGATGACAATCATTTTCCTAAACTGTATCGGAACAGGCTTTTAGTGAAGAAGAGTCTATAAAGAGAGAATGGTGGATGCTAGCAAGGGCACTTTTGTCCTAAGATGGTTCTTACTACGGAGAACAGGAAACCTGGACTATTGCCAATGGCAAGTTTCCAATGGCAGATGAAATTAAAGTGTCATTTTTATCTTTAAAAAAGTGTTTATTATTTTTGAGAGAGAGTGTGTGCGGGGAAGGGACAGAGAAAGAAGAAGAGAGAGCATCCCAGGCTCCGTGCCATCAGCACAGAGCCCTACACGGGGCTCAAACTCATGAAATGTGAGATCGTGACCTGAACTGGAATCAAGAGTCTGACACTTAACTGAATGAGCCAACCAAGTGCCCCAAGTATCATTTTTATCTTAAAAATACAAAATATTTTGCAATGTGTTTAATAATATACATTTGTGTAATATAAAATTGTTTAAAATCATTATTTTATAAATTAGCATCCCATGTTTCTCTTAGCCAGTTTGAGAAAAAACTGATTAGTTTGTGAGAGGGCTGGTAAGGCAGGTCAGACTGAGCCACGTAGGCCCAGGATGTCAGGCCTAGAAGGTAGCGGTTACTTGGGAATAGTCAGTGGTATTTATTGAGTGTTTACTTACCAGGCTCAGTTCTAAGCACTTTTCACAACTTAACTCAGGTGATACTGAGTTAAGATGAGGAACTGAGGCTACATGGAAGTTAAATAAGTTACCAAAGATTATATAGTGTTATGACTGGAGCCAGTATTCAAACCTAGGCTCTTAGTCATCACACTATGGCCTCTTAGTAGTTTGAAACTTTCTTGGTGAGAACAAAGAATTTGCTTTATAAAAAATGTTAAAATACATTGGGTTTGAAATTCTATTTCAAGTTTGAGAAGAAGTCTAAAAAGAATATGTAAAACAAACTAGTTAGAAGATAAGTAATATGGCAAAGAACAAAAGAGTGAGGGAGGGGATAATATAAACAAATCCTTAAATACTTTTGAATATAATCCCAGTTATAAACAGCCTTCTTTCCAATTGGAAATACTGCCATCAGATTTATTTCCCCCCCGCTTCACTGCATTCCTTTAAGATGGCAAGATAAAGTAGGTAGAGTCCTTCCTATTTTGGTGGGGAAAAAAATTAAGTTCCAGAACATTAAATGATGGATCTTCAGCACTCAGAGAGTCTATGTCCCAGAAGCTACAATATTAGGGATCATGTTATTCTGTGAAGATCTGGGGTGGAGATGGGGGCTTAGAGGTTGTTCAGTGTATTCTACCTGGCCTCCTTTCTCTTCTTGCATCTGGAAATATCTACTTTGCTAGGTAGGCCACCACTCCACATGCAGGTGCTGTGTTGTGTTAGAGAGACGGCATTTACTGAAAAATCACCAGGTTTACAGAGTTTATCTGATGCTCTCAGTCCCATAGGTCCACAATATACACCAATCTTGACTGTGCTTAGCCTTTGGAAAGGTCTCAGGGACCTTCTTTCTATAGTACTGCCTTATGCTTCATTGTCAGATCTCCTTGGCTTTGGTTGTTCAGATAGTCCCCAGTAGATTCCCTGGGTGACATATCTTTTTTTTTTTTTAATTTTTTAACATTTATTTTTGAGACAGAGAGAGACAGAGCATGAATGGGGGGAGGGTCAGAGAGAGAGGGAGACACAGAATCGGAAGCAGGCTCCAGGCTCCGAGCCCTCAGCACAGAGCCCGATGCGGGGCTCGAACCCGTGAACCACGAGATCATGACCTGAGCCGAAGTCGGACATTTAACCGACTGAGCCACCCAGGCGCCCCCCTGGGTGGCATATCTTAACTGATGTCCTTTCTTCGTCTGGCACACAAATTTTATCTCACTCCTGTTAGTCTTAGCTAAAGACTCATGCCTAGTGTGCTGAGGTATGTGCAATTTCTCCTCTGAAAACACTCATCCGCCTGATAAGTGGAAACCACACACACACACACACACACACACACACACACACACACACACACACATTCTACGCCTATAATTATTCCTCTTCTTTGTTCTTAGTTCACCCTACCCAGGTGTATCACTTCTCCAGGTAAATGTTTATTCACTTTTGGTGACCTACTTTCTGGGTTTCTTTAGAGCATATGACTGTGGGGGGACACTCTTGTTCTCTTTTGGGATGTCTCCCCAAGATGTAGTTCATTGAGGTGACAAAAGAATAAATGTCCAGCATTTACTGAGGGTTAGATTTTATTTTCCCTCATGTTTTCATGCATGCTCCAATTCAGTCTCAGTGATAGATGCATAAGATTTTTTCTCATTTCTTTTGAATTAAAAATGCTTTTATTAAGCATAGAGCAGCTTTCTGATGTTTTTAGAACATAATTTTAAAATACAGGTAGAAATACTTTCTAATTTTTGCATAGTTATCTTATTTTCCTTTATCCTAATCTATATTGTATAGAGTCTTAATAGGGAGCTCTTTTGTGATTTAGTGTTAACCCAAGTCTTTAATGTTGAGTGTCTGTTTATTATTATTTATAGAATATGGTGACAACCTCTAAATTGATCTGATTTATCAACATCTTGATCTATTTATCAAACATCTTGGAGGTTTGCCTTATACTAGAGTATGATTACAGCAGTCATAAAAGTGTATAAATCAATACATGTCTTTAAAATGATATACCAACAGAACATTTACTTTACTTAACTGGCTACCCAATATGAAGCTATCATTTTGAAAGGCCACAAAATTGCTGCCTAGAATATAATTAGATTTGTCCAATGTGTATCATTTTCAAGGAATAGATAGGTTCTTGTCAATTTTACCTAAGGCAAAAAAAACACACCCCACTTTCTAATCAATAAATTTTCCCATCATAGAACCAGAGGTACATCCCCAAGGAGAATACCCAAGAAATTGGAAGTGAGAACTTTGGATTGTGGAAGGAGTTAGTTAAACTTACTGGGTCTATCTATGGTTGTGTGGGATTCTTACTTGTACCCAGAATGTGGGACATGAGCAATGGTGGCTTGGAATATAGGAGAGTCAGTGTGAAGAATGAGAAGCAGATTAAATAATGCATGATTGAAACTCCCAATGACCTTTCCCTGCTCTTAGAGTAACATTTTTTGTCCTTTACCAGGGCTCTCAAGGACCAACCTCTCCAACTTCAGCTCTAGCTTTCTCCATAGTTACTAGTCTGTAGCTACCATGGCCACCTTTGTTTATAGAACATAAAGAGCATGGTTCTACTGCCTAGATGGCTTCTCTCCCCATGACTGTCTCCTTTTTATCATTCCCATCTTTTCCATCCCAGCTCAAATATCATTTCTTCAGCGCCTACCCCATCTGAGGTTGTCACCTTTCCCCATGCCTCTATTTTCTTTCACTTATTAACATTTAAAAGGATCATATTTATTGGCTCATTTACTTCCTTTTTGCACACTGGGATATAAACTCCATGAGAACTCATCTATCTTGTTTACCACCATATGCCTAATCTCTCAAATAGCCTAGAATATAGTAGGCTTCCAAGAAATATTTATTGGATGAATGATCTGGTCAATAAAGTGACTGATTAATCATATTATCTTGTTTGGTAGCTTTCTAAGATAAAAAATGGTATGGAATTTCATCACTGTTTTAAAGAGAAGATTTAACAAATTGGCATATGTGCAAAAAAAGAAATCACCGCAAGTCTGCCTGGCGTCTTCATGTAACAGTATAGATCTCATGCCTCATAAACAAAACAAAGTATCAGAGAGTCATTTTCTTTCTATTATTTGATACAGTCAGTTATGCTTTTTGTGAGGTAGAAGAAAGGCCTCTGTTAGGCTGGTAAAACCTTTAGTTACCACGTCATAAGAAATTGTTATTTTAACTAGGCTTATGTTTATTTTTCCCACTTATACTTTCAGAACGTAAGCACCCGTGTTAAACATTTTTGGTATATAATTTTCTGTTACAATTTAAGTCAGGCATATGTTCATATGTTTTTATTTCCTTTCTCAAAAAGCCATATTTACTGAGGGATTATTGTTTCTCTTTTGACAATACATTTGAGTGAGTTTTCTGTTATGAATACATTAATCCATGTTGCCGACTCTAATAGAACCTGTTATTTCTAAGCTGCCTGCAGTACATTCTGACAGTCTGTCTTCTTTGCAGGAATATATTGCTAAGAATTTCTGTGTCATGCAGTCCCAGATTGGCTATGATATTTTGGCAGAAGATACCATCACAGCTTTGTTGCACAACAACAGAAAACTACTAGAGAAACATATCACAGCAAAAGAAATAGAAACATTTGTCAGTTTACTCAGGAGAAATCGCGAGCCAAGGTTTGAAGTGGTTCATGCAGTGTTCTTTACTAGTGGGGACAGTGCTTTATTTTTGCTTTTTGGAAAAGAGTTTTTGCTTTATTTTTAGAATGTGGTAAAAGTTGGAGTTGTTTCACACCATTAGCTTTCATGGACAAAATTATGTTGAGCTTGCTGTTATAATAATCATGTATCACAGACTTATTACCTCGTAGGAGATGGAAACCTTTTATAGACACAGTTAAATATAAATGACTTTCATTCTCATCACTTATGTTTGTATAGTACTTATAGTTTTTCAAAATGTATTCGTGTACATTGTCTTATGTAAGTCCTCACACAATCCCGTGAGGTTTGCTGTTTATCTATGGTCAGCCACATTTGAGAGATGAGAAAATAGAAGCCTACACCGTAACTTGCCCAAGAATACCCCAATAGTGAGAAATATTATATTACTATTACATATTTAAAATATAGTAATATTTCTCACTATTGGGGTATTACATCCAATTCAGTTTCTATTGATCCATGCTGCTTTATGTGGGAGAAGTGAATGCAGAAACATCAAGCACATTGACAGCTTTCTTTACTAAGTAGTGCAGCAAATAAATGTTAAAAGGTAGAAATGGGGCTTTGACTCAACTAGGCCATTCTCACTTTCATTAACTGTATGCTGTATTCCTATTTTACTCATTACAGAATTAGCTTTCATCTGCTTTTGTTTTGTTATCCAATTCTTGGATAGTCCATTTTAGGGCAGATAAATGATTATCTAAATGTAATAAGTCACAGTGCTCTGGGATGAATATCACCAAATCAATAGAAGCAAATTTATATCCTTTTTTGAAACAAGCTTTGTATTAAACACAAATAATTGGATGTTTAGTTTGTTTCTAATGATGCAATAGATAAGCAACACATTAAAAAATGTTGCATGGAGATAATATTAAAAATAGATAGAAAAAGTTATTTTCATTATATCCCCAAGCATATTTTTATTGTGATATTTTATGAAATGTGTTTTCTTACTGTTCAACTTATTTTTTTTTCTTTTGCCAGGTTTTTGGATTATTTATCAGATTTGTGTGTGTCTAATACTACTGCTATACCTGTAACTCAAGAACTCATCTGTAAATTTATGTTGAGCCCAGGCAATGCAGACATTCTCATTCAAACAAAGTAAGCAGGGGAGGAATCTTTTTCTGTTCATCATTTGTAAGCATTATAGCTCCTTGTCATATTTGTGAGTGAAATATTGTGAAATATTTGTCATATTTCTTTTTTTATGTTTATTTAGTTTTGAGAGAGAGAGAGAGACAGAGAGAGAGAGAGAGAGAGAGAGAGAGGATGAGTGGGGAAGGGGCAGAGAGAGAGGGAGACACAGAATCCGAAGCAGGCTCCAGGCTCTGAGCTGTCAGCACAGAGCCTGATGCAGGGCTTGAACTCACGAACCGTGAGATCATGATCTGAGTCGAAGTCGGATGCTTAACCGACTGAGCCACCCAGGCGCGCCCCTGTCAGTGAGCTTCTTAATAGATTTTGTATGTATAATTTATTTCAAGGCTGGTCTCAATGCAAGTAGACAACCCCCTGGAGAGCTCCATCCTTTCAGATGACATTGATGATGAAGAAGTTTGGCTCTACTGGATTGACAGCAACAAGGAACCTCACGGCAAAGCTATCAGACACCTTGCACAAGAAGCGAAAGAGGGCACCAAAGCTGATTTGGAAGTTCTTACCTATTACAGGTAAAGAATCATCATAAATGTCAATCTTACATATTCATTGAGAGAAGATTCTCTGAAACCACCAGAAGTCATATATCTAGGAAGAGGAAGTTTAAAAAAATCCTGTCAAAACTAAGGTAGTGAAAATATGTAATATTACTTAAAATATTCAAAATAAAAGTCAATATCTGTGTTTTCCACCTACACCACTTGCAGTTTTCTGATTTTTCACTAATTTCGAATTGGTGTAATTTCCCCCATTACTGATTGGAGCGGGTGCAGATGTGAGACATGTTGGGACCCCAGTGTTGGACTTGAGAGATGGTACTTAGCTGGGTGTGCTGATCCAGCCACAGAGGTGGCCTCGGAGAAAGTTAGCCGGTGGGAGTGTGATTGTATTTATGAATACGTGGGGTCCTAGGGCTGGAGAGAAACTGGTATCTTTGGTTATGAAAGTTCACTGGAAACAGGTAGCAGCAGAAGTTGCGATGGTAGTTCCCGGTGGTCAGTATCTTGGGAGCAAGAACTTAGCTGGTATCTTTGAGTGGAAGGTATAGAAACCCCGGCAGATGCCCTGGGGAAAAGTTAGGCCCAAATGGCAGGAATCTGAGAAAGGCAGAGCATGCTTCGTGTTCCCTGGTTTCTACAGGTATCGATCGCAATAAAGCCAAGGCTAATTCTTGATCTCAGAGGCTGACGAATCCAAGCCTAACTGATGCCATCTGGATTGGTCACATTTGGTTTGGGAAGTGAGTGGATCTAAGGTTAGAATGTAGATAATAGAGCCAGAGCCGAGTGGGACTGGGAAGGCGAGAGGTGGTTTCACGTGAGCCGTTATCCATAGCCTTCAAGCTTAGTATATTTGTAATCCTAGGAAACCAAAAATGGACAGCCTAATGATACTTTCCATCAGACACATGTTGCTGGAACAAGTAACAGAAATTGTAACTTGAACAGGCATAGAGACAGTTTCTTGTATTTGTTGTCATTTGATCACTTACCACCAAAAAAATTTGACTCCAGTGTGATAGACCCTTGGAAGTTTCGGTGTCATGAAAGTAGATAGTAGACACTGACTGATACTGTGCTGTTTAAGAACTTTTTCAAGATAAGACAAATAATGTAATATGCTTAATATTTTTAAGGTACCAGCTAAACCTCTTTGCAAGGATGTGCTTAGATCGCCAGTATCTGGCCATAAACCAGATTTCTACGCAGCTCTCTGTCGATTTGATCCTGCGGTGTGTGTCGGATGAGAGCCTGCCATTTGACCTCCGAGCATCTTTTTGTCGCCTCATGCTCCACATGCATGTTGACCGGGATCCCCAGGAGTCTGTGGTACCTGTTCGCTATGCCAGGCTCTGGACAGAAATCCCCACAAAGATCACAATTCATGAGTATGTTTGGAAAAATTTCTTGAGGACTTTAAATTTAGTAGATGAACTTGAAATCAAATGTCTTCAATTTTGAAATGAAGTATATGGAAGGGCATTTCTGTGCTCAAACTCAGGTTTTGGTCTTTTTTGTTTTTACTGTTTTATTATCTATCTATCTATCTATCTATCTATTTATTTATTTATTTATTTATTTATTTATTTATTTATTTTAGAGAGAGAGTGTGAGAAGGGGAGAGGGGCAGAGGGAGAGAGAGAGAATCTTAAGCATGGGCTCCATGCTCAGTGTGGGGCCCATGCCCTGAGCTGAAGTCAAGAGGTGGAGCTCAATTGGCTGGGCCACCCAGGCACTCCTATTATTTTACTATTTTTTAAAATTTTATTTTAATTCCAGTTAGTTACCATACAATGTAATATTAATTTCAGGAGTATACTATGATGATTCAACACTTCCATACAATACCCAGTGCTCCTTAATCCCCATCACCTATTTAGCTCATTGCCAGGTTGTTAGTCTTTCAAATGCAAATAAGATACTCTTTTGGAGAGTGGCTGGGTGGCTCAGAAAACCACCAGACTCTTGATTTTTGCTCAGGTCATGATATCTTGGTCTGTGAGTTTGAACCCTACATCAGGCTTTGTGCTGAAGGTGCTGAGCCTGCTTGGGTTTCTTTATCTCTCTCCCTGTCTCTCTGTTCCTCCCTAAATTGCACGTGCAAGCACACGTGGGTGCTCTCTCTCTCTCTCTCAAAAACAAATAAATAAATTTTTAAAAATAAAATAAAAAATGCTCTTTTTGGAGAGGAAAATGACAGCTCCTTTTTTAAAATTTATTGATTTATTTTTGGAGAGAGAGAGGGAGCAGGGGAGGGGCAGAGAGAGAGAGAGAGAGAGAGAGAAAGAGACCCAAGCAGGCTGTGCACTGTTAGCTCAGAGTCCAATGTGGGGCTTGAACTCACGAACTGTGAGATCATGACCTGAGATGAAGTCAAGAGTCAGATGCTTAACCCACTGAGCCACCCACATGCCCCCAACTCTTGATAATAGAAACATTATTTTATTTATTTTTATTTTTATTTTTATTTTTAATTTTTTATTTTTTTTATTTTTTTATTATATGAAATTTATTGTCAAATTGGTTTCCATACAACACCCAGTGCTCATCCCAAAAGGTGCCCTCCTCAATACCCATCACCCACCCTCTCCTCCCTCCCACCCCCCATCAACCCTCAGTTTGTTCTCAGTTTTTAACAGTCTCTTATGCTTTGGCTCTCTCCCACTCTAACCTCTTTTTTTTTCTCCCCCTCCCCCATGGGTTCCTGTTAAGTTTCTCAGGATCCACATAAGAGTGAAACCATTTGGTATCTGTCTTTCTCTGTATGGCTTATTTCACTTAGCATCACACTCTCCAGTTCCATCCATGTTGCTACAAAAGGCCATATTTCATTTTTTCTCATTGCCACGTAGTATTCCATTGTGTATATAAACCACAATTTCTTTATCCATTCATCAGTTGATGGACATTTAGGCTCTTTCCATCATTTGGCTATTGTTGAGAGTGCTGCTATGAACATTGGGGTACAAGTGCCCCTATGCATCAGTACTCCTGTATCCCTTGGATAAATTCCTAGCAGTGCTATTGCTGGATCATAGGGTAGGTCTATTTTTAATTTTCTGAGGAACCTCCACACTGCTTTCCAGAGCGGCTGCACCAATTTGCATTCCCACCAACAGTGCAAGAGGGTTCCCGTTTCTCCACATCCTCTCCAGCATCTATAGTCTCCTGATTTGTTCATTTTGGCCACTCTGACTGGCGTGAGGTGATATCTGAGTGTGGTTTTGATTTGTATTTCCCTGATAAGGAGCGACGCTGAACATCTTTTCATGTGCCTGTTGGCCATCCGGATGTCTTCTTTAGAGAAGTGTCTATTCATGTTTTCTGCCCATTTCTTCACTGGGTTATTTGTTTTTCGGGTGTGGAGTTTGGTGAGCTCTTTATAGATTTTGGATACTAGCCCTTTGTCCGATATGTCATTTGCAAATATCTTTTCCCATTCCGTTGGTTGCCTTTTAGTTTTGTTGGTTGTTTCCTTTGCTGTGCAGAAGCTTTTTATCTTCATAAGGTCCCAGTAATTCACTTTTGCTTGTAATTCCCTTGCCTTTGGGGATGTGTCGAGTAAGAGATTGCTACGGCTGAGGTCAGAGAGGTCTTTTCCTGCTTTCTCCTCTAAGGTTTTGATGGTTTCCTGTCTCACATTCAGGTCCTTTATCCATTTTGAGTTTATTTTTGTGAATGGTGTGAGAAAGTGGTCTAGTTTCAACCTTCTGCATGTTGCTGTCCAGTTCTCCCAGCACCATTTGTGAAAGAGGCTGTCTTTTTTCCATTGGATGTTCTTTCCTGCTTTGTCAAAGATGAGTTGGCCATACGTTTGTGGGTCTAGTTCTGGGGTTTCTATTCTATTCCATTGGTCTATGTGTCTGTTTTTGTGCCAATACCATGCCGTCTTGATGATGACAGCTTTGTAGTAGAGGCTAAAGTCTGGGATTGTGATGCCTCCTGCTTTGGTCGTCTTCTTCAAAATTCCTTTGGTTATTCGGGGCCTTTTGTGGTTCCATATGAATTTTAGGATGGCTTGTTCTAGTTTCGAGAAGAATGCTGGTGCAATTTTGATTGGGATTGCATTGAATGTGTAGATAGCTTTGGGTAGTATTGACATTTTGACAATATTTATTTTTCCAATCCATGAGCAGGGAATGTCTTTCCATTTCTTTAAATCTTCTTCAATTACCTTCATAAGCTTTCTATAGTTTTCAGCATACAGATCCTTTACATCTTTGGTTAGATTTCTTCCAAGGTATTTTATGCTTCTTGGTGCAATTGTGAATGGGATCAGTTTCTTTATTTGTCTTTCTGTTGCTTCATTGTTAGTGTATAAGAATGCAACTGATTTCTGTACATTGATTTTGTATCCTGCAACTTTGCTGAATTCATGGATCAATTCTAGCAGACTTTTGGTGGAGTCTATCGGATTTTCCATGTATAATATCATGTCATCTGCAAAAAGCGAAAGCTTGATTTCATCTTTGCCAATTTTGATGCCTTTGATTTCCTTTTGTTGTCTGATTGCTGATGCTAGAACTTCCAGCACTATGTTAAACAACAGCGGTGAGAGTGGGCATCCCTGTCGTGTTCCTGATCGCAGGGAAAAAGCTCTGAGTTTTTCCCCGTTGAGGATGATGTTAGCTGTGGGCTTTTCATGAATGGCTTTTATGATCTTTAAGTATGTTCCTTCTATCCCGACTTTCTCAAGGGTTTTTATTAAGAAAGGATGCTGGATTTTGTCAAAGGCCTTTTCTGCATCGATTGACAGGATCATATGGTTTTTCTCTTTTTTTTTGTTAATGTGATGTATCACGTTGATTGATTTGCGAATGTTGAACCAGCCCTGCATCCCAGGAATGAATCCCACTTGATCATGGTGAATAATTCTTTTTATATGCCGTTGAATTCGATTTGCTAGTATCTTATTGAGAATTTTTGCATCCATATTCATCAGGGATATTGGCCGGTAGTTCTCTTTTTTTACTGGGTCTCTGTCTGGTTTAGGAATCAAAGTAATACTGGCTTCATAGAATGAGTCTGGAAGTTTTCCTTCCCTTTCTATTTCTTGGAATAGCTTGAGAAGGATAGGTATTATCTCTGCTTTAAACGTCTGGTAGAACTCCCCTGGGAAGCCATCTGGTCCTGGACTCTTATTTGTTGGGAGATTTTTGATAACCGATTCAATTTCTTCGCTGGTTATGGGTCTGTTCAAGCTTTCTATTTCCTCCTGATTGAGTTTTGGAAGAGTGTGGGTGTTCAGGAATTTGTCCATTTCTTCCAGGTTGTCCAATTTGTTGGCATATAATTTTTCATAGTATTCCCTGATAATCGTTTGTATCTCTGAGGGATTGGTTGTAATAATTCCATTTTCATTCATGATTTTATCTATTTGGGTCATCTCCCTTTTCTTTTTGAGAAGCCTGGCTAGAGGTTTGTCAATTTTGTTTATTTTTTCAAAAAACCAACTCTTGGTTTCGTTGATCTGCTCTACAGTTTTTTTAGACTCTATATTGTTTATTTCTGCTCTGATCTTTATTATTTCTCTTCTTCTGCTGGGTTTGGGGTGTCTTTGCTGTTCTGCTTGTATTTCCTTTAGGTGTGCTGTTAGATTTTGTATTTGGGATTTTTCTTGTTTCTTGAGATAGGCCTGGATTGCAATGTATTTTCCTCTCAGGACTGCCTTCGCTGCGTCCCAAAGCGTTTGGATTGTTGTATTTTCATTTTCGTTTGTTTCCATATATTTTTTAATTTCTTCTCTAATTGCCTGGTTGACCCACTCATTCGTTAGTAGGGTGTTCTTTAACCTCCATGCTTTTGGAGGTTTTCCAGACTTTTTTCTGTGGTTGATTTCAAGCTTCATAGCATTGTGGTCTGAAAGTATGCATGGTATAATTTCAATTCTGGTAAACTTATGAAGGGCTGTTTTGTGACCCAGTATATGATCTATCTTGGAGAATGTTCCATGTGCACTCGAGAAGAAAGTCTATTCTGTTGCTTTGGGATGCAGAGTTCTAAATATATCTGTCAAGTCCATCTGATCCAATGTCTCATTCAGGGCCCTTGTTTCTTTATTGACCGTGTGTCTAGATGATCTATCCATTTCTGTAAGTGGGGTGTTAAAGTCCCCTGCAATTACCACATTCTTATCAATAAGGTTGCTTATGTTTATGAGTAGTTGTTTTATATATTTGGGGGCTCCGGTATTCGGCGCATAGACATTTATAATTGTTAGCTCTTCCTGGTGAATAGACCCTGTAACTATTAGATAATGTCCTTCTTCATCTCTTGTTACAGCCTTTAATTTAAAGTCTAGTTTGTCTGAGATAAGTATGGCTACTCCAGCTTTCTTTTGGCTTCCAGTAGCATGATAAATAGTTCTCCATCCCCTCACTCTCAATCTAAAGGTGTCCTCAGGTCTAAAATGAGTCTCTTGTAGACAGCAAATAGATGGGTCTTGTTTTTTTATCCATTCTGATACCCTATGTCTTTTGGTTGGCGCATTTAATCCATTTACATTCAGTGTTATTATAGAAAGATACGGGTTTAGAGTCATTGTGATGTCTGTATGTTTTATGCTTGTAGTGTTGTCTCTGGTACTTTGTCTCACAGGGTCCCCCTTAGGATCTCTTGTAGGGCTGGTTTAGTGGTGACAAATTCCTTCAGTTTTTGTTTGTTTGGGAAGACCTTTATCTCTCCTTCTATTCTAAATGACAGACTTGCTGGATAAAGGATTCTCGGCTGCATATTTTTTCTGTCTAGCACACTGAAAATCTCGTGCCAATTCTTTCTGGCCTGCCAAGTTTCAAAAGAGAGATCAGTCACGAGTCTTATAGGTCTCCCTTTATATGTGAGGGCACGTTTACCCCTTGCTGCTTTCAGAATTTTCTCTTTATCCTTGTATTTTGCCAGTTTCACTATGATATGTCGTGCAGATCGATTCAAGTTACATCTGAAGGGAGTTCTCTGTGCCTCTTGGATTTCAATGCCTTTTTCCTTCCCCAGTTCAGGGAAGTTCTCGGCTATAATTTCTTCAAGTACCCCTTCAGCACCTTTCCCTCTCTCTTCCTCCTCTGGGATACCAATTATGCGTATATTATTTCTTTTTAGTGTATCACTTAGTTCTCTAATTTTCCCCTCATACTCCTGGATTTTTTTATCTCTCTTTTTCTCAGCTTCCTCTTTTTCCATAACTTTATCTTCTAGTTCACCTATTCTCTCCTCTGCCTCTTCCATCCGAGCCGTCGTGGTTTCCATTTTGTTTTGCATTTCATTTAAAGCGTTTTTCAGCTCCTCGTGACTGTTCCTTAGTCCCTTGATCTCTGTAGCAAGAGATTCTCTGCTGTCCTCTATACTGTTTTCAAGCCCAGCGATTAATTTTATGACTATTATTCTAAATTCACTTTCTGTTATATTATTTAAATCCTTTTTGATCAGCTCATTAGCTGTTGTTATTTCCTGGAGATTCTTCTGGGGGGAATTCTTCCGCTTGGTCATTTTGGATAGTCCCTGGCATGGTGAGGACCTGCAGGGCACTTCCCCTGTGCTGTGGTGTATAACTGGAGTTGGTGGGCGGAGTTGCAGTCTGACCTGATGTCTGCCCCAGGCCCACCACTGGGGCCACAGTCAGACTGGTGTGTGCCTTCTCTTCCCCTCTCCTAGGGGTGGGATTCCCTGTGGGGTGGCATGGCCCGTCTGGGCTACTTGCACACTGCCAGGCTTGTGGTGCTGGGGATCTGGCATATTAGCTGGGGTGGGTAAGCAAGGTGCAAGGGGGCAGGAGGGGTAGGCTTAGCTCGCTTCTCCTTAGGTGATCCACTTCAGGAGGGGCCCTGTGGCAGTGGGAGGGAGTCAGATCCGCTGCCGGCGGTTTGGCTCCGCAGAAGCACAGAGCTGGTTGTTTGCGCGGAGCCAGCAAGTTCCCTGGCAGGAACTGGTTCTCTTTGGGATTTTGGCTGGGGGATGGGCGGGGGAGATGGCGCTGGCGAGCGCCTTTGTTCCCCACCAAACTGAGCTCTGTCATCCGGGGGCTCAGCAGCTCTCCCTCCCTTTGTCCTCCAGCCTTCTCGCTTTCCGAGCAGAGCCGTTAACTTATGACCTCCCAGACGCTAAGTCGCACTTGCTGTGGGAACACAGTCCGTCAGGCCCCTCCGCTTTTGCCAGCCAGACTCGGGGGCTCTGCTTGGCCGGCGAGCCGCCCCTCCGCCCCGGCTCCCTCCCGCCAGTCCGTGGAGCGCGCACCGCCTTGCCGCCCGCCCTTCCTACCCTCTTCCGTGGGCCTCTCGTCTGCGCTTGGCTCCGGCGACTCTGTTCTGCTAATCCTCTGGCGGTTATTTAGGCAGGTGTAGGTGGAATCTAAGTGATCAGCAGGACGGGCGGGGAGCCCAGCGTCCTCCTAAGCCGCCATCTTCCCTCCTCCCCTCAGAAACATTATTTTAGAAACCAATAAACAAATCATATTTATGATAGGAGTAACAATGTTTTAAGTGTTTAGTATTATGGTAGAAACATCTAGAAAGGTAACTAAGTTACCTAAACTTCAGAAGCCAGGAGGTTAAAGTATATGTATTTTCCTGTTTTAAATGATTTCAGTCAATTTAACTTGCTTCATATTCATCCTGCCTTCCCAGATATGATTCTATAACAGACTCTTCCAGAAATGATATGAAGAGGAAATTTGCACTGACAATGGAATTTGTTGAAGAATACTTGAAAGAAGTTGTAAATCAGCCCTTTCCTTTTGGGGATAAAGAAAAAAACAAACTGACATTTGAGGTATTTTATAAAAACAATTCATTTGTGAGGTTATTCAGTTTTTTCTGTGAAAAGGTAGATACATTGAGCATCAAAGATTTTTTTCCCTCTAATATTTAGGATGTCTTGGTAATTGGGTAGTTTAGTTGATGAAGGTATGATCCCTCTGCCATGGATTAAAAGATAGATTTGATGTTTTAATTATACCTGAAGTGCAATACAAAATATTTTAGTTACAATTATCTGTTATGTACTATTTTCCTGGATTTTGGAGGGGGGAGGCGTTCATTTATGTAAACTTTGTTGCATTTAATGAACAAAGACAGTTTGCATACATTGTAATTTGTTTGGACACATCCCCTCCGCCCCCGACTCATGGAAATGAAATTTTTAGCCTCATTAAACTGAATTGAAATACCTTTGGTTTTAATATCATTTGGGGAATATAGTGACAAAACGAGAGAATAGATGCCATTACTTGATAACGTGGTGTATTAGGCATCTACTGGTGTGTAACAGATTACCCCCAAACTTAGCCCAAAGGAACAAGCATTTATTATCTCACAGTTTCTATGGGTCAGGAATCTGGAAATGCATGATTGGGTAGTTCTGGCTCAGGGACTCTTATGAAGTGTAATCAAGCTGTTGACGGGGGTTGCAGTTATCTGGGGCTGGGTGATCTGCTGCTAAGCTCACTTATGTGTTTCTTGGTGGCCCTACCTCCTTGCTGGCTATTTACCAGACACTTCATCTTCTTGCCATGTGGGCCTTTCCATAGGCTGCCTGTGTCCTTATGGCATGGCACTCAGAGCAAGCCATTAGAGAGAGAGAGAGAGAGAGCCCAAGATGGAAGTTGCAATCTTCTATAACCTAATCTTGGAAGTAGCGTGCTATAATTTCTGCCATATTCTGTTGGTCACACAGACCATCCTTGGTGCAATGTGAAAGGAGACCATAGCTTGGGGACCATCTGGAAACTGTCATACCTAGATTGCCTTATAGTATCCAGAAAGCCACAAAGCAGCATAGGGACATATATTTCTGGACATATTTGTGGATAATATCCATTTATTAAAGTAACTCATTAATGTAACCATTTATTAAGTGATATCCTACTGACTTAAATAGGTTAATATTTAGTTAAGTAAACCATTCCAGTGTAAATTTCTTTAAACACCTTGATACACCTAAAATCTTCTCTTCTTGGCTTCCTTACTGGCTGTTGACCACATGCCTCATCTTGTCATGTTGGGTTTTGATAGAGATGACAAACTGGCCCTATTTAGATTTAATCATAAGCTCGAATAAATCAGAGTTCAGTGGTTGCTTTTGTAGGCATTTTAATTCCTAGGTGTTATAGAATTAGAAAGTTTAGAAATACCTGCGCTAATTGAGATGCTATAAAAAAAACCAATGTTAATTTCAGTTTCTAATGTTTTTTGTTTCTTTTCCACCCCCCTCCCTTTCTTTATTAAGGTGGTCCATTTGGCTCGGAATCTTATATACTTTGGATTTTATAGCTTCAGTGAATTGCTAAGGCTAACAAGAACACTTCTGGCTATCCTAGATATTGTACAGGTCCCCATGTCGTCGTATTTTGAAAGATTGAGCAAATTTCAAGATGGAGGTAAGAATGTTTAAGAAAAGTTATAATCTTTTTGGAGGTAAGGTGAAAACATATCTACAGAGAAGTGGTTATTAACATGTACCTGCTAGTGTATGTGTACACATGAAAATTGATCCTATGATAGGACTGAGTGCTAATAGGCTGGATTTCTAAACATTCTTCTCTGTTTTTAAATTGAAGCTTTGAAAGAAAAATTTATAGATCAATGAGTTCTGTCTTTGGCAATTATGGCTATAATATTATGGCTAACCTACTAGTGAAATATTACGTATTAAAGAATCAAAAACATCTTAATATTTGTGATCAGTTTGGTATGTGTCATAGGCTGGCTATGCTTCATAGCAGGGAATAGAAATGTACAAAGAATCGGAACAGTAATGGTTGTGCCAGAGAAGCACTGAATGCAAAACCAGTGTGGGAGGCAGTATAGAGAATGGGTTTTTGAGTTAGAGTGCTGTATTCAAATCCTGCCTTTGCCATTTGTTAACTTAGGCAAGGTACTTCTCTTAGGAGTTTATTTTTTTTCTTGTCTGAGATATGAAGATGATAGCAACAGTATCTTCCTCACAGTTTCCTTGTGAGATTTAGTGAATGTCTACGATATATTCAAGGTACTTCCAACAGTGCCTGTTTCCTAACTCAATTAAAAAATCTTTTGGTGGTGATTAGCTTAGGTTGGATGCCTTGCAAACACAGAGGTAGAGAATTGCTTGCAGGCAGTATATTGAAGAGTGCATTCAGGATATACACCTGCAAGGAAGTGAGGAAGGTAGGACTGGGCAGATGGAGGAGCTGATCCACCCTGTAGGTACATCTTGCAAATCAGCTCATCCTATAGGGAGCCCTAGAGCAGGGCTGGCCCTTTGTAGCTGTCACAGATTAAGGCAAAGGTGCTGAGTTTTGTGTTTTTGCATTAGCCAGCCACTGACTGACGGTTTTATCATGAAGTGGGGAGCGTACCCTTGGGTAAGGTAGTTCCCTTCGGCCAGGGGTCACTCTTAGTGAGAGGCATAGTGGGAAGTCAGCACCATGATGTTCAACAACTGGGGGAATAGGTGCCTAAGCTCTGAAGAAGGGACATGGGTGGAGCACAGTGTGGCCACTATAGTGTCCACTACAGGATTAAAAAAGTGAAACCAGAAATGTAATTTCAGACATAAGGAAGAAATATCTGGTTAGGATTATAAATGAGGAACTTGCAGGTAGCTGAGGTAATTAATTGCTGCTACCTAAATCTCAAGAATCTCTACATCTTCCAAAAATCTGTAGAGATCAGTAAGAAGCAAATTAAACCACATAAATCTCTCACCTTCAGCAGAACAAGAAGAAAGAGGACAATACAAACTTCAGGTGTAAGTAGAAAAGTAGCATCAGTTTTCAGTAGAGCTCTCTCCCAGGTTCTCACTGCAAGCCTTTGTAGACAGTCAGAAGGTTCTGGAAAACCTGGGCTGAAGAGACAAGAAGGGATTGTGTGCAAATCACCTTCAGAAAGAGAAAGTCTATGCTAAGTGTGAAAATACTGACAGAGAATCTAGGTGGATAAGAGCACTGAGTAAAGATGAAGGGACTTAACAGTACATAGGTAGAAATTGTGGAAAAGCAATGCCTCTCAGGAAGAGAAGGGTTAATGTTTATCCCTAGGGATGAAGGAGAGGCACCCTTTGGAATCTTGTTGGTGAAGGGAAAAATAAGCAAGGTGGCAAAATCCTGAATACCGGAAGCTAAAAGAAAACCACAAAATTGAAGGAAAGGTGCATAATTCCTTTCCATTGCCCCCCACCAAGAGCCAAACTTTAAAGAAATTGCACTTCACCACTCTGACAGGAGAGGGTGATCTTGAACTAAAGATTACATGAACCGGCTCACATTGTCAACCTTGTCCAAGAAATGCAGATATGAAGTTGGTCCTCCTCTATATGAAACTCTTGTAAGAGCAAAATAGAATAAAAAATCAAAACATATCAGTTGATGGAAATTCTTCTCTGAAAAACAACCATAAAAGATAAAAAAATTATAACACGAGACTCTAAAGTGAAATAACTATCTTAAAACAAACATTGGGATGTGAAAAATACCTTGAATCATAGATTCAAAAACTAATGTTAGAAATAGACTAAAAAACTAGGAAGAAATGAAATGAAAGTTTATTGGATCTGGGAAAGAAATAGAATAAAATATAGACTTTATTTTTTTTAGAAATACAGACTAAATTATATTATCAAAAGAGTAGATTAGAATGAAAGTGTAATATGAACCATTGAAGAAAGGCAGGAAAACAATGATGAGAATGTCAGTGATATGGAGAAACAAGTAAAAAGAGAGAGAAAGTGGATGAAATGGAAGAAAGGCAAAGAAGAGCTATCATATGAATAATTGGAGCTCCTTTGAAGAAGAAAACGAAAACCATGGAGCAGAACTTGTATTTAAAATTACAATCCAAGAGGACATTTTGTAAATAAAAGATAACCTAAGTCCTACATGGTGAAATTGTCCAGAATGGTGATTTCTAAGACATAGCATGATAAAATTATTATGTATAGTGTATATTCAGAGAGAGTCGTGGTGTGTGGGTGGAGGCACTATGAAAACAAATGGAGAAAAAATGAGAATGTATATAAGTGTTCTATTCTGTTCTTGCATCTTTTATATATAATCTTGAAATTTTATAAAAATAAAAGTCTATGGACAATATCTGAATGAAAGCAAAGGAAAAGCCAAGAACAGCAATGGTATATCAAAGAGCAGGGACATGCTGATAGACTATTCTGTTTCTGTTTCCTGAATCTCATCAGTGAGAGGCTTCTCTTAACAGTCCCAGAGGGTACATAGGAGTTGAGATATTGTGTTAAAGATATTTCTTGGTGTGATGCTTTTATAATCTTCAGTTTACTCTGAACCAAACTATTCTTAAAATGTTAGAAATTGATCTTGACTGTTGGTGCCAGTGCTTACAGTCTGCTTTCAGAGTATTACCATAAAGAAAAGTAGTTTTTGTCTTCTCAAAATTTGATAATATCTTGTTTGCACTTTTCACTGTCATATCCAGGTCTACCCTGTAAGAGGCATTTTTTAAGTTTATTTCTTTATTTTGAGAGAGAGAGAGAGAGAGAGAGAGAGAGAGAGAGAGAGAGAGAGAAAATCCCAAGCAGGCTCTGCACTGTCAGCACACAGCCCAGTGTAGGGCCAGAACCCATGAACTGTGAGATCATGACCTGAGCTGACATCAAGAGTCAGATGCCTAACTGGCTGAGCCACCCAGGCACCACTAAGATGCATTTTTTACTTTTTAAAATTGTTTCTAATTCTCATATTTTCTCATGGACTCCACCCATCTCTGGATATCTTCATCATTTTTTCAGCAATCTGAGAACCATTGGTTAATTTTTTCAACAGGAATTTATTGAGTTACTATTGTATGCCAGACACTGTTTTACACACTGGAAATAAAGAAGATAAAGTCCTTAGCCACAAGGAGGACAATTAATAAATACAGAGGCAGAGTCCCTCCCTTCTCTGTACTGGGGGAAACAGATAATAAACAAATGAATATATACTGTTACATCAGATAATGTTGTGAAGAAAAATAAAGTAGGCCAATATGGAGAGTGGAGTAAGTGGGGAGGATGGCAGAATTGACTGAACAACCTCTGACATTTGAGCAGAGGCCCACGTATGTCATGGAGGTCAGCCCTGAGGCAGAATATGCTTGACATGTGGGAGGAGCAGCAGGAAGGCCATTTTGGCTGAGGTAAAATGAGAAGGAGGAGAATAGTAGGACAGAAAGTTGGAGAAGCCTGGATTGTTGAACCTTGCAGACCTGTGAATCTGAATTTTGTTGAGTCTGTTGGGCAATTTTTGGAGGGATTTGAGAAGGGATTGATATTATCTGATAATTTTGGCTGCTGAGTAGAGAACAGAGAATACTGATGTGGACATAGTGGTAGGAAGACCATAGTAAGTAGCTGTCGGGGAATTAGGTAATGGTGACGAACTAGGAGAGTAGTGGTAGACAAGGGGAGAAGTGGATGAATTGGGAATTTTACAGTCTTAACTGATAGGACTTGGATGTGGAAAGAGAAAGACAGTCAGAGATTATTCCTAGGTTTGAATTAACATCCAAGTAGAGAGGTTGTGTCAACAGCTGGGTATATGAATGAAACTTTAGGGTAATGTCGGGGTAGGAAATATAAATGGGAGAATTAATGCATAGAAATCATTCAAAATATCAGACTGAATAAGATCACTTACAGAGTGATTATTGATCGGGAGGAAATGAGATCTAAAGATTGACTCCTGGGACCCTCCAACATTGAGCTATGAAATAGAGGAAGTGTCAGCAAAAGAGACTGGGGCAGAGAGGCCAGTGAATAAAGAATACCAGGAGAATGTGATATCTTGGAAGCCAAGTAAAAAGTAGCAGTAGATAATTTTAATTATTTGTTGGCTCATCTACATATATTTTCTAGGTAACTAATATTCATTGAGTACTCTATATGCTAAGTGGTTTTACATGGATTACCTTCCATGTAGTGTGATTTCTGCTTAATGACACACATTATTTTACTCCATTATTAAAATATGAAACACGACAATTTTACTCAGTATTAAAATAGATTCACAATAGTTTTTGTGAGCCAATTATAATTCTCTAAGAAAGTTCATTTTGTATTGATGGGAAATATCTCTGTATACATACTGCATCAACCAAGACTCAGATTTCTTCCTTTTGAGACTGGTATGTCAAGTAGAATAATGTCTCTTCATTTGGGGAAATACATTTTCCTAGTTTGTGGAAAGGAGTTTGTGGATTTTGGCTAGGTTTTTGAAATCTGAAAGAATGTGCTTATCCCCTTACTAGTAAATACCCAAGAGTTCTGTTATCCTAGTTTTTGGTGTACTGAAATTAATTTGAATTTAAGGACCATAGTTTCAAGATTCCTTCTCTTGATATCTGCAAATCAGAGGGTAAATTATTTTTTTATACATTCCTATGATTGGGTATCTAATGTAATCTGCGAGAAAACAGAGTTTGTTGTTAAGCATGATTTGATCACAATTATGATTGAATTATAGATGATACCTCTGAGAGACATTGTTATGCTGTGCTTTCTTCCTTCCACTAGCCTCTAGAAGTCCTTCCCAAAGAATCATTTTTGCTTTTACTAATGTTCAATGTTTATTTTATGTTAACTTGCATTATTAGCTTTTTAGAAAGTTTTATTTTAAAGTTCCAATATAGAAAAGCATATTCAGGGAGATTAATTAACTTGCCCAAGATGTGCTAGTAAGTTAGCAGCATTGCTAAGAGTTAAAGCATAAGAAAGTAGTTTTCCTGTTGTTTGTACCACTTGATTATGTATTAGTTCAGAGAGCTAATATTTTAAAACAATTGTTACTGAGGTTAAATCTTCGGTTCATAAATTTTTTTAAGTAAACACTTTGTGTGGGATCTTATAAATATGGATATTTATAAGGTAAGTAAACAAAATATAGAGTTTAAAATGAAAGGAAATTGAGACAAAGCAATGTCATGTGCCTCTAGATGTGATGCACTAAGAAGGACGTAGCATCACCTAGTAAGTGTCCCTGACAAAAATTCAGAATCTCCAGCTAATCACGAAGAATTATGAGACAAATACAAATTGTGGGATATTTTATGAAACAATTGGCTTGGACTTTTCAAAATGTCCATGTCATGAAAGATAAAGAAAGGCTAAGAAACTGTTCCAGATTAACAGGTGATTAAAGAGAAATGACAACTAGATACAATATGTAATTCTGGATCAGGGAAACTATCATTTATAGAAGATATTATTGTCACAATTGGTGAGATTGGAATCTGAATTGTATGTTAGGTTGTGGCAGTGGATCAGATTTCCCGAATTTTATAATGGTACTGTGGTTATGTAAGAGGATGTACTTGTTTTTACCAAATAAAAGGTCAAGAAATGAGAATAAAAAGGTCATGGTGTGTGGAACTAACTCTTAAAGGGTGTAGGAAAGATATGTAAGATATATGTAAAGAGAGAGAGAGGGTGGGAAAGGATGCAAATATGGCTGAGTTTGTGACTCGCATAAAACTGGTCAGAAGATATTATAGGAGTTCTTTGTATTATTTTTGCAATTCTTCCCATATTTTGGAAGTGTTTCAAAACAACAAGTTAATGACTGAAATAATTAGCCAAGTAGGAAAATGATTTATTGTATTTAAGATGACACTTCAAACTTAAAGTATTATCTGGCATCTCTACTAGGAAGTGTGTTATTATAGCTGAGTTCTATTAGACTATAAATTCCTAACAAAAGTTCTGTTAGACTCTATAAATTCTTAATAAAAAAAGCAAGAGAGAACACATTTCTGGAATCTCCGAATGTGGAGACAGGATTTTCAGGCCTGGGAAAAATTCCTGTGGTATAGGATGAGACAGAGGTTGATGCCAGAGAGGAAATCCCAGACTACAGAAAGTACCTGGGGGAAAAAAAAATAACTGTTAGTGTAAAGGACAACTCATGGGAGCCATAGCATTGTGGCCACATTACAATACTCAGTGTATCATCATCTTGGCTTTTATACTTAAATGATATGGATTATATTTTCCTATTTTAGTGAAACCTTATTCAATTGGAAGTCATTTGCAAAGCAAGATTTTTTAAAAACAGGAAGTAATTTTATAAGCATTGTTGCTAGATGAACCAGTTCCTTTAAGTATGTGATAATAGTTTTCTTTTCTCATACCATGTCTGGAAAATTTTGTGCAATAGAACCGGGTCTTTTTTTTTTTTTTATCCTTCTGATCTCCTTACAACTTACTAATTCTGCTCCAGCACAGTTGGGGTTGGACATTCAGGGAAATGTGTTTGGTAGCAGTTTGGCAGGTCAGACCCAGGGGAGCGGAGGAAGAGGTGTGTCCAGAAGGAAAGGGCTTTCAGTTCCTGGAGTTCCATTTCTTGCCAGCCTCAGTGGCACCTGACTTAAGGAGGGTGTGCATGTACAGTGTGCAGTATTCTTTTTTTTTTTTTTTTTTTTAATCCTGTAGGTTTAGATGTCGGTAATTAGTGTTTGAGGTGATGGGGATGGCTGGCTAGAAAAGTGGCAATCCCAGAAGTTGTCCTCTTTGGGGTCCTGGGTAACAGCCCACCTCTGTGCCGCTGTGAGTTGTCGTCACGCTGGAGTTGGTTGGGGGTCTGAATGTAGCTCACAGGCCGTGTTGCCCAACAACACAGTGGTTTTCAGTTGGCACGCTCAGCAGAAGTGGCTAGGCTCAGAAGCAACTTTTCATTTGTGTGCCCTAGAGGTGGCCTGCTCAGAAAATTATGCAGGTGTCCCCACATGGAGGCGCTGGGAGCCAGCACTGCCCTGGCCTGTGCTGTCATGAAATAGAAGATCCTAACCTTCAGAGCCATCAGTCCAATTCTCTTCATTGGCTATGCACTCACTTAAGAAAACAAATACTGTTTTCAAACAAATGTATTCGCTCCCAGCAGGCTATGTTGTTGAGTCAATTTGCTTTGCCTAATACCTATCATTTGCTCTCAGTGATTTAAAGTGCACAGGCATCATTCAGTGTAATTGATCTTTTGGGTGGAAGGATTATGTCAAGCAGTGCTGTTTTTTGTCACGTATACAAGTTAAAAGCAAATGCATACGCTGGCTGATAAGTCAGATATTTTCAATATACTTTTGAAAGTACATTTTACTTACTTACTTATTTATTTATTTATTTATTTATTTATTTATTTATTTATTTATTTAAACTACATTCTATTTAAAAATTATACTTTTTTTCTCTTTATGCTTACGGAAGGATGTACGATCCAAGGATTGATACTACTGTTAATTAAGATCACTTTTTGTGGCAGGGTGGGTGTATTTTGTTCTCCTAGAGAGTCATTCAATTTGGGAAGACATGTGAATACGACTTACATTCTTCTAATGAGCATTCCATGTTAGCTCTGAGCGGTGAGGGTAAGTCTCATCTCCACTGAACAGGGTACAGAATGTGATACAGTCTGGGGATGGTTTGGGTCTAACTCCTTATTTAGTGATCTGGCCAGTATCCTTCCATGCGTCTGTTTGTTGTTTGAATGGAACTGGGGTTCAAATTTCAACCTCCAACAGGGAGCAAGAAAGTCTTATCCATGGAATACGATGCAGGCCTAGTTAGGGCATCTAGGCCACCACCATCATTTCTTTTCACAGTTGTCTCCCCGTCCTTGAACTCACCACAGTTTGAAAAGGCAGTATATCAGAAAAGTATCAAAAGACCAAACCAGAGCTGAACGGTTTCTTTTAATCTTCTGTCATTTTGCTTTTTTACAACTTCAAATTCTTGGGAGTTTCCATGGTCAAGCCCCGAAATGTGGGCCAGTCCCTAATCAGTAACCAGATAATCTCTTTTTTTGGCATATGTGTTATAATGTTAAAAATGGGAAATCACTGAAAAAGTCAAATGGAGAATTCCATTTGCTCTTAGGATTTCCTTTCTTTGGAGGCTTCAGGCTCGGAGCTAAAGTGCCTTTGGTTTCAGAGAATAAGAAACAGATAACCACAATGCCCTGAAATTACCTTTCTGCCCTAAAAGGGTTGGAGCTGCACTGGGTGAGTTACAGCCCTGTGGACCCAAACCAGGGTAGGGAAGAGATAAGACGACGGGCTGGAAGAGGCACTTGGCATATCTGTCTGTCTGGGGGCACCCCTTTGCCTCAGGAGATTTGGGGAAGAGAGTAAAAGCAAGCTAACTCTCCGCCTAGCGGCAAAGAACCAGCCTTTTTCTTCAGTTTAACTTTTGCTTTGTCTTGGCAGGGACTGTACACGATCCACCTTGAAATGCTTTTTCTGGCAGCATAGTTGCTGTTAAAAAGAAAGGAAACTGAGATGGGAGGTGGAGCAGAAACATTTTTTAATATTGTGATATGGGTGGGAAAGGAAGAGAATATTTGCCGGCAGAATATCTGCCAGAAAATAGTTTCTTCCTTTATGAAATTAGATTAGTCTAACTGTGATCTTTACGGTCTCTTTCAGTTCAAAACGGTGATTCTTTGAAGATTAGTGTGTAACTCTCATTCACTCACTGAATGGTGTCTTTTTAAAGTGTGTTGCAAAAACGCTCCTGTGAGCCAATATCCATGAAGCATATCTCCTGGTTAATAGCTGTGATTCCTCTTTGTACAGACAGCAGCTAGAATGCCTTGAAACCAGAAGCCTTTGTTCACTTCAGATTTTGAGTGGATCACAAAAAAAGCAAGTAAGCAAGCAAGAAAGGATTTCCCTGGGTGCGGGTGAGGCTGAGGACGTATATATGGGGAGCTGGGAGTGAGGATGAACAGAAATGAGGTTTAGTACTAAGACCGTAACTGAAGAGCAAGTACCTGAGGTACAAGGCAGCTTTCATTGTAAAGACTCATTCACGTGTTCCTTCATCTTCTTCTAATTTCTCATCTGATTGAGTTCTTTCCAGGTCTCTATTAAGGATTTGTTTGCAGGGGAGTTCAGAGTACTCAGAAGTGTTAGCAAGGTTTACCTGTAGGGGGAAGCTACCACAGTTTCCATTTGTCATCTGAAAATCTCTTGCAGTGATTTCTGAACTTATGTTTTCCCGATACCATTCTGCCTCTCCGTATTCTCCTTTGGATGGCCTTCTTCTTTGACCTGTCTTCCCTCATCTCTGCTTTCAGTGATGTCCCTTTACTTCACATACGTCTGTCTTATCTCCAGTGTGTATCTTGTTCCTCGTACCTCCCTACTTCCTGTATGCTGTTCTCTTCTGCCTACTTCTTTCTGTGTGAACCATGTATTTCTAGTAAAGGAAAGTTCTAGTATTTCTAGTATTTCATGTATTTCTAGTAAAGGAAATTTCTAGAAATTCTGTATTTCTAGTGCAGTCCTATTCACGGTTCTAGGTTTTCTCTTGTCCCTTTGTGTGCGTGCGTACCGTGTCCGATGAGCATGTTATCATAATGCCTTGAGATTCTTCCACTAATTTTTAAATAAGAACAACGGCAACAGCAATGATGCCAGTGTCCCTGAACCTCTGGAGTTACTCATTGCTGGTTATGTTCCCCAGGAATCAGGCCCTGAACTGGAGATTAGCATGAAGGTTTACTAGCTTAATCGTAGGATCAACACCAGTGCAATGGAAGGGGAAGAAGTAGGACTGGGCAAAGGGAGAAATTAGGTTGTGATGCAGACCTAGTGGGAAGCTCTGGAATGAGGGGAGAGGTCTGCTGTTGGGACGTCCTTCCAGAATTGTCTCCTATTGGAATGAGGGTGGGGGCTGAGCCTTTATGCCTGCATGGGCTGTCCTGGAATGGGCGTGTGGCCTTGCTTGAGGTGGCACTCTTCAGACTAGTCAGTCCCCATAGAGGGCTGACATTTGAGGGCTGTCCTCCAAGTAGCTGAGGCAGTATACTGTCCTTCATCCCTGAAAGGGCATCTGGGCAAGACCATCACAGAGTCCACCATAGGTATCTCCCAGAAAAGTACCATGATTGGAAAATTTGTAGGTCAAGATTAAGATCTCATAGGAAATACAGATTAGGAAGAAAAATAAAAATGATTATGATCTTCTAGGAAATAGAGATTAGGGAGAAAAGTAAAAACATTAAAGCATTTAAATGTACAACAAAGGTCTCGATATGAAAAAAAAAAATTCTAGAAGCTGCCTACTTCCAAATGCCCCAGAATCACAAGCATCAGAAACCTGTTCTGGGAAGCAAGTCTTTTCTGGAATCATCTTCTTCAGATATGAAGGAGGATTTCTGTGACATTATGATTCTGAGGCTGGTTCTCCCATGGCTTTGCACTATGCTGACTACACCTCTGAGTTCTTTCTGGCGTAATGTACAATGTCTTATACTCCCTGTACCTGTCCCCCTTGGCTTTAAGCTTTTATAAGTTTTAGAAAAAGTGCCTGTAACTGACCAGTTTTCTCTTAGTTATCAATAAAGCCTAAAAGGACTTATTCCCCTTCTGGGCTTAAACCTCTTTATATATGTCGAGAAAGTTTCAAACAGATGATCTATGTGAGATCATGTTCCTTTTAAAAATCAAATGCATGTTTAAAAATAGGTAGAGAATAACTATGTGATATGTCTACTGTATACTGAGTTTCTACCATGTGCCAGGCCACAAGTTGGCAAAAGATTACTATAAAGGGATACTTTTATTTATATTCAACATTTAGCACACCTCTAGATCTTTTGCATACTTTTACTTTTAATCCATATTGGCCTCTAGCAATTAGGTATCATGATCACTATTTTGTCCAGGAAATAAGATTATAGAAGGGTAAATACTTTGCCTAAGATCATACAGCTTGTAGCTTACTGAGCCAAATTTTGAATTCAGGTTTCTTTTCTTCACTTCCTTAAAAATACCCTACAGCCCTACAGTTGATGTTCTTTCTGTTATTATTACACAACTTTCTATTTAGATGACTTCTTCATCTGCAGGGACTTCGTTTTCTACTTTTTCCAAGTTTCCCAAGAAAGTTTAGTACTAAACAGTAGATGTTTACTAAAGAGTTTCGATTTCACTTGAAGGGAAACATCAAGAAAACTTTTTAAAATCGATAATCATCCCATCATGAATGGTTGGCTTGTCTCTGAAACAAAGTTTTAATCACAAGTCTTAAAAGTTTTACCACTTAAATTTCTCTTGAAGCTCGATGTTCCTCTTCACTTCCTGCAATAAATTCTGACTGATCTCCCTGACTCCATTTTTGGGCCTTCTTCCCCCCCCTCCCCCAATCCAGTATGAGGATCCTTCTAAATCACATATTCTATCTTTTTTACTAGCTCTCATCATCTCTGGAGAGTAACTCAGTTCCTTAAGTTGGTGCCCAAAGGTCTTCACAATCTGCACCACACATCTCTAGCTCTGTCTCTTGCTGTTTCCCCAGTAATTCTAAACACTTTTATTCTCTTAGACACATTTCTACATCTCATATATACTTTCATAACTCACTTATCATTAGGATGGGTGTATGCAAGTGCCATGCCTTATATAAAATATGCATGCATTTGGAGGACAAAGGTTTTTAGAGATCTAAATATTCCAAATATATATTTGTGTCTTTCTTTTGTTCATTTCTGTAATTATTTTTTTAAGTCTTCTTTTCCTAGTAGACTTATAAAAGGCTCATGACTCTTAGATTTACTACTTGGATTATTCTATAATTATCATAATTCAGATTTATTGACTGAGAGAAGCAAGGTGGAGAGAAAAACTGTGAAAACAGATTCTATTTCTGGTTCTCTAAGCTTATTCGTACCGTGTATAATATATTATTATATACATACTAGGCTTTCAAAAATATCTATTGAGTGAAACACATTTGATGAATGCATGCAAATTACATGTTTTATATAAATATGTAAGTATTTGAATGTCAAAAATATTTGTTAGACCATGACATTCCAAATATATGATTGTTTTCTTTTATTACTTATGAACTTCTAGTTTGGCTTTTCAAACTTCCAGTGAATGAGAGAGAACATGACAAATGCCAGTTCATGTTAAAATACTTCCTGAGATTTTATTTTAGCAGTTTTAATGATTAATGTTATGCTTTTTCAGTGCCCTCTGATGCACCATCTTAATAGAGTAATATGATTGAAATATTCACTTGCTAACTGTATAAGTTAATAAATTTCAGAAGGACTTAATGGGTATGATGCATGCATAATTTACATAGTACAGCAAGTCACGAAGTACCTGTGTAACTTCCTTTTGGTTCTCAATCAGATGTTAGTCACATAAAGTTATAATACATAAAATTATTTTTGTTAAACTTCATAATTAATTGACTTAGTAGAGGCAGAAGACTCACATTCTGTGTTTGTCTGTGTTTCTGTGGGATTTGTCAGAAACAAAGGCATGATCTGTAGGTTTTCAGGGTTTTGGTTTCCTAAAGGTGTCAGCTAAAAAGTGACTCTGAAGGTCTCTGAAGTTACCTAGGAGTGATATGAATGACTCCTGGCACCCAGGATGACTACTAACATTACCATATTGAGTTAATAGGACAGAATCAATACCGAGGGATGCCCTCACAAATAACGAGAATGACTAAAGAGGACTACGTTGTCCACACCTCTTCTCTACTCCAACTATTTCCTCTAATTATAAATATAGTTTGAACCTCAGAGTCTGATGCCTCAGTGTCAATACACTGGCTTCCCCAGTTCTCTCAATATCTGCTGAAGAGAGTCCACCAGGGATCTACAATAAATTGCATTATTGGCACCCAAACATAAATTTATAGAATGTTTGCATATAAAAGGACTGTTGAAATCATCTAAACAATATATGAACTTGAAATCTTCATATAACGCCTATTACAAGTGGTCATCTAGGATCTCCTTGACCACCTGAGTGACCAAGATTTTGTTGCTGCAGAAGACAAGTCTTTCTTCTTTCCAAGAACTCCAGTTATTAGTTCTCGTACATTAGATTATCCTGAATATACCTCCCTCTGACTTCCAATAAGCAGTCCTTCTTTGTTACCTGGAGCCACATTGAAATTGAACATGGCTTCCACATGTCAGTTCTCTCCGTGTTTGAAAATGGCCAGGGTGTTTCCTGAGCATCTCCTCCTCTCTGTGTCATCACCTGCAGTTTCTTTAACTATTTCTCTTATGATTCAATTATCACTGGTCACTGGCCTGACCAGCGTAGAGGCAAGGACAGTTATTTTCTCATTCATTCTGAACACTTTACTTTTGTAATGCAGTCTAGGTGAAATGGGTATTTTGGGTAATAGTGACACAGAATAGATTCCCATGGAACTTGAACACAACTCAAGTTCGAATTTGTGCTCTGACACATCACATTTTTTTTCATCATATGCTTCAGTTGGCTTTATTTACATCTATGTACAGGGCATTTTATATTTTGATTTTAGCATATGTTTTCAACCTGTTGATGTAGTTTGGGGATTTGATGGAATCATTCACCATATTAGCTATCCTTTCTTGTTTCGTGCTACCTTTACATTTAAGAAACGTGCTATCTCTGACTTCAGCAATCACCAACAAAAATACTTACCTGGTCGAGGCAACAGTAGAGCGGCAAGGAACTAGAGACCCTTCTGTACTTCAACAATGATTAATTTACTCGTACTGTTTGGTTACAATCATTTAACTATAATCATACCTATTATTAAATGTACGTATCTATGGTGTGATGAATCAGAAGAGTGGTTGCTCTTGATGGTGGTGGGGGAATATAGAGGAGATGAACCAGAGAAAGGCACAAAGGAGCTTCTGGGGGTAATGGGAATGTTTGGTATCTGAATGACATGTGGCTTAGATAGGTGTATGCTCTTCTTCAGCAGAACTGCGGAAACCTTTCATTTAAGATCTGTGCATTTCATTGTCTTTAGATTGTATCTCACTTGTAAAACAGTGTGTAAATTCATTTATTGCTTGGATCACCAATTATTAACAATTAAAGTCAGTTTTGCAAATTAAAATCTTGAGGTTTGGAATATCAAAATGACTTTGTCAGTATTTGACAGTGATGAAATCCAAAGTAGGATGTAGAACTCAACCACTGTTTTGTATGAATTGCCTTTTAAATTCATCCTTTGAATAACACTTCTTTAGGGTGTGGGTGGGATGGGAAATAATTTTCTTTTGAGCAGTCGACTTGATATTCAAAAAAAGATGGATAATAACATTACTATATTTTGGGAACATATTTTCAATAGGTTTTGCTTTGCTCTAATTCTAAGGTCTTGGAAATCTGTAAATGGGTTATCAACATGCTATATTCAGTGAGTGTTTATTTAGAATGGAGAAAATTAGGTGTCATATTGTCTATTTTGTTCACTGAGTATTCTTTACATACCACTTCTCTGAAGGACTTCTCCTTTCCAAGGTGATATTGTGTGACAATCATGCCATAGTGTAAGAAATTATGAGCTATGATTATGTGATGGAACCACACGTTCATTAATAGAATGGTGGCCACGATAATAGAACATGATGCAAAGTAGAATGGCTGTTTTTCAGAGATATAACAAAAGTGCACAAATGTCCTCCACTTTTCATTATGAGCTAATATCTTACAATTATATGATACTTTTTATTCTTCGTGACTTTTTTGCACGTGTTATATAATCTTATTCTCACACGACTTGGAACATATTTTGTTAGGATTAAGATCGTGTACATAGGATGGTGAAATAATTTGAGAAAGATCACACTAAGCTGTCAGCAGCACAGAGCCCAACACGGGTCTCAAACTCACAAACCATGAGATCATGATCTGACAGACTCTCAACAGACCTAGCCACCCAGGTGCCGCACCCAGGCCCAGAGCCTGCTTGGGATTCTGTGTCTCCCTCTCTCTCTGCCCTTCCCCCACTTGTGCTCTCTCTCTCTCTCTCTCTCTTTCTCTCTCTCTCAAAAAAAATATTAAAAGAAATTTATAAAAACAATAAATACATTATGAACAAGAGGTATCCTTAAAATTAAATTGTGCAATAAAAATAAAATGCTTGAACTTAAGGAAGATGGCGGCGTAGGAGGACGCTGGGCTCACCGCGTGTCCTGCTGATCAATTAGATTCCACCTACACCTGCCTAAATAACCCAGAAAACCGCCAGAGGATTAGCAGAACGGAGTCGCCGGAGCCAAGCGCAGACGAGAGGCCCACGGAAGAGGGTAGGAAGGGCGGGCGGCAAGGCGGTGCGCGCTCCACGGACTGGCGGGAGGGAGCCGGGGCGGAGGGGCGGCTCGCCGGCCAAGCAGAGCCCCGGAGTCTGGCGGGCAAAAGCGGAGGGGCCTGACAGACTGTGTTCCGACAGCAAGCGCGACTTAGCGTCTGGGAGGTCATAAGTTAACAGCTCTGCTCGGAAAGCAGGAAGGCTGGAGGACAAAGGGAGGGAGAGCTGCTGAGCCCCCAGACAACAGAGCTCAGTTTGGTGGGGAACAAAGGCGCTCGCCAGCGCCATCTCCCCCGCCCATCCCCCAGCCAAAATCCCAAAGAGAACCAGTTCCTGCCAGGGAACTTCCTCGCTCTGCGCAAACACCCAACTCTGTGCTTCTGCAGAGGAGCCAAACCTCCGGCAGCGGATCTGACTCCCTCCCGCTGCCACAGGGCCCCTCCTGAAGTGGATTACCTAAGGAGAAGCGAGCTAAGCCTGCCCCTCCTGCCCCTGTGCACCTTGCCTACCCACCCCAGCTAATACGCCAGATCCCCAGCATCACAAGTCTGGCAGTGTGCAAGTAGCCCAGACGGGCCACGCCACCCCACAGTGAATCCCGCCCCTAGGAGAGGGGAAGAGAAGGCACACACCAGTTTGACTGTGGCCCCAGCAGTGGGCTGGGGGCAGACATCAGGTCGGACTGCGGCCCCGCCCACCAACTCCAGTTATACACCACAGCACAGGGGAAGTGCCCTGCAGGTCCTCACCACGCCAGGGACTATCCAAAATGACCAAGCGGAAGAATTCCCCTCAGAAGAATCTCCAGGAAATAACAACAGCTAATGAGCTGATCAAAAAGGATTTAAATAATATAACAGAAAGTGAATTTAAAATAATAGTCATAAAATTAATCGCCGGGCTTGAAAACAGTATACAGGACAGCAGAGAATCCCTTGCTACAGAGATCAAGGGACTAAGGAACAGTCACGAGGAGCTGAAAAACGCTTTAAATGAAATGCAAAACAAAATCGAAACCACCACAGCTCGGATTGAAGAGGCAGAGGAGAGAATAGGTGAACTAGAAGATAAAGTTATGGAAAAAGAGGAAGCTGAGAGAAAGAGAGATAAAAAAATCCAGGGGTATGAGGGGAAAATTAGAGAACTAAGTGATACACTAAAAAGAAATAATATACGCATAATTGGTATCCCAGAGGAGGAAGAGAGAGGGAAAGGTGCTGAAAGGGTACTTGAAGAAATAATAGCTGAGAACTTCCCTGAACTGGGGAAGGAAAAAGGCATTGAAATCCAAGAGGCACAGAGAACTCCCTCCAGACGGAACTTGAATCGATCTTCTGCACGACATATCATAGTGAAACTGGCAAAATACAAGGATAAAGAGAAAATTCTGAAAGCTGCAAGGGGTAAACGTGCCCTCACATATAAAGGGAGACCTATAAGACTCGTGACTGATCTCTCTTTTGAAACTTGGCAGGCCAGAAAGAATTGGCACGGGATTTTTAGTGTGCTAGACAGAAAAAATATGCAGCCGAGAATCCTTTATCCAGCAAGTCTGTCATTTAGAATAGAAGGAGAGATAAAGGTCTTCCCAAACAAACAAAAACTGAAGGAATTTGTCACCACTAAACCAGCCCTACAAGAGATCCTAAGGGGGACCCTGTGAGACAAAATACCAGAGACATCACTACAAGCATAAAACATACAGACATCACAATGACTCTAAACCCGTATCTTTCTATAATAACACTGAATGTAAATGGATTAAATGCGCCAACCAAAAGACATAGGGTATCAGAATGGATAAAAAAACAAGACCCATCTATTTGCTGTCTACAAGAGACTCATTTTAGACCTGAGGACACCTTTGGATTGAGAGTGAGGGGATGGAGAACTATTTATCATGCTACTGGAAGCCAAAAGAAAGCTGGAGTAGCCATACTTATATCAGACAAACTAGACTTTAAATTAAAGGCTGTAACAAGAGATGAAGAAGGACATTATATAATAGTTACAGGGTCTATCCATCAGGAAGAGCTAACAATTATAAATGTCTATGCGCCGAATACCGGAGCCCCCAAATATATAAAACAACTACTCATAAACATAAGCAACCTTATTGATAAGAATGTGGTAATTGCAGGGGACTTTAACACCCCACTTACAGAAATGGATAGATCATCTAGACACACGGTCAATAAAGAAACAAGGGCCCTGAATGAGACATTGGATCAGATGGACTTGACAGATATATTTAGAACTCTGCATCCCAAAGCAACAGAATAGACTTTCTTCTCGAGTGCACATGGAACATTCTCGAAGATAGATCATATACTGGGTCACAAAACAGCCCTTCATAAGTTTACCAGAATTGAAATTATACCATGCATACTTTCAGACCACAATGCTATGAAGCTTGAAATCAACCACAGAAAAAAGTCTGGAAAACCTCCAAGAGCATGGAGGTTAAAGAACACCCTACTAACGAATGAGTGGGTCAACCAGGCAATTAGAGAAGAAATTAAAAAATATATGGAAACAAACGAAAATGAAAATACAACAATCCAAATGCTTTGGGACGCGGCGAAGGCAGTCCTGAGAGGAAAATACATTGCAATCCAGGCCTATCTCAAGAAACAAGAAAAATCCCAAATACAAAATCTAACAGCACACCTAAAGGAAATAGAAGCAGAACAGCAAAGGCAGCCTAAATCCAGCAGAAGAAGAGAAATAATAAAGATCAGAGCAGAAATAAACAATATAGAGTCTAAAAAAACTGTAGAGCAGATCAACGAAACCAAGAGTTGGTTTTTTGAAAAAATAAACAAAATTGACAAACCTCTAGCAAGGCTTCTCAAAAAGAAAAGGGAGATGACCCAAATAGATAAAATCATGAATGAAAATGGAATTATTACAACCAATCCCTCAGAGATACAAACAATTATCAGGGAATACTATGAAAACTTATATGCCAACAAATTGGACAACCTGGAAGAATTGGACAAATTCCTGAACACCCACACTCTTCCAAAACTCAATCAGGAGGAAATAGAAAGCTTGAACAGACCCATAACCAGCGAAGAAATTGAATCGGTTATCAAAAATCTCCCAACAAATAAGAGTCCAGGACCAGATGGCTTCCCAGGGGAGTTCTACCAGACGTTTAAAGCAGAGATAATACCTATCCTTCTCAAGCTATTCCAAGAAATAGAAAGGGAAGGAAAACTTCCAGACTCATTCTATGAAGCCAGTATTACTTTGATTCCTAAACCAGACAGAGACCCAGTAAAAAAAGAGAACTACCGGCCAATATCCCTGATGAATATGGATGCAAAAATTCTCAATAAGATACTAGCAAATCGAATTCAACGGCATATAAAAAGAATTATTCACCATGATCAAGTGGGATTCATCCCTGGGATGCAGGGCTGGTTCAACATTCGCAAATCAATCAACGTGATACACCACATTAACAAAAAAAAAGAGAAGAACCATATGATCCTGTCAATCGATGCAGAAAAGGCCTTCGACAAAATCCAGCACCCTTTCTTAATAAAAACCCTTGAGAAAGTCGGGATAGAAGGAACATACTTAAAGATCATAAAAGCCATTTATGACAAGCCCACAGCTAGCATCATCCTCAATGGGGAAAAACTGAGAGATTTTTCCCTGAGATCAGGAACACGACAGGGATGCCCACTCTCACCGCTGTTGTGTAACATAGTGCTGGAAGTTCTAGCATCAGCAATCAGACAACAAAAGGAAATCAAAGGCATCAAAATTGGCAAAGATGAAGTCAAGCTTTCGCTTTTTGCAGATGACATGATATTATACATGGAAAATCCGATAGACTCCACCAAAAGTCTGCTAGAATTGATCCATGAATTCAGCAAAGTCGCAGGATACAAAATCAATGTACAGAAATCAGTTGCATTCTTATACACTAACAATGAAGCAACAGAAAGACAACTAAAGAAACTGATCCCATTCACAATTGCACCAAGAAGCATAAAATACCTAGGAATAAATCTAACCAAAGATGTAAAGGATCTGTATGCTGAAAACTATAGAAAGCTTATGAAGGAAATGGAAGAAGATTTAAAGAAATGGAAAGACATTCCCTGCTCATGGATTGGAAAAATAAATATTGTCAAAATGTCAATACTACCCAAAGCTATCTACACATTCAATGCAATCCCAATCAAAATTGCACCAGCATTCTTCTCGAAACTAGAACAAGCAATCCTAAAATTCATATGGAACCACAAAAGGCCCCGAATAGCCAAAGGAATTTTGAAGAAGAAGACCAAAGCAGGAGGCATCACAATCCCAGACTTTAGCCTCTACTACAAAGCTGTCATCATCAAGACAGCATGGTATTGGCAAAAAAACAGACACATAGACCAATGGAATAGAATAGAAACCCCAGAACTAGACCCACAAACGTATGGCCAACTCATCTTTGACAAAGCAGGAAAGAACATCCAATGGAAAAAAGACAGCCTCTTTAACAAATGGTGCTGGGAGAACTGGACAGCAACATGCAGAAGGTTGAAACTAGACCACTTCCTCACACCATTCACAAAAATAAACTCGAAATGGATAAAGGACCTGAATGTGAGACAGGAAACCATCAAAACCTTAGAGGAGAAAGCAGGAAAAGACCTCTCTGACCTCAGCCGTAGCAATCTCTTACTCGACACATCCCCAAAGGCAAGGGAATTAAAAGCAAAAGTGAATTACTGGGACCTTATGAAGATAAAAAGCTTCTGCACAGCAAAGGAAACAACCAACAAAACTAAAAGGCAACCAACGGAATGGGAAAAGATATTTGCAAATGACATATCGGACAAAGGGCTAGTATCCAGAATCTATAAAGAGCTCACCAAACTCCACACCCGAAAAACAAATAACCCAGTGAAGAAATGGGCAGAAAACATGAATAGACACTTCTCTAAAGAAGACATCCAGATGGCCAACAGGCACATGAAAAGATGTTCAGCGTCGCTCCTTATCAGGGAAATAAAAATCAAAACCACACTCAGGTATCACCTCACGCCAGTCAGAGTGGCCAAAATGAACAAATCAGGAGACTCTAGATGCTGGAGAGGATGTGGAGAAACGGGAACCCTCTTGCACTGTTGGTGGGAATGCAAATTGGTGCAGCCGCTCTGGAAAGCAGTGTGGAGGTTCCTCAGAAAATTAAAAATAGACCTACCCTATGACCCAGCAATAGCACTGCTAGGAATTTATCCAAGGGATGCAGGAGTACTGATGCATAGGGGCACTTGTACCCCAATGTTCATAGCAGCACTCTCAACAATAGCCAAATTATGGAAAGAGCCTAAATGTCCATCAATTGATGAATGGATAAAGAAATTGTGGTTTATATACACAATGGAATACTACGTGGCAATGAGAAAAAATGAAATATGGCCTTTTGTAGCAACGTGGATGGAACTGGAGAGTGTGATGCTAAGTGAAATAAGCCGTACAGAGAAAGACAGATACCATATGGTTTCACTCTTATGTGGATCCTGAGAAACTTGGCAGGAACCCATGGGGGAGGGGGAGGAAAAAAGAAAAAAAAGAGGTTAGAGTGGGAGAGAGCCAAAGCTTAAGAGACTGTTAAAAACTGAGAACAAACTGAGGGTTGATGGGGGGTGGGAGGGAGGGGAGGGTGGGTGATGGGTATTGAGGAGGGCACCTTTTGGGATGAGCACTGGGTGTTGTATGGAAACCAATTTGACAATAAATTTCATAAAAAAAAATAAATAAATAAATAAAAAATAAAAATAAAATGCTACAAGTAGTGCGTGGCTCATCATGTACAATAAAAACTCGTTGGATAAATTCACTTGAGGATAATGTGACCAAGTTTATTATATGATTGATAGTAATTCCACATATTTAGCACACAGTTTTAACTAGAATCTTTGCTTTCTGGGGGTGCCTGGCTGGCTCAGTCAGTAGAGCATGTAACTCTTAATCTCAGGGTGGTGCGTTCAAGCCCCATGTTGGGCATTGAGCCTACTTAAAAAAAACCCAACAATATTAAAAGAAGAATCTTTGCTTTCTGCATTTGGTACGTTTTCTGAGTTCTAGTATAAAATGTTTGGAAACTTGTAAGGTGATGGGCTATTAGCAAAGCATCATGGTATTGGGGAAAAAGCTGCATGTTGTTACTGGTTGACCTCTATCAGAAGCTTAACCACTTTCTGCTTGAGTAAAGTGGGATAGGTCCCCCAAGCCCCCACTCTACTAGGATATATTTGGCCCAACAAAGTACATGGGATGTTATTTGCCCTTGATAAGGGCAGATTTTATTATTTCCCTTATCTCACTGATATCTATTTTATTACTTCCTTTCTTTTTAATGGAAAAGTTTTTAAGTAACATGAAATTATATGTACTTTTTGAAAAAATTTAGAAAATTTAGGAAAGTATAAAGGAAAGCAAGCAAAAACTTACCTTAATGAAAGATGGGCTATTTCTAATGAAATAAGATCCAATTTTTAAAGTAAAAATGTCAATCTCATTTTTAATAACTCATTTATCAAATCTTTTTTTCTTTTATTAATGCATTAATCTAGCAAACAGTGATTGAATGACTGCTGTGTGTCAGGTACTATTCCAGGAGTGGGAGATAGAGCAGTAAACTAGGCAGAATCTTTGTTTTCATGGAGCTTATGTTTTTCTGAGGGGAGTATACAATAAACACATAAACAAATATAAAATATGATGTGAGATGGTGATAATGCCCCATGACTGAAATGTAAAGCAGGTACGTGGGTTCAGAATGATGGCAGTCCTTTTTCAGAGAGAGAGTGGCCAGAAGTCTATCTGAGGATGTGACGTTGTACCTGAAGTCATAAAGGTGTGAGAAAGCAAGTTAAGTGAGCATCCGGTTAAGGGAACTCTAAGCGCAGGAACAGTAAATTCCCACCAGGTCCAGCACAAAGCCTAAAAACCTGACAGAGACTGGATATCTAGCTCTCTACAATACCATGATCTAACTTTGATATCATGGTACCCATTATTCTGCTTGTATCCCTAGCTTAATTAAGGCTTTATTCTTATGTTAATCTTTTTGGGGTTTTTTTTGCATGTGTAAAAGTCCTTTTATAACCAAACCCTCAACCACTGGGAGGAAGCACTGCTCCAGAGAATGTTCAAAATAGAAAGTTGCTCCAATTCTAAAGTGTGGGCGTCTAGCAGCAAGTAGAGGTTTATAAGAGGCTGCTGAGCAGGGAGGGAAGATTTCCTGAGTCATGTCTTTATGGTTTAATATCATTCTGTTTCAAATGAATTATGATAACAGCAGATGCATTTTTTCAAATTCAACTATGAAAGTATGTTTCAGGGAAGTAAGGATGGTTTTTTGGGTTATCCATATTTTTGGCTTTTATTATAAAATGCTGAGCTGACTTTAGTAGTCACAGAGCAATTAAATTGCCGTGAAAATTATTCCCAGACTCTTCTAATCAAATATTTCATTTATCTCTTATAAATGCTGAGAAGATCCCAGAAATGCCTTTTTGAAATCTAAACAAATTCAAATTACTGTTTCTAGTCTTATGTATCTAAAAGAGAATAGTATTTCTAATAGTAAAAGATAATAAATAAAGATGGTTTTAAATAAAATACCAATAGGTATAAAGTTAATTTCAACCAAGTTATACTTTCTAGAAAATCACATAACTCTCAATGATTGTTGAGCTCAGTAGTGCTCACAAGCAGTAACATGACTTCTGAATAGGTAAAATTAAATCATGGTCAGCACAGCTTTAGTGTTGTGTAGGTTTCATATTGCGTTTTATTTCTCTGGAATTGGTAATGGAAACTTGACTCGTTAGAACAATCAGAAAAACAAAGAAACAAACAGTGTGTTCTCAGTCCACCCCCAGTCACCATTTGCATTATGCATTTAGCATACCTGTCTTACTTTCAAGTTTTTCTCTTGAGGGAATTAGGATTAGTAAAACTATCCGTACAATCATAAAATAAAAGAACCTGAAAAATCCATCTGCTTGCCTTCCTTCCTTTTCTTTCTTTCTTTCTTTCTTTCTTTCTTTTCTTTCTTTCTTTCTTTCTTTCTTTCTTTCTCTCTTTCTCTTTCTTTCTTTCTTTCTTTCTTTCTTTCTTTCTTTCTAATGTTTATTTATTTATTTCAAGAGAGAGCACACACAGTTTAGGGGCAGAGAGAGATGGAGAGACAGAATCCCAAGCAAGTTCCATGATGTCAGTGCAGAGCCCCACACAGGGCTCCATCTCATGACCATGACATCATGACCTGAACCTAAATCAAGAGTCTGACACTGCACCACCCAGGCCTCCTCATCTGCTTTTATTTCTAAGCAACTCCTTCTTTCTTCTTTTTGCTTAACAAACATGAAACCCATTTTTTCAAACCATCTCAACACCCTTTACACATAAGTCTAAATTCTGGCTGCTGGGTTAAAATGAAAGACATAGAAAAGCTGGACTTTTAGGGGTTAGTTTGTCCACAGGATTTATATGATAATAAAGTAGCTTTTCCACTGAAAACTTCTTAGTAGTATTAACTAATTATAGTTGAGAAGAGAAATGGTAACATTTCTTCTTTGGCAGCATTGAAAACTGATGGCCTGTGACTTATCTCAATAGTCTAGAATCAGAAATTTGTCTGTGGAAAAATGGATACTTGGGAGCCTTGCACATCTGTGATTTATGTGGCATTTGACTATAGTTTTCCAAGCTGTGATAGTTCACAATTTAAGCACTTCTCATCACCACCAAGCAACTCCAGAAAATATAGCATCTTTTAATTTGAGACCTCTCAGTTGGCCATACATGGAGATGTCAGGAGAGTTTTGTGTGACCATGTGCCACAGGCATCTAAGGATATGGTAGAACCGGAATGAACCCGTCCATGTCACTGACAACATGTGTTATGTATTATTATGGTTCTGGTCTCTAGATTTTAATTTCTTGGTGACAGGATCTATATTTGGGGAAAAAGAATTGTCTGGGCTAACTTTCTGTGTAATAATCGTTTGGAATAAATGATTATTTTCCATGCAAATCTAAATAAGATGCAGAGACTGTGGGTGCCAAGGATTTCTGTGTGAATCAGGGGGTAGGAATAACAAAGGAGGCTGTTCTGTGTTAGTGGTAAGAAAGCATCTCTTGGAGGCTAACACATATACATACTCGAATCAAGATTCAGGTAAATGTACTGGTTAAATGGTGGTCACCTGAAACCATTGCCAACAATCAGATGTGCAACCCTGCAGTCCACGTGGCAAACATGGGGGGCGGGGGTTGGAAGAAGTCAACTGCTCTGATTGCTTGAGAACCGCAGACAATGCAGCAATCTTCTCCTCGAAGTTGTTCTCGTAGAAAATAGGCCTCTTTCAAATCCGTGGTCTCAATCTTGTCCAAACCTGGAAGTTACCTTTCACATATATTTTTTCTTGTTGCCTGCCTGCTTTTTGGTTTATGCAAACAGCAGTCAAAGAAAAGGTTATAGACTCTCAGAATGAAAACCAAACTTAACTTCTGCCTGGAAAATGCCACTCAAGAAAAAAAAATGTTACTTATTTGCCACCTCACAAGTGTACTATTTGAGCACTACCCTTTACTATATGTATTTTTTTCATATATGGATAAGATAATAAGTTTTAAAAGGGATTTCACTTTTCACAGTGATTACTAGTGGCTTGATGATAATTGCGGGTTGGTCTGCACAAGACCATCAAGAGTTTTTGGGGGTCATCCTTTAAATATTTTCCTTTTCTTTATTGGTTTGCCTTCCAATCATGTAGATATTCCAACAGATTATACTCTTCAATTAGAGCTGAGAGTTTTATCTCATCCCATCTTATTTCCATTTCCCTTTCTCCTGGTGTACGTGTGTGTGTGTGTGTGTGTGTGTGTGTGTGTGTGTGTGTGTGTATGTGTGTGTATTTATTTATTCCCTGGTATATACCCTGAGACTCTTAGGGAAAGGAAAATTATTTGCTAGATTCTTAGGCCTTTGCCTGAGGCAAAGTTCCATGAACATACACGAAGTAAAGACCACTGTTTTGAAAGAAAAGTAGACAATTGTTCTTTTGAATCCTTCCTGCCTGTTGTAGGAACTGAGAAGTGAGAAACAGCAGTCAGGCTGGAGAAAATAAATGGGAGCAGTGTCAGGAGGTTGCTTTGGTACAGCTGCTCATGCTCAGTGAAGGAATGAGTGTACATGCAATTTTACTGGAGGACAAATGAATGAGAAGTCAAACACAGAAGATGTAGAAAGAGGGTGATGCCTTTTTGAAAATGATAATTTAGAAGAAAATTTTAATGCTTATTTATTTTTGAGAGAGAGAGAGAGAGACAGAGTGTGAGCAGTGGGAGGGGCAGAGAGAGGGAGACACAGAATCTGAAGCAGGCTCCAGACTCTGAGCTGTCAGCACAGAGCCTGACACGGGGCTTGAACCCACAGACTGTGAGATCATGACCTGAGCCAAAGTCGGACACTTAACTGACTGAGCCACCCAGATGTCCCGAAAATGATCATGTTTGTCACTAAATTGTTTTTGTGATTACCTCAAACATAATTGCTTTTTGTGGATTTTGAATAATGATTTTTTTATTCAAATGGGATGAAGGAATGGGAAGTGTATCGGCAAATACATGCTTCTTCCCCAGATGAAACTGTCTTTTTCTTAAAATGAGGTTATAACAATCCTCCTCACAAGCATTATGAAAGCAAAGCTATGAAGTCCTTGGTTTGAGGGTAGGATTAGGATGCTAGTCACCACTTACATGTTTTCATGTAACTCATTTATCGTAGGGTTCTTTCACATTATTATAAAAGTTAGAGCTTATTGGTGTGACAGTTGAGAGGACTTACTGTGTCCTAGAAGGACCTACCTTGGATGTCATCAGAGCTACCACAACTCATCCTTGGTACCTCATTTGAAAGCATTTTCTGAGAAAAGTAAACTTTCATTTTTAAAATCTGTCAGTTTGAAATGCGTCTGTCAGGACCTTCCCTATGTCTGTAAGGAAAGAGCCAGAACAGTGTTGATGCTATTCTTTCTTATCTCATTACTTTTCCTGTCATGTTTTCAGTCTGGTTTTGACCAACTGATATTACATCTGTTTCCCCAGGTGTTGTGTGTATTGACTTAAGGGCTTTTCTTTTGCTAGGAAACAATGTCATGAGAACCATCCATGGGGTGGGAGAGATGATGACCCAAATGGTACTCAGTAGAGGCTCTATCTTCCCCATGAGTGTGCCTGATGTTCAGCCCAGCATCCACCCCAGCAAGCAAGGAAGCCCTGTAGAGCCTGAGGACGTGACCGTGATGGACACCAAACTGAAGATTATTGAGATTTTACAGGTATGCTGCATAATGGAAGCAAAGTGACAAATACCTAATTGAGCTTCTCGGTTTAACTTTCTTACAGACTTTGTTCCACATCACTGTGGAAATATTCTGAAATGCTATTGATCTAATTTATTTCTTTTAAGTTAATGACACTATTTAACATATTAATTACATTTGTTCATTTCCATTAAATGTATTAATGGTGATATCTAACAATTGTGGAGTGCTTTGAGGTTGACAAAACCTCTTTCATATGCATTTTCTCATTTAGTATTGACCCTGATTTCATTTCACCTTCATTTAAGGATTTCAGAGCAGGCAAACTTGAGATTGAATTCTAACTCTATTTCTATTTTTAATTGAATTGGATATGTAATTCTGGGTATCCAGGCTTATCACTGTAGCAAGAAACTGAAATAAAATTTTATTTATTATTAGCAAAATGTTAATAATTGGTTTTTGTATTTTATATAAGTGACTATCTTTGTGCTTTTGAGGCTAGGAATAATATATATATTTAAAATTAACATAGTCTAATACCTAGCTCTGTGAATTTAAAGGAGATAAATTATTATTTTATTCCCCCTGGTTTAGTGAATAAATTCCCTATTACTGTAGCTGTGAATTCTTATATATTTTTTTAAGTTTGGAAAGTAGTTTTATGATACTTTAATTATAGCATTTATTCCAGATTTGGAGAATGGAGCCTGGAGTTTTCAAGGGTCTATTAAGATTCTGGATACAATTTAGTAGCTCTTTCATCATAATTTAATGTAGACTGAACTACCAGAAGTGGGTTAGTAGTCCTGGAAGGGTCTGTACATTTTTATTTAAAGTAATTAGATTTATAATCATAAAGGGTTTCACATTTCCTCCAGGAATTCCAAAGGCTGAATCCTGAGAAATATTGGCAGGCCTCCCAACCCTGTGTTCATGACCCTGAAAAATCACTTAGTTCTCCTCTTCTTAAACTGAGAAAGGTAGTGATCACCTGACCTGCGGATCTAATGGGCCCATAGCTTAACATCATCCTACTCACTGGACAACCTGTAAAATATGTGACCTCATTTTAGCCCCAGTTACAGAAGATCAGCGTTTGAAAAACATTCTCTAACAGCTCAAAAATGATGAGATGGAGATACTACTGCGGTGGGACAGATTAGGGCTGACCTTTCTTTGCTGCCTCTTTCGGGCTTTTAATGTATTTCTTGTTGAAACTCTTTCCTCACTCTGATTTTTGTGTTCCGTGTCTGGGTCTGCTTCACTCTGTCTGCGTTCCTATGTGCTGCTCTTGAATACGTTTCTTTCTTAGAACACCTCTTCAAGAATTTCTTTGTAGCTACATTCCTTCCGCAAGTCTCCTGCTTCCTGCCAGCTCTTCCTCCTCACAGGGTCTTCCTTTCTTTTCCCCCATATTTTATGTATCTCTCTTTTTATTTCTCTCTCTCATTCTCTCTCTCTTTGGCCCTCTCTCAACTATCTTTCTCTGCATTTGTTTTTATTCTTCCCTTTGCCCCTTTCCTACCTTCCATTTATGTTTCACAATTAAATATATTGGAAGATGAAAGTTTTTATTTTGGTTCTATCTATAAATAAAAATCTAGGGGTGCTGGGATGGCTCAGTGGGTTAAGCGTCCAACTCTTGGTTTTGGCTCAGGTCACTATCTCATGCTTCGTGATTTCGAGCACTGCGTCGGGCTCCGTGTTTACACTGCAGAGCCTGTTTGGGATTCTCTGTCTCACACTCTCTCTGCTCCTCTCCTGCTCACTCCCTTTCTCTCTCTTTCAAAATAAATAAACATTTAAAAAAATAAAATACAAGTCTATGAGCACTAATCTTCAACGAAAATGTAATAAGTGTTTCACCAATTAGTGTCTTATTAATTTGTTCTTTACGTAGTTTTTTTTTTTTAAACCCTTCCTTTCAAGCACCTGAAATCAGTTTCTGTCCCCACCCTTCTGCTCAAGGCTACCAAATCCAATGGCCCCCTCTCAGCCTGTTTTCCCACAATCTGTCCCCTGTTTTGAAATCCCCTTAACTAGAATTCATTCAACCTGTATGTATTATAGCACTCACCACATGCTCGTAAAAGAGACTCTTAGGTGTTTGTTACTCTTCTATGTTATATGCTCTTCAAAGGCAGGTCTTATATCCTTGGCAACTTTTTTGTACCCTCAGGTACCTTTCTTAGTACCTGGCTTAGCAAATGTTTATTGACATGAAGCATGTTTGTTGCCCATAAGGAGCATAGACGGCTAGCAGAGGAGAGAGAGAGACAGAGACAGAGAGACAGAGAATAAATAATAGATGTATTAGGTAGCCAAGAGACAGATAGGTGTAAATAATGGGTTGGGTGAGCAAAAAAGAGAACAGTTGGTTTGGATTGGGGAACCAGGGAAAGCTTCTTTAGAAAAGGGATTTAAACTGGATCTTGGAGGGTATCTCAAAGGCTAGTTGTTCTGGGTGGAAGAGAATTTTCAAGGTAAAGTGGACACTGAACAAATGTGAGAAGGCAAGAAAGAAATATCCAGTGCTATTGGAACAGAGCAGTGTGAGAGGGAGAATGCAAGAAGGGAGGGGGGAAGGACCAGGGAGGGAGGGGTGTGATACAGGAGTCACAGAAATGGTAGGAGATCAGGTCAGATGGTACCATACATGTCCATTATTGTTTACTGTCCAAACGAGGCTCTTTTGAGAGTGTAGGGGGCACTAATAGTAATTTTACTGCAACAAAAGCTTAAACTAGGCTTATTTCAGGCAAGCTGGGCTGGAAGGGAACCTCGTATTAAACCACTTCTTTATTGTTTCCCTTCTCCACTCAGAAATCTGTAGCACATACTTTTTCTTTCTCTGATCTCCACTGAAGTCTGTGCAGCCTGATTTAGTTCTTGACACTTTTTTAACGTTTTTATTTATTTTTGAGAGACAGAGAAAGACAGAGCATGAGCAGGGGAGGGGCAGAGAAGGAGACATAGAATCTGAAGCAGGCTCCAGGCTCTGAGCTGTCAGCACAGAGCCCGACACAGAGCTTGAATTCACGCACTGTGAAATCATGACCTGAGCCGAAGTTGGATGCTTAACCGACTGAGCCATCCAGGTGCCCCTCGATAATTTTATAATTATGTTAACCATGCTATATTTTGTTTTCCCAATTCAGGCACAGGCTTCTTGAGAGCAGGGGTTTCAAGTGTTTGCATTCTTTGTAGTACCCAGCACAGGCAGGAACCTTATTGTCTTATTCCCTTAGTGTCTCTCAACGTGTTAGTTAAGGAGGCAAGGTCAACAACACAATCCAAGGGAAAGCAAGCACCAATGAAGCTAATCCATGGTATATTTGGATGCTGCTTCCTCAGCTGTCCTTTTGTAGCCTAGATCCCAAACTGATTGTGGTAGAGCCAGAATCCACACTATAGTACCTGGAAGTTTAGCCTCTCTGTGCATGAATGAAAATCACAGCACCAGCAGTCTCCTCCCAGAGCCAATGTTACCTCCGCAAAATGCTCAGTGAAATAGTCATCATTGCCTCTTCATCCAGACTCATTGGATACCTTGGTCTGGAATATTCAGAGTGATCATGGGGGAATCGTTTTCTTTTTCCTAAAAAACTGCTTTGGGATTTTACTGACATTGGCTAATGGAAATGCATCACTCTTGTTAGCTTTATGGCTAATGAGCATGTATGCAACTGGAGTGTTAAGAGCTGAGATTTGTACTTAGTTCGTGTGAAATGTTAATAGTTACGTTGTTCTTGGTGTAATGAACTGTCGTTTTAAACATGATGCTAATAAAATTATGTTTTTAATGCTCTTTTGTAGTTTATCCTGAGCGTCAGACTGGATTATAGGATCTCATATATGCTGTCAATATATAAGAAGGAATTTGGAGAGAACAATGAAAATGCTGAAGCATCTGCCAGTGGCTCTCCAGATACATTACTACCATCAGGTACCTCCTTTGTGACAATATTTACCCCGTAGCGTTCATATTTTAAGACATAGTAATATTTCTAGGAGACACAAATGCAGAAACCATATCCACCAATGACATGAAGGAACTGAGACAGAGCCTAGAACGTCTTGGAGGATGTTTGCAGTTACTTGGTGCTAAGTCCTCAGAATGCAGTTAATTTTGTAGCCTTCACAATTCGATGAGGGAGAGGTGCTGTTTATGTGCCACTTTACAGATAAGAAAACCGAGGTCAGATGGGTTAAATTACTGGCTAACGGTCACGAAAGTAGTGGAGGAGGGATTCCCTCAGAGGTCTCTCCAGTTTCAGGGCCTGAATCTTGTAAGCACCATACCGTGTTGGTGAAAGTCCAAGGGAGACTTTTTTTGCTTGATCAAAGAGCAGTGTGAAATGTAGCTTTCGGGAAGAAAGGTGATTTTTAGGAAGCTGTTGCCCAGCTCAAGAACAAAGACGTGGTATCTCCCAAAGGTCTGAATGAGGGTGGTGATGTGTGTGTGTGCGTGCACTTACTTTGCATGGTTATGAACTGGTACCGTATGTCAATTTTTCACATTTAAAAATGTAAGAATGAAAACCACTCTTATCTCTGTGTGTAGGAGCATAGTGAAGAAAGAGCGTAAGAATTACTGTAAAAATTTTGTCACTGTAGAGAATACCTTATGAAACCTAAGAAATACTACATTTCCATGTTTCTGAATAGGTCAGGCCAGTAACAGCAGTCTAGAAACTACTGTATTAAAGAGTTAGCCAGGTGACTGAATTCTTTTTCTGAGGATCAGATTTGTGTTCAAATATGAACTGTTCTTCTAATCGCATCCAGTATGAAAGTGTCAGGGAACCTCCTCTTTTTTCCCTGTCATTCGATTTGGCAGGAATGATTCCGTGATTGTAAGTGTGTAGTTAAAATGAGTGGTAGACCGGGGTGCCTGGGTGGCTCAGTCGGTTAAGCGTCCGACTTCCGCTCAGGTCACAATCTCACGGTCCGTGAGTTCAAGCCCCGCGTCGGGCTCTGGGCTGATGGCTCAGAGCCTGGAGCCTGCTTCCGAATCTGTGTCTCCCTCTCTCTCTGCCCCTTCCCCGTTCATGCTCTGTCTCTCTCTGTCTCAAAAATAAATAAACGTTAAAAAAAATTAAAAAAAAATGAGTGGTAGACCAATGTCCTGCTCTTTGACTCCTTAGAACCATCCAGAAGGCAGCATGCCTCTGTAGATGGGTTAAGTTTTCCTACGTGAGAAGTCACTTCTGGTACATTTGCAACAGTATTGTTTTTATGTTTCCCAGAAGTATAGAACCCCAGAGGGCCATTTCCAGGAGTCACGTGGCTGAACCAGAGAGCCTAGCTGGCGGTTGCATTGACAGTATCATAAAAATTATTGGCTCTCAGAAGCCAGACTTCTGGAAATAGAAGCTCCAAGTGTCATAAAGTATGGGAGGGAACCCCCAGAAAACCAGTTCTTTCTGATTTACCTGATCTCTTTCATTGGTTGAGCCTGGAAGAGAGAGCTTTCTGGGGAGAATTCTTTTTCCTTTCTTTCTTTCTTTCTTTCTTTCTTTCTTTCTTTCTTTCTTTCTTTCTTTCTCTGCTTTGTTTTGTGCTTTGGAGATGAGAAATAAATAATGTACTTATTTAAATGTGTTATTTTAAGAAAGATATCTTCAAAATATTGGTGGTGAGGACGGGTGAGGAATCATGATTGGTTCACATAAAAAAAATTAATGTCCTATAAGAAGAAGGGATGGAATTGTAGAAGAGGAGCATGTCTGAAAGGACCATGTTGTTTGGAAATACCGTAACAGTTACGAGGTTCATTACTGCTATATTTTGATTCTTTAAAAAACATATTTAAAAAACGTCCTTCCACGTCATCACCCAGTTAAATTATATAAGTGTGTGTGTGTGTGTGTGTGTAGCTAATGCATATATATATATATATATATATATATATATATATATGTTTATACAGGTGATGCAACTTTGTAAATGGTGCTTTCTGATCTAAATATATCTTTGTAGCAATATATGTTTCAAAATGTAAACTTTGTTTAAAACGTTGTTATGTAAGTGAAATTATACTGCGGCTTTTTAAACTGTTGACTTTTCCTGGCAGGAAGGAATGAAGGCAAAATATTTTTAGGTGTGCTAATATCAATATAAATATTGTGACTCCTAATTATGATAAGATAAAGAATGGATTTTACCCTTTGTCTTTGTAGCGATTGTTCCTGATATAGATGAAATCGCAGCTCAGGCAGAAACGATGTTTGCTGGAAGGTATAGTAACACGTCTGTGGCTTTATCTTGTGAATACGATTTTTGCTTAGAATTTTATTGATACTTTGCTATTGTTTACCTCCCGATATTTATTTAACTTTAGATCCTTTATTGTTGGCAACATAATTTCTGCCAGAAATGAGGCTGCTAATTTACTGTAGAAGAGGAAAGCCTAGCTTTTCTTTTAGGTAGGCCAGGGGGAAAAAGACAAGAGAGATGAGATCAGTGTATTGAACTTTTCCCTGAATTCTTTTTGCTTTTCTTCCCTCAAATAATGACAGCACGCGAATGCCCTTTAAGTCCCCTGGTATCAGCAGCGCTGTGTCTTGCAAAACATCGCTTGCCTGAATCTAAAAAAATTTGAGGCAAGGAAGTAACTTCTTTCAATGTTATCATTAACTATTTGTGAGAAATAAAGCTATTTGCTGCCTGTTGGAAATATCCATGATTAAAGAAAACATGCCTCTGGCATGGCTACCCTCCTTTGTTACTGGGAGCCCCGATATTTATTGTTTTAAAGTTGCTTCTTTCCTTTTCAGAAATGAAAACTAATAGCAGTAAAAAAGAAAAGTAAAGGAAAAAAAAAGTGAACCTGAAATGTCTAAGCTACAACTTACTGAGTTTCTAGCATTCATTTCTGTTATAGGTTTGCCATGAGAAACTAAACAAATTTCACACTAAGCCCTTTGTTGCATTTTCTTTGGTTAGAAAGACAAACAAGAATGAAGAATCAAGGGAACCAAAAAGGATTTTTATCTCTAGTGAACATTTGGTTTAGCTTTGTTTTCATGTTGTTTTGGTGGATTTTGTTGTTGTTATTGTTGTGTTTTCCTATTCAAGTATTTCATTATTCCCGAGAAGAGATAGATAATAAATCAGTGTATGATTTTTCACCTTGAAATAAATGGACCTCTTCCTCCAGTGCGGTCTTGCCCAGTGTCTGAGTATAGCAAATACCCAGAGCAGCTCTGGTGATTGTGTCCACATGTGTGTGTGTGGGTGTACGCCCTTGTCCTTCTCCCAGCTGTCACTACCTGTCGTGGAGGGGTCTCTAGGGTTCTGGGGAAAGTCAGCTGTTGCTGTACATCCCTCCTAGTATCTCTTCTCAGTACTAGAGTCGAGATTTTTTGGATCGATTTAGATTTCTAGCCTTTGTCTATGTCGAAGTGAGGAACTCATCCTGGTTGGCCTCGTACCTTCCCAGTACGAGCTCTGAAAAGGCTTCGGTTCTGGGAACCCCCCTCCATCTCGGACATATTTGGAGGGTTGGTCACCCCTGCTTTTCGTGGACACATACACAGGCTTTTCTTTGTGCTTTGTTTCTTGATCAGTTACGTGAGGGGGGAAGAAAAGTGTAAAATTATTTAGCTTTTTATTTTCCAGTTTTTTGGGGAGGAAAGGAATATATAGCTCTGAGAATGTATACATAATTTGAATACCACGTATGAATAGATTTTATGTAAATATAAGCTATTGTAGAATTATTGTTGGTTTTATAGAAAGGAGAAAAATCCAGTTCAACTTGATGATGAAGGAGGCAGGACATTTTTACGGGTCCTCATTCATCTGATCATGCACGACTACCCGCCTCTGCTATCAGGGGCCCTGCAACTACTGTTCAAGCACTTTAGCCAGAGAGCCGAAGTTTTACAGGCATTTAAACAGGTAAGATTGAGTAGCCCCTCAATGGTGCCAGAGCGGAAGCTCCGAAAATGTTGTCTATAACATCCAACCTGACTTCATGGTTGCAGAGTTAATGAGACTGTGAGGCTTTTCCTGGAGATGCTTTCTATTTTTAAAGATAGATGTGGCCTTGTCTTAAGCCAAGGCATGATCTATTTTAGAAAGAGTTCCCCACGAGTGATTTTCAGTTAATATCTTTAATGTAAATGACAGGCATAAAGATTTAGGAAGGTGCTGGGGGATAATACCATATTAGGAATCTTGTTGCCACGGCTATTATTTTGACCCCAGACTTTACTGATAAATTTGGATAGGACAAAATGTATACAGGTGAAAGAAAGGAAGTGTTTTGGATCTAATCTTTTTCTTTGTCATCTGAATGACATCAATCTTGAGACTATTCATGAGTAATACCTAAGTTCTTACATGTGTTTCACTAATATTTATTTTATTTAATAAAGGGCTGATCTTCATTAGGAAGTTTTATAAGAATCTATTAAAATATGAAATAATTCCAAGACTAAACAAATAGACATAATAATGCATATATTTGGATATGTCATATAATACACATAAATTATAATAAAATCAAAGTTTATACCATGAGGTTTAGACTGTATCAGAATTTTCTTCCATTTATTTTTGTATTTCTACCTCTTTTCAATCACATAGACTCTTGGAGAAATAAACTTTAGCAGTGAAACTAGAGTTGAGGTATCTTTTATTTTACATTACTCCTTAGCATTTTGCTAGGACTCACTTTTGAAAAATTTATAATTCTTTATATATTGGCTTAGTGTTCACAGATACCTCCAGGTAAGTTTTCATGCTCAATATACATCTAAAATAACCACAAATATTCTAGAAACATGAAACTTCAACTGAGGAACAGCTTAAAAGACCTGGGATTTTTGGCATAATTGAAATAGGAATGAAGGAATTTCCTTAAGTACATTAAGGGTTCAGAATTTTCTGTTTCCAGGTGCAATTGCTGGTGTCCAATCAAGATGTAGATAACTACAAGCAGATCAAGGCGGATCTAGACCAGCTTCGACTCACTGTAGAAAAATCTGAGTTATGGGTTGAGAAGAGCAGCAGCTATGAGAATGGAGAAATGGGTGAAAGTCAAGTAAAAGGTGGTGAAGAGCCAATTGAGGTTCGTTTTCAAGATATTTTTGGAAATAATGATTTTTCAATTTCTTAAGTCATATGCCATCTAGCCAAAGTTGTTCATAAAGAAAAATTTTATTCTGAGTAATACAGCATCAACTTTTTATTTGCCAAATCAGTTAACTCCATACACCTGTATTTTGGAATTAGTTCTCTCCAATTGCTATCACTTCTTAGCTCATTTGCCTACTTTTTCACTCTCTCTCCTTTTCACGATACATCCGACAGTCCAGGAATCAGGACAATAGGATGGAGTGAGATGGACAAAGAAGGAGTGGGTCCTAAGCATAGACTTGAATAAAGAGGTGAAGTTTTGTCACCACCATTCACCGTGGCTGTTTACTGCCAACCTGTAACTTATTCCTTTCTTTATTGCATATCCTTATATAATACATAAAAATAGCTAACTGGAACAATCTGCTTTAGTGACAGCATGAAAATAGCAAAATTCTGCATTTGCTCTAAAGAGTGGTAAGATGGTGGTCCTATGTCTTCTGTTGTATAGGTTTTAGTTTTCAGTGGGTTAATTAGTTGCTGTTTTCGCATTTCACTAAATACTAAATAACCATCTAAATTTTTTAAAACTGTATTTTAATGGTAACACTTAGCAGACCAATGCCAACATCATAATCGATAAGATATTATTTCTTAAATGCCTATCTAGTGTCTTATTTAGTTGTTTTTTAATCTGCAGGAATGTAGACTATTTAGGTAGGGTTTGCCTACCACAGCTTCTCTGTTTGTTGGAATACCCAAAGTATTGTGTAGTGAAAGGTGAAGATGGAATGGGAAATAATTGGAGTCCTCAACATGTGGAAAGGGAAGTTCCTCTGGTGGGTTCCTTGTCTCAGGACTACTTACCACTAATCTGCACAAAACTTTTGACTGAATCTGTTAGCACCTTTTTCTATGATTTTATAATGTAAGTTACTAGAATGTGGAATTTCTACTCCATATAAATTTCTTTCATGACCAGATTTGTTGTTGTTGTTGAAGTAGAGTTCTTCCATAGCATATTTAAGAAATAAGAGGACATTTCGTATTTATTTAGTACCTGCTATACATCAAGTCTTAAAGCAGACATTTTCATACACGGTATCTCATTTTGTATGTTACAACAAACTTCGGAGAGAGTTAGATCACATTTCTAAGGATGAGTCAGCTGGAGCTCAGAAAACCCAAGGATTTCGTCACTATTAGGCAGCTCTGCGTGACTCAGCTGAGATTTTAACCTGGGTCTTTCTGATGGTACATTCCAGGCTCTTTAATGTAAGACTAAACTTTCTGATATAATATTTAAAGGTAATAAGAGATGTATTATGCTTTCACAAGGTTGGAATACCTCTTCCTTTTGCAAATACATAATTTGTACATGTTCTAGAGAATAAACATAATGTTGCTTCCCCTTCCAGAACATTGGATTTTTAAAAATAAAGAACAGCTCTAAAACAGAGATAAAAGCATTATGCTCTTTGTAAAAGTTTGCAAAAAATCAGTTAAGAGTATAGGTGAGATGTTCCATGAAAGATGTGAGTCACTAGTCTGAAGTTTAAGTTCCTAATTACTGAAAGAAGTAGAGAATGACCCTCTATCTTAGTGAATATCCATGGTACCCCCTTTTCAGTTTAATAAGCAATGTTTTGATGTAAGAAAGGAGAAGGTGTTTGATTGAGGATGCCTTCAAAATAAAACTGCATTCCATGTGGGTTATAAATCTATTTTTCTAGGGATTTCAGATGAATATAAGTCAATGAAGCTGGAATTTATTTATTTATTTGTTGAGTACAGGATTTATCAGTTCAGAAAATGGTGATAATTTTAGGCACTTGAAGCAGGAAGTGATTTAATACAAGCAGTTATATTTTTGAAAAGTCTGGAGGCGTGCACTTTGGAGGCTGCCCCTGGACTATTGATTTCAGGGTCAAAGAGTCGTAGCTACGATTCAGAGGTCAAGAAGCTTATTTGGTTGCTGCCGACACTGCTGCTCCAGCGCCACTGACTCACACCTGAAAAAACATGTGACCAGATAATGGAACACTCCCGTCTATCAGGATTTTCTTCTCAGCCCTTATAGACACAGAAAGATGGCCTTGAATGCATAGGGTATTGAGAGCATAGTTTTTGAGGTCAGATACCCTAGAATTTGCCACCAAGTATACGTGTGACTTTGGGCAACTTATTTTAATTCCCTAAGTGTTTTTTTGATAGTCTATTCAGTGGACACAATAATGGCACTTAGCTCATGGAAATACTGTGAAGATTAAGTGAGCAAGCTGTGCACAAGGCGTGTCAGTGAATAGGACTCCGGTGGCAAAATATAAACAATAAGGTGACATGTTATCTACCAACACGTCAAGAAGTAAGGCTCCAGCTTTAATTCATTCATTTCTGAGTGTGGTAATTATTCACAAATAGACTTAATTTTGAGACTGGTCTTTTCATGGTTGCATCATGGCAGCAGCGTCCTAGACATTATGCCCCTGCGTGACAACACCAGGAAGGGGTATCTATGATTTTCATGCATTTCTGAGTCTCCTGTTTAGGAGCAAGAAAACCTTTTCCAGGCATCCCTTAGTAGGTTCTATCTCATGTCTACTTGACCAAAGCAGGGCCACATGTTTACCTCTAAACCAATGGATTACAAGATTAATTCAGACTAAGTAATAGATGATCCTCAATCTCCAGGATACCCTCCCCTAAATTACAGTGGGAAAGGATAGATAGTAGAACAAAAACGAAATCTACTATCAAGAAAGAACAACCGACAGCATCTGCCAAAGTCAGTAGTCAGTGAATGCTTCTTATAATTATTATTGTTTTTTATGTACAGCATATCGTGCTGTTGACTATGATGGATATCGAATTATGAAATCTTAGGGTTAAAATATACTCGTAGGGGTATCAAGTCCAATTCCTGTGTGATATTTATTTTCTCTCTGAATACCTCACATGAGATATTTCTTAAAACCAAACCACCCTTCTGTGATGGCAAATTCAGTAGCTCTTGAGGTAGCACATTCTACTGAAATGAACACGTAGTTTAAGAAATAGAATATTACCAGTAAGGAGTCCCCGCAGTCCCTCCCCATATCCCAGAAGAAATCATTCTCATGAGTTTATGATTATTCCTTTGCTTTTTTTAATGGTTTTATCACACATATTTGTATTTCTGGAACATGGGGCATTTGGGTGGCTCAGTTGTTTCAGTGTCTGACTCTTGATTTCAGCTCAGGTCATGATCTCATAATCTATGAGTTGGAGCCCTACATGGGGCTCCACACTGGGCATGAAGCCTGCTTGAGATTCTCTTTCTGCCCCTCCCCTTTTCATGCACACACACAAACTCCCTCTCAAAAAATAAATAAATAAAACAAAAAAATATGAAAAATATTTCATTTAGTCTGTTTTGGGTATATTTTTGTCCTCCATCCTTGTTTATATATAGCTGTAACCCATTGATTTTTTTCTAATATATATTAGAATGTGCATTATATTTTATGCACATGTTTATCTAGTTAACTGTTGGTGGACATTTTCATTCTTTAAAGTTCTAGTGTTTTTAAAGAAAATTTGCTACCAAAAGAAATGCTACTTTGAAAACTTTTGTATGTCACCCGATGCACATGTTTAAGAGACCTCTTCCAATTAAAGACTTAGATGTGAGACCTGAAACTATAAAAATCTTACAGGAAAACACAGGCAGTAATTTCTTTGACATTGGCTGTAGATATTTTTCTTCATATGTCTCCTAAGACAAGGGAAACAAAAGCAAAAATAAACTACTGGGATTATATCAAAATAAAGGCTTATATTTATTTTTAAAATGCTTTTATATTTACTTTTATTTTAGACAGACAGAGAGAGAGAGAGAGAGAGAGAGAGTGCATGAGCAGGGGAGACAGGCAGAAGGAGAGAGAGAGAATATTAAGTAGGCTCAGTGTAGAGCCCAACATGGTGCTCAATCCCACGACCCTGGGATCATGACCTGAGCTGAAATCAAGAACTCGGACACTCAACCAACTGAGCTACCCAGGTGCCCCCAAATAAAAAGCTCTTAAACAGCACAGGAAACCATCAACAAAACACAAAGGCAACCTACTGAATGGAAAATATTTGTAAATGATATATCTGTTAAGAGGTTAATATCCAAAATACATAAAGAACTTATACAACTCAGCACCAAAAAACTGAATAATCCAATTAAAGGTGGGCAGAGGACCAGGGTGCCTGGGCAGCTAAGTCAGTTGTGCATCTGACTCTTGATTTTGGTTCAGGTCATGATCCCAGGGTCATGGGATTGAACCCCATGTCCGACTTTGTGCTGAGCATGGAGCCTGCTTAAGATTCTCTCTTCCTCTCTCTCTCCATCCCCCTCCCTCTCTCTCTCTCCCTTGTCCCTTCCTCCTTCTCGTACTCTTTCCCTCTCTCTAAATAAAAAAGAAATCTACTTAAAAAATGGGCAGAGAACATAAGTAGACATTTTTCCAAAGAAGACATACAGATGAACAGCATGATAAGATGCTCAACATCACTTATCATCAGGGAAATGCAATTTGAAACCACAATGAGATATCACCTTACATGTGTCAAAATAGCCAAAAATCAAAAAGACAAGAAATAAGTGTTGACAAGGATGTGGAGGAAAAGGAACGCTTGTGAACTGTTGGTAGCAATGTTAACTGGTACAGCCACTCTGGAAAACAGTATGGAGGTTCCTCAAGAAATTAAAAATAAAAATACCATATAATCTAATCATTGCGCCAGTGGGTATTTACCCAATGAAAATTAAAACACTAATTCAAAAAGATATATGCAATATATGCACCCTTACTTTTATTGCAGCATTATTTACAGTAGCCATGATGTGGATGCAACCTAAGTGTCCATTGATAGATGAATAGATACAAAGATGTGGTGTATGTATGTGTACACACACACACACACACACACGCGCGCGCGTGCGCGCACGAATATTACACAGCCATAAAAAAGAATGAGATTGTGCCATTTGCAACAGCATGGATGGACTTAGCATTATGCCAAGTGAAATAGGTTGGACTGAGAAAGATAAAAACCACATGATTTAATTCATGTGTGGAATCTAAAATAAAACCAATGAACACACAAACAAAAAGCAGAATCAGATCTGTAAGTACAGAGAATAAACTGAGGGAGAAAGAGGGGATGGGCAAAATGGATGAAGGATAGGAGATCTAGGTTTCCAGTTAGGGAAGGAATAAGTCACCAGAATAAAAGGCACAGTACGGGGGATATAGTCAATGATAATGTAATAGTGTGGTGTGGTGACAGATGGTAGCTACACTTGGTATCATAATATAGAGAGAAGTTGAATCGCTATGTTGCACACGTAAACTGATGTAACATTGTGTGTCAACTATCCTCAAATTAAAAAAAAATTAAAAAAGAGACTTCAGGATATATATTTAGGTGTAAAACATCTAGTGTGTCTACTTTTACCAAATAATGCCAGTTGTTTTCCAAAGACCAAGTGACACTCCCTCCAGTAATATGTGAGAGTTCCTTATCCTCATAACTGCTGGTTTTTTCGCTTTTCCATTTCTGACAATTGGGTGCATTGACACATTTTCTCTGTTGTGATTTTGCTGGCATTACTCATGAGGTTGAGCATATTTTCATATGCTTATTGGCCATTTCACTTCCACTTCCATTTTAGATTAGGTTAAATTTTGTATGGGCAAGTTAGGTCCTACCAATCCATGTATACCTACTACTGAGGCTAAAAATATTAAAAAAATTTTTTTTAGTATTTATTTATTTTTGAGAGAGAGACAGAGTGTGAGCGGGAGAGGGCAGAGAGAGAGGGAGACACAGAATCTGAAGACACAGAATCTCCAGGCTCTGAGCTGTCAGCACAGAGCCCAACGCAGGGCTCGAACTCACGGACTGAGAGATCATGACCTGAGCCGAAGTTGGACGCTTAACTGACTGAGCCACCCAGGCGCCCCAAGGCTAAAAATATTTTTGACTGCAAGTCATGATTATCCTATCCTATAAGTTCAAACTTGCATACAATCTTTTCATCTGTTATTTCTTTTTCTCTTACTTTGTTGTATTGGTAAGATTTTTCCAGTATAATGTTGAAAAGATAATGTCCTGCTATCCTTGTCTTGCTTCTGATCTTTAAGGGAATAATTTTAATATTTCACTGTTGAACATAATGTTTATTATCCATTTGTTTTGTAGATACCCTTTATCAATTATAGAAATCCCCTTCTATTTCTAGTTTGCTAATTTTTACCATGAATGGTTATTGGCTTTAATTAAATACAGTGTAAGCATTTATCAAGATTATGTTCTTTTTCTGTAATCTTAATCTGCTAATTTTTGAAAAGTTTTCATTGAAGTTCTAGTTACTTAACATATAGTGTAATGTTAGTTTCAGGTGCACGATATAGTGATTCGACACTTCCATACATCAGCCAGTGCTCATCACAAGTGCACTCCTTCATCCCCATCACCTATTTCACCCATCCTCCCCTAATCTGCTAATTTTTTTAAAAAATGTTTATTTTTATTTATTTTAAGAGAGAAAGAGAGCACGAGGGGGAGGGGCAGAAAGCGAGGAGAGAGAGAATCCCAAGCAGGCTCCCTGCTGTCAGTGCAGACCCCGCTGTGGGGCTTGTGGGGTTCGATCTCACGAACCATGAGATCATGACCTGAGCCAAAATCAAGAGTCGAATGCTTAATTGACTGAGCCACCCAGGCACTGCTAATTTTAATAGCATGACTCATAAATAGAGCTTCTACCATAGTAACCTTGCATTCTAAAATAAATATATCTTGGTGATAATTTTTATATTGCTAGATCCAGTTTGCTAATATTTTGTTTAGGATTTAGCATCTGTGTTGTCAGTGAGACTGGCCTGTAATTTTCCTTCCTTGTACTGTTCCTGTCAAGTGTCACTAGCAAGGTTAGACTGATTTCATAATAAAGTGAGTTGCAAGATCTAATCCTTTCTGTGCATATGATTATATATCTATTCCATAAATGTTTTTAAAAATATTTTTTATAGTTTATTTATTTATTTTGAGAGAGAGAGCGAGCATGAGAGGGAGGCAGAGAGAGAAGGATAGAGAGAGAATTCCAAGCAGGCTCCACGCTGTCAGCATGGATCCTGATGTGGGGCTTGAACTCACAAACCATGAGATCATGACCTGAGCTGAGGTCAGACACTTAACTGACTGAGCCCTATTCTGTAAATGTTTGACAAAGCTTATCTGTGAATCTGCCTGGGCCTTGGATTTAGTTTGTGGGAAGATTTTAACTACTGATTCAATTTCTTTAATGGATATAAATTAATTCAAATTTTCTATTTTGGGTCAGTTTGTTTTATTTTTCTGGCCATATGCTTTAGTTTTCAAATTTATTGGCCTAAATTTATTGACATTCTTTCATTATCTTTTAACATTTCTTCTATCTCTTTAGCTTCAGACCCCTTTTTTATTCCTGATATTGTCTACTTGTGTTAAGTTTTTCTTTTGCCCCTTTTGATTTCACTATTTGTGTTGTATACTTCTGTGGGTTCTGACAAACATACAATGTCATGTGTCATCTTACCAGCATTGCACATATTTTGATCATCCTTTTTAGTGAATCCATTTTTGGCTTTGTTGAGCTTTTGGTTTGTTATTTTGTTATATTTATTCTGCTATAACCTTTTATGTTTCAGATTTTAAAAAATTTAACGGTATAATTTCCTTCTAAGGAACTGCATTCCACAAATTTTGACAAATACCATTTATATTATGGTTCAATATTAGATATTTTAAAATTTCCATTATGACTTCTTCTTTCTCCCAGAATTACTTGGAAATGAGTTCTTAAATTTCCAAACGTCTAGACAAAATTTATCCCTTTTTGTTATTGAATTCTTAATTAATTAACTTGTGGCAAGAGAACGTGGTTCTGATGCCATCAGTTATCCAAAATTTGTTGAGACTTGCTTTTTGGCCTATTATATACCATCAGGTTTTGTAAATGTTTTATGTGGGCTTGAGAAGAATGTGAACAGGCATAGGGTTCCTTGTATATGGGTAGTAAGTCAAGCTTATTGTGTTTAAAATTTTTCTTAATGTTTATTTTTGAGAGACAGAGAAAGACAGAGTGTGAGTGGGGGAAGGGCAGAGAGAGAGAGGGAGACACAGAATGCAAAGCAAGCTCCAGGTTCGGGGCTGTCAGCACAGAGCCACTGCAGGGCTTGAACTCACGCATCATGAGATCATGACCTGAGCTGAAGTCGGATGCTTAGCCAACCCAGCCACCCAGGTGCCCCAAGCTTCTTGTGTTTGAATCATTTATCTACTTACTAATATTTTTGTTTTCTTGACATATCCGTAATTGAGAGAGATTTGTTGACATTTCCACTACAATAGTAGGTTTATGAACTTTTTCCTGTAGTTTTATTAATTTTTACTTTGTATGTTTTAAGGCTATTTTTGTTTGCTTGGTTTTCTTCCACTTAACTTTTTTATTTATTTTTAAAAAAATTTTTTTTTCAACGTTTATTTATTTTTGGGACAGAGAGAGACAGAGCATGAACGGGGGAGGGGCAGAGAGAGAGGGAGACACAGAATCGGAAACAGGCTCCAGGCTCTGAGCCATCAGCCCAGAGCCTGACGCGGGGCTCGAACTCACAGACCGCGAGATCGTGACCTGGCTGAAGTCAGACGCTTAACCGACTGCGCCACCCAGGCGCCCCCCACTTAACTTTTTTAAAAAATTTGTGTATAGTTGACATGTTTTAAAAACTTTTTTAGTGTTTATGTGTTTATTTTGAGGGAGAGAGAGACAGTCCATGCACACAAGCAGGAGAGGACAGAGAGAGAAGGAGAGAGAGAATCCCAAGCAGACTCTGTAGTGTCAGTGCAGAGCCTGATGTGGGGCTTGAACTCACAAACTATGAGATCATGACCTGAGCCGAAATCAAGAGTCAGACACTTAACCAACTGTGCCACCCAGGTGCCCCTAGTTGACATGTTTTAAGGCTATTTTATTTGATCCCTATAAATTTAAAATTAGCTTTTTCTGGGAAAACACCTTTTATCGGTTGAAAGATATTTTCTCCCACTTCTGATGATACTATTTCATGTCTTCAGGCTTCCGTTGGTACTGTTGAAAAGTTTGCTGTCTGTTGAATAGTGGTGCTTTAATTCTGAAACTGATTAAGTGTATGTTAAAATTTATGATTGCTTCAATATCTGTTAATTTCCTTTTCATGTTTTCCCTACCTGGGACTTTGTGCTGAATTGGAATAATTTTTTTAGACTCATATAAGTCTCTCTTTAAATATGTCTTATCTGCAGTCCACCTACTGAGTTTGTAACTTCAGTCATTATATTTTTTCATACTTGCAATTTGATTTTTAAAACAATCCTTTTGGCCATTTTTCATCATCTTTTATTGCTTGCTAATTTTTGTGATTCCATATGGCTGTTTTTTAGACTGTGTATAATAATTCCAGGATCAGAATACCTTGGGTGTTTTTTTATGATTCTCACTCATGTTGCCTGTTTCCTCATATATTTGGTCATCTTTGATTATGAGCTCATACCTTTTTTTTAATAGACTTTCTTAGAGCAGTTTTAGATTTAGAGAAAAACTGTGCACAGAGTACAGTAAATTCCCATATACTTCCCCCATGGTCATATTATCATTAATATGGCACATTTATTCTTCGACAAGCCAATATGGATACATTACTATTAATTAAAGCCCATAAGTTTACTTTAGGTTTTACTATTTATGTTGTACAATTCTATGGCTTTTGACAAATGCATAACATCACACATGGTATCGCACAGAATAGCTTCACTGCCCTAAAAATCCTCTGTGCTCCACCTGTTTGTTCTTCCCTTGTGAAACCCCGAGTCCGGGAAACCACAGATCTCTTTACTGTCTTTATTTTTTTGCCTTCTCCAGAATGTCATATGGTTGGAATCTCACAACATACAGTTTTTGGAGACTGGCTTCTTTCATTTAGCAGTACACATTTGAGGTTCTTTTATGTCCTTTTGTAACTTGCTAGCTCATTTCTTTTTATCACTGAATAACACCCCATTGTTGGATTGACAACAGTTTATCCATTCACCTATTGAAGGATATCTTGGTTGCTTCCAGTTTGGGGCAGTTATGAATCATGCTGCTGTCAACATTCGAGTGTGGGATTTGAGCTCTTATGTTTTCGACTTCGGGCATGGGGGTTGAAATTGGGCATATTTTCCTCCTGAGTATTTGTATTTGTGATTGCCTTGGCCTGATGCCAGGGGTCGCTGCTGGCCTGAGACCACGATGCTTTCTTCTACATCTGTCTGAAGGCAGGAGTCTCAGGTTTAGTTCCCCAAATTTGACACTTGCTTAGAACTGACTTCATCTGTGTTGCTAGCATTGGCATTTACTTTCAGGAAACCTTATCATATTGCCTTGAAGCTTAGAGTTCTGATATGGTTTTAGGTTAGTTTTTTTCTTTTCTTTTCTTTTCTTTTCTTTTCTTTTCTTTTCTTTTCTTTTCTTTTCTTTTCTTTTCTTCCTTTCTTTTTTTTTTTTTTTTTCCCAGTAGATGGAAGATGGGGTTTTGGAGTTCTCCTTTGTTTTCTGTGAGCCCAGAAATGTACTTCAAATAGGTTCTTTATCTAGGATGTAGCTGTTTTGTAATGGGAGGGTCGTTTGCAGTTTTAAGTTTGCTACTCTTGCAGGAGTCCATGGGAATGTGTTTACTTAGATATTTAGTAATTTAAAAAATTTATTATGAACTTATATCCTATGGAACTTTATATGTGTAATTCCTCTGAGGGTTATGTTTAATCTAGAGAAAATTTCATTTGCTTCTGTGAGGCACTTTAGGTTGCTTTATTTTTTGTAACTGTATTAAACAATCTTTTTGGCTTTGGACCTTTGAGGCCCTTTAATAGTGGGAATTCTAGTCACAAATCTTTTTTTTTATAATTTTTTTAAATGTTTTATTTATTTTTGAGACAGAGAGAGACAGAGCATGAGCAGGGGAAGGACAGAGAGAGAGGGAGACACAGAATCTGAAATAGGCTCCAGGCTCTGAGCTGTCAGCACAGAGCCAGATGCAGGGCTCAAACTCACAAACTGTGAGATCATGACCTGAGCTGAAGTCCGATGCCCAACCTACTGAGCCACTCAGGTGCCCCTCTAGTCACAAATCTTAAGTGAAAATGGGCTTGTCTTTGTATGCAGGAGCTCAGGAGAATTCTTTTTTTTTTTTTTTTTTTTGGCTTTGACCAAGCCAAGGCCAAGTCAGGTATCCCTTTGTTCTTCTTTGGGCCACATCTTTTCCTGGTTTATTATTCTGGATATCTCCTCTAAGGATTCCTGGTTTGAAGGCAGGGTCTCTAATCAGAATTCCTGTCTTCCTTGGGATTCAGTCTTTATTTGCTTTCCATTGTGTGAGTGAGACATATTTAAACTCAGTCTCCAGGTTATAAGACATGGACAGATGCCCTGAGGGCCAGTCCTGTTTGAATCCAGTGGTTGACTACTGCTTGGAAATTTTGATGAATTTTTATGTTTTCTGGCCTCTATTTACTTCCTTTTTTAAATTTTTACTAAAAAAGGATTTTTTTTTTCCAAAATGGGATATTGAAAAGGTTTTATCTATCACTTTTAGATGTTGTACTTGGAGGGGTTTCTCCACACTTCTACTTTGTCATATTGGACAGTTCTTAAGTTTTCTTTAAACTCTTCAAACTCTTCTTTATTTTGAGCCCATACATTTGTCCTTTTAATATCTGTTTACTGATGTAGGTTTGAGGCAATGGGGACCGTATCTGAACTGTCTCTGTTGGATTACTGTTGTGCCTCTCTAGAGCAAAATCCTTCTTTTGAACATTCTGCTTAAAGTGTAATTTCCATTTCTTCCCCATCATGCCTATGTAAGCCTTTGTACACACCTAAACTTCTCATTTCCCTCCTTGAAATTCAATATCTGCAATCAGAACTAATGTTCAAGATATGGCTCTTGTCCTCAAAGAACAAACGTGTGCAAAACAGTGTGACAAAATGCATGATTAAAACTGAACTGTGTTTGTAAAAATGACGGAGGAGTCACCGTGGGCCTCAGGACTTGGAGAAGACTGCACTATTTTGAAGGGTTGGGAACACTTAATTAGCTAATAGATTAAAGAATAGTAGCAAGAGAAGCAGAGTTCAACAGGAATAAATGGTCTGTATTTGAAGTGTCTGGAAACCGGGAGCCTCTGAAAATTCTTGGGTTCGGAGGTGAGTATACTATCTTGGAAAGTTTAGTCTGGCAGAACAAGAGACTAAAGGTGGGGACCAAGTAGGAGCCTCTTGCTTAAATTGAGGTGTGAGGTTATGCAGGTATGAACTAGGGCAGCAGGGGTAGAAATATATATACATAGGTGGGTAGATTGCAAAGACAGGAGAGTTTTGCATTTATAATAGCCTAATACAAGGAGCAAAAAGTGAGAAACTACAAAGTTACTAACATACACAGCCAAATAAGCTATGCTTTGCAATGAACCAACTGTCAAAGCTCGTGACAATTTATTGTCAACAGGGTGAAATATGTCACAATATCAATGGAAACAGCCAGTAGCAGGCAGCATGCACTCTAGCAGGCCAAAACAGATAATAATCCTTTGTTGTTCAGTAAATCTTTACAAAGGCTCTAAACACAGAATGATTAGCATTGTTTTAAAATGGCTCATCAGGGTCTTTGTGCCTGCTTAGATATCAGAAGACCAGATAACATTAATATGATTCTTTATTTTTAAACGTGGTTCTTCATCTTAGTAATAAAAAATGTTTCTTATAACATAACATAAAAGGTTTTTTTTTCTTAATGGTAAGACACCTTTACCTTGGGCAAGAAATGTGAATTGACAATCCATCTACTAATACTAACAAATCTCAGCATATGATCCCAAACTCTCCTATTATTGTAGTTGATTCTCTTATAAATAGGGCAGAGGATGGGGTGGATTTGGTCCTTAGCAGCTATGAGTTTTATTACCTGTTGTATGTTATATTTTCTTTTATTAAACTTATTTTCCAGGGCATTAGAAGACTATACTCTCCTTGTTGAAAGATTAAAGGTTAGAATAGAACAAGTTGCCAAATATCAGTAGTATTACTAATTCATCACATTCAAATATGTGTCGAATTCTAAACATAGGAAAGAGGGATTAATTCAGAAAAACATATTCAAAGGGGTTAAGTCAGGATTGCCCTTCACATCCGTGCATTCTAGATTTGTATCTGCCCATTTAATTTCATAATTTTCTTTTAATGGATGTGTAATGTAAGGAACAGAATTAACTGAAAAATATCCTTGGATTTCCAGACAACAAGCTGGCTGGACTATTTTGGAGGTCAGAGTAGGGAGTGTGGGAGGCAGTGTCTTCTCTTTTGAGTGTCTGTACCCAGTTCAGCTTCTGATGGGCAGAACTATGGCTTCCAGTCCTCAGCCAGAACTGTCCAATTTCTATGGACTCCTAGGTGGTGTTCCTGATACATTCCTATAAACAGTGGGCGCCTAAATCCAGACAGCCTAGTGCCCAAGACGTTAGTGTGCACCTTCATTGGTAGATTTGCTCTCACACTTGCCCCATAAGAAGTTACTACAAGGTGGAGTAGGAGCAGTTTCTCAGAAATCTAGACCCATGCTGCTGTTTGGCATAGTACCTAGCCCCTACGTGGGGTGATGGAAGGATGAGGGACACGTGCCTTTCTTGCTGACACTTGGCTTGTGCTTTCCCCCTTGCCCAATGAAACTATTCTTTCTCTATGCTAAGGGATGCTATGGAATCATCCTGGGCATGTGGTAACTGCAGAGGAGTGCATGTGGTGTGAGAGACATTATTCCTCATTTTATCTCTATGATTATTTTAAACATAAGTCCTTGAAGATTTTGCATTTCACTGGGAATGATACACTCTCATTATTAAGGATTTTTGTTCTCTTAGCATCAACTTTCCTCATAGGTATTTGAATTTTCATTTGCAGATTTATCTTAGTGAGAGAATGAATTTAAATCCTTCCTGTCTTCTCTCCTTCCTTTTTTTTCCCTTCCCTCCATTGTTTTTTCTCTATTTCTCTCTGGGCACACGTTTCTCGTCTCATGGTTTTTCTATTACCTCCATATGCTATTATTCTTTAAAAGCAAAAACTGGGGGCGCCTGGGTGGCGCAGTCGGTTGAGCGTCCGACTTCAGCCAGGTCACGATCTCGCGGTCTGGGAGTTCGAGCCCCGCGTCAGGCTCTGGGCTGATGGCTCAGAGCCTGGAGCCTGTTTCCAATTCTGTGTCTCCCTCTCTCTCTGCCCCTCCCCCGTTCATGCTCTGTCTCTGTCCCAAAAATAAATAAACGTTGAAAAAAAAAAAAAAGCAAAAACTGGTTTCCATTCTTTGCCTACTGCTTCTGATCTTTTTTCTCTGATAAGCAAGAAGGCAAGGAGGCAGATCCCTCTAGAAGGATATCTTGAAAGAAAATTGTGCTTTTCCAAGTGCTAGTACTTTGATTCTGCACAGCAGGAAAATAGTTCTACATAAACTTTGTTTCTTCAGCAAAACTTCTGATTGACTAACTCTTGACAAAAGCAACGGGTACAATTTCTAACCTTCATGGTTTGGTACAGATGGAGTCCACGTGCTTTAGACAGAACCTTCCTACATGTCCTGCCCAATGAAGGACACTGTGGCATTTGCATTAAGAACTTTTGTCCATTGATTTCGGGGCATGCTTTCCTGAATTTTCCTTTTCTGGAATTTGTTTTCTTATCTCCATTTTTTAAATTTTGCCACAGATCTTGTTGTATATTTATTTCATTTGTTTATATAACATTACATATCTTGTCTTTGCCTCTGAGCAAATGCTACTGAAGGTGATTGCTTAGGTGAGTGCCACAAAAATAAGTCCTTTCACAAGATACCCATCCGAAAATGAATTTTTGGTTTTGAGCCAAATGCTACTTTTATACATCCTCATTCCATTTGGTTATAATGCAAATTCTTGAATGTAATGCTTACATCCCCTGAGTTTGTTTCTTTGAATTACTTCTACTATAAGAGTCTTTTCCCTTCTTGTCTTTTGGCCTACATTTAAAATTAATGCTGTTTTAGGATAAACTTAGTATTTCCCTTCTTGTTATAGAGAACAGTTCCTGTCTTGCTATTTTTTTTCACTTTGCCATTTGTTCGCAATTTCATGTAAGTTGTTAGTGAGAATTCTAAGTTTTTATATGGTTTCTTTTCCTCAGCAAGTAGCTTATAAGAATATGATAGAAGTTGATTCATTCACATTAGAGCAGATGTCATTGGACCAGGCACTAACATTTCTGTAACGCTTGCTTGCTAAAGAGTGAGTCTAAAAGAAGGTGCTGATGGCTTTCCTTTACATTCTGTGTGTACATCCCCCTTCTCACAGCTACATCAGGGAGTGTTGTGATATGATTGTTTCTAGGGAAGCTTCTTTCACACAGCATCTCAGGTATCAGACACAGTCTCTAAGGACTCTATTATATTGCTGTTTTCATTTCTTGTACTGTGCTTTGTTATTCTGTGTCACCCTGTTGACAAAAGGGTTGCCTGTCCTTTCTATGTTTTATATCACTGGTGAGGATTATATTAAAAAGTATTATAGTATAAATACAGTATTGTAAAAAGTGTTATATATTGCTATACTGTAATGGGTTCCTGATGCATTTTTATGAAAACAACTATGAGTTTACATTGAAAAGACCTGTCATCCATTTATTCCCTGTTTTCCTAAATTGCCTCCAGTGCCCTCTAGTGGAACACCCTCTTTTGGTACCTTACTTATCAGAGATATAGATGGCCAAGGAGATTTGGGATGTTTTCTAGGACATCTGATTACACATCATCAAATACTAATTAAAATGCTGTCAAATGAGTCCATATTGTATTTGTCTTGGGACAAAGGGAAAGGAAATGGGTTTGGGGTAAGGTTAGGAATATGTTTTTACCCTCTAGAAGGGAAAGTATTTGGATTTGAGTTGAAGGAAGTCTGAACGGAAGTTATCTGTCAGTGATGGTGGACACCATCTCTTCTGCAAACTGTAGATCTTGGGCCAAGTCTTCAAGCAGCCTTACATGTCAACCAGAAGCAGAAACTGTCAATCATGATCCCATAATTGTCCAAATTAGCTTTACATCCAAGGTCAGATAAGTAGATCTAGAGTGATTTTAGGGATCTGCAACCCTCTAGAAGTCTTCCTAAATGACTGGTATATGACACTATTCTTAGATGGGAGGGAGAAAAAATGCCATCCCACAGTGAGGTTATCATTCAGTTGTCTGAGGAAGGTGACGTATATTATGAAGGGCTTTAAACTAAATTATAATAAAAAATATTGATTATTAGATTTTTTCCCCCATGCTTTGGAAGAATCTGGGAAGGGAGAAGGAAGGCATTTGACTTCTGAAGTTGGGAGGATGGTGACTGGTAAATGATGCCACTGATTCAGTTGAATAATGGTTACAGGAAGAGAAGCCTAGGGATACAGATGGTGAGCAGAATGCTTTGCAGTCTTGCTGACTTGACAACATTGCTGAGGAAGGACATCCTGTAACTTCACTGGGGTGGGAACAAAGAGAAGACATGCACTGAGCTATTTTAATAATGCAGCTGCAGATGCAGGCAGTTCTACATAGTAGGATTTGGAAGGTTTTTGTTGTTGTTGTTGTTGTTGTTGTTGTTGTTGTTGTTGTTGTTTTACAAGCATGATTGCCCTTGTGGAAATTAAGGAGCCAGATTCCCATTAACTGGTGCCAATATTTAACTCATCATATAGTTCATATAAAGTTATTTCCCTTTATGATTTTTGCTATTGATATAAAAGCATTTCCTTGACTGATGCAGATAAATTTTGGGGGTTAGCTCTATTCAGAACCAGTATTTGTTTAAGTATTCGCTCTTTGAGTCTCTGCCTAGAACCTTGCTCTTCATCCAATTTCTAGACTCTTCTAGAAATGTCTAGATCCTTCTAGACTATTCTTGCTATATTGTTTCTGAACCTACTGCTTTATGTTACAGTGTATGCTATGCAATTAAAAATCTACCTTCCTCTATAAAATCACTGAATTAAGCAGTTTCCCATATTCCATTAGAGGAAATAAATTAAAATTCTTCTAGATGATAGGAAATAATTATAGTAAAATGCAAATACTTTTGGAGAGCCATTTTTATTTTTCATCACTGTTGGCAAAAGGGTAATTGGGGTATCTACTATGCGCATGGCTCTGTTCTTAGTGTTACGCATTTTTTTTTCTGAGCCTACTCAGCTTTGGGGCTCTGCATAAGTTACATTTCTATCTTTTGTAGCTTACTAATATTTTGTTTACTAGAATGAAGGCAGGGATTTGTAGAGTTGGCCACTAACCTAAGATCAAAGTTATATAGGATTTAAAATGTATAATCAATTTTTGCCCTTTCTGGAGGAAAACTTTTGGAATACCTTGACTTAGAGCATTTTGGCATCAAAATTAAAAAACTCAAATGTGACTGTAATTATACAATTTCCATATTTTTTAAATTCCCCTGATCTGCTTTGGAATCATCCAGATGTTCACTGGGTTAATATTTTTGTTCCATTTAATTACACTGAATTATTTTCTGAAATTAAAAGGGGTTGATTTTGAATTCTCTAGTGCTGCCTCCTTTTGTTGACTGCTGGCAATTTTAAATTAAAATAATTATTCTTCATAATTCCCATACTTAGGGAGTTTAGCATTGTCTGTGTCTTCTCCCAGGCTGAACTAAAGAGCATAGATTTGTAATGTAGTACATTTTGCCTGAGATTACTTTTCTTAAAACAAGACAGCTGCTTTTCCTTCAGGTCATTGTTTGAAAAAATAGACTTAAATATACCTGCCAAAGCTTTGCCAGTATTTTCAACTGATTTTTTTTTTTTTTTTTATAAAGGTGACATATATCAGAAAGATCTCCTTTCCACCCTAGGAGATTTGTCATTCTTTACTCTTGTAATATCTTAATCCTAGTTTGTAGTACAAACTTGATTGTCTTTAATTTTCTTCTCTTCCAGAAAAAAAAAAGAACATGGCCTTTTAAAAATTCAACCTCCATGTTTAAGAGACAAAAGAAATTTAATTACATTTCTAGCTTTCACAATTTCAATTTCTCATCAATAGTTTTTGCTATCAAATAGAAACTCTGTCTCATTCTCTGACCTCCTGTCTTTTTCTATCTAAATGGTTTCCATTCATATCAGCAGTTGGGCTCCTTCCCTCTTCTGCACTGGCTTCACTTACATATATAGCTTGACACTTCCTCCTACAACTTTTTAGGATTTACTTAGTGACGTCTTGTAGACAGTCTCTCTCGCATTCTTTTTTCTCTTTTATTTACCTGTGGTGGAGGTTGGACTGCTTTCCTTTCCCTCCTAGCACCTATCTATTCTAGGATAGATAGATAGGTGATACCATCCTACAATCCAACAGCAACCTTGTGAATGCTTCTGTTCCGTATCTGTTACTTTCCGCAATTATAATACTATTGAGTGAAAGAGATAAGGTGGTCAGAAAGGTAGAAAGTAATCTTGAAGACTATCGTGGCATGATAAAGAAAAGAGAGTGGGGTTTAAAGAAAATGGTAGTGAACTACAGAATCAAATGCTAAAGAAAATTTTGGTAATTATGAGTCATTGGCACACAAAGCAATTTTAGTACAGTATGGTAGAGAGTATTCTTTTCTTTTAAAAAAAATTTTTTTTTAAGTTTATTTATTTATTTAGAGAGAGAGCAAGCAGGAGAGGGGCAGAGAGAGATGGAGAGAAAGAGAATTCCAATCAGGCCCCACATCATCAGCATGGAGCCTGATGTGGGGCTCGAACCCCCGAACTGTGAGATGGTGACCTGAGCCGAAACCAAGAGTCTGGAGCTTAATGGACTGAGCTACCCAGGCGTCCCTTATTTTGGAAATGTAGTAGGGGCCATAATCTGAGATGCATGACTTCTTCCAAGGGTGGGCATATCACTTAAAAATGGTAGTTTAGCCTCAACTTAGCCATATTTTTAAAGAGGTGAGAATGAATCAGTAGAGAGTAGAAACTGCTCACGCACAGGAAACAGAGATGAAGCAGGGAGAGGAGGCAGGGGAGATGGAATTTTTAAAAGCCATGCATGAGAAGTTTTGTTTTGTTTTGTTTTGTTTTTTCCTCTGAGACCCAGCAGGGAAGGTAGGTTTGTAGATGGTACTGGAATTTGCAGATGGAAAAGAGGAGATGTTCATAGCCTCTGTAAAATGGTGAGAGAGGTTATTTGCTAAGGTTGGCATTCAGATTGGGAACCTCCATCTTGGGCAATATTTGCCTGACAAAAGCAAAGGTGAATACAAAGTTTACTAAGGCATGGTGATGGGTCTGCACTGGTAGAGTCACTCCCCTACTTGAAGCCTTTCATCAAAATTCTTTTTTTTTAATGTTTATTTATTTTTGAGAGAGAGAGAGATAGAGAGAGAGAGAGCGAGTGTGGGGGAGGGGCAGAGAGAGAGGGAGACACAGAATCCGAAGCAGGCTCCAGTTTCTGAGCTGACAGCACAGTGCCTTATGTGGGGCTTGAACCCAGGAACCATGAAATCATGGCCTGAGCTGAAGTTGTATGCTTAACCAACTGAGCCACCCAGGCACCCCATCATCAGAATTCTTTGACCAGCACACAAAGGTTTGTCTGTTTGTTTGTTTCTTTTCTTTCTTGGTTTGCATTAATTTTGTGATTTGTCATGGAGACGGCTTTGGACAACAGCTGGAGACAAATGAAATTACATTGGCTGGCTTTGCATATGTTTGTCACTTCTTTTCCCTGGGTTTAGATTGGGGGTCCCCTCTAACTGTGAGAACCCAGCACTATCAATATAGTCAGGAGTTCAATGTGTTGTTTGACACAAGTTGGATGTGACATTCATCCCAGTGCCATTTTGTATGTGTTGTAAATCAGGAAGGTAATCAGGTGCCACTCTACTAATTGGTCTCTCTACAGGATGCACGGACAGTTCTTGCCTTTCTCTATACACTATTCTGTGTGTTCTTTCTGCAGAGCCCTTTGGCTGCAGTGACCTCTTCACTTAACAAGTGCTCCTCTACCTCCACACATCTCTCATACTTAAATAAATTTCATCTTTCAAGACCTTGGCTTCAACTTGACCTCCTTCATAAAGCTGTCTAAAACTATAGTTTTTCTCCCTTTCCCTTTCTGAGTAGTGAATTCTGCTCAGTTCAAATCTTTATTTTCATGTTTTCCCAGTTTTCCTAATTAGACTGTACTGTTCATGTGGGAAGGACCACATATTCTATTTCTTTTCGATCCGTTCATCTTTGTCTGTTACCAGGCATGTGTGAAGTCTTAATAAATGTTCACTTATTAAATTATTTGTGACATATTTTATTTTTATTTAATGATTATGAGAGTTGATATTTAAAATATGTCACTCCCTATCTTTGTGTTTTTGTACTGCTACAAATAATTGTTGTCACAATGAAGTATTTTGGTGTTTTGGGACCTCTTAGGAAGCCTTATTAATTTATTACATTAGAATATTATTTTTAATTTAAGTTTTATTTTCTTTTCTTCATTTTCATGGTTTTTTACATGGTTTGCTGGCCCCAAGTCATGACTCTTAAGGATGTCATGGTAACCTGGCAGAGGATTCTTGGGTTAAAGTGTTCTTTCCTTCCATTCCTGCAGTGTTTTTTCAGCTGTTGTGATATGATTCTTCACTCTTCTTTTCCCCGTAGTTTATCCCTGATGATGAAATTACACATTTTATGCCCTGGATTTTTACTATTCTTTCTCCTATAGGCAATATAAAGCAATGATATATCTGATATGTTTAGCATAAGGAAATACACTGATAACGTTATGTGTATTATCTTTTCCTTTTTAACTTAACTCTTTAATTATCAGTAATACTGTTTATCTTGTAATTTGGTGGTTATTTGGAAATAGTAATTTGCATGACTCTTTCAAACCAAGGAACTTTTTATGGGATAAAAAAGTACAAAGGAAACATTTAAGAACATTTTATAATATACTCATTATTTATTACAAAGTTATATATGGGATAAAAATGCATACTTGTGTTTGTTTTAGGAATCAAGCATTTTAAGTCCAGTGCAGGATGGAACAAGGAAACCTCAGATTGACAGCAATAGGGGTAATAACTACCGGATCGTGAAGGAGGTCAGCAGATGTCCACCATTTTTATACGGGCTTATGTTTGCATGGCAAATAATTTGTGCTTGTGTATCATATTTAATATTATATCTTTTATATTTAATGCTTTTCCTCTTTTTCAAGATTTTGATTAGACTAAGTAAACTCTGTGTACAGAATAAAAAGTGTCGGAATCAACATCAACGATTACTGAAAAATATGGGAGCCCATTCGGTGGTGTTGGATCTTCTGCAGATACCCTATGAAAAGGTTAGTTCTTAGTTACTTAAAAAATTTTTTAAATTTTTGATATGATCTGCTATCATATATAGCAAAGTTGCAAGAATTTTTTTCCCTGAACTACTTGAAAGTAAGTTGCCGATCTGATCAGCCCTGAGCCCTTTAGCGTGTGCTTCCTACAGAAAGGACATTCTTCTTTCTACATAACCACACAACAACCTTCCAGGTCAGGAAAGAGCATGACACTTTACTGCCACTTAAGCCTCAGTCACTGGTCACGTTTTTCTCATCATCTGAAATGTGTCCTGTGTGACAAAAAGGTCCACTTGAGAAACAGGTGCTGTTTGGAGCTCCTATGACATTGACACTTTTGAAGACAGACCAGCTCTTTTGAAAACTGTTCCTTAATTTGGGCCAGCTAATGTTTCCTCATGATTAGATTCAGTTATGCATCTTTGGCAGGAACATAACAAGTGAGGCTACGTTCTTCCCACCACTTCCTATCAGGAGGTGCATGATTCTGATTTTGATCCCATTACTGATGGTGTTTACTTTGATCACTTGATTAAGGCAGTGTCTGCCAGGATTCTCCACTGTGAAGCACTCATTTTCCCTTGGTAATTAATAAATATTTTGTGGAGAGGTGCTCTGAAACTAAGCAAATACACCATTCTTCATCAAACTTTCAATTTATTTATTCACTTATTTATTTTGATCAGTATAAACTTGTGGATGCTCTTTATTCAGTAGGTTATTCTAGGCTTCTCTAATTATCTATTTGATTCTCAAATTGTCCCCAGTCTGCCCACTGGGACTCCTCTGAATTAGCTTCTCTGTCCTCTAACATGCCACATCATTCTTTGAATAGTTTCTTGCTTTTTGCACCTTAAAACATTCCAAGGTCACCTTGCATTTTTCTTGTTCCAGCTCTGGAGTCGGCCATTTCTTTAAGTGGCCCCGCTTCTGTTTGGGGAAGTATGTGTTTAGAAGCAAAGTTCTGAAAATTAAGTGTACTTACTGCTTTTGGGGTTTTGTCCCTCTAGACTCTCTAAATAGACAAATCCAGGGAACATACGTGTGTATTGAAACAGTTACCCATGTCAATACTTTGTAATAGCTAATCTTCCATCACTGCTATTGCCTACTACTCCATGTGGACACCCTCCGCACCTCAGGCTCTGACAACCCCCCACGCCAGGGTGGATGCCCCTTTATCTCTCAAGCACCACCATGCCCTGCCAGGCCTTTCCTGGTGCATATGTTCTCCTGACTTGGACTTTCACTCCTTATGTAGGCTTGCTCCCCTATTCAGCTTACTTTTTAACAGGTAAGCTTATAAATTCTATCATTCCTTGGGTGGCATAATTCATTCAATGCATAGAATGCAATACAAGATTTATTGAAAGGCAACAAAAGGTATTAAATCCTCAGCATTTATTATCCAAATTATTTCATCTTTGATATTGTAACGTGGGCATTGGACATGTGATCAAGTCCCTTTTTCTAATAACATATCTGTAGCATTCAGTATTTTACTACTATGTTATGTTTATAGATTGATTTGTTCAGTTTTAAGAGCTGCCTTGTTCAGAAACATAAAAAGAATAAGATGAGAGTTTCAAAGAAATGTCAGATACGGTAGTTCTGGCTCTGGTGTTCTATACTGGCCAGCTTTTCAGTGGGAATTGGGTATTCCTGTGGCTGAAGTCTCTTTGATGTCTTTCATCTATCCCTGGATTACACAAGTGAAGGAAAGTGTTAGTAGATTTTGAATTAAAATTTTCTATTTTTCAGTTAGGAATGAAGTTTTTTTGTTTTATTTGTTCTCCAGTTAAGTATGAGGAAATGGGTCTATTAATGATCGTAGGCTGTTTAGTTAGTTATAGATAGCATAAACTGTAGACTCTTAGATTAGGAAAAACAGAAAACATTAAATTATTTATTAAAACTACTACTGAAAATATGAGTACATTATGTTTCTCTGACACTGCCTACATGACAGATCGGATAATCAACTACCCAGAAAAAACTTAGGTGGTTCCAGTGATATTGTTGAAAGACCACTTTTGAGAAGAGAACTTTGTATTCTTTGTGAATTTCGAGACTTCATTTCTTATTGAGATTCCTATAAGTGAATGACAGTGTTGTGGGACTTTGGAAAATGACAGTAAATAAGGAAAAGAACTTATGAGTACATGTGTTAAGATAGAGGGGGACCCAAAAAAGACTGGGGAAGGGAGGGGGTCAGAGAGCAAAGAGGAACAGGAAAACAAAGAGATGGAAATAAGAGACAAAGTACATAGCAAAAAGGTGAGGGCAGAGAGCAGGGGAGGGGAAGTAGAGTTGAGATGAGGTCAGAAATATATATAAATAGAAATTTATGGGTGGGAATGGAGGAGAAGTGAGTGGAGACAAGAAAGAGAGTAGGGACAAGGCAAGAGGATGAGAGATGACGGAGGCTGGGAAAAACAGTAGGAAGGAAAGAGTTTGGGAGGGAGAAGAATCTAGAAGGTGGGAAAGAGGAGGAAGCAAGAAAAAGGAATATCCAGATACACGGAAGTACTGGGAAAGAGAGCAAGTCCAAGAGAAGGGAGGGGTAAGAGGGATTTGGGGTCAAGCGGAGAGGAGGGAACAGAGAGGTCAAGGGGCCAGAGAGAAAGGAAGGCAGGACAGGTGAGCTGTGGGCACAGAGGCAGGGGAGGAAGATGCAGCTGTAGGCAGACTTGGGTGAAGGTAGTGAACAAGCAGGAAGGCTGGGGACCAGCTAAAACAAAGAGGGGCTGAGAGTGTGGAGCAGAACAGGTAATAGAAGGAGAAATAAAGAGAAGGTAAGAAACATCTAGAAGATGGTGGAGGTGGGGGGGTGGTAACAGTGAGGTAACCTGGAGAGGTGTAGAAACAGCAAGAGCACAAAGGAGGGGGAGCATAGAACAGTGGCCGAGAGGAAAAAGAATACATGTGGGAAAGAAGGTTCTTTTTCATAATATTTGGTATTATGGTATGTTTGTTTCTTCATATCATTGCTACTCTCTCGCTCACAGAATGACGAAAAGATGAATGAAGTGATGCATCTGGCCCACACATTCCTGCAGAATTTCTGTCGGGGAAATCCACAGAACCAAGTTCTCCTTCACAAACATCTCAATTTGTTTTTAACTCCTGGTGTAAGTATTTTAGTGACTTCTAATATTTATAGAAAAGTGCCCATCAAATATGTTTTAGCAGCATTGATGAATGGAATTTTATTAGCCTCTGCCACCTTATTTTTTCCTCGTAGGGGTTCTCTCCCTAAAAGTGAATATGTTTTATTTCCATTAAGGAAACATTTACAGACACTTGAAATATTACATGAACTTTACCTGAAAGTGACAACTTCCTTTATATGTATATAGTTTAATGTTAGGGAAAAAATATGGTCGAACAAAAATCTAACTGCAATGCCCTGAGTGAGATAAATATGGAAAACTCAAAGGTAGAGTTAACTCTGTAAAATGCGTGTTGGCGGATCCTGGGGAAGAGCTAACTTTGAGTAATAATTAATCTCAAGAATACCATTGCCAACATGCTGACCTTTATGACAATCAACTCCTTCTTCCAACTAAATTTCTTTGTGAGCTCAGGTTTCCTTTAATGGTGAATGATCTCACTGCATTTCGTAGAAGACTTGCACAGGAAACCCACCATGGCTTTGCATAAAGTAGAAAACTGATCACAAGCAGGGAAATTAGCCTAAGTAGAGTAAAATAGAAAATTGATCGTGTCAGAATTACAAGGGCACATTCCTCTCTGGTTAGCTCCTTGAAGCAGAAACCATGCGGCACATCTTCATGAACAATTACCATCTCTGCAATGAGATCAGCGAGAGGGTAGTACAACACTTTGTGCACTGCATTGAGACACATGGCCGCCACGTGGAGTACCTGAGGTTTTTGCAAACGATCGTAAAAGCAGATGGCAAATATGTGAAGAAATGCCAGGATATGGTAATGACAGAGGTATGTTCTCAGTTTGCATTTTAAGCAGCTTCCCAGAAATAATGCGCTCAAGTAGGTGTTTTCTGTGAATGTATAGTGTAGAAACCCCCCCACAATAAAGGTTTGGAAAACAATTGAATCCTGACGACTTCAGCAACAAATATATTTTGTTTAAATCTAGTGAAGGAACATAATGTATGTTGATTTTATAATTTTCCAAGAGTTTATTTTTCTTTTTGATCCTTAATGAATTTATGTATTTTAAATGGCAAAATTGGGGGCACCTGGGTGGCTCAGTCGGTTAAGCGTCCGACTTCAGCTCAGGTCGCGATCTCGCGGTCCGTGAGTTCGAGCCCCGCGTCGGGCTCTGGGCTGATGGCTCAGAGCCTGGAGCCTGCTTCCGATTCTGTGTCTCCCTCTCTCTCTGCCCCTCCCCTGTTCATGCTCTGTCTCTCTCTGTCTCAAAAAAAAAAAAAAAAAAAAAAAAAAAAAAAAAAACCTTAAAAAAAATGGCAAAATTGTATGAAATGTTGTAATTTAGAAGGGAAGTGATACATTTTATATTTAAAATTTTTTCAATATGTAACAACAATGGTTTAAACTTTGCTTTCCCACTGCCTTTTGATACTCTGTTCCTCAAATATAGAATGGATATTCTCTGCTACTATTTGTAGAAAGGTTTGAAGGGAATTAAATTAATTAATAGAAATTATCCATTGGTGATTTATTATAGGTAGAACCGTAGGTATTTAGAGTAAGTTGAAAATTTAAGAAACTCAAATTGTTGAAGTACCTCATTTATTTTGCCCTCTTCATTGTGATGTTTGACATTGAGTGAGGTTTATGCAATGAATAAGTTACTCACCAGGAACCAAGTGGTACTTTGGAGAAATTGAGCCCATTTGGGTAAATCATTTCTCTGTGACCTAATGGTTCTCTAAAGGCCTATATGGATTAAGGCTGCTTTCAACCATGGCGACTAAACAGTCACGTAATAGATTATATTGATATGAGGGGGTTTTCATAATTATATACTTTAAACTTGGGAATGGGGGGAGACTTCTATATTGACACGATGTGATCCCTCCTGCCCCATAGAAATCTTAAAATTAATTCAGCCTAAAGCCTTGAATTTTTTTATATTTATTTATTTATTTTGAGAGGGGGTGGGGGGAAGGGGCAGAGAGAGAGAGGGAGACCCCAATCCAAAGCAGGCTCCAGGCTCTGAGCTGTCAGCACAGAGCCTGATGTGGGGCTCAAACCTGTGAACCATGACATCATGACCTGAGCTGAAGTTGGACGTTTAACCGAGCGAGCCACCCAGGTTCCCCTCTCTCTCTTTTTTTAAGTGTTCTTTTTCTCTCATCTCCACTTTTACCTCCATTCCCTATTGCTGCCCATGACACATGGAACTTCCAGATTCTTGTTGAGCTGCATTTGGCTCAAAGTACTTGCTTTTTGTTTGTTTGTTTGTTTATTTTTGAGCAAGAGAAAGAGTGCAAGTGGGGGAGGGGCAGAGAGAGAGGGAGACACAGAATCAGAAGCAGGCTTCAGGCTCTGAGCTGTCAGTGCAGAGTCTGATGTGGGGCTCTAACCCACGAACTGTGAGATCATGACCTGAGCTGAAGTCAGACGCTTAACAAATTGAGCCACCCAGGTGCCCCAAGATACTTGCCTTTTTATTCTGTCACTATTGAAGGGAGTGGAGATGTTTTAGTAAGATTAGACTTACGAGATTTTTCATGTCTTTGGCAACGGCATCTTCTATTTGAAGTAGAGGAAAGTAAGTTTATTCAAATATTTTGCAGGTTTAATTTCAGGGGGTAACTCACTGGTGAATGATTAACTATCATCCACGTCATTTAATTCTTGTCCCTATCCATCCTCCCCATATCTCCCTGGCTGGTTTTGATAGTATTCATAAATAATCACTTGGCGCATGACCAGAATCTTTTTACTACTCTGTCTTGGTATAGTTATGCTTTTGCAACATTATTTGTGTTTTTACAAAGAGATGCATGTATTTCCAGATAGACCAAGCCTTTAGAAATAACTGCACAGATGAACATTCGATTTGGACTGCTATGTAGATTCTCTTATTATCGTTTCAGTTGATAAATGGGGGTGAAGATGTGCTGATATTTTACAATGATAGAGCCTCATTTCCCATCCTTCTCCATATGATGTGTTCAGAGAGAGACCGAGGGGATGAGAGTGGCCCCTTAGCTTACCACATCACGCTGGTGGAGTTGCTGGCAGCATGTACAGAGGGGAAAAATGTCTACACTGAAATCAAGTGCAATTCCCTTCTGCCCTTGGACGACATAGTAAGGGTGGTGACCCATGATGACTGCATCCCCGAGGTAAGCCTGGCAAAAGCTTAGCAGCCATGGAATTGTTATTAATATAAAGTCCATAAGTGCCGAAGTCCCCATACTATTTATAACGAGATAACGTATTTAGTCAAGAAATTGTACTCAGCTATGTAATTAGAAAAATTTAAAAGGGCATAAAAAGTTTACTTTTTTAGTTCCACAAGAAGCTATGAAAGATGATACATTTTTCAAAGTAGAGACACTGTTGGTTTACTGGGAGCTACTATAAGAGTCTCTTAAATTCTAAGTATGTCAATATGGTAAAACAGATTTACTTGTAACCTGTGGTATGTTCTTGAGAATGTAATAAATGCTCCATAAATAATTCACGGTCATCAATAGGAGAGGCCAGGATGGTGCAGCAGTATCATCTATTAGACTCTGTAGGTTTACCTTGCTTTATGGAATAAATGCATTCATGGAAATATGGACAAGCATTTTGCTTTATTCACACATCTGTTTTTTGCTCTCTGTCCTTCTTTGGCTGATAATAGGGGAAAAAAACTTGTTAAAAACTGGTTGTCTGCCAACAGGATTAATGAGGCTTCCAGGAATGTATATTGCAATAATTTCTTTTTTTTCTACTGTTGTATTGCTGCAAAGTTCATTAATGTGTGATGCGTTGAATATGATATAAGTCCAAACATTTTTTTTTAAAGAATCAGGTTGTAGCAAAAAGTTTATGAAGAAAAATAACAGTGCCCTGCTCGTCCCATCCACCTTTCTTCCTTCCTTTTTCAATTCTTCCCTCCCGTCCTTCCAATCAGTTTTACTTTTTATTTTTAATTTATTTTTTAAATTTACATCCAAGTTAGTAAGCATATAATGCATTCATGATTTCAGGAGTAGATTCCTTAATGCCCCTTACCCATTTAGCCCATCCTCTCCCCCGACAACCCCTCCAGTAAACCTCTGTTCTTCATATTTAAGAGTCTCTTATGTTTTGTCCCCCTCCCTGTTTTTATATTATTTTTGCTTCTCTTCCCTTGTGTTCATCTGTTCTGTATCTTAAAGTCCTCATATGAGTGAAGTCATACTATATTTGTCTTTCTCTGACTGACTAATTTCACTTAGCATAATACCCTCTAGTTCCATCCACATAGTTGCAAATGGCAAGATTTCATTCTTTTTGATTGCCGAGTAATACTGCATTGTATATATACATACCACTCCTTCGTTATCCATTCATCCATCGATGGGCATTTGGTCTCTTTCCATACTTTGGCTATTGTTGATAGTGCTGCTCTAAACATTGGGGTGCATGTGTCCCTTCGAAATAGCATCCCTGTCTCCTTTAGTAAATCCAAACATTTTAAGTCAGAGTGGCTTAAGAATGTGTTAGATTAACTTCCCTACTTCCAACTAGTGCTATGTAGTGATGAACTTAAAAATATATTTTTGTGAAATTTTGTGGAATTATTGACACTTCATATGAAAGGTGCTTCATGCTTTGATTGGTTTGAAAGAAGATGGCAAAGAAAGGAAGCGTAGTGTAGTGCTTAAATTCATGGCTTCTGTCTTTATTTGAGGGCTGATGCTGACTGTGCTTGTTCCCACATGCAGTTCTTTCTGACCACACCACTCCGACCTCTTATATTCACCTACCTTGCTCCTCTTCATCCTTCTTGATTCAAGCATTACTTCTTTAAGGAACACTTCCCTGACCTCCCATAGTAGATAGAGTCTATACGAGTCTACAATTTGAAATTTGGCCTTTGGATTTTGTGAACACATGTCTATAGCCTTCACATCCTTTCTCAAGATTATAAGCTTGATGAGAATAGCAACTAGGTTGTTTCTATTTACCATTATATTGTCTGAACCTAAGTCTATACTTAATAAATATGTTGTGAGGGGCACCTGTGTGGCTCAGTTGGTTGAGTGTCCAACTCTTGACTTTGGCTCAGGTCATGATCTCACGGTTTGTGAGATGGAGTCTTGTGAAGGGCTCAGTGCTGACAGTACAGAGCCTGCTTGAGATTCCCTTCCTCTATGACCCTCCCCAGATCATTTTATCTCTCAAAGTAAATAAATAACATTTAAAAAATATATCTTTTGAGTGAATGAATGAACGAAAGAATGAGTCAGAATCCTGGATCTGTTACTTCTAGCTGTGTGACTGATTCCAACAGGTTACTTAACCTTTCTGATCTTCAATTTCCACAACTTTATTTATTTTGTTTTGTTTATTTTACTTATGTAAGTAATCTCTGCACCCAGCATGGGGCTTGAATTCATGACCTGAGATCAAGAGTTGCATGCTCTTCTGACTGAGCCAGCTAGGTGCCCCACCCAATTTCCACAATTTTTAAGTGAAACAAGGATAGTATATATCTGAGAGGATTGTTGGAGGATTAAATTAAGTAAGATATTACTTACAAAATGCTGAAGGTGTTTGGCATGCAGCAAACCATGGATAAATATAAGCTGCTGTCAAGATGATTATGATAATGCACTGAATGGTTCTGATGTCTCCTTTCCTATAATCAGTTCTTGACACAGGCACCCTGTCACTGAAGGTTTGTTTTTGACCAGAGTCAAGTAGAGATAAGCACTGAAGGCATGAAAGCTGGCTCTGTATTCCTTATGGTTCTAAGTTGGATTCAATGAATCCGTGAAATTGTTTACATGATTTTGTATTTTATATGCATTTTTGAGGGAGGTTTATAGCACACATCACATTTTCATCAAAAAGAAAGAAAGAAAAGAAAACTACTGCCCTACACACTTTAGAAGCACTATATGTTGGTGAGATTCGGTCCTTTTTGAGGCATTTTGTAGTAAATACAAATAGTAATAATAATTTTACTACATCTTAAAATAATGTAATTTTTTGTAAGCTGTGAGCCTGTTTCTTCTCAGAAATAGTAATTTAAATATTTCTGAATGGCAATAACATATTATTTAATGAATACATTTAAACATTATATTAGAACCCTCTTGGTTTCAAAATATAGAGACCTATCTTAAATGGTTTAAATAAAAAAAAAGGGAATTTTATTGGCTCTTGTATTTGGAAATTTGAAGGATAGTTCTTCTGATGGGTCAAGATATTCAAACAATGTCAGAATTCTTCCATCTCTTGGTCCCTTTTCCTTTGTGGTTTTACATCATTCTCCTGAGCTTGTTTGTCCTCCACACATCTGGAGCATCTGGAGAAGATGGCTTCTTGGAATTCAGGTTTACCTTGTTCTACTTTAGTAATAAGAGAGAGAGAGAGAGAGAGAGAGAGAGAGAGAGAGAGAGAGGTGGAGGGGAGGGGGAATGACAGAGATGGAGAGAAAGAGAGAGAGAAATGGGGAGGGAGAGGAAAGAAGACAGGGAAAGGGATCACATTTGACTCTCAATGTCTCAGGTACAATAGACTTGGTTTAAGTCAAGTGTACTTTTGCACACCAATCACCAGGCCCAGGGGAACAGGCTCCTAGGTAATGTGTTTACCCTGGGTCAGGGGCTGGAGTGGTTTAGTAAAAGAAGGGAAACGAGAATGCTTTCTAGGTAGAAACAAAACATGCTATAATCAACTATAGTCACTCAGATTTTACTTAACTTGTAATTGCCATTTGAAAATGAACAATCATGAAAACAAACTTTCTTTTGTATTTGAAACTTGCACAGGTTAAAATTGCTTATGTGAATTTCGTTAATCACTGTTATGTGGACACAGAAGTGGAAATGAAAGAAATCTACACAAGTAACCACATTTGGAAGTTATTTGAGAACTTCTTGGTGGATATGGCAAGGGTGAGTTACACTTCCATCATTAAATAGTACTGCATGTTTAGTTAGGCTGTTGATATATATTTTGACAAGGTGGTATCAAAGATCTGGATGAAAACTTGGAATTAAACTCACCAACTTTGGATGTAATCCATTACATTAAAAAAGTTGTGATTGCATTTCACAAGATTGTGACATTTAATGAGTTCATATGCACAAAATACCCAGTATAGTGTGTGTAGCAACAAAGAGTTTGTTTTTACTTTTAAAACTGACTATATCATTTTGTTATGAAATGGAATTTTAGTGGCATTTTTACAGTGGTTAGGAAGATATTGGCAGAGGTCAATTTGTATTCAACCTCTTAACATGGGTGCAATTATGAACCATAGACGGAAGAGATCTTGGGAAGCCTTGACCCATGCTTTCAGACAGACAGGTACTTGACCAGACTACCCAGGGCTTAGCATTGCTCAGTGTTGCCTATTCAGAATTTTCTTTGGAAGAGTGCTCCAGTAATTGAGTCATCTGGTATTTTCACTTGTCAGTCAAAATATCTCTTGCTTTTTACTGAGTCCATTTCCTCTTGTTTGACTTTTGGTGGGGATTGGAGAGGACACGTGGAGCTGGTTGACATTTTCTAGATATTGTCCAGCATATGGTTTTGAGTAAAACTGAGTAAATGAATGCACAACTGAAGAAAGGAAGGAAGGAATCTTCTTTATAGACAGCATTTAATTTCATTTAGTTTATCTTAGGCCCTCCCCCGCATTTTGGCATGTTGAATTGTCAAAACATACAGGTTCTATTATGTTAGTATTTTTTGATCTTCTCTAGTTTTCCTTTGAAGTTATGGGATATAATGTTCAAAGAGTTGCACTAATAGAAGATAGTATATAGATAATCCCTAGAACTATGATGACTTATGGTGGACTGGCCCAGTGCTTTGGCTCTCTGCATTCCTGAGTGCTTTATGCCTCATTTAGATATATTTAGAGGAGAGGGATTAGTGAGGTCCATATTTCCACTGTCTTATAAGAATGGATGCTGACTGTTATCCACTAGCTAACTGCCTCCATACAAGCCTTTCTGGAAGGAGAGAAGACAAAGGGGGTATGATAAAACACCGAGACAGACTCAGACATCTGAGAGTAATGTTGGAAAATAAAATAAATCATTATTATTCCAGTCCAGGAACTCTTTTATTTAGCCAGAGTTTGCAGGTGAAGTGTGCTTGTTTTACCTTGGATGTGGTGTGGGATGAGCCAACTCTACTATGTTCAAGCACATGTGGAGTAAGGCAGTTCCGATTTGACTTCATTTCTATAGAATGAAAAGCCACTCATTACCTTTGTCAGGTATACCAGCACCTGTGGAGAAATCATCTTGTTTTACACAGGGCCTTCGTACCACTCCTATTTACCCCTGTTTCCTAGAGAAAGCCCTTGTGTCTGATCGGCTGCAAGTATCTCTAGAGACCTTGAAGTAAAGGATGGTTTATATGCCGATGACTGAGCTTTAAAACTGCGCGTGCAGGAAGATATTAAAGAGATTATAGACTGATTTGCAGAGTTGCACAGTGCCACGGACTAAAGATAAGCTTGAAAAGACCAAGGTCACATTCTAGGTGGCATGAACTGCAAAGCTAAAAGGATTTTTATTTTTTAAACCATAGAAAGCTGATGGTAACTGCCACTGGTTATGCCACCTTGGAAACACCCTTTTCATTGATGTGTTCGTAAGGCTAAGACCTATATATTCTTTTTTTGTTTGTGTGTTTTCAAAGCATGTGCCTGCTAGGAAAGATTTTTATTTTAACTATTTTGAGTAAGTAGACAATTAATGTTATTTGTTATAAAGCCTTGAGGGGAGTTTTGAGATCTTTTTAGTTTATTCACTCATTATGTCTAACCACAACAGCTTATCTATATTGCAAAAAGCATTTTTTTTTTAAATTTTTTTTTCAACATTTATTTATTTTTGGGACAGAGAGAAACAGAGCATGAACGGGGGAGGGGCAGAGAGAGAGGGAGACACAGAATCGGAAACAGGCTCCAGGCTCTGAGCCATCAGCCCAGAGCCCGACGCGGGGCTTGAACTCACGGACCGCGAGATCATGACCTGGCTGAAGTTGGATGCTTAACCGACTGCGCCAACCAGGCGCCCCAGCAAAAAGCATTTTTTTTACCTTCTTGTTTTCCTCTTATTTATATTTTAAAACAGCAGCTGTCTTATCCCCTCACCAAGAATGACAAAGAATCACCCTTCCTATTTCAGGGAAGGGACAGGAAACCTGACTTTTCCATAACTGGGCTCTTTCTCCTTTTGAAGAAAAATTAAGGAGCCACCTCATACTCAAATTCAAACACAAAAATTTGTTAAAATAAGGAGAATGTGGCCTTCTAGGCAAATTTCTAGTTGAGTAGATCAGTAGTTCTTAAGCTTCGGTGAGCATCAGAATTACCTGGAGAGTTTGTTAAAGCACAGATTACTGAGCTCTACCCCAGAGTTTCTGATTCAGTAGATGTGAGTCTTTTCATTTTTAACAAGTTCCCAGGCGATGCTGAAGCTGCTGGTCCAGGGGCCATACTTTGGGAAATGAAAGGTAAATGAAATGAAATATTAATATGGAGAGGCATTCATACCACCTTCCACCTTTCTTTTCATGTTTCTCTGGAGTCATTTGTACCAGGTTCTTTTTGTTTGCTCTTGGGTAAAGCTCTCTAAAGAGTCTTATTTAAAAAAAAAAAAAATTATTTATTTATTTATTTATTTATTTATTTATTTATTTATTTAAGAGCGTGAGCAGGGGCGATGGGCAGGGGGTGGAGAGAGCATGGAGCCTGACATGGGGCTCGATTCCTTGACCCTGGGGTCATGGCCTGAGCTGAAATCAAGAGTTGGATGCTCAACCAACTGAGCTACCCAGGCACTCCTAAAGACTCTTTATTAATATCCTTCATATTCCTGTTTTCACCCCCTTGTCTTTTATCTTGCCAAGACCCATATAAGAAAATCTTTTTGAAAGACCATTTTTAATAAACTGGTGCTATGTTTCACATACTTAATTCCATTCTGATTTCCTGACAGCATCCGTGTTCTGTAAAGACACCATATTTAGGCAGGCAGCAAAGGCATTAGACTCATGAAAAGCTGTTCCACTGTCTTTCACAGCATGTAGTAGCAGCTCACTTTGGTCTATGTTCCAATGGGCTAAAATTGGCATTCGTAGGGCAGAAGTACTTTCCTTTTCAGAGTCAGGGGACTTGAGTCATTATTAGAAAGCACCTTAAGGGGAGTGGACTATGGTCAATGTTATCTTCAGAGTGTAGTTTTTTCTTCTGAAGAAGTTTCCAGTTTTGCTATTAATTTCAAGATTTTTGTAATGACCAGTGGTACTCTAAGCGACATATTGGCAGAATGAAATTAGACCAAGAAATAACTTAGAGGTGCATCTAATGTAGTGTCATGTCATTGTCCCATCAGTCACTGCTTAACGGGACAAATTGGAGTATTTTATTTTCAAATAGTGAGCCATTCCTGCCCGTTACTTAGCTTACCGAATAGGTCAGAAGTAGGAGTAAAGGCAGAATTTATATGCGCTTTGAACCACACTTTCCAAATTCTCGAATTTGACAGAATTGAGTAAGTTTTCTTTGCTTGATGATTTGATTCTAGAGTTTTTTTGTTTTTTGTTTTTGTTTTTTTTTTTTGACTTTCTTAAGTTGAAGGAGCCATTGACAAGTCTTATTTTAAAGGGTTCCTTTTGTCTGGCCTTATTAGCTAGTATTGCAGGGAAGTGAAGAGTAGAAAGACTCTATAAACCTTATCCTTTGTGCGGCACTTTTCCTTCAGTTGTGATTCTATTTTTCTCCTCAACTTTCAGGCCAAGTTATATTGGTGGTGTGTCCACACGGAATGAATACTTGTTTGGCTATTGTTGATTGATGGTTGCTTGGTCCCTGTGCTGCATTCTACTTTCTGCTCTTCAGATCATTAACAGCATTTATCATAGTTGATAAATTCCTTCCTGACATACTTCTTCACTTGACCCTCAAGATATCATTTCCATTCTCTTAGCCTCCCTCCTTATTGCCCACTCTTTCTCAAGTTAAAAAAAATTTTTTTAAAGTTTTTATTGATTTTTGAGAGAGCATTTGGCTCAAAGTACTTTTTAATTTTTTTAGTGTTTATTTATTTTTGAGAGAGAGAGAAAGACAGAGACAGAGTGTGAAACGGAGGGTGGGGAACAGAGAGAGGGAGACACAGAATCTGACGCAGGCTCCAGGCTCCGAGCTATCAGCACAGAGCCTGATGCAGGGCTCGAACTCACAAACCACGAGATTGAGACCTGAGCTGAAGTCGGATGCTTAACTGACTGAGCCATCCAGGCACAACTTTCTTAAGTTTTTTTTTTCTCTTTCCTCCGAATCTTTCCAGCTTCTAAATATTGGAATGTGCCAGACTCAAACTTTGGACTTACTCCCTTCTATTTACAATCACTTGCTTGCTGATCTCATCATTCTCCTGTCTTTAATACCAGACTGATTTAATACCTTCTCCTGATGTCTAGTCTCCAACTGCCTGTATAACATCTCCTCTTGGCCATCCAACCTCATTTACCCCTATGTCCCACTAAAAATTAATTCCTTCTCAAGTCTTTTGCATCTCATTAAATGGCAATTCCATGATTCATTCTAGGCATTCAAGCAAAAAATCTTGGTGTTATCTGTAAGTTTTGTTTTCTTATACTCTAAATCCATTCCTTGAGCAAATTCTCCAAACTCTAAAATATTCAAAACATGACTACTTCTGAACAGTTCTTCACTACCACCTTTTTCCAAGATTAACTCTTGTCTGGATTATTGCAGTAACCTCATCACCTGTTTCCATGCTTTCATGCTTGCCCTCTTTCTTCATCTATTCTCTGTACAACAGCCATAATGACTAAAAAGGAGAAGAAGAAGAATGTTGGCTCAGGTCACTCCTCTGCTTAGATTCCTCCGAACGTAAAATGTCTACATGATTTGGCTATTCCCCTGTTTACCCTGTGTCCACTTAATTTCCCCTAGCTCTCTGTTTCATCTACTGGCCATCTTGCTGCTCCTCAAATATGCCAAACACACCTTTCTGTCTGCCTGGGATGCACTGGTCTTCCTATCTTCAAGACCCCTTTCATGTTCCTACTTAAAGTCTTCCAAGAGCCCTTCACTTACTACCTTCTGTATAGCAGCTTCTTCCCTCTTCTCCCCCCTTCACTTGCTCCAGGTTTCTTCATAGAACTTATCTCCATATGACATTTTTATATGCATTTGTATTTTTTTCTACTGAAACAAACAATGGGAAGGGGTTTTGTTTGGTTCATTGCTGCACACCTGACCTAGAACAGGTTCTCACACATAGTAGATAGTATGTATTTGTGGAATAAATAAATAGATGTCCACTGAGGTGAAAAATATTAAAGAGATGAATTAGAAAACAAAATAAGTGTAGTCTTAGCATAGAATTAAATCAGTGTATCAATGGAATGAAATAAATAGGCATAAACAGATTTTACATATGTAAGATATTGATATGTAATAAAGAAATTGTTACCCAAGAGTAGGGAGGTGATTAGTTACTTTCAGGGATGAGCAAACTTTTTCTGTAAATGGCAAGGTAGTTAATATTTCAGCTTTTGAGGCCATTATCACAACAGCTATAGCAATTACTAAAGGGAAAGGAGCCACAGACAATATGTAAATGAATGGATATGGCTAGATTTGCCCCTTAGGCTATAGTTTGCTTACCGCTAGATTATTAAAGTAATAATAGAAGCTACATTAAGGTAGTGATTCTTATATATTTAATTCATCGATAGACCTCAGGTACATAAACATTCTTGGCATGGAATAGGCACTCAACAAAAATCATTGATTTGAACTAAATCAGAATGACATTTGAGGACACTGGCGATGTGGGGTGAAATGAACTCCGCTCCTAACCTAAATCATACAATGGCACAAATTGCAATTAGATTAAGATTTTAGAGATAATGTGGAACAATAAAATGGATGGAAACATAGGTGCATATTTATCTGTCTTTAGATGAGAAAGTTCTTTTTAAGCATAAAAGCAGTGAATGAGAAGAGCTAAGGAAAATAATAGACTTTTCGCTATTTGAAAGTTTCAAATTTAAGGACATAAATACATCACGTGCATAAATAAAAAAAATAAAAATAGAAAAAGTTACTAAATATTTTTAAAAAGGCCTAAGTGATCTTTACATAAAGAACTTTTATGTATAGGTAAGAAAAGCACTCAAAATCTGATAATGAAATGGTCAAGACCCAGGCATTCGTGATTTATAGAGGAGGAAATACAAGCGAAAAAAAATAGTCAACTGCTAATAATTTTTTTAAAAAACAAAGAAAAATAAGATCCAGTTTCTAACTATCAAAGTTGTAAGGGCAAAAAGATAAAAGTAAAGAGATAATGTTAAGTGTTGGTTCACATACTTTGCTGATGAGAATGTAAATTTATGTCGTCTTTCTGAAAAGCATTTTGGTAATACATTAAAAGAAACCTTCATACCTTTTTAATGTGTCAAATAATTTACCTTCCAAGAATCTGTCCTTGGGAAATAATTAGAAATGATATCAAAGATTTATGGTCAAAGAAGTTCAACATGCTTTTATAATAGTACATAGTCGGAAATAGTTTCAAATTTTAATAATAGAGAAATAGTTCAATAAATTATGATATATCTATAAGATTGATGTTATGGAGTCATTGAGATTATTTTTCGAGGATTTTTAATAACGTGGGAGGGTGCTAATGGTTCAATGATGAGTATAAGAAGAATACAAAACTGGTTATCTAGAATAATTTCAGTTATGTAAAATGTACATGGTAGAGCACAAGGATTATAAGAGAGGATTGTAAGAGGTTAATCATGGTTTTATACAGATTTTTGTATTATGGATAATTTTTTCTTTCCATTTTGTGCTTTTCTGTATTTTTTTCAGGGTTCCTACAATCAATACATACTGATATTAAGGAAAATATTATGTTTTTAAAAGATGAATTTAGAATTCTGAGAAAGCCAACTGAGTGTACAAACCGATGCCTCACCTAAAAAGCAGGTGTAAAAAGCAAATGTTTGGAGGTTTTGGCCCCATGAGTGAAGGAATGCAAATGCAAATAAAAATGTGCCATGACCTCAGCTATGCGAAGGAACATGTTTACTGTGAATGAGGAATACAAAAACAATCCTTAGGACTAGTATTCCTTAGTGTCTGTGATCACAATTATGTTACTGACACTAGAGTTGCTCTATCCTACAGGGTAGCAACTTGCCACATCTAAAATTAAATTTTAATTGGGTAAAATTAAATCAAATAGAAAATCCCGTTCCTCAGTAGCAAGAGCCACCTTTCAAGTGCCCAATAAGCATGTGCATGGGACATCGCAGAAACAGATCCATCATTGCAGAAAGTCCTAATGGACAGTGCTACTCTAGCATATAATAATGTATTTAACCCCATCTGTCATCTTTGGAAGAGTAGCAGTCACTTTCAGAGCCAAAGGGAGAAGGGACATTCTATATGCAAGGGGAGAAATGTTAGTCATAATTATGTCTAGAAATATTGTTTAATATTTGTTTTTCAGCAAATGATTTTATACCTACTATGTGCTGAGGGTCTGCATGCGCAGTGGTGAGCAAGTTAGACTAGTTTCCGGTGTGAAGGGACTTATATTCTACTGGTGAAGACAGATTTTCACTTGCTCTTTCCCCCAGAAACCTCCAGGCCTGTTTCCTCCCTCCCTTCAGTTTTTTATTAAAATGTCACCTTATCCAGAGAGGTTCCCCAAGCAAGTTATATAAAATAGTAGTCCTCAATTGTGCCCATTCATCCTGCAGCATGAAAAAGGAGCTTGTACTCCTCCCTGTACAGCCTGACCTTCTTTATTTTTCTCTAGAGTCTTCTATCTGCTCTATTTTCCACTTATATTATGTATTTATTAGTTTGTCTATTGTGTGTCTTTCCTGGTTAGAAGAAAGACTCTTCTAGATTAGGGACTTTATTTTGTTTGGTTCACTGTTCTAACTCCTAATCCAATCTTTAGCTTCCATTTAAATAATAATAGTTTAATAATTTAAACAAATAACTTGAAAATAATAATATGTGGAGTTTGGGATGGTTTTAATATTTTATTTTACAAATATTTTAAAAATAATGACACATGGAATATACCAGAGATATTTAAATAGTGATTAGTGACACGTGCTATAAGACAAACCTCAAGCAACCTAAGAATGAGACAAATTGCTATTCAGTAAGTTTTTGGAGGACAGTTGGATATCAAAAAGGGAAAAATTGATCACAATCCATAAGTCAGGTCACTACAACAGCAAACTGCTAGATAGTGTGAAGAGTTAATGGGAGTCAAGATGTGTACAGGGATGGAGAAAGACTAGTAAAAAACTAGAGCAAAATGTATAGCATATCCTTTTCTTTCGTGGAAGGGAGTTTTTCCTTCTTTATATTAAGTAAATAGAAATGATCTAAATAAAAAATGCTCAGAATTATGAATGCTAAGAATTATTTGACACAACGAAATGTAATGGAATGAACATTCTAAATAAAAAATCAGAATGTGAGAATATATGTGAAATGACAATCAAAAACGGCTTACTATGAAAAATATGTTAAAATGATACATACTGTATCAGTCATTATCCAGGTTTATTTAAAGTGGTTAGAGGATTTGGATCATCTGTACATGACAAAATAGGCATGAAATGATCACATGGGAAGTGCCAGGCCTCATTAGCAATGTCAGAAACACAAAATAACTTTTAGGTGTCATTAAATGGGCAAAATAATGATAATTTACTGGTAGAACAGTCAGTTTCAGCAGGAACCAGATGGCATACTCCAGGAGATGCGGGCAGTGTGTAAAGGACTGAGAAGGCCCGGGGTAGCACCCAGGAATTGGGAACAATGCAAAGCTGTTTGCACCCAGGCCTGGAGGGGCAAGGGCAGTGCCATTGTTACTGGAGGCACTGCAGAAGGGCTCAATAGGAGCTGTCCCCAGAGATGCAGACATTGCTAAAGCCTTTGTGAGGAGGAGCTGGGGCTGGAGGCAAAGGCCTGGCAGGCACCTGACTTCCTTCTCTTCCACTCTGTTCTCCTGCTGGTGCCCTGTATCAGTTGAAACCAACCGGAGCCTGAACACAAGAGCTGGTTGGTACTAATGGGGGAACAAAAAGATTGTTGATAGCATTGTAAATTTATTAATTTAGAGGATCAGCTCATGAACAGTACAAAACGATCTATATATCCTCATCTGGTGATTCTTCTTTTGGTGGAATGTACCCCAAAAATCTGGAAGTAAAAATAATAATTTTGCACAATTCTTTATGGTTGCAAAAAATTTTTAGGGAAATCACACAAAAGACTAGCAAGAAGGAAATAACCAAGAAAATAAGAAAATGATTTGTATTTTTGGTTATATATACCTCAATTTATTCCCCAAATGGATTAAGGCATGATGGTGCATTAAAATGATGAAATAAATATAATCTTTTAAAGTAAGTGTTTCAAGAATGACGTGGGATGTGCCTTATAGGAAATAATGGCATGTGAATAATCTGTGCAAATAGATTGAAACTTTGAAAATACATGAATTACACATAAAAGTTAATTTAATGTGATATCAGTTTTTGAATCATTTCCAATCTTTCCTCCAATTGGAATGAGGCAGTAGAAAGAGGTAAAAGGACAGAGAAATACTGTTATATTTTGGGTTCTTTTTTTTCCTGGAAAGTTTTAAAGAATTTTAATAAGAAAAGTGGCTTCTTACATCGTCTCTTCACTATCCATGATATTATAATGTAGGATGCAAGGTTCTAGAGGTACAAAAATTTTATCATTCATATGGGGCAGAAGAAATATCTTGAAAATTTATTTGAATTTCTGGTTCAAATGCATTGAGGAATAGATTCAGATAGTTCTGTAAACCCAGACTTTTCATTACCCAGGATTTTGAGGAAAGTCTTTGTATAGAAATAGATTACTTTTACTAATCCACTGACTAAAGCAAATTTCTGAGAGGCTCTTTAGCAAATGTCTAGTTGCAGGCAATTCAATGTGATACTATAATAGCTCTGGAGAGCCCCACACTATTGTGTGAAATGTCACTGGATTTGGAAGAAGGTTATTTGGGCTGGTAATAATAGAAGTGGTCAGCTACTTCTTCAACTTTAATATATTTTTATCTTACAAATCAGAAAATTTCAGTATAAAAGCCAGTGTTGGGAAGAAACTAAATGAAATAAATCCTACTTCATGTCCATCATGGGAAAACTAATTTTATATTAGTTCTGGGACCACATTCGATTTTAGTCTTGATGTTCCACAAATATAGCCTAACTCAACGTTAACCTTAAATAGTGTAAGAGTCTTTTTATTCTTATTCTTTCATTTTTAAAATTAATTGATCCATTCATTTCCCAAATATTTACTGACCATGTTGTTTATGTCAGGCATTATGTTATATGCTGGAACACTAACCAAAAGATTACATAATTTAACATAATTTATTTCCTTTAATTGCACTGTTCTCTGCAATAACTGTGAATTAATTCTAATGCAACCCTGTCAGGTAGTTGACACTTAATAGATGAGGGAAAAATGAAGTGCCCTGATGGGAAATGACCTAGAAGGAAAACAATCCCTGCGCTCTTTCTTTTACCTCCACTCGGCAAATACTGTTATTTTTCAAACCAAAACACTGGGACACACGTTTCAGAAAGGAATTTTTCTCTTTCGTGAACTTATTTGTGTGAAAGGTTTTAAAGCAATATCAAATTAGATTATACTTACTTGTTCCTTTGATTAATCACCTTACTGAAAAGAAAAAAATGATGTAGAAATTTGGATTGTGTAAGAACATCTGGAACATCTGGCCACCATATTTCCCCACCATCACTGTGTGAATATTTAAATGCTGTTACTCTGCCTCAGGTTCTCACACCCTATGCTTTCCCCCTCCCACTTTTTTCTTCTTCCTTTTTTAATATGAAATTTATTGTCAAATTGGTTTCCATACAACACCCAGTGCTCATCCCAACAGGTGCCATCCTCAATACCCATCAGCCACCCTCCCCTACTTCTTTTTATCTTCAAGTTTCTTTTTGTTACCCAGCTTTTTTTCATTTGTTTTTAATCATGTATCTTCACTTTTGCAATTTGTCTCCCCTGACATACTTGGAAATTTGTAGTTTGTGTTACAAAACGACCAATTTCTGCCTCATTTAATCACATAGAGCAGGGCAGGAACCAGGCCTATGTTCTTTTTTGATATATGCTTAGCACGTGTATTATCTCTTCTTGCTTAGCTTACATGAAGAAGGAAGCATACAAAGGCACACTTCCATGCTTCCCAGTTAGTCTATGGATGAAAAGGTCAAAAGTGTTGGAAAGAGTTTTATCTTCTTTTAGCTTTCTATTTTCCTTGCCAAATATTTTCTCTTGGCATCTCCAGTTTGGGCCAGGTATTATAGGTGAAAATATGTAGAGATATAAACCACCATTAATCACATTCACCCCTTTCTTATAATGACTGTTTCCTCTTTGATTCGCTCACATTGTGTACAAGGGTGTCTTCCAGCAAAGCCAAGCTTGGGGACAGAGGGAGAAGGTTGGTGTGCAAGAGTGTGTAGGAGCAGAGCAGGAGGAAGGGGCTGGGGTCTATAAAAGAACTCTGGTCCAAGGATGAAATGACAACCAAACTTAAAGGAACAGCTACAGTAGAATGATAAAATTTTAATAGATTTTAGGTAGAAATGTGTCTATTTAAAACAACTTTCAAAAGCACAAGAAATGTTATAAACAACAATTTCAGAGCAATTTCTACAAGGTCTCAGTATTGAGTTAGCATTCAAAGATGTGATAAGATGTATTGAGTTGTTCTATTTTTCTCTCCAGGTTTGCAACACAACCACAGACAGGAAACACGCAGACATCTTCTTGGAGAAGTGTGTTACCGAGTCAATAATGAACATCGTGAGCGGCTTCTTTAATTCCCCATTTTCAGACAACAGTACCAGCCTCCAGGTAACGTAAACAAATACAAAAGCGTTCTGTCGCATGATTTACTTCCCTCGTTTGAGTAGGAAAAAAGTTTAATCTAACCAGGAAGTCATTTATCACACTTATGAAGGTTATTTTTCTCTCATATTTTTTATTATTATGCCCCTGAGTTTACCAAACTTTATTTTAAATAAAAAGGCCCCATCTTCTATCTTCAAATTGAATTATTCCTTCTCTCTCTAAGCATAATAGGAATATTCATTTCAGTATATTGGCCGTGTGCCAAATAGTGCAATGAACAGTTCTTTAAATGAATAGGCATTCTGACTCAATAATTCCACTTTAGTAATTTATCCTGAAAGAATTAGCAGGAATTTATATACTAAGATTTTCATTCAAGCATTTATAGTACTTAAAAATTGATATCAACCTTAAATGTCCATGAATAGAGGAATAGCTAAATAAATTATGGTGTGTCTGTAGGGTGGCTTATTACATAGCAATTGAAAATCATGTTTTAAAAGAAATATTTATGACTAAGGAAAATGATTATGAAGTAATATGAAGTGAAACAAGCCCCAGAATTGCAATATAGGATCATCCAAATCTGAGTGTGTTAAGAATATGGGTGCATGTATACACAGAAAAACTCAGGGAGTAAATATCTTCAAAATCTCGATACTGATTATCTCTACATGGTAGGATTATTGGTGATTTTCATTTCTGTGGTTCCCAAATACGCTACATTGATTGTGTATTACTTTTATAAAAATACCATTTCAGGAGCGGTGGGTTGCTCAGTCGGTTAAGCGTCCGACTTCCACTCAGGTCATGATCTCACAGTTCGTGAATTTGGGCCCCATGTCGGGCTCTGTGCTGACAGCTCAGAGCCTGGAGCCTGCTTCAGATTCTGTGTCTCCTTCTCTCTCTGCTCCTCCCCCGCTCACGCTTTGTCTCTCTTTCAAAAATAAATCAACATGAAAATTTTTTTTTAATTCCATTTCAATTATACTTTCTTTAGGGGAAACTTTGAAACTATTAGAACCATATGAAATTGTTTTTGTAGGTCAAAATTATCTCCTGTACTTTCATGTCATATGAAACCAAAGTATACAATCAGTCAAACAAGCAAACCCAAAACACCTCCTCTATTTATACTTGGAAATAAGCCAGAGATTATTAAAGTAAATACTTAAATTCATGTCATTGGCTTCAAAAAATGCCAATTTCTTTCTGATTAAGAATATAGTTAAAATGCAAATAATTGGTTTTCTGTAGAGTCTGGCATGGTGCCTGTCACGAGCTGGGTATATAATAAATATTTGTTGAATGAGATATTCTGTGAATGGCACTGACACTCAAAAAGACCTGATCATAGTTTATTTTGATGAACATTTTTGATAATGCATAAATGCTATGTCAGGAGCATTAATGGTTTAATGGTCTATTTGCATACTTTCTGTTTTCAGACTCATCAGCCAGTTTTTATTCAGCTGCTTCAATCTGCCTTCAGGATTTACAATTGCACCTGGCCAAATCCAGCACAGAAATCATCTGTGGAGTCTTGTATCAGATCTTTGGCTGAAGTGGGTAAGTCAGAATGTCAGGTCTTACTTATTTTTACATTTTGTTAAAGAAATTGGGCTTTTGGCTAGTCGGCAATACAAGCGGCTTTCCAGTTTGCAATTTAATAAGAAAGCAGGTATGGGAAAGAGCAATGACCAGCAAACAGGTCTGAATGTTGCATACTTTTGGGGAGGGGAATATAATTATTCTATTTCTTTTTTTCCAAAATTTAAAATTTATTTATATATTTTTAATTCTTGTATTTCTAAACTTAAATTTAATATTGTATATGACACTAACATAGCTCCAGAAGATTTTACAGAAAGGAATTTAGTTTGTTACCTCACAATTCATTATAGAATTGTTTCCTCTGTTGGGGCGCCTGGGTGGCGCAGTCGGTTAAGCGTCCGACTTCAGCCAGGTCACGATCTCGCGGTCCGTGAGTTCGAGCCCCGCGTCGGGCTCTGGGCTGATGGCTCAGAGCCTGGAGCCTGTTTCCGATTCTGTGTCTCCCTCTCTCTCTGACCCTCCCCCGTTCATGCTCTGTCTCTCTCTGTCCCAAAAATAAATAAACGTTGAAAAAAAAAATTAAAAAAAAAAAAAAAAAAAAAGAATTGTTTCCTCTGTTAAGTAGCCTGACATCTGAATACCTTCATAGAGCAGTGGGACCTTTTAAGGGTTTTGGTTTTCCAACATTGTTTGAAATCCATCAGTATTTACTAAGAGTCTGTTGTATATAGAAGCCTTCAGAAATTACAAATGAAATGGAAGGTGAGAGGATTACAGCTAAGGGAAGGTTAGTAGATTTTAGAGAGTTTCTCATAAATTCCTATTTTCTTTCTTTCTTTCTTTCTTTCTTTCTTTCTTTCTTTCTTTCTCTTCCTCCCTCCCTCCCTCCTTCTTTCTTCCTTCCTTCCTTCCTCCCTCCCTCCCTCCCTCTTTCTCTCTTTCTTTCTTTCTTTCTTTCTTTCTTTCTTTCTTTCTCTTTCTCTTTCTCCTTCCTTCCTTCCTTCCTTCCTTCCTTCCTTTGTCTTTCTTTCTTGCTTTCTTGCTTTCTTTCCTTCTTTCTCTTTCTCCTTCCTTCCTTCCTTCCTTCCTTCCTTCCTTCCTTTGTTTTTCTTTCTTTCTTTCTTTCTTTCTTTCTTTCTTTCTTTCTTTCTTTCTTTCTTTCCTTCTGTTAAGAGAAATACTGGACTTAAAAAGCAGATGAGCTTGAGCACTGTCTCAACTACTGGTGGTTCTGCAGGCATTGGGAAGGGTAACTTACAGTGTATGTCATCACCGCTGACATTTCTTGAGCAGTCGCCTTGTGCATTGCTAAGCAATTTACTTGCATTGTCTCATTTAATGCCTAGATAGGTTCTTTGTTTATTTACATTTTACACTTGGGAAAAACACAACTATCTAGATTAGGTAACTTGACTAGGGTTAGTTATAGTGTATTCTCAGTAAGTATTTGATAAACAAATAAATGATTTACTAATTAATGACCATCTAAATTTTGTCTTTCCTCCATCTGCAAATTGACCTGACTGTATGTTAACAAGATTTAATGACTGCTCAATTTTAATCTGAATAAATAACCTAAGATAACCTAAGAGGATCAATTTTAAAATGTTAGAACTAAGGAACTAATAGAGTTCATCTCAGTTATTTATTATAAATAAGTAGTAAGCTTGATAGATTTTCTATATACCAGAAAGAAACAGATTACACTGTGTAAAATGCATTATTCACACTAACAATAAAAATATTAAATACTTAAGAGAAAAGTTATTAACAAGAAACACGAGAGAATAATATACTATATAATACTATATACTATATATAATATATAATGCTATATTGAGGGCTATAAAAATGTATGATAAACAGAGAGCTTTACTATTATTGGATTTAAAACTTCCCTTTCTAGGGATGCTGGCTCTCCTCACATAACTGATAAGCGTAATGCTTCAATAGTCAAGAACCCTCCTCCACACACACAGCCTACTTGTGCTTAGGTAACACATGCGAGGCCAGACCCCACAATAGTGTGTCCCCTGGCAGCCTGGCCTCTGATGCCCTTCTATGAAGGGACCCTCTTTACTTCCTGTGGGTACCCACAGTCTACCTCGAGCTGCCGAGGGACCTTCTTTCCACCAGCGTGGTCCCTGACTCTGCTGGTCACTCCTTTGCGTGCATACACTCATCACCTTTGATACCCTGTGCCAGGCTGTCCCTGAGCATTGACACGCTCCTCACCCCTCCAAGTTCTGATTCTCCACCCCTGGCAGCCTCCCACACAGGCACCTCTGCTTCCTTTTGACTCAGAAGCTCTGGATCACGTCAGGTCTGTGTGCCCTTCTTGCCTAGTGCAGACACTTAACTTTGCTCTGCTCCTCCTACAGGTTCTAGGAATGAATCCTTTAAGAACAGAAAGGAAGAAATGAGGGACAAGGCCATAATATAAAGAAGGACACAAAAGAGAACCTAATTCTTACTTTAAAAAGACACACATAACAAAATGTCCAGAAGGATATAAGTAAAATATTAACACTGATGATCTCTGAGTGGTGAAATTATAGGTGTATCTGGTTCTGTTGTTCGTGCTTTAGTATAACTTCTTAGTTTTTAATAATATACTTTTAAGCTATACTGAACCATTACCAAAAGCATTTTTACTTGGATGAAATCATCTGGGAAATATTCTAGTCATTAAAAGATAAAATCCAAAGGAAAAGCAAAGCAATAAGATGATGCTATTTTTTTTTTTTTTTTACATAGGAATACATTGTCTTAGCTGCCAAGTATGTTTCTATATTTTACATTTTAAGGCAGCCTGCCTTCTTCTTCCTTCTTTCTCTCTCTGTCCTCCTCCTCTTCCACCTCCTTTTTCTTCTCATCTATCTTGTCCTCCTCCTCTTCCTCCCTCAGTATTTCGCAAATGCAATGGAGGAAAAATACCAGTTGGCCCTACACAGAATGTGGAAAGTGTGCTGTTCATACAGTTAAAAATTGAGATGAAGAGGGACGTCTGGGTGGCTCAGTAGGTTGGGCATCCAACTCTTGGCTTTGGCTCAGGTCATGATCTCCCAGTTCCTCAGACTGAGCCCCAAGTTGGGCTCTGTGCAGACAGCATGGAGCCTGCTTGGGATTCTCTGTCCCTCCCTTTGTGTCTGCCCCTCTCCTGCTCTCTCTCTCTCTCTCTCTCAAAATAAATAAATAAACTTAAAGAAAATTGAGATGAAGAACTTTGAACCATAAGTGAGACCCCACACCATGCTTTCTATCTGAGTTCTGACATCAGTGGTATTTCTTGTGCAGTCAAACCAGTTCTTGCATAACAGGATGGCCCAGTGTTGGAGATTTAAAATAGTCACCAGCACCATATTAGTCTAAAGATCTCTTTTTTTTTTCTAAGTTATAAGATTTCATTTTCTATCAATCCTCTACTGGCTTGAACCTTATGATTTAGCAGAATATTTTAGTGACTTTTTGTATGCTATAAAGACATGGGTGATAAAGAGTCTAAAAATTAATTATACCTAAGTCTGTAATCAAGGTAGGTTTGGAAGGGTGATGCTTTGGTGTAAAATCTCAGTTTTATCTTTGTGAGAAGGCATGTTTTCTTTCTCTTCCTCATTTGTCCTTTCCACTCGAGCAGTTATGAAGCTCTGGAAACTTTATCTCTATTGTCCCTCTGCATCTGTAGCTCTCCTCCATTCCCTTCCATTAAAGCCTTGACTTCCTTTCTGGACCACTGTAGCAATGCAATGTTCTCGCCTGTCTTTCTTTACTTAAATAAATCTGCTACCAGAGTAATCTTCTTGAAGTGAAATTCTCTCTGTTGGTTTATAAACAGTAACAACAAAGTCTCCAGCCTTCAGCACCATCCCTTTGTCTAACAAACTGAGAACAGATTTCTTTCCTTTTTTAAAAAAGTTTATTTTGAGGGAGGAGGGGCAGAGTGAGAGGGAGAAAGAGAATCTCAAGCAGGTTCCATGCAGTCAGCACTGAGCCCAACTCGGGACTCAATCTCATGAACCGTGAGATCATGACCTGAGCTGAAACTAAGATTCGGACGCTTCCCATGCAGGCACCTGTGAGCACAGATTTCTTACTATAACGTTCATGGTCTCTAGAGCACAGCCCTACCTTACCTTTCTGACTGCCTTGCCCGCTGGTTCCCACACAACTCATGTGACAGAAGACTCAACTATTAGGCCCTAGCCTTGCTCACGCTCTAACTTACTTTCTGTATTTCTGTCTGGTTCTTTTTCTTTTTCTCTCCAGTTTCCACCATTGCCGCTTGTCAGCATCTTTCCCATTATTCAAAATGTTTTGTTCTAATTTCTCCATAAAAGCCATTCTTAACTCCCATATCTAGAGCTGAGCTTATCCCCCTTTGACCACTCACACTTTTCTTATGGTCTTTATTTGATCATAGTTTAGCTCATCCTAAGTCATAACCTTATTTCCCCTCTTAGACTTTGAGGGACAATTATTATGAAGTGCCGATCACAAAGACATTGATAAAAAACTATTGTCTGGGATTAAGAAGGTAGAAAGCAAAGTCTGCTTTGTGATAGTGAGACCACATCTCTTTTTGCTTGGGCATGGATGCTGTTCATAGAAAAACATACTCAAAATGAAAGGTGTTCAGAAGTGAGCCTACATAGTAGTAAAGTGATCTAAACCCAACTTACTTGAATGGTGATTGCAAACATTTGAACTGTTTAGACAAAGAAGAGAAATCTGAGGGTGAACATAAGAATCTTTTGACATTTGAAGGTGATAAGGAACTTCTTTTACAGGGACAGGGTTATAACTAACTTGTGTCAGCTGCAAGAGGCAGATTTTTGTCCTAATATAAAGGATAACTATTTTACAGTTGGTACTCTTTTAAAGCCTTAGGGGTCACATTTGATTTTTCTATGTTGTTCAGGCTCTATTGGCTCCATTTCCAAAATATATCTTTTTTCTTTTCCTTGTGTGACACTCTTCTCCAAATTCACCTTCATGTGATGTGGACTACAGAAGCATCTTCTTACTGAATCCCTCACCCCCTGTCTCGCTACCATCCATTCCCTACACAGCGGTTAGAACAATCTTAAAATGTACGTCAAGTCGTTATCACTCACCTGCTCTCCACTGCACTTGAAAGTTGTATTCCTTACCGTGGCTTAGAAAGCCCTTTATCGTCTGAGCCTTGTCTTCTTTTTCTACCTTTCCTTCACTCCTCGCCCAATTCTGCTGGTCCACCCACACTGGCTTTCCTTCTGTTTCTAATCTACACCAGGTTTGTTCTCAACTCAGGGCATTTTCATACGCCATTTCTTCCGTCTGGATCCTCTCCCTCGGCATCCCCCCACCTCGGCCCGATTGTCATATGCTCAGAATGTAAGTTCTCGGTGAAATGTTCCAGAACATTCCATAGACAGTGTCCCACCTTCTTCCTGCTCCTTATCCTATTCTATTATTTTATTTTCCTCTTAGAACTTAACACTGTTTGAAAGCATCTTGTTTGTTTATTTATTTTTCCTTCTTGTTGTCTGCTTCTCTCATTAGAATGTAAACTATGAAAGCAGGGACTTTGCCTTATTCACTGACTGGTAGGTCCTGAAAGCTTCTGGATGATCAGGTTAATGAGTGTTTGTTGACTGACAGTAATTCACGGGCTAGGAATTTTGCAGATAGTGAAATTTAGGCTTAGAAAGGTTAAATAACTTGTCCAATTAATAAGTAGTTGAGTTGGGCTTAAAATCCAGGTTTCTCTGAGTATGAACTGTATGCCATACTGTGTTCCCCCAGAAGTCCTATCTTAGGAAGCCCTAAAAAATAAACTAGAACTTGGCAGTTTGGCTTGCTGAGTAGGGATTTACCTGAAATTTTACAACTCAGGTGCAAAATCATTTTTGTGCTTCACCAACCCTTTAAGAATGCAAAGAGGTGCTACAATTTAACACAATTCATATATGTAAGAATTTGTAATATTGGAGAGAACAAAGAGGATACATATTTAAGAAAAAGTCAAGAGAACACTGTTTTTATAAAGCAAATGTCCAGGGCATTTATAAGTTGGTAAACATACTCCTATGCGAATATTTATTATAGATCTTCCTTGACTTATGATGGGGTTACATCCTATAAACACCTCCTAACTTGAAAATATTATAAATCAAAAATACACTTAATACAACCTAACCTACCAAACATCTTAACTTAGCCTAGGCTGCCTTAAATGTGTGCAGAACACTTACATTAGCCTACAGTTGGGAAAATCATCCAACACAAAGCTCTTATTCTTTAGTAAAGTGCCGAATATCTCATGTATTTATTGAATATTATACTGAAATTGAAAAACAGAACGGTTGCACGGGTGCAGGACCCTCATGATCACGTGGCTGGCTGGGAGCTGTGGCTCGCTGCCACCTGCCTAGCATTGTGAGAGAGGATTTTACTGCACATCACTAGCCTGGGAAAAGGGAAAAGATCCAAATTCAAAATTCGAAGTACGATTTTTCTACTGAATGTGTCCCGCTTTTGCACTATCCTAAAGTTGAAAAATTGGTAAGTCAGACCACCATAGCTCAAGAACTTTCTGTGTAGTTACATTTACATAACACTTTGCAATTCGTAATGTGCTCTCAAGTACATAAACTCAACTCATTTATTACCAAAAATTCTTAGTTCTCTTCATTATTTGTACATTAGATACAAAAAGTAGTAAAAGCCAAGAGCACTTCCTTCACTAGTGCTTACGCTGCTGAGAGCAGCAAGTATTTATTGAGTATTGGACGGTGTGGTAAACCTTACCATGTGGACATAATTCTTACCCCATCTCATGATGGGGATGTGAGTTCAGCAAGGTGAGGCAGCTTGCCCAAGGTCACACAGGTACATGAGGACAGAGCCAGGATCTTCAATGCTGACACGTGCTACCAGGCATTTGTGATGCCCCACTGTCAAATCAGTTTCAACAAGCATTATTTGTTTTATGCCTTTAAGACACAAAATGTAGATCAAAATGGTAATTTAAGCTGTACATGAAACGAATGCATACAGCTTTCAAATAACTTAAAAAGAATGTAAGGAGATTGTGAGCTAAGTTAGTAAGGGTTTGGAGGAAGTCCTTATAGAAAAAAAGAGTGCTTCCTATCATTTGTTTGTCTCTTTTTCCTTCATGAATACTCCAGAAATATGCTACAGTTTTATCAGTTACTATCAAATGTGTTGAGGCCTTGATCAGTTGTGCATTCCTTATGTCATGTTCAGTTTTTCTGATAGAACTTCATAAGCATTTAAAGTTGAAGCTGTGGTCAGTTGTGAATGTACCACGTATATCATATTAGGTTTATCTGAATAAACTTCCTAATCTTTTAAAAGCTGAGGTGCTTTTGAATGATTTGTATCTGCAGAAATTACTGGTAGTTACCTCCATTGCTACACTTTTTCCCAAGTTATGTGGAATTTGAAATTGATAGGAAGATACAGGGTCTTAAATGGTAATAAATGCAAATTCCCAGGTAATGTCATAGGCAGGGGGAAGAGGGCTACCTGGAATAAGATATAAATATCTCTGTCATTCTCTCCTCAGTGAGGTAAGTTAAGGCTGGTTTAGGAGCAAGTATGGATGGGGATCTCTGGAATAAATGCACACCATAAATGCACTGAGATTTGAGAAATGATAGGGCCATTAAGGCCAGGGAAAGTTTTTTTTTGTTTTTGTTTTTTATGTTTTTAAATGTTTATTTTAGTCTTGAGAGAGACAGAGCTTGACCGGGGGAGAAGCAGAGAGAGAGAGAGGGGCATATGGAATCCAAAGCAGGCTCCAGGCTCTGAGCTGTCAGCACAGAGCTTGACACGGGACTCAAACCCACAAACCATGAGATCACGACCTGAGCTGAAGTTGGACACTCAGCCGACTGAGCCACCCAAGTGCGCTAAGGCCATGTACAGTTTTAAATGTGCTTGGTCAGTGCCTGTTCCTCAGTTTACTCTTTTACATAAAACACAATAGCACATGGTAGAAGTACTTTGAGAAAAAGCATCCAAAAATTACTTCCATATTATTTCACTTAAAAAAGAATTTTGTTCCATGTGTTTCATAATCTTCAAATGATTTGGGGGGGATTAATGTTGGGTACTTTGTTGGCAACAGAATCTTTTTTCCAAATGGAAATTCTGTAAAATATCTTCTACAAATGGTTTGAATAATGAACATCAATCTTCAAGCCAATTTTGCCCCAAAAATTTGAACATGTAGAAAATAGTAACTCTTTGAGAAGAGAAATTCAGTCTCTATTAAACAAACAAATCCATTTTAATCTACCTATGGTATTGTAGTTGACTATGTGATGAGTTTGACATAATGCACTCCTGTAATTCTGATTTTTCAAACTGTCATTATTACTTTTTAAAAATTAAATCTGAATAAGTTACAAGATGGGACAAAATCTTATAAAATTTTTCACATATTCATTGATTCATTGGATTTATAATGACTGTTCATTATCTGCAATGTTATTATTTTAGTTGTTTGGAAAAACAGTCTTTCAAACTGTATTTCCTGTCTTCAATGAATTTCTAGTACATTGGGAGTAAACAACATGTACAGAGATCACAAAGCAGAATAAGTATCTTAACTAGCAGTGCTAAGTATCCTATCTGTTACAAAATTGTAGAGCCTGAGATAGATAGTGCCTGGAGCCTCTGTAGGTATTCAGTGAATATTTATTACATGAATAAAATAAATGGATGAATACACGTAAATGAATGAATATCCTACTCTTGTCATTGGCTGCATAAGATCTTATTATGGGCCTATATTCTAATTTATTTAAACCCATTGCTGGATATTTATTTTGTTTCAAATTATTTTGCATATGAGGAAGAATAAGGTAAATACCTAGGAGTAGGATTTCTGGGTTATTTATTTTTTATTCATTTATTTAGTTAGTTTCATGTTTTTATTAAATCCAGTTGGTTAACATACAGTGTAATATTAGTTTCAGGTGTAGAATTTACTGACTCATCACTTCCATACAACACCTGTGCTCATCACATGTGCCCTCCTAGCCCATCACCTATTTAGCCCATCCCCCTACCCACCTCCCCTTCAGGGAATCTTCAGTTTTTTCTGGGTATTTTAATTTTGACAGACACTGTCCTCTGTAGAGATTGTTTAATTTACATATCACCAGTGATGTAGGAGAGCATCTTACTCCTCGATAACATGTTGTTGCCAAATTCTTAGATCTTTGCCAATCTTAACATGTCATTATAGATAACTACAAACATTGTTATAGAAGATATCATTCTAAATAACAGTATTGTTATATATGTGTTTCTCTTTTTATGAATGAAGAAAAAATCTGTCCGTATGATGGAGTCCTTGTTATTTCCTTTTCTGTGGACTTACTTGTGTTTTGCCCACTTTCCCTAAAGGTTTTTTTTTTTTTTTTTTAATCTTAATACTTTCTCAATCATTATAACCCTTTTATTTATTAAGAAAATATGTCCTTTGCCTATAAGTAACATTTTAAGAAAGTTTTTCATTTGTCATTTGAATTTTTATTTTGTTTTATTTTTTTGGCATGCAGAAATTTAGTTTCTTTCAGGCTTTTTAGGTTTTCTTTCATCTTCAGAATGGCCTTGATCAGACTGAGTTTTGTTTTTGTTTTTAATTCCCATTGAGAATTTTCATGATTTTGGTTTTTCTGTCTGTCTGTTTGTGTTCTTGGTGTGGCTGTTTACAATTTCAAGCTGTCTGGAATATATTATGTTATAAGGTAGAAGGTATGGAGTCAACTTTATTTTTTCCAGATGATCAGTCAGGTGTGCCAATACTAGTTATTGCATAACCCACAAAATTATAAAATTATTCAATTTGGGCATTAATTCAGTGTATGTTGAGTGCCAAACAGGAAAGATGCATTTTGTATCTTTAATGTTCTTCACATTTAACAGCACTCGTGCTTCAATAGAGACTTACCCTGGATATTATGACATGATACAGAAAAGACACCACACTGCCCACCCCATCACACCTTCTTTGTGGGCCAACTGTTGTGGTTCTTGTGGGCCCACACAGTCAGGCTAGACAACCAACCGAGTGTCCTAATTAGTGCTGATTCTTTCTGTTGCCTTTCTTTCCCCCAACCTGTCAGTTTATCTCTCTAAGCATTTTTTTCCATGGCACCCATCACTGCAATATGTGTGTTCTCAGAGATTTCGTTCTGGCAGACACCATCAGTGATTTTGTCTAATTAAAATTTTCACACAATAGGCAATATTTAATGAATAATAATTAGAAGTAGATTTCGATTATATCTTAAGATCACTGCAAAGACTAGTCATATCCAGAGAATTTTCAGAATTTATAAGCCTAATTAGTAGGTTAGCCGAATCATCAAAATACCTGTGAGTCAAGATAGCTCATTTTAGAGAACTAGCTATTGCTAGGCAGAGCTCTACAAAAGATAAATGTATTAATAACAACCCATCCTTTCTACCATTAGTTTTTTTTAAGAACTCCATATACTTACTCTCTGACAAAATATCATTAACAAGGTATGATCCCAATTGCATTCTAATTCAGAAGAGAAATAGGAGGATTTCTTTTTTAAATGTTTTAAACTTTAACGTGACTTATTCCATTAAAGCACACAGTTGGAGTTAATGCTATAGGCCAGAAGAGTGACTGGCTGTAGTAAATTCATTAGTTCTCCCTTAATGAGAGAGAGGGGGGCAGTGAACAGCCAGTAATCCAAAATACAGCCTAGTTCACATGTCGATATACTGTACTATTCATACCATAATTTCCCTAATTTAATAAAAGTAAGATAAGTTTGGATTATTTTTTTTTGTTGCATTCTAGTTTTTTAGGTTTTTGTAAGCCTTTTCTTTTTCTAGTCACAATTTTCTTTTCTGCTTTAATTTTTAAATAATATATGGAAAGCTAATTAGCATTGTCAGCTTTGCTTTTGAATTACTATTTATAATATTTTGACAGTGTAGAGAATCTATTTCAGGCCATATCTTTAAAAGGATTCATCTTTTTATAATTGCTTGAAAAATTTTTTATCATTATCTCCACAGCTGACTTATTTTAACTCAAATTCTCTTTTCCCCAATTGCATAGTTAATTTTCTTTTATTACTTAAAAACTGTGATCTAGCCCTCGGCTAGAGTTAACCTTAGGCATGACAGAGTAGTGTATTTTACTCAGTTAATCTATAATGTACAATTCGTGCTTAGATAGGAGACTAGAAAAATACCAATGAAAGTAGTACAATTTGAGGAAAGCAAGCAAACAAAAACCCCTTTCGGCAAAGTCTGGGCCATGCTGTTGGTCATGGTGGAATAGTGGCCGCAACATCTGGGGTGGGTGAGATTCTCCTGAGATGGCTAATTAGAAGCCTGCCCTGCTGAGACGAATAGAAGTGCTGTCACTGGACTGCATCTCCACTGGTGTCATTAGAAAAATATTCATTGAGGGGCACCTGGGTGGCTCAGCAAGGTTGAGCGTCCGACTTTAGCTCATGTCCTCCTCATCTAGCAGTTCACAAGTTCAAGCCACGCATGGGGCTCTGTGCTGACAGCTCAGAGCCTGGAGCCTGCTTCAGATTCTGTGTCTCCCTCTCTGCTCCTCCCTGGCTTGTGTGCTCTCTCTCTCTCTCTCTCTCTCTCTCCCAAAAATAAATAAATAAATAAATATTTTTAAAAAAGAAAAATATTCATTGAATACTTCTTTGTGTACATTCTATTCACAGCAACAGCACTTCCTTGATGGTCAGTTGTACCTAATGTACCTGATTCCTAAAGGGGAGATACATCCCAATCTCCTCCTCTATTTTTTTTTTAAATGTTAGTGTAAACTTGGCTATGATATATTTTGAGGAACATTGAAGTTTATCAATTTTTACTTTTTTGTTGTTTAGAAAAGAACATAGAACAGTATTGTCTTCTGTTTGACTTTCGGATGTTTAGAGCAAGCCCAGCTTATTTGTGAAGGAGCCAGAAAAGGAAGAAAGTCTCGCCAGGGCTTGATCGTGGTGCAGGACTGAGTATTTACACAAATATGTGCAGCTTGGCGGTGTCGAGGCCGTCTGTCCTTCAGATGGAACAGGAGTGAGGTTGCTCTGCTGTGTGTGATGGACATAAACAGCGACATTGTATGCTTTGGAAAAAGGACGTTTATAATGAATATTGGGAAAACATTCACTAGGGAAATCTGGGCAGTGGTACAATTAATTGTTTAGGGTTGCCTTAGAGCTTTATTATTTCCTTAAACTTCAGCTAGAGCTCTTGTTTAAATCGGTAACTTTTTATATTGGTAGCTAAAATTACCTGTTTTCAAAGAAGTTTCAAAGTATCTCTCAACTTCAGAGAATTTTCAGCAGCATAACTAGTATTATTGCTGCTTCCATTATATGAAAGAAGCCGTATTCTTCTGTCTCTCTTTATTCTTTCTTTCCTACTTCCATTCATTTAAAAAAGTCTTCCAGGGACTATCACAATATTTTTTTTAAATTTTCTAAATGTTTATTCTTTTTTTTTTTTTTTTTTTTTTTGAGAGAGAGAGAGAAAGAGAGAGAGAGAACAAGTGGGGGAGGGGCAGAGAGAGGGAGACAAAGAAACTAAAACAGACTCCAGGCTTCGAGCTATTGGCACAGAGCCTGATGTGGGGCTCGAACCCATGGACTGTGAGATTATGACCTGAGCCCAAGTTGGATGCTCAACTGACTGAGCAACGCAGGTGCCCCAATCACAATAACTTTAAATAATATCCTTACATCTCTGTATCTTGATTTAACAGCTGTAAATAATGTCCATATCTCCACGCTGAAAAATGAGGAACTTAACATGTTGACTTTGTTTTTATTTCTTCTCTCCCACTCTATGTTCTAACTATTGTTAAGTAGATTATTGCTTTTACATCGTTATGATTTATGGCATTTGTATTCTATTTGGAAATATAATGAAATATTTTATAGGGTGATAAAATTTAAAAATCAGTGATTAGACCTTACAATATTATGAGATGTAAATATTTTTCACTCTGTAACCATTAGAGACAAGGATGTCATGTAACAATATTGAAACTTTTCCAACTGGAAGGAAATTTTCCAGCCATTAATGCCTAATGGATCTTCTTTCATTTGTGTCTTGCTTTATTCTCTTCTTCAGGTTCATACTCAGTTGCCATGATTTCTCATATTCACACTGACATTTTCTTGGATTCCTGTCTCTCTCTTTTTTTTTTTTAGTGATTTTCATAGCTGGTTTTGAGAAAAATTTCTGAGACATGTTCTGAAATGTTTTTATTTGAGTATCACTTTTGATTTTCAGTTTAGATGGGTGTAAACTCCTAGTTTCAAAGTTTGTTGTCCATTAGCTCTTAAAGGTATAATACTACTGATTCTAGCCTTCAATATTGATGGTGAGAAGTTTGGTGCCAGTATTTTTTTCTGTAGGAATCCTATTTTTTTTTTCCCCTAGGAGTTCTTGCCATTTTCTCTTGGCTATTGGCATTTATATTACTTTCATAGGGCCACCATAACAAATTTCCAGAACTAGGTGGCTTACAATAATAGAAATGTACTATTTCACAGTTTTGGAGGCGGAAAGTCTAATCAAGATGTGAGTGGCACCATACTCTCTGAGACTTCATACCTTTCTCTTAGCTTCCAGTGTTCCTTGGCAGTCCTTGGCATTCCTTGAGTTGAAGCTGTGTACGTCCAATCCCTGCTTTCATCTTCACGTGGCGTTCTTATGTGTGTGTGTGTGTGTGTCTGTTTCCCTTACCCCTTTCTTATAAGGACACCAGTTGTATTGGATAAGGGCCCACCCTAATTTAGTATTACTTTATCTTAACTTGATTACATTTGCAAAGACCCTATTTCCAAAGAAAATCACATTTACAGGTACCTATGATTTAGACTTGAATATTCTTGGGAGGCACAATTCAACCCATGATAGCATTGTCAGTTTTTACCAGAATATGGTCAATATGCTTGCTTATTTAATCCTTTTAACACACAGTGGGCCCTTTTAGTCTGAAGACATAGGTCTTTCTTCAGATCAGGTAAATTGTCATTTATTATTTTCTTAATAATTTTTTCCCTTCCTTTGTCTCTTATGTTTTTTGATGAAACTTAGACATTTTAGATATTTGACTTCCTGGATGACTTTTTCTGTTTCATACTCTCTCTGTTTTATTCTCCCTTTTCATCTTTTATGCTTTATGTTCTAGAAGATTCTTTGACATTCCCAGATTATGAACTTGGTATTTATTCTTATTCTTTTCCTTTTCAGCCAGTTTGAAATCTTCATATGTGCAACTATATTTTCATTTCCAAGATTTCTTTATTTTTATGATTTGCTAATTTCTCACATTTTGCTAATTTGCTAATGCTCACATTTTCCGAGGATGATAATTAGAATTATTTAAATATTTTTTGTACTTCCTTGAATCATTTCTGTTTTTTACTGGGGCCAGTTATTCTTTTTTTTTCTTTTTAAGTTTATTTATTTATTTTTGAGAGAGAGACAGAGAGAGGGTAAGAGAGAATGTCAAGCAAGCTCTGCACTGTCAGCATGGAGCCTATATGGGGCTCCAACTCACAAACCATGAGATCATGACCTGAGCCAAAACCAAGAGTCAGACATTTAACCAACTGAGCCACCCAGACACCCATGGGGCCAGTTATTCTTGATGATAGTTTTCCCTGTGATTCTTGGTGGTGTGTTCATGGTTATAAAGGTCTTTAATGACTACATGGGCTCCACTTCAGTTTTGAGGGGTTTCTCTACTAGCATTTCCTGTATAAATGACAGGTCTGACCCAGAGTTCTGGGTGAGGGGCTGAATAAATGATACAAGCTTTCCTTTGGAGTGTGTGTGTGTGTGTGTGTGTGTGTGTGTGTGTGTGAAGCAGAAGACCAGCTGAGAATACTGACAAGTGTTAAAATAGGAGAGCTTTGCTCAGGGGTTAGAGTCTTTTGTATATTTTCTCTTTTTGCTGGAGCTGCCTCTTCTCTCTTCCCTATTCGACTCCTTATTTGATGAAGATCTTTGGAGTTACTTCAAGCCCTGTTCTGCTTCTCTGTCAAGTCCCGACACCTTCATTTGGCATTCTTTCCAGACAGGTATTTCACTTTCATGAGAAAACATTTCTGCAGTTCCCTAACTTTATCCTCTGGATAAAAATTGCTGCTGCTAACTTCTCTGCTTATGCTAGTGAGAGGGAGGAGGGCCTTGGCTTCCCAGTGGTTCACATACTATGCTTTAATGAGTTGCCCTGATGACTCCCCTGTACCCCATTATCACTCTTGGTGTTCGTTCACTATATTCTGAGGAAGACCTGTTCTAACTCTTAGCTCTTGTAGAGCGGTGTATATTCTCTCCTTTTCTGAGGGACCAGTCATATCTTCATTCTGCTTGTAAAAATGCCTCAACATTTCTGTTTTCCTTATGGCAAGTATTCTCATTTTTTAGTACTGTGACGTAAGTCTGATGAAATACACATTTCGGTGAATTTTGGGAAGAAGGACATGTACCACGTGCCCTCTTCAAATGCAAATTTTTAAATACTCTTCAAGTTTTTATTTTTTTCTTCAGATGTTTCACTAGCTGGAATTCTGCATGAGTGCTCATGTGTGTGCATACACACATGCACATCAGTTGTACTAATGAGCGGACTGGCAGGATTTTATCATGTGTTTTGTGTCTCCTTTCGTATTTTCCTTGGCAGTTGGGAAAGTACAAATTTTCATGGTTGTTATACACTGTTTTTCTATATTGATGCTCTATGAAGTTCATTTCAAACATTAATCATCAAGAAATCAAATAAGTTCTTAAATGTTTAATGAGCCCAGTTTAATAATCGGTCATGAGAATTGAAATACTTTCAGGTTAAATGCTTTTGTACTTATAGAAAAGAATTTAATGGCAGAGTTTAAAGATTTGATTTTTTTCTTTTTTTCCTAGTTTTACTTAAATATAATTGACATCTTATATTGGTTTAGGGTATACAACATAATGACTTAATATATGCATATATTGCAAAATGATTACCACAATAAATTTAGTTAACATTCATCACCTTAGGTAGTTAGAATGTTTTTCTTGTATGAGAACTTTTAATATTTATTCTCTTTAACAAATTTCAAATATATGATACAGTATTGTTAACTGTAGTCACCATACTGTTCATTACATCACAGAACTTATATTTTTTTCTTTTTTATTCTATGCTTATAAGACCATTTTAGTAATGTGTAAGAAGCTTTAGTCAGATTAAGAGAAAAATATTTTAAATCTTTCTTTTTCAGCAAAGAATCGCGGGATTGCCATTCCAGTGGATTTGGACAGCCAAGTGAATACTCTTTTCCTGAAGAGCCATTCTAATATGGTGCAGAGAGCAGCTATGGGTTGGAGACTATCTGCTCGCTCTGGACCACGTTTTAAGGAAGCTCTTGGAGGGCCTGCTTGGGATTATAGAAACATCATTGAAAAGTTACAGGTACAATAATAGCATGCAATGGCTTACTATTTTCTAAATTATAATTTTTAATATATGTAGTAACACAAATAAAATATGGTTAGAAATGTCAAATTCTAATTGGGGACCAGGCTTTACTTTATAATTCTCTACCAATACTACTCTTTTCAATTTTTATTAATGTTTGATTATTTATTTATTTATTTATTTATTTATTAATATAATTTGTTGTCAAGTTGGCTAACACACAGTGTATACAGTGTGCTTTTGGTTTTGGGGGTATCTTTATTTGTTTTTGAGAGAGAAAGAGAGACAGAGCATGAGCATGGGAGGGGAGACATAGAATCCAAAGCAGGATCCAGGCTTTGAGCTGTCAGCACAGAGCCCAACACGGGGGTTTGAACTCACAAACCGCGAGATCATGACCTGAGCTGAAGTCAGACACTTAACCAACTGAGCCACTCAGGCGCCCAATACTCTTCTTTTTAAAAACATAGCTTCTATGTAAAAGTTGTTTAGTTATTTTTAGTGAGTATGTATTACTTAATGTGTTTGATAGTATAGTAATGAGTTGTAATATCAAAACAATACCATAATAATAAGACTTGGAGAAATAAGTTACCATAAATTCTCATGTAATAAATTAAATATTCATAACCTTGTTTCAGTTTATCTCTTAGTATTCTCTTCTAGTCCTATTGGTGAAAATGATGTAACCACCTTTAGTCCCAAAATTTTTACATAATATCCCCATCCTGTGTTTGGCCTGGACATTCTGGGGACATCAAGTAAAGAGAGACATTACATTCATTTACTCAGGCTGCCATCACAAAATACCACAGACTGGGTGGTTTAAGCAACAGAAATTTATTTTATCATAGTTCTGGAGCTAGAAGCCCAAGTTCAAGGTGTTGGCCCAAGTTCAAGGTTTGTTTCCTTCTGAATCCCCTCTCCTTGACCGGGTGGCCACCTGGTCACCGTGTCTTCCTGTGGTCATTCTTCTGTGCGCATACATGTCTGTATCCTAATCGCTTCTTGTTGTAAGGACATCAGTCATATTGGATTAAAGCCTGCCCATATGAATTCATTTTACCTTAATTACCTCTTTAAAGGCCCTATATACAATAATAGTCACATTCTGAAGTACTTCAACATATGAGTTTTGTTAGGGAGACACAATTCAACCCATAACAGAAATCTTCCCACCCACATAATTGTAGACGATTTCATGGAGTCAATTAGGGTATGGTTTAAGGAAATTGTTTGGCTTGGAGAATAGTCAAGACATGAACTGGAATAAATATTGCAAGAGGTCACATGTAGAATAATTGGTAGAGGTCCAGAGTTTTAATAGCTGAGTGTTATATGTGATTAAAAAGACAAGTTAGACTCAGTATGAAAAGCTTGAAAGCTATGAGTCATTAAAAATTTGGTGGAAATGTCATTATAAGTGATTAAACAGTTACTAGTTTTCAGGAAAGAATTATCAGGAAGAGACTAGAAGAGGACAGATTAGTTGAGAATCACTAAATATCTTAGCCAGGTGGCGGTATGAATGAAATGAAGAAAAAGGCCTTGCATCCAATAATGAAAGCAGGGTCAACAGACCTGGTGGCTCCTAGATGGAGATAAGAGAGAGGCAGTGAGAGGCATATAAGAGGCACTGCTGTTTGGAAACCGGGTGATATTATTAAGACTTTTTATTGTAGCAGGGAAGGAAAGAATACAGTAAAAGGAGGTTGGCCATGTTCATTGATAATATGCTGAATCACATTAACAGATTGTGAAATGTATGGGAAATTAAGTCTATATTTGGAGATATTAGTTGGAGCAAGGACAGCAGATGGTGTTGCTAAAAGAGAGAATATAGTGATAGGAAAAACAAAGAACATCTTGTAAGAGGCCAGGGTGGCAGAATGGCCAAGTAAGAGAGACAAATGGCAGGGTCAAAAAGGAGAGGAGTCAGGTTCGTGAGAGCCAAATGAGTAGAACGTTTCAGAGAGAGATGGACAGAGTGTTAGCCAGCATAGAGAAGGAGTGCCTTGGACTTCTTTTGGAACACTCACTGGCATTCATTAAATAAATATGTCTTTGGTGAAAACAATACCAGCTACTGTGTGCTGGAGATAGAGCTGTGGGCTCTGTGCCCTCATGGAAGGTCTGTCCTCACCCATTACATGGATGCTTTAATGTTAGGTAATTAAAACTATGAGGGGCACCTGGGTGCCTCTGTCAGCTCAGCATCTGACTCTTGATCTTGGCTCAGGGCATGATCTCAAGGTTCATGAGATAGAGCCCCACGTTGGGCTCTGCACTGACAACAAGGAGCCTGCTTGGAATTCTTCCTCTCCCTCTCTCTCTGCCCCTCCACCACTCGTGTGTACGCACACATGTGCTCTCTCTCTCTCTCTCAAAATAAATAAATAAACATTAAAAAATGCTATGAATAAAATAAAGCATGGTAACAACATGGTGAAGAAATACTGGGAGAAAGATCTTTTAGCAGGGAACTCTACTCTGTTGAGGTGACATTTGAATTGAGATTCGAATTAATGAAGAGGAATAATCTATTCAAAGATTTGAGGACAGAGATTTTTATTGGGAGAAAATAGTAAATTCAAACGTATTTAGACCGGAATGAATTTAGCAGTTTTGAGGAACCAAGAGAAGCCCATTGGGGTGGAAGTTTAGTGAGCAAAGGAAGAGAGGATTATGAAATTAGGAACTCAGTCATGTAGAGACTTGCTTGGTAAGGCATTTGGATTTTATTCTAAGTGAGATGGCAAATCATTGGAGATTTTTCAGTAGAGGATAAGCATGACATGATTTACTTACTGGATTTTGAGAGATAAATAGATTATAGGGTCCAGACATGGAAGCAGTGAGTCTCTTGCATTAATTCAGGCAAAGGATGATGGCAGTGTGGCTTAAGTGGATAGTGATAGTAGTGAAGAGAGGTAGATGAATTTTGGATATGTTTGGTTGTAAGGCCAGCAGGACTTGGTAGATGGGGGGATGAGTTGTGGGGTGTTGGAAAGAATAGAAGATATGATATGATTGAATCATTTGCTAAGATAGGAATGGGAGAATTACAATCAGGAATTCTTTTGGGGGGATTTTAAGTGCGAGATACCTGTTTACATATCCACGTGGGTTTGTCAAACAGGCAGTTGAATAGGAGTCCAGAGTGGACATCTTGGCAAGATGTCTGTGCAGGAAATATAAATGTGGGATGTTCAAGCACATATAGGATATTAAAACCATGGACTTGGATGAGATCCCTCATAAGAAACGACCAGGAGCTACTGGGAGTTGGCGGTGGAAAACAGAGAAAGTATGATGTCACAGAAGCCAAGAGCAGATAGTGTTTGACAGAGTAGAAGCAAGTGTGTAAAATGCTTAGCAGTGGTTGGGTAAGATGAGGACAGCAAAATAAACACTGGGTTTATTAATAGGGTGATGATTGCAGCTAACTGGTACTCCACAGTAATGATTACAAACATGTATCAAGGGATAAAAAGAGGCCAGTATGTGTTAGAGGAGGTTCTACATACTTACCTTTAATTCTCCCGGCAAACCCATGTGATTGGGAGTATAATTATCTCGACTTTTAATATGGGGGAATAACAAGTTAGAGAGATTACATATTGGCCCATGATCAAAATAAACGATGAAGACAGAATTCACATCATAGGAACCTGAGCACAATTTGTTTAGTAAATAAAATGAAGAGAGGTAATCTGAAAAATAGGCACCTTTTAGTGATATTTTATTAAATATGGTTATAGTTGATAAGCAGATTTTCTTCCCACCTTATATAATATCTAGTTTCCGATTTATGTTATTTCCTTCCTGGTAGTTTCTTTTACCTGTCGTCAGAATTTTCTCAGAAAGCTTATTAGAATAGTTGAAGTAGAAATGGTCATTTTTGCTAAAAAGGAAACAAAGAATCCAGCAAGAATTAACTCCCGAAACCTAGACATAAGAAATGAAGAGAGGTGGTACCCCCATCTGTGCTGCTATAGCTGAAAGTAACAAAAAGCAATTGACACCAGTTTTCTGCTTAACAAAATATGTCACAGGTATGGGTGAAATTACTCCTGAAACCATCATTACACTATATGTTCACTAACTTGGAATTAAATAAAAATAAATAAATAAAAGGAAAAATAATATTGCTTTATGTGAGAAGATTTTTTTTTGTCTTTTAACACAGTTATTTTAAAAACAAAAAAGGGATGCGTTAGTCATTAAAGAATGTTCAGTAAATTGTCATTGCCCACAGACCATTTTAGAAACATGTCGGTGCGAATGCGTTCAGGTATAATTAACACGATTTTAGCTAAAAGTGGCCTAAACAATAAAAAAAAAAATACATCATTCCACATAGCAAGGAATCTGGAGTTGGGACTCTTCCTGCATTGGTTAATTTAGTAGCTCGATAGATCAGGGCACTGACACTGTTGGTCTGTTGGCTTTCAGCTTAAGGCTGGTCTCCAAAGGTCTTATGAGGGCTGCCTCACATTTTGGGTTCACATTCTCAAGCTGTCTTGAGAGCCTTAGGTAGTTTCAAGAGAGTATGCCCCTTCCTCCCCTAACACACACCACCGTCTCTGCTTAGCAAGCCTCACCCGATGTCCTGTTAGCCAGGACTGTGTCACATAATCATGCTTAGACTAATCACTGGGAGGGGAACTGGAATGACCATTATTGGCTTATACTAATCAGCCATGACCCTAGGCTGAGGGGCCTCATCTCCCTGAGGACATTGCTCCCTAATTGAGAAACAACATGGGAATTCTGTTAGCAAGAAGGATGAAAAAAGCTCTTGGTTAGGTGACCAGTAATGTCTACCAAAAAATGTAATTTGAGGGGCACTTGGGTGGCTCAGTCAGTTGAGCGTCTGACTTTTGATTTGGGCTCAGGTCATGATCTCATGGTCGTTGGATCACGCCCCACGTCAGGCTCTGCACTGGGCATGGAGACTGCTTGAGATTCTCTCCCTCCTTCTCCCTTTGCCCTTCTCCCTGCCTGTGTGCTCTCTCTCTAGAAAAATTGAAAAAAAAAAAAAGTAATTTGAAATAGTATTAAATGTCATCAAATCCCTGTGAAGTGCTAATATTGCTTCAAATATCATATCAAGGAATTTCCCTGTTGGAAGATATGGTTAGTTCCAGATGATCAGAAACACATAGAGAATCTTTTTATTTTTTCGCTGTTCCTCAAAAAATATCCCACTTTAGCCTAATTTGCTGAATACCTACCGGGTCTCTGTTAAAATCCTAGATACTATAGGGCTCATCACAGTGGCTTTACTGACTTTTCACTTTGTATGTATATCCTTAGAAATCATCTACCTACCCACCCTTCTCTTATCTTGTAAATGAAAAAGGTGGCCCAAGCAGTACTCATATAGAAAAGCAGACTGTACTTAAAGCACAGACTTTTGATGCCACGGGAAGGTAGGGTGCATCTCTGAAATTCCAAGTCTCATTTCTGGTTAGTATTCTTAGGCCTGTCATATCTTAAAAGTATGAAGTCTGATTTAGATCTTCACATGGGTTCTCTTGTGCTTTATTTCTCAGGATGTCGTGGCCTCCTTGGAACAACAGTTCAGCCCAATGATGCAGGCTGAGTTCTCGGTGTTGGTTGATGTGTTGTATAGTCCAGAACTACTGTTCCCTGAGGGGAGTGATGCAAGAATAAGATGTGGTGCTTTCATGTCCAAGTAAGTGTGTACAATCTGAGATTCTGCTTGTGTTACCAAACTAAGACGGCCTCTAACACATTTCTGCTTTTTACTCTGCTGGTACATAATGATAGTCCACAGAGTACATGAAAGGTCTGAAATGCATGTTAAAATATACTTCCAAAATAATTAACTTGATTCAATTGAAATTTCTCTTTGATGAAGGTCAGGTTATATTTTGCTGAAATTTCCTGAAAATGAAATGTGTCATTATTGGGCACAAAATTTCACATGCAATTGTTTTTTTGGTTCTAATTCCTCGCTATAACCATATGGGGTGAGCTTCCAAAAGATTCCTGTTTCACGTCACTTATTTTCTTTAACAGAGAGGAAGGAAGGGGAACTAGCATTTATTGAGGTCTTACTGTGTGCATCGTTGTCCTCCGTGTGCTTACCTCTTGTATCATCTATCTACACGAACACTCTGAGAGATTGACGACTCAGCCTCATTTTAGTGGTGAGAAGGCTGAGGCATGCTTCAAATGAAGAGCTGTGACGTCTCGGCCCAGCACTCGGCCATGCTGCCTTGATCTTCCTCATCTGCAGCCCTCTCATTTACTTATTTCTCTCAGCCTTTTTTGTGGAATTGTCAGATCTAGTGTAGCTGATGTGTTTATCCTAGAATATTTCCATTTTTGTGGTAAATGAGCAATTCTCAAGGAAGAGCTGCAAGTTCTGACAGAAAATGTAACCAGCTCCAGAAAAAAAAGAGACATATCATAATGCTGAGGGCGCTCATTGAGTAATTCACTCATGACGGCCTGTCAGGTGTACTTGGTCTTCTTGGGAAGAGTATTTTGATGGACAGTCGGAGGAGGCTGCCAACCCCTTGACCATTATCCATCACAGCTAATTCCTGTGCCACTGAGGACATTGCTCAAAGAGGTCTCAAAACCCCCTCTGTTGACTGTGATGCACTGAGGCAGAAATGGAAGGACTGGGGGACACAAGAAGTGTGTTCTTGCTTTTTCCAATTAAAGCTGGGATTTGCAGAGAGAAAACAAGATACGGGATGAGAAGAACTGACTACAGGAATCATGTTGAATGGGTGGTATTTCTGTATTATGGCCTGAATCATGGATTCTTGGCTCTAGAGCCTCTCTGTCTTATAGGGACTGGAAAGAATGTGTTTGTCTGGACACTTGCCAGTCTCCTAACAAGAATTTTTAAATGAAGAGGTCCAGAGTATCTGCAAAACTGATGACTATGGAAGCCATTAGAAAAAAAATTCAGTAGAGATATTGGGTAGTAATTCAATATAAAAAATAGGGCCTTTGGGAAATATCCTTTACCTCCTGTGAATGTATCTCAATGCATAGAATATTAATTAGAAAGTGGGTAATAAAAATATAAAAAATAAAAAGTGGGTAATAAATGAGAATTTTAACTCCAGGAAATTAATATGATACTACAGATATATCCCAGAGGGTTGATAATCTAGAACAGGACTGGCAACCACTGGCTTCAGGGTACACTGGTCCTTTTGATCATTTTTACAAATAAAGTTTTTTGAAACATAGCTACACACTTTCATTTACATATTGTCTGTGTGGCTATCATACCAGTGTCAGCTGGTGGCCACAGAGGTTGTATATACGGCCTACACAGCCTAATCGTTTACTCTTTGGCTCTTGAGGAAAAAAGTTGGCTGGCTCAGTGTCAAGAATGAGGCTGTCAATACAATAGTTACGAACTACACATAGCTATTCAAGTTAAAATTTAAGTTAATAAAAATAAAAATAAAATATTCAGTTCCTCAGTCACATTTGCCACATTTTAAGTGCTTAATAGCCATATGTAGCTAGTAGCCAACAAATTTATAGCACAGATACACAACATTTCAATTATTGCAGAAAATGTTATGTTGGATGGCACCAGTCTAGATCTTAAAGATATACATCTATGAAAAGATGATATAAAGTTAACTCAAAATGCCAAAAAAATATTGACCTGTGCTGCAAATGTGCTGAAAGCAAATCCGTTGCAACACCAGGTATCTAAAAGGAGAGAAACAGAGCAAAATAATAGTGGGAACATATTACAGATAATACACCGAGATGGGAAAAAATTTCACATACTTTAGTGGTTAGAGAAGAGATTTTTGTGTTATTATGATTTTAGTATGGCCAGTGACTTGGGAATATCTGTTTTCTGCTCTAGTGATTATCCTACCCTTTCCCTAACTCTGTGAAGAACCAAGGGTTTTATTTGCAAGGATATCTAATGAAATTAGAATCCAACTTTATTAATAGCTATACAAGAGCCCTTGTATTACTGTGCAGAGCTCTCTGGTAAAGCTTAGCTAGAGAATACAGCTTAGGTCCAAGGCCTTAGTGGGGCTTCTGACTTGCTCAAATGAATTTCATTCTTGGAACATGTTGACTCAGATGGGTCTGCTGGAGAATGTGAGGGATAGATCCCAGGAAAGAACCCAAGTGCACATGTCTATTTTGTCATATGGAGAGAGAAGAGAATAAAGAGAGAACAGGTCAATGTGGGTGTTAACCTTTAAGGCATCTGGTTACAATATTCAAATCACCACTTACTCCTCCCTTATGAAGGATAATCTCAGTGTTTATCACACTGTGGGATGTGTTTCACTTATGAGTTTAAAAATTAATTTAGAAAGAGAGGCAGCCACTAATTTAAAAAATGAATTAGGGGAAGATATAAAAATCAGAGTGCATCTCATATAGTAAAAGTAACTTTTGTGTTAGTTTAATACACCTGTATTTATATGGTGAGTTGTTTCATGAAATTTATTTTTGCATAGATCATAGAAAAAAATATTAGAAGGCCATGGATTTTACTCAACCAAACATTATGTAATGGGCAAATACCTTGTATAAACCCCTAGAAGATGGTATTCACCCTTATGCTTGCTATTTGCAAATCATTAGTAAATTAAGTATTTATCTAAGGGGAGTTAAAGAAAATTAAAATAGTCTGAGAGAAAAAAATAAAAAGAAATTGACAATGCCCACCCAAACTATTTTCATGGATTCAAAGACTACTATGTGAAAGAAAAGACCAAATAACAGAAGTTTCAGGAAGGCAGATATTTTCCTTGCAAGGAGAACTCTAGAAGAATTATTCTGCCTGCTGAGCCTGACCGCGTGGATCTAGAACACCTTGTCTGAGTTCACATGTCTAAGAGGAAATCACTTTTCCTTTCCTGCATGCTATTCCTTCAGCATGACCTAGGTATCATTGAAAAGTATTGCTGTCCATCTGTTCACCCAGTCTATAAATTTCAGGTGTCTATGATCTGCCCTTCCTCCTCCTCTTCTATTTCCCATTTGTCATTACTTACCGAGTCCTGGCCATTTTATTTCTCTATTACTTCTTGCATCATAACCCCATCACATGCCCTGTTCACCCCTGGCCTTGTTCTCACTCTTCCATATTGTCTTTCACATGTGGGCAGGGCCATTCAGGTCCTTGATAATGGTGGTTCCCTATTTTCTATAGAGTAAAGTCCACTGTTTAGCATAATATTCCCAGTTCCTTCTTTTCAGATTGCATGTCTTACCCTGTCTTCTTTCATGTCTTCATGTGTCAGCTGGCAGTTGGAGTACTTATCATTTCCTGGACATGATGGCCAGCTTTCTGCCTCTGCCCTTTGTTCATATTGTGCCCTTTGGAAGGATGCCTTCCCTCCCCACCTTTCTCTGCCAGGTGAAATCTTCATTGTTAGAAGTTACTCTTCACTGAAACCTCTGATCAGCCCTAGGAAACTCCCCCAACAGAACGTAATCATTTCTTTGTCTAGTTTATGGTATTTGTCATTGCCTGTGTTGTAACACTTATCATATTATATAGAGGTGGCTGTGTGGGGACTCTCTTCACAGTAACTCTGAGACTCAAGAGATTGGTAAATGCATGGTGTCACCACAGAATGGTGCTTCAGAATCTTGGCTCTGTAGTCAGATGGACGTGGGTCTATTTCCAGATCCCACCACTTAATGATTGTGTAACTGCAGGCAAGTTGCTTTATCTCTCTGGACCTCTGTTTTCTCTTGAGCCCGATAATAGAACGTGTAGCATTGTTGTGAGGGTGAACTGAGAGAATCCATGGGAAGTCCTCGTACTTCACCTTGACGCCTGACAACCACTTACTAGGTATTATCTAGTGAAAGCTCACTTTTCCTCAGGGTTTCCCCATGGTACTCCTGTTATGTCACTGAAATGGGACCATTACATTATGTTTGACTTCATTTTGTTTTTCTAGAAGACATATCTCACGGGGTCATTGTAGGAACCAGCTTTTTAAGAGTGTTATATGTTAAACTATAGTGATTATAAACATTTTGCTTGGTTTTGAGTTCTTGAGGATGGTATATAGCTGTGATCCTCAAACTCTTCTCCTGAGAGGACACCAGTGCAAAGGTTACCACTACAAAATTAGAGTTTTTGCCCAAATTATAGTAAAATAGTCAATGGAGGGGCACCTGGGTGGCTCAATCAGTTGAGCATCTGACTCTTGATTTCAGCTCAGGTCATGATCCCAGGGTCATGGGATTGAGCCCTGCATCAGGATCCACGTTAAACATGGAGCCTACTTAAGGTTCTCTCTCTCTCTCTCTCTCTCTCTCTCTCTCTCTCTCTCTCTCCCTCTGCCCCTCTCCCGTCCCTCTCTAAAATAAAAAAATAAAAAATAAATAAATGGATAGACTGTCTTGATGTTACTTTGTTGTTGTTTTCTGCTTCTAATTACAAAACCGCCAATTTCAACCAAGTCCTAGCAGTGAAAAATAGCATATTATTATTATTAATGCAAACTGGAAAGCAGCCCATTATGCTAAGGTTGCAGTGTTGTATACTGCTACAGCACCTGTATCATTAAGGTAACACAGTACAGAGAAAATAATATAGTATAACATAATGAAATGTAATATGCTACAAATACTCATATTTCTCTACTACTCAAATTGCTTTAGTTCATACGATGGGATTAAACATCATCAGTGTCTCATTGTCTTTTAGAGTATTGTGTCCCACTAAAAGTATGCTACTTGAATAAATTTAAAAGCACTGAGATATACCACCTATAAAACAAAGGATGGTTTGTAATACAAAGTTTATGAGCTTAAGTGTAATTTTAAAAGTTTTTAAAATAGGTATCTTGTTTACTTTATATTTTCAAATAATAGTGTGATGTTTTTTTTCTAGTATATGTTAGTATATAGCTCAAAGAGAAATCACTGTTGTATTTAAGGTTTCATGTTTTGCTTTCAGGTTGATTAATCATACAAAGAAACTGATGGAGAAGGAAGAAAAGTTGTGCATTAAAATTCTCCAGACTTTACGAGAAATGCTAGAGAAGAAAGACAGCTTTGTGGAAGAGGTAATATGGTTTTAATGTTTAGTATTTGAAAATCAAGTAAAATTTCTAGAATACTGTAACCAATGAATTACACAGGCTATGATACGATTGCTTGTATTACGTACTGATGGCATGTGTACTTAGATGAATTAGATAATCTCAGTTTTTATGGCATTCGTCTTTCGTGTCTGCTTTGAATTGAGAAAAAAAAAAACAACTAAGATTAGAATGGCTAAGTATTTGGGTTATTTGTTTTATTATATTTTATCTTGAATATGTGTATTTTTCTCATGTAGACCAATGACCTTTTTTACAATGAACAACTGAGATTCATGATTAAAATTTCATATAAAGTTCTGCTGAGTATTGAAATGGCCCATGCACTTGGGCACATGTTGATCTTTTATTGTAAATAATTGTCTGTTCCATTTTCTATAATGTTATGCCAGGTATTATAAAACAATACTATTTTTTATAAGCGAAATAGTATGTTTCTATTCTTACCTGTATTAAGTATTGCACAAATGATTCTCAGGGAGTAGAACTTAGAGATAATAATTGTCATTCTGTTATTAAAAATGACAGCTCAGGTGCTCATTAGGAGATAGCTAGCAGCATGTTTAATACCCAAGGTGATACACTTAAGTATAAAATATAAATCCAGGGGAGGTTTTTTTTTTTTTTTTTTAAGCTAGCTACCTATACCTATAACTCTTAGGTATCAAACAAAATGTGTACATGTTCCTTAACAACTTTTGGTATGATTCCATAAATACTCATCATCTGATATATTTAAAATTGGAAGAATTTATTTATTAATTTATGTATATGCTATCTAATTCCATAAAGATCATATGGTAGTTTTTGTTGTTGTTGTTGTTGTTTTTAACTTAATCCATAGAAAATAAATGTAATGGCATCTTGGGTATTCATTGAAGGGGTATAACTTCAAAATACTCCATTTGAATCAGAGGCTTGCTTTATACCCAAAATGATTCTTGCTTTGCATTAATTCTCTTCATCATTTCATCTATCTTTGGGAAGCAAATTATGGAAATAAAGGTTGTTAGTGCTATTTTGGCAAGTGCTTCTATGACCTAGGACTCAAGAAAAATGCTCATAGGTCTGAGTTTTTGGCATACTTGTAAAAAATGGTAAATTTCAGACTTCCTTGTTGTCTTTTTCCAGTTCCTTAAAATATTGCTCTAGATGGTTTGATTTTGACTGAAGTACTAGATCCTAAATAGAAAAATGGGGTCAATATAAATTTTTGACAGAGGAGTGAGGTTTACGGTAATAGTAACTTGTGGTTAACAGGAGATACATGATAAGAGTTGCACTTTTATGTAACAGATTATTATTGAACTATTCTCAAGGAAAATAAGAAAGAAATCAAAGATTTTACTTTGACTAGTCAAGAGTATTTGAGTGTATCTCCCAAACCACCCTAGAATAAATCATGCTGGTGCCTGTTTCTCCTTTCCATTCCCACTGCTCTCACTGGTTCAGGCTTTCACTATCCCTTGCCTCCAAGACTCCAGTAGTCTGCCTCTCTGAGACAGAGCTGGAAGGGAGGCAGAGATGCTGTTTTCAAAAGTCCAAGAGGCACCATTGACATGATATTGTGTGAATGGCACCACCAGGACACAGCCTTTAGGGAAGAGTTAAGATGAGAAAGGCTAGTTGGGCTTATTCACTCAGTCATTTAACACATATACTGTGAGCCATATTAAATACTGGTTATTGTGCCTGGTCACTGGGCATAAGGAGATGAGTGACACAGCTTGCCAAGAGCCACTGCACATGCCACAGCTCACATGCTAGACGACTCCTGGAATAGTCTGCAGAGATCATAAAAGCCTTTCAGAAACTTTCAGGGGCTCAGCACTGCTTTCATATTCCAGACTCTCTCTTATGTCCCTAGTGCTTTCTCCCCCCACCCTTCATCATCCGTTTGCCTCCAGAAATCTGTGTTAATGTGTGCCTGACATGTCCCTCAGGCTTATCCTGCACTGAACATTTGGAATCATGTATTGCTAAAATCCAGACAAACCTCAATAACTCCTAGTGATATTTTTGTGGAGGAGCTCTGATGGGTGGTACTTATCAGTTGTTCCAGTCAGCGACGATGACTTTCTCAATAGAATTACCAAAATACATTGTGCCTCTCTTTTATGACACTTCAGGCTATTTCTGAGTATGTAGCCCAAGTATTTATAAATAATGTCATTGAGACCCAGAGAGGTTATGTGATTTGCCTGAGGTCACACAGCAAATTCCAGACCAGGACTTAAATTAGCTCACTTATTCGTGTCAGTGGAGGGGAGTTAAATGATTCACCACTCTCTCGCGATAGATTCAGAAAATGATCAAAACTATTATTTTACACTCATTGTGTGCTCTCAGAAAAAAAAGAAGCCTGATTATCGGTAGCAGGATCATAGGCTGTTTTCATGATTGTATTAGTTTTCCATTTACCAAAAATTTAGTGGTTTAAAATCACACAAGTTTATTACCTTATAGTTTGGGAGGTCAAAAGCCTGAAATCAAGGTATTGGCAGGAATACATTCTATCTGGAGACTGTAAGGGAGAATTTCTTTCTTTGCCTTTTCTAGTTTCTAGAGCCTTCTACATTCCTTGGCTTGTGACTCAGTCCTCCATCTTCAAAGCCAGCAACGTTGCATCTTCCAACCTCCCTGGCCCCCAACGACAACCACGTGCTCTCTCTCAGACACACTCACTCCATTGTCATATCTCCTCTTACTCTGACCCTTCTGCCTCCCTCTTATACGTAGGCTTATATCGGACCCACCTAGATAATCCAGTATACTCCCCCTATCTTAAGATTCTTAATCACATCTGCAAAATCCTCTTGCCATGTAGCATATTCACTGGTTCTGGAGGTTAGGACATAGACACATTTGTGGAGGGCCACCATTCACTATATCACAATGATTCTTTTACTGACAGTGAGAAATGACATGTAGTACGTAGATGGAGTGTTTACTTGTGGCTGATTAAAGTTTCTGGGTAGGACAGTATAAATGTAAATGAATGTAACAAAAAATGCTTTGAATTTATAGCCCTTTGCTGTTTTCAAAGTATTTTAAAATACTTTGCTACCTTTGGACAGCTCTAGGAAATACGTGGGGCTGGTGGTGTTATCTCCACATATGTAATGTGGAGACACTCGGAATGGTGTGAAGTCACAGAGGGTACCTAATATCTTGTCTAATATCTGGATTTCTACCATCAACTGTTTTTCTACTATCTGTGTATCAAAGTATTTCCAAAAGATCTCTCAGAAGTCAAAACAGCAAATTCATACCAGGGTTTTTCACACTAGCTATCCTAATACAGGTTTCCTCTGCTATCCCAAAGTGAAATGTTCTCTAAAACCTTTCATAGGCCAAAATGGTGTAAAACAAATAAACGATTACTATTAATTAATGAATCGATTTTAAATGTTTATTTACTTTGAGACAGACAGAGAGAGAGAGAGAGAGAGAGCAGAAGAGGGGCAGAAAAAAAAAGGGAGAGAGAGATTCCCCCACAGGTTCGACACTCAGTATAGAGCCCAACGCGGGGCTCAGTCTCACAATCTTGAGATCATGACCTGACCTGAAATCAAGAGTCAGATGCTGAACTGACCGAGCCACCCAGGCACCCCTGCACCATTAATTTATATGGAAATTTTTTATGCATTCCTAGGCCTAAAATATAGTCTCTCTAAGGCTTTTCTAATACCTCAGGGCACACCTTGCTAACAAATGCACAGAATAAATAAAAACAAAGCACAGGTGCTCACAGACACAACTCAAAACTCTGGTGACTTCATGTTGCGATGCTGAGTGTGGTTCCCAGGGAAGGAGCTTGGTGGGGCCATTCCCACTGCTTGAGGTCCCTGCTGCCTCTGTAAGAGCTGTCCAGCTCTCCAGCAAAGCAAATGTTGAATGCCTTTTTTGCTTTTGCCTTTTGTTGTAGAAGTGAAAATCTTCAGAGTTCTTTCAGTTAGCAAAAACAGGTACTAATATAGGTCTTTTATAAATGCGAAGTGATGTGCCGTGAACTTGCAAAAAGTGCAGGGATACATTTGAGACTCCACCTGTTTAAATTTAAAACCTTAAAAAAAATCACCATTTACATTTATGTTTCTTTGGTCTCTGATATCCGAAGTTGTGTCTGTTTGTGTAGCTGATAAAATTAAAGTAAAATAGAACAATGAAGCACAAATTTACTTCATGGTTGAGTTTGATGCCCTTTGAAGCAATTTCCAAATTTAAGATCTCAGTTTTCTGATTTTATTTGCCTTCTCTGTATGATATATTTAAAAAAATTTTTTTAAATGTTTATTTACTTTTGAGAGAGGAAGAGAGACAAAGCACGAGTGGGGAAGGGGCAGAGAGAGAGTGAGACACAGAATCCGAAGCAGGCTCCAGGCTTTGCGCTGACAGCAGAGAGCCTGATGTGGGGCTTGAACTCATGAACTATGAGATCATACCTGAACCAAAAGTGAATGCTTAACCGACTGAGCCACCTAGGCGCCCCAATTCTCTGTATGATATATTAAATAGAATCATCATGTAATTACATTTTATGTGGTATTTAGTCAATTATTTAAAAACATTTATAATTTATAATACTATGATTGCAATTCCTAGATGAATTTTACTTAGTATTCTTCCTTGTTTCATGTTTCTTAGTTTGTGCCAAAAATTTGAGAAATAAGATGGGCAATAGCTTGAAGATTTCCAATAGACTAGTATAAGTAGAGGAAAATTTAATTTTCTGTTATGTGTGTCTCTGTGTGAATCATCTAGTGATCATACATGTACCATATGTTATAGTATAAATTATAGTACTTATTTTTATTGAAGGATAAAACATGAAAATTATATATAAAAAGTCCTTAAAGGGAAAAATTACTAGAGGTTTATAAAAATTCCATGTAAGTATTGTTTGCTTAGGTGATTCTGGTAGGAAAGCAAAAAAAAAAAAAAAAAAAATTACAAAGGATATAATTCTAACAACCTTGAAATCCCTTTGGGATTGGTCATGTTTGGAAGCATTTTACAGGTAACAACAGCTGGTATATTTATTTGCATTAAAAAATATGTACAGGTGCGTGAGTGGCTCAGTTCGTTCAACATCCAACTTGTTTTTTTCTCAGGTCATGATCTCACAGTTTGTGGCTTCAAGCCCTGCATCAGGCTCAGTGCTGACAGTGTGGAGCCTACTTGGGATTCTTTCTCTGCCCCTCCCCCACTCACATGGGCATTCTCTCTCTCTCTCTCTCTCTCTCTCTCTCTCTCTCTCTCTCTCTCAAAATAAATAAATAAAAACATTTAAAAAATAAAAAAATAAAAATGTATGTTGACAATCTGGGGAGAGAAGCAAGAGAAGGAATGTTTTAAAATGGCTTTAGGGCAGTGAGATTTCAAATGTTCTCGATCCTTTAAGCCATTTGTCCCACTCTTATTTCTATGACCTCTCTACCACAAAAAAAGACATAACTTGATAGCATATGTGCGCTGTTGAACAGAGCAGTATAATTATAGCACCACACCATTATTTTGCATATTTTTTAAATGTTTATTTATTTATGTTGGGGGGAGGGGCAGAGAGAGGAAGAGAGAATCCCAAGCAGCCTCCACCTGCTGATAGCACAGAGATTGATGCAAGGCTCAATCTCATGAACCATGAGATCATGACCTGAGCCAAAATCGAGTCGGATGCTCAACTGACAGAGCCAGCCAGGCGCCCCTGTTTTATGTATTTAAAGACATTTCAGGTCTATACCTGAGTAAGCATTTACCTGAGGTGGTAATGGAGATACAAGCTTTTGTGGGTTGGATAGAGGTGAGCTGATGAGGGGGAGCAGGAAACAAGAAGGACTTTGTTCAGAGGATTGGTTTGAAGATTTTTTTTTCTTCATCTTACACTCTTTAGTATACATGTCCATTAAGATTTATAGAGCATTACAAATTATTCCTCTCATAAAAAATATATAAATCATAAATATAGATGTCTATAAGCTCTGATCCTAAATATATAACATGTAGCTTCTGTAGTTTAGAACTGGAAAAGATAACGAGTCCTGAAAGTATTTGCTGATAGCCTGTGGAACTGGTAAAGTTACTTTACTTAGGCGGCAGTCAGAGAAGTTGACCTATGTGGAATGCCAGTCATAATTTCCCTGAGAATATATTGCTATCTACTCATAAATTACACTGACATACATATAATCTACAGGACAACAAAGATATTTTAGTAAATCCAATATTCTTAAAATGTTCGGGTTAAAATGCCAGTATCCTTGGAATTAATAGAAACTTCCTCTATAATAGCTATGGAGTGGTTTTAACCACTGGTTTTTATAAATGGTTAACAGCCCAGCATTTATCAGGAGCTTACTGTGTATCAGATCCTGTTCCTGATCCTTTATATGTATTATCTTATTTTCATCTTCAAGCCCATGTTATAGGAGGTCCTCTTACCTCCCTTTCACTAGTGAGGAAACAGGTATGGAGAATAAGGTCACACATCCAACAGGCGGAAGAGAGCTGGTAAACCAGCCCAGACATTTTGGCTCCTGAGCTCACACTCTTAATCAGCATATTGGAGCCACACAGGTTATATGACTTATAATCATAACCTTTTATTTTCTCAGATATTCAGCTAAATAAAATGAGTTCTTTGATTTTATTCTCGATAAAATTTGCATACATATATACTGGAAAGCATAAGCCTTTTATTCAGTGAGCTGCTAAGGAAGAGGCTTGAGATTTCAGACCAAGTTGATTGGGAACAGTTTATGACACAATAGCTGTGGGGTTTTTCGGGTTTTATCGTTACAGGCCTACAGATCAGTATCAGAGCTCCCCACATCCCACCCTGTGATCATGGTCTGAGTTGTTAGTACCCTGAATATTAGATTTAAAAGTTCTAAACAGTGCTTTATAAGATGACCATCATAGGCAGCCCCTTGCGGAAATGTGGCATTCAACAAACAGCACAGCATCTAATTGAGAGCTGTGATCTTTACCAATGCCCAGGTGGGGTAGGTGGTATTTACACATTGAACAATAATGGCAGATAGTGGCTTCTTGATTTAAAAGTTGGTATCTGGAGTGATATAGAATAAAGGTCTTTAAGAAATGTTGCCTTCAATTATTTTTAAGATATCTTCCATCATTTTTTTTTTAACTCTAAAATTTACTGTCAGCTGAGTTAACAAGAATTTATTCTTTCCCTCAGCAGGAAAAAAATCATTGTAACTAATCTTTTATTTCATATTTTGAGGAGCAGCAAAAAAAGAATAAGGAATTATACCAAGGAGCTTACCTCCTACTTCAAATATGCAGACCTGTCAGTCTCGGCAGTAATCACATTGTTGCAAATTTATAAATTGTATCAAGCTACTCTCATCATAAGAGTCTGTGCAGAATCATTCACCTTCTATGCACATACTAATTTTACTCTCTAGCAGGCAAATAAACAAATTTAAGTAGAATTGCTATACAGAGTGCACAGTAGCTTAAGAATTTGATAATAACTGTTTTGCTAGGGGAAAATAAATTTCAGTTTTTAGTATCAGCTGTGTTTTGTAGACTTTCTTACTAAATACATTTTAGAGGTGAATGCAACTTTTTTTTGCAATGTTCTAATGCTGTTTTAAACTATGTACATACAAGAAGTGATGTTGCACACATACTGTTCTATTTTAATCATTCATATGTTGGGAGTGTGTGTGTTATTTAAATATAGATAACTAGATGGTTGGAAATATGAAAATATGTTGATATCTCCTTAAAATAAGAGATCTTTTTAAGAACATAATTAATATACTCTTTCACTTTGGAATCTTGATTATATTTTCATCTAGGCAATGATCGTTAAGATGGACATAAAAGCAATAATTGTTTATAGAAATTTACTTCTTTCAATTGCTGAGCTGGCTGGTGACTGGTTAAGCTATGAAATTGCTAAGTTTACCCAATTATAGTCATTATAACCTCATTGTTGCAAAAATTTATAAAATTCTTTTTTTTTAAATTTTTAAATGTTTATTTATTTTTGAGAGACAGAGCATGAGTGGGGGAGGAGCAGAGAGAGAGGGAGACACAGAATCTGAAGCAGGCTTCAGGCTCTAAGCTGTCAGCACAGAGCCTGATGCGGAGCTCGAACCCACAAACCATGAGATCATGGCCTGAGCCGAAGTCAGATGCTTAACCGACTGAGCCACCCAGGCGCCCCTAAAAAATTTATAAAATTCTTAATTACACCTTGTCTTTACTTTTCTGTTTTAAAATCTGACAGCATTGCCTCAGTAGTTTTTGAGATATGCTGTGATTCTGTAGGGATCAATGACTAAAATATCATGATGAAAACATTATCAGTACTCAAAATTTAGCCAACCATTCATTGCTTCTAGTAAGTGGAAGACATTTGGTAGTTAATGATTGTAGATGAAAAATGGTATTGTGATTAAAGAAAAGAAAGAAGAACAAAAAGAAAAACACATGAAAATTAATATATTACGAAACTATGATGCTAGTTCTTTCCACCTAAATCTAATTTAAACAACTTTTCAGGAAGCATTCCATGATTCGTTTCTTATAACTCCATGTTATTCTAGTTTATGAACATTTCAGCTCTTATAAAATCCTATCTGTCTTATTAGCATAGAACCTTTATTATCATGCTTTATGAAGGTTTTTTTTTCTTTATGTTGTTATTTTAAATTAACTAGAAACTCCTTGATAGGCATATCTATCTTATTCATCTAGCCTATGTATAAGATGTATAAGATGAAGAAATGTCCAGAAGGCCTTGAGTGCTGAGATTCTTTGAGGGTATGGTTGTGTATCTCTCTTCAGTCCCACTCCATTCTCCATAAAGTGTTGTACTTATTGAGGGCAGAGACTGGTGATCTTATTCACTGGGGTATTCCCATTGTCTGGCATTGTTCTCTGCACAGAGTCGTTGCTCAATAAATGTTCATGGACTGACTTATTTGCACATGGTACAATAAATGTTATCGACTACTGCAAGAACAATGCATTGATCTTCACTAGTGGTATCCAAGGAGCAGCTTCTAGAATTATCACTTCAAGTTTCACTTTACATCTCTTTGTAGCCCAGGAAATAGATTTCTTAATAGTTGGCATGCAGAGTTGGGCCAGCAGTGGACAGAGCAATGGCAGAGAGGGCCAATGAGGAGATTATCTTGCAGCAAGCACTATGTTGGAGTGGCTGTGACATCCTTGTTGCTGTCTGACTTGGAAAGCAAAAGGAGGAGTGGATGCAGGGTCCCCAGACCCTGCACAGTAATGATGGAAGCTCAGCCAAGGGAGGCTGGAGCTAAAGAAGGATGACCAGATCTGGAGGCAAGCAAATGGAAGGAAGGCTCCATCCACTGTGCTTCTCTTTCAGGAAGGGCTGAAAGGGACCCAGAAAGAACTAGCAAGTGACTCAGGCTGCAGAAGAAGCAGGAAAAGCCCCCTGGAAAACGAGGGGAATATGGGAGCAACTGGGGCTCTGGAGAGAGGCTGAGGCCCAGTCATCCAAACCGGGACATTGAGTGAGTTTAGCTAGAGTAATTAGTTGCAATGTCCAGCTGTGATCTCGAGTAGCATCAGGATCTCATGCCACGGGGAAAGTTGGTATTTGGAGCTGCTCTGTGTTGTTCCTATCGTAAGGAAGAAAAGGGACGTAGAAAGGTTGTGGAGCAGATTGGGCCTGATACATTTTACCTTTTCTATCAGTACGTTTATTTCTGGACTCCTATTTGAACAGGTCCTCAGAGACGGTGTGTGTGTGTGTGTGTGTGTGTGTGTGTGTGTGTGTGTGTGTGTGTGTGTAATCTGTATGTGAGGTACTAAAGCTACATTATTATTATTGAGGTTGTTGTTACTTAAGTTTGCTGACTGTGCATCTCTAGGGAAGCTATTTGCAAATCAACAATGTGTGTGCTCTTGGATCCCCACTGTAACTCTCAGAGATAGGAAAGTAATTTTTAATCTCCATTTTATAGGAAGACTAAGGCCCAGAAGGTGCAGTGATCTAGTAAGAACCATACTGTTAGTAACTGACGGAACAGGGATGTGAATCAAGGTTTTCTGAGTCTACTCTACATGTGATGCTTCTCCACATGGCAGAGAATTAAGTAATGCTGGGGAAAATCAATTATAACTTAAATTTGCTTTTACCTTTTGAAACCACTATCTGAGGCTTTTACTTCTTTTATAGGAGTTTGAATCTGAGGGCTCAAGAAATCTTAAAATAAAAATATTAAAAAAGGAAATGTATTCTTATCAACTTTTAGGTACATGCTCTAAGTAATAGTAACAGCTAACCCTTGTATGGTGTTTACTATGTTATAAAAGCCAGTTGCTTGCATAAATACTTTACAATGTTACTTCATTTAACTCTCATTAACAACACGTTGAGGAAATTGTAGCACAGGAAAGTTAAGGATCTTGATCAAAGTCACACAGAAAAAAAGAAAAACGGATGAAAACTGGGCATCTGGCTCCAGGGCTGGTGTTTACCATCACTATGTCAGACTGTCTTCATTCTATCCTGGTATCAATTTGCAAAGCTGTAGGGCCGTCACCCGTGGCTTTCAAAGGAAAATGATTTTCCTGTTTAAAATAACACCCAAAAACCTTAAGATATTTCTTCTTGTGTGTAATGATTTTGAACATCTACTGTTTACTGATTTTTTCAGGGTAGGCTTGGTTTCTGCACATGCTGTCTGGTGCTTGAAAATGAAACAACACATAACATTTTGAATACTTGCAGATTGCTCAGCGCAACTGTTGGGTTTCTCTTTACTTAGTTGTTCCTGACCGTTGGCTGAATTTCTAAATAAAATGCAAATTATAGACTATACTAGTTCTTCTGTTCTGGAATAGGGAAAACCAACATGATATGTTAATGAACACAACATAGCACCTTGGTATAATGAGTTGGTGGCACGAAATCCAAATGAGAGCATGTGGACAATTATAATCAGATCAAATACTTTTAATTAATATTGGATAGATGGCAGAATGGTGAAGATAGTGACTCAGAGACATTCAGTTAAATTCCGCCCCAAGTATTGCATTGATTTCGCGCTCAACATACCAGAGTGTAGCGATCAGGGAAGTACTTGCCGAAAGGTAAGTGGCAACCAGCAATAATCTCACACTTGGGCACACCTTTGAGAAGGGTGCTTGCTTTAGGCTTCTCACTACCTGCCACCATGGTGTGTAGTCATTTATTCATCTATACGTTCAATGAATAGGCTGCACTGTGTGCAGACTGGCTGAGTCCCTCATCGCCTTGATAGAGTTAGATACGACCTCTGGCTACTGGTTGGTTGCTCACTCTCTTGAGAGAAGCGGCTCGTATCGATTCTACCATGCTTTTGCCCATCAGTGCACAAAGGGTAAGCACAAAATCCTTCCAGGCCTGGCCCCAGTGGATACCAGACACTGCCCCGACCCTGCCATTTCTGTCCTCAGTCTCTCAGACTCTTCTTCTCCTGCTCTGTCCTATTCAGGAAATGCTCCTGTGTCCTGAACTTCTTCAACTGGTCCTTCCACCTTCTTGCTTTAAACGAAGACTCACTCTCCATGAAGGCCTCCTCGCCTTCTCAGCAGCTCTGTCAAAGAGTGTTTCTTTCTTATGTGAAGAGACTTGGTGTCCCTGTTGCTTCTCCTTGTTCCTCATAGCCTGATTCCTCTGCCCTCTTAAAGTCCAAAACTCCTTTGAGGTTAAGCCTCTCTCACTGTATCACTCCGGCATCTGCCAACATCCTGGGCATTCCCTCTCCCCCACCCAGGACTTTGGAACCTGGCTCACATTCTGTGTTTTGGTTTCCAGACCTGCTATCATCAGACGGGACTTTAGTTCTCATGGGCTGTGTTTCCCACATGCTGGCTGCTTCTGACCTTCTCTTCTCCATGTCCATCACCCACATCTTCTGTAACACCTTGGAAGTTTTCGTCACCAAGAACTGCTTCTTTTCCACCATAGCCAATCCAGGCATCCCACTGGCTGACCTTTACTTTCTCCCGCTCAGTATCCTTGTTTGCACCCATTATGACTATCCTTTTACCTAGTCAGATCCACTGACCCCTCTGAGTTCCCAGTTGCTCAGTTTGCTCCCTTCTTCTGCTTATTAAGCCTAGATTTCATAGTCACAAGTCCAGCTCTGGAACAGCTGTTTAAGACCAGGCAGTAACAAAGAGTCCCAACAAAACAGCATGGGTGAGGGGAGGAATTGTTTTTCGTAAGAGAATCAGAATGTGGTTGCCAAAAGATAGTAGAATGGATGCCAGGGGGCCAAGACACAACCAATGACCCCACCAATTTCTTCTGCAGTTTCTTCCTGACAGATTGAGTTATTTAGATTATTTGAGTTATTTGGCTCATTTTCTGTTCATGTTCCATGTCAACCATGTATGCCACTTCTTTCCAAATGAAACCAGAAATCTTGGCTCAAAGTTCCCATACAAAAAAAGCTTCTCTACTCCACTATATACACAGGCACTCTGTGTTCTCCAAAATTGAAATGACTGAGGATATCTTTTCTCAAGGCTGAGAAAACATATGGACGAGAGTATGCTACTTCTCATAGTCTGCAGCCTTTTGACAAGACATCTGCTACAACATTTTTTGTTCTTGCATCATGGACTGTTGTTTGCCAATTGTTTTCATAAATATTAATCCTTGAAATCTTGACTGACATATAAGTTGTTCCTTTTTGGTTTCTTTTCTTCTTTATATGCACCATCTTTAAATAATTGTGTCACAATATAATAAACAAGGATTTTCTTATGAAAAATGCCTATTTTAAAACTGGAAGCTAAAATATCTAATTAAAAAACTTGTGTTTTCTCTCTTCTTCTCCTCTCTCTCTCTCTCTCTCTCTCTCTCTCTCTCTCTTTTTACATTTGAATTCTCCTTGCTTTTCCTTTACTTAACTAAGTGATTTATCGCTGTTGGAATACTGCTTCTGCATTAATGTTGTAGTCTTTCACTTCAGCTCTTAGAAGTACCTCAGGAAGACATTTAAACTTAACTTCCCCAAGCACGTGATTGATTTAGTCCCAAGGTAGTTGACTATTCCTTCTTAGTCTGGTATTAGGAGCGCTAGAGCTAGGTCAGGATTTTGAACTGGACTATGAATCGCCTAGTAAATATGTTTACTAGTGGCAGTCAAAGCATGTTAATTTCTACTCATACGTTTGCATGAGGAGATAACTGAAAAGTCTGCGATGGAAGATACAATGAGCACTTTCCACTGAGCACACTTTCCACTGTTGACAAAGTTTTATTTTTCTCTACCATGCTCCAAGTAACACATATAAAGAACTGTAAGTGCTATGTGCAGCTTTGTGGGGGCCCATTTTTATTATGCATGGTATTTCCTGATTTATTTTACTATTACCTCTAAGAATCAGTAATTCAGCACAGTTTAAATTGTTTCACTTATTTCTCAATTAATAAATCAACTGAAAAAGCAAAGTCCTTTCCTATAGATACTTGATTGTAAGGCCTGTTAGCATAGTCATGTGCGTGAAGCCATGGACACCAAACACATCTGGTGCTTAGTTTAGAGGGAAGTTTATTTGAAAATGATGCCGTTGGATCTTCTGTCCTCAGTGAACTACCTTTTCAACATTGAATTCATCTTTGTCTTTACAAATACATTACAAGGTCTCTTTACAAGATCTTGAGAGGAATGCTTCATGGTCAGGTTTTCATAAGAGGCTTAGTTGTTTTTATTCATTTTTGTTTTAAATTAAGAGTACTCCATTATCAAAGGAGAGTTAATAAACTGGAAAATATAGTCGCTTATCAATGTGTGATGAAATTGTTTTGTCCTCGGCTCCATCTAGAATCATGTAAAATTATATTTAGAGTAGAAGAGATTTTCATATTATGCTATCTCTAGAGGCTCTGTCAGGGATTGGGAATGTATCTCACAGTTGAGATCAAGCACAGTTTCCTCTGAGGTCTATTGGCAAGAGTCAGCTCTCTCCTACATCTGCCATTTTCTGAGAATAAAATGAGATTCACATGTTTGCATACCATCTTGCTAATCCTTGCCAGGGATACTTTCTGGAAAGAGCATACTGAATATTTCTGCTGTGCCTCTATTTTAGGGAGAAAAGAGAACCTCACAAAAATTGGGAGCTGTTCCGGGATTGGGCCAGAAGTTGAGGAGTAGATGCAGGGCTCATTCCAGGGAGGCTGCTGCTGGGGCAGCTAGTGATTCCATGCAGGTAGGAGGATGGGGTGTTGAGCCCTGTTCCGCCATGTCAGAGATTTGCACCAGAGAGAGGATTATTTGGAGAGAAGCCTGGCCTCACTTGCATGGTTTCTGTCAATGACCAATACCTATTGAGTGTTATATCGCACTCTGTGGTAAGACACAAAGGAATGAAATGATACTGCCTGTATTCGTTTTCTGTGGCTGTCATAACAATGAACCACAGACTGGTAAACAACAGAAATAAGCTGTTTGGGAGCTCTGGAAGCTAGATGTCCAAGATCCAGATGCCAGCAGGGTTGGCTCCTTATGAGGGAAGAATGTGTTCCAGGCTTCTCTCCTTGTTTCTAGTTGGCCATCTTCTCCCTGTGTCTTCATGTGGTCTTCCCTCTGTACATTTTTGTGTCCAAATGTTGTCTTTCTATAAGGACACCAGTCATAGTGGATTAGGACCCACCCTAATGACCTCATTTCAATTTAATTACTTCTTCAAAGTCTGTCTCCAAATACGGTTCTGTTCTTTGGTAACAGGATTTAGGACTTCAACATGAAGTTTTGGGTGATGCAATTCAGCCCGTAATACCACTTGAGTCTTTCATCTACTCATAGATAAGACATGTGCAAATGTTTTCTGTGTGCTTCTCCTGTGCTCATTTTGTTGAGGGCAGTTAAATGCCCTGAGCAGATGGCTGGCATCCACAGAGATTGAGGCAGTTACTTCTAAACTTTATTATTTAAGTCAGTCTAAACCAACACAGAAACATAGAACAGTGATTTTGCTTTTCTCTTATTTATAACTTAGACTGATGTTAAAAGAAAACAGTTGATTGGCATAAAAACTCTGGGGGCACCCGGGTGCCTGGGTGGCTCAGTCGGTTGAGTATCCAACTTCGACACAGGTTATGATCTCATGGTTCGTGGGTTAAGCCCTACATCAGGCTCTGCACTGGCAGTTTGGAGGATGCTTGGGATTCTCTCTCTCTCTCTCTCTCTCTCTCTCTCTCTCTCTCTCTCTTCCTCTCTCTCTGCCCCTCCTCCACTTGGGCTCTCTCTTTCAAAATAAATAAATAAAAACTTAAAAAAAAAGCTCCAATGACACCGAGAAGTACATGGGTAGATGTTTGAGAATAAAACTGAAACATGTAGATCTGACTGGTTTTGAAAACAAAAAATGGGAACATTTGATAAAATTTTAATTTTAGTGTTTGTGACATTCTTCAGCTTTGGGCCATCTCTCAATAACATAGTCCGGTTTATTTTCTGAGCACTTTTCACAAGTGTGTCAGCACAGTCATGAAAAATGGCAAGTTTCAGATACGATCTTCGGAGTTTCCGTATTTTTACAAGTTGGGCTAAAAAAATTATTCTGGGCTACTGTTTTGGCAATTTATCATTGTATTTCTCTCACAGCAAAATATACACTTAAAATCCTTCACTAAAAAATGTACCTTTTCTGGAGGAGGGCTTCATCTATTTGCAAGTATTTGTAAACTATACACACACAATTTTACTATTTAGTTTGCTAAGTGACCAGTTTTTAAAATGGTTGTTTCTGGGACACCTGGGTGGCTCAGTTGGTTATACATCCAACTTTAGCTTGGGTCATAATCTCCTGGTTCATGAGTTCGAGCCCCGCGTTGGGCTCTGTGCTGACAGCTCAGAGCCTGGAGCCTGCTTGGGATTCTGTCTCTTCCTCTCTCTCTGCCCTTCCCCTGCTTATGCTCTCTCTCTCTCTCTCTCTCTCTCTCTCTCTCTCTCTCTCTCTCTCTCTCCCCCCCTCTCTCTCAAAAATAAATAAATAAACATTAAAAAAAGTTATTTCTAATACCCACATAAGGCTAAAGTGAATTTTAAAAGAAACGTGGCACAAACAGGGACACTACTTTAAGCCTAGTCTCAATGCCTTATTCTTTGCACCTGTATGTGGGAGACAACAAAATAATAAGTTCTCATTATTTTAAGAAAGAAAATGACTCAAGTTACAGGGCTAATTACTTTTGTAAATACCCTGGTTTATAGAATATTTTTCTGTTATTTTAAGGTACCATTGTTTTATTTTCTTAGGTGCAAAATTTTCCTGCTTCTTATATGTTTTAAACTAGTTCTCTCATACCAACAAAACTAGGACAATCAGCGTCAGAAAAATAGAGTTCAGGATACATTCCAGACTAATTCCTTCCATACTCCAAGTGACTATTTGCATAGCCAAGTTAAGATTATTGATCATTTGTGTTTTGATGCAGGTATCATCTTTCCCATGAGATTTTAAGTCATTGGTTACTTCACTAGTTTCTCGAGGAAAGGGAATTTCATGGATCGTGCAGACATATGCTTATGTAAATGCAGTAAATGTTAGACATAGAACTTGGTAGCAGGATTCAATGGTGTAAGTGAGAAAATACCACCTGTTAAAAATGAGACTGAAGTTCATTATTCTCGAAGTGGAGAGTCAGTTGAAGCCACATAAGAATAATAATCACCAGAGTATTGTTAGAGATGTATCACGAAGCCAAGGGGAGTGGAAAAATCCAGAAGCAGTTTTAAAAACCAGTATTTCTCTAAATTTGGTTTTTACTTCAAGTTGATACACATGACCAGTATGTGGTAAATGGTTAGAAGCAGGTTACAGAATTTAATGTGAAAATCATTTGTTGGATTTTATAGTTCAGTGTTGGCGTTTTCTGTGCATTTATTGAAATGTCTTGCACACTTCATGCTCTGGAGTGTTACACATGTTTGTAGTTCACATTCACCTCAGATATTTCAGTGAGCAGAATACAATAAGGAAAATTAGGAAAGCCCAATGAATATTTATGGTGATCGAAGGGAGCCACACACAGAAATGAAGTTGCTTGCTTCCCAGACATCTATCTTTCATTTTATTCTTAAGGGTATTTAACAAAAAAACAATTTGTTGCCGTCGATTTATTTTACCAAATATACTAAGATTTCAGTGGCTATATCCAAACCTAAAAATGTTGATAGTTCAACACTAAAAGTAGGTTTAAACTGAATCATAAAACGTTTACTCTTAAAAGGCTCATTTTTGGCTTTTATCTATCATCAGCTCTTTGTTGGATGTAATTTTTATGATTTCATATTTATAAATTGGATGGCATTCATTTGGAGAACCCAAAATGAGAAAATAAAATATTCCTGGAAAGACGTATTCTTTTTTTTCTCCGAATGTATTGTTGTAGTCCCATGTAGATAAACTACAGTGTTTGACAAGGCTACATACCTGTAGCCTTTCTATCCAGAACTATATTCTTACCATTTAAGAACCTAGTAGGGGGGTATTTAAGGTTGAGATCGACCCCAGAGATTCCCACACCAAGTACAGTTCCTGACTTAGGGAGTAGAAGGCAGGAGACTGTGTGTGGAGGTTCTCGCTGTGTGGATTCCTGTTGTTCTTGGCCCCTATAGGCGGGCTAAAGAATAAGAGTCCTCCTACAATTACTCCTGAACAATCAAGAAAGAAAAAAGTCTCCAGGATTAATGGTGAAAATGATCCTCAGCAAATAATATCATCAGAAGATTATTAACATTTGGCAACACAAAAATGAAGTTTCCATCACATAACCATGAACACAAAAGAATGACCCAAATAATTTCAAGTATTCTGTGGCCTCTGGGTCTTTGTTTTTGTAAGGACTTCAGAACTACAAATTCCAGAACAAATGATTGGGAAATTAGCTGGTATTCTGACCCCATATGAATGAGAAAACAAAGTATCATCTATGGATTCTCGACTATACAATACTATTAAACATTAACTTAATCAACCTGACTCTACACAGACCAAATATGGCATTTAAGGTAACCTTGTACAATGTGAACAGCACTGGTCTGGGACATAGGGGCTCTCTCTGTATCATTACTAGCTGTGGGATCTTAGGCCCCTTGGCTCTCACCTGCTTTACCCATCAAGTTAAATGAAAAACCCAAACTGAACCAGATATCTTCTGAGGTCCCTTCTCTCATGTTTCTCTGCCTTTCCTTCTGTTTTCTGGATTTAGATTCTGAGTGTGACTAAACAATAAATAAAATTCTATTCAGAAGTAGCAGAGGGTAGATTTAAGCTTTCCCCCCCCATCATAATAAAAATTTTATTAAGCTGCTCCCCAAGATTATAATAAAAATTATAATAAAAATTTATTGAGATATTTAATCCTCATGATAGCTGTATCAGATAGATGTCATTTCAATCTCCATTTTATAAGCGACAGAACTGAAGTATAGAGATGTTAAGTCATTTGCCTCAGGTTGCACAGACAGGCCCAGGTGACCCAGCTGGGATTAGAACCCAGGCAGCATGGTTCATAGGATCTTTGCTCTTTAATACTAAGTTACTCTGATGCCTGTCTTTGAGCAAAAGCAGGGGAAGGAGAAAAGTGATAGGGGTTTGTGTTTCATGTGAGCGGTTAAGGCAATATCTCTTTGACACGTAATATTTGAGGGAGGTATTAATAGAAAGATGAGTCAAAAATGACTCTAACGAGTGTGGACCATATACCTGGAAGAATGGGGGTGCCATTTATTGTGAAGGAGAAGACCATGGGAAGAGCCTTACTTACCTCATGCCCCTGGTGCTCAGCACAGCGAATAGGCATATTATGGAACTGAACCGGTTCAGTGCAGAATTATTCCTTCTCCTGCCAGGCTTCCTCAAATGAATACAGAAAGCTAAGGCAATGAATTCTAGCCAAGACACCACGTCCCCTTTACAAGGTATTTTGAGCATGCAAGTGGCAGCAACATCAAAAGGGAAAATACAGTTTTAGTTTGGAGGGAGATCGACTTTCATGAGTGGCGAACCTGAATTTAAGATAGGTATGTAAAAAAAAGTTTCACTCTTCTACAGTGTGTTGAGTGATTTTGAGCAGGATTTCAGGGACTGGTGAAGAAATGTTATTCCAGTACAGCTTCTTTCTTGGGGCTTTCATAAGGATGGACATTGTTATAATAAATGACTAAGGAAGAATTTGGAAGAGGATGGTAGGATAGACACTATTTCCTGCGATATGTGCAGCGTTCCTAGAACAGGCAAATGTGTTGGATCCTATGATTAGCTTTGTAGCTTCCAAAGAAAGTTCAACACCCTGTATAGCTCTAATTCAAGCTAGTGTTAGTATTAGGGCTTTGGGAAGCTCTTTGAGTCATGTCCCTCTCCCAGGATTTGGAACAGTTGAGAGACAGGAACCATTCAGATCAAAGTCAGAATGTAGCTTAATACCCTCAGTGTCCAACTGGAAAACATAGTTTAGATCTGTGGATGTTTTTGGTGGTATTTTGCCCCAACTCAGAAACAACCCCACGTTCCCCCAAAGGGACAAGACTCTAAGACTATGGCAGAGAGTGGTCCAGAATTCACATGCTCTTGTGGTCAGAAAGAACTTGGGAGAGGTGTTCCTAAGCATCCCCTCATTCCTTCCTTCCAATTCACTAATCACATAAAGTACTTCCCTTTTTCAGGGGAGTGAGTGACTGAGTGGATGGGCAGAGAGAGGTCAGAATGTCACTAATTGGAGTCCTCCCCCTGTGACATATGAGGTGAGGAACTTCTCCATTGACCTTTCCCTATCAGGAGCTTTTCTCATTACATAGAGTTCCATTGCCCTTCTCCATGCTAAGTTCACATTTTTATGAGAGATACTGTATATGTATATTATTTACTTTGTACTATAGGAGCAGTAGGTCTTAGCTTTTTCCCATAGAAACCTTGATCAATAACAAGTCATTTGTCACACCTCACTATGTGCTTCTGCTAAGCCATGTGTAATTGTCAGTTTTATTGACAATCATTTCTTTTCTCTGTGAGCTTGAGAACCACTAGCATAAGGCATGTTTCAGTAAAGACTGGCTCAAGAAAAATTATTTTTTTCAAGCTTTTTTTTTAATGTTTATTTATTTTGAGAGAGAGAGAGAGAGATTGAGAATGTGAGCGGGGGAGGGACAGAGAGAGAGGGAGACGCAGAATCTGAAGCAGGCTCCAGGCTCCGAGCTGTCAGCACAGAGCCTGATGTGGGGCCCAAACCCATGAGCTGTGAGATCATGACCTGAGCCGAAGTCAGAAGCTTAACTGACTGAGCCACCCAGGCACCCCAAGAAAACTTCTTTAAAATGAATTTGGAATTTATTTTCCCAAAAGTTTGCCAGTATACCTGAATTGAAAGGCATTTGCTTTCCATTCCCCAAATGCTGAGTGTTAAACTATATCAGAACCATATTGGCTGGTGGTGCAGTGTTTAATAGAATTTTCAAAATTGGATGCCACTGTTAAAACATTATACTCTTCATCATTAACAACAAACATTTATCAGAGCCTCCTTCATACCAAATACAATATCAAGTTCTGAGCCAACAGGAAGCAGCAATTAACTGTCCACAGATGTTTGTGCTGCTGTATAGAATGCATGCCATGTGAGTACGTGTAAAAAATAAATAATATGTTAGGCCTGTGCTATTTGCTAAGTGAATTATATAGGTGTTAGAGGCAGAATGTGATGTCATGCACCAAAGACATTTTTGACAGATTTGGAATGTGTATAAGCCCTTTCTTAGGAATTATTCATAAAGCTTGAGACACTAGAAATGAGTGTTACTGTTACCTTTTTAGAAATTGATCATTATGGGCTTTTTGGTCCTAGGAAATTTCAGGATGGGATAGAATTTTAGCTGGTCCTCAATATCCCAAGGATGAGCTGTTTGTGTGCCCTCCTCACATCCCCCTGAATTCCTCTAATTAATAAATAGCATCCCCCTCCTCCAAGCTGCTCAATCAGAACCTTAAGTGTCATTCTTGGTTCCTCTTTATCTCCCACCCCACATGGCAAATGCACCAGCAAGTCCCAATGATTCTGCCTATAAATGTTTCTCGAACACACCCAGCTGCCTGTCTGCCCTGCTGTCCCCTGGCCTAAGCCTGTTATCCTGAACGAAGACATCATCATCTCCTGCGTGGGCTATCCCACTATCTCCTAATTCATCTCCCTGCTTCCAGTGTTTGTAACCTCCAACCCATTATTTCTATAGACTTAGAGTCATAAATCATAAGTCACATTACGTCATTCCCCTGTTAAAACCCTTTGATGTTTTTCTATTGCTCTTTAAAAGAAAATCCACATTTCTTTTTTAAAAAAATTTTTTAATGTTTATTTTTGAGAGAGAGAGAGAGCGAGCGAGCGAGCGCGGGGGAGGGGCAGAGAGTGAGGGAGACACAGAATCCGAAGCAGGCTCCAGGCTCTGAGCTGTCAGCACAGAGCCCGATGCGGGGCTCAAACTTATAAACTGTGAGATCATGACCTGAGCCGAAGTTGGATGCTTAATGGACTGAGCCACCCAGGCGCCCCCAAAATTCACATCTCTTGCCAGAATAAACAAGGCCCTATATGACCTAGTTTGTGCCATCTTTTTAACTTCTCTCCCTTATTTTCCTAGAGTGTAGCCACAATGGTATCCTTTCTGTTCCTCAAACAAGATAATCTCTTTCCATTTAGAGGCTTTTTGTTTGCCATTCCTTCTGTCTGCAATGCTGTTCCTCTGCCTATTTGTGCACCTGACTCCTTTTATCCTTCAGATATCAGCTCAAGTATCACATGCTCAGCTCAAATGCCTTTCTTGACAACTCTATCTAACAGAACTTTTTTCCATTTGTTCTTTATTACAACACCCTGTTCATTATTTTTCACAGCACATTTTAGAATCTGGTTTCATTTTTTGTTCTTGTTTACTTGTTTGTTGTTTGTTTTCCTCAGGAGGCCTGCAACTCCAGGAGGGTAAGAAACTTGTCTTTGTATTTATTACTGAATCTGCTGTGCATTATCACAGTCTTAGATTACTCAGTAGTTGTTTGTAAAATGAATAAAGAAGGCAGCCTGCATAAGCAGAGGAGAAAGAAAGGCCACACCAGGCTGGGTGAGTGCAAGCAAAGGGCTGGAGACAGTGTAGCATCTTAGCAGTAGCAGTGGGGTCCTCCTGCTTTGGGGCCGGGGAAGCCTAGCAGGGATTAGCAGTGGTGGCTGGGGTTGGAGGTTGGGGCCTGGGGCTGGGCTAGAATGGCTGAAAGTGAGAGTGTCAATGGTGAGTGTGAATTGTGTTCAAAGAAGGAAACAAGAGATTAATAGCAGAAGAACCATATTAAGCAGCAGGTCCGATAGGGTGAGTTCAGGTTGTAGAGAGAAGATACCAGAGAACATTAGGAGTAGGGCGTAGTATAGAAGACAAGAGAATAAATAAAAATAATTCAGGCTGTGGTTTGTGAACAAATCGTCTGTAGCGCTGTTTGAGAGTAATCCTGTTTATGTGGTGCAGAGTTTTATTTTGTTAATGCTAGGATATAAATTTGGAAAGTAAAACTAACTTGTAGAAGGTCTTAACATCAAAGCTGTGGGAGTAGAATTTACCTTTCAGTCAACTTGAGGCCACTGAGAAAGAGTTTTAATCAGGGAGTGACTCTTTAGAGTTAATCCTGCGGGTACCATTGGTGAGAAATGCTATGAGCTGAGAGGTCAGGTCGGAGAGGATTGTTGCGGTCCAGCTGAGAGCTTAGGAGATGTATTTCTAAGGCCATTCATTTAAAAGGATGGACTTTTTATGTCGGACATGGATCCCAAACTAAAATCTACTCAAAGGAATTTATTATGCAGTGAAGGGAATGAGGACCTGGGCTTTGGGGAGCTTTATGAATAGAAAAATTGGCACAAACATAGAAGTATCTCTTCTTTGCCATTCCTTGCCTTCCATGTTTGCACTCTCTTCACCCTAGAGATACTGGTGTTTTGCCTTGAAATCTTTTGAAATTTCCTTTTCCTGTCTCTGAGGAGATTGGTGGACAAAGCCTGTAAAGCTGGGCTGCAATATTACAATGCGTCAGTAGGTGTCACCGTCTCACAAACGCTTTTTCCCAGTCTTAGAATTTCTCAAGTCCACAGCTTTAAATTATATAAAATAATGTTTTATTGTATCCCACATATTTTGAGTTCTCCACAGTCGTAAATATTTATTCAGGTCACAGGAAATCAACTTTTTTTCTTAATCTAGCTACTTAAAATAACAGTCACATTTTATGCAGGGTGATACTTTTATACAATTGATAGCCTGCTTAATTTTAGCTACTGTAATGTTACATTAGTTATTTTTATAATATTTTAATATTGGTAGAGCTATAGACACATCCTAGAACCAGAAAAAAATATCGTTTCTATACTTTGTTTTCATTTTTATTCTCTCCATGTAGCATTTCTACCATCATAGAAAGTTCTATTAGAACTGGCATAAAAGTTCTATTGGCCCTGGCATAGATCAAACTTATCTCATCCATAAAAAAAAAATGCAGATTTTACTCTGTGCCTGGGTTCAGGATCTTACACACAGATATGCTTAAAAAATTAAAATATGGCTAGGAATTTATTTTCTTAGTACATTTTATTCTTAGTTTTAGAGATTTGTTTTATATTAGGGCACAGGTTAATAATAAAATGGAAAGAAGGCAAAGGTTAAATGTCTAGGTGTATATAATAGCTCAATATTTATTTATTTATTTACTTACTTACTTATTTATACAATGGAGTATTACTCAGCCATTAAAAAGAATGAAATCTTGGCATTTGTAATGACATGGATGGAGCTAGAGAGTATTAATGCTAAGGGAAATAAGAGTTAGAGAAAGACAAATACCATGATTTCACTCATATGTGGAATTTAAGATACAAAACAGATGAGCGTAGTGGAGGAAAAGAAAGAGAGGGAAACCAGGAAACAGACTCTTAACGACAGAGAAGAAACTGAGGGTTACTGGAGGGGATGTGGACAGAGGGATGGGTTAAATGGGTGATGGGGATTAAGGAGGGCACTTGTGATGAGCACCGGGTGTTGTCTGTAAGTGATGAATCAGTAAATTCTACACCTGAAACTAATATTACACTTTATGTTAACTAACTGGAATTTAAATAAAAGTATGAAAAAATAGCTCTATTATTTATAAATCTAATAGCGTTACTTGAAAATTACTTAATATTTTAAAATGCATGTTAATATTACTCAATACTTTAAAAATGTATGTTCTAATTGATCCTTGGATATAAAATGATGAGAATACAAGCCTAGGAACCCCCGTGGCTCATGTTGAGGAATAGACGACTCATGTGAGACAATTGGTCAGACTCTATGTAGTGTGCTAAAAATGTTATTCGCCTGCCTTCCCCATTTGAAAATTCATTTGAAATGGCAGAGATAACGTATATCCTTAGTGTCTAGGAAAGGCACACTGTTTTCCTTTACCTTCACACTTTATTTCTGGCCACCAAATGTGTGAGTTTCTTCCCCATCGACTAATTCTCCACCACAAGCTAGGTGTCCTTCAGGGTAACTCAGTTCTGCACTATGTGTAGTGTCAAACCATACAGGCTAAAGGCTCGGACCCACAAGGCTGCTCCCCTCTTTCAGATGCCAATCATAAGTCTAGGTCATCACCTATGCTTCTGAACAACCAGCTATAAACCTGAGGTTCTCAGGACCCCCTCCTCAGGTCTGATAATTTGCCACTGTGGCTCACAGAACTCAGGAAAAACAGTTCACTTACTAAATTAAAAGTGTATTGTGAAAAGATACAACTCAGGAATAGCCAGATGAAAGGGCCACATCGGGCAAGGTAGATGGGAAGGGGAGTGGTGCTTCCATGCCCTCTTCGGACACACCACCCTCCCAGTACCGCCACATGTTCACCAGCCTGGAAGCTTTCTAGATGCATACTTTGGGGATTTTTATGGAAGCTTCATCATGTAGGCACAATCAATTGTTAAGTCCATTTCCGGTCCCTCTCCCCTCTCCGGAGAATGGGGCATGGGGGCTGAGAGTTCCAAACTTCTGATCATGAGTTAGTCTCTATGGTGACCAACCCTCATCCAGCAGCCCACCTAGAGTTGCCTCATTAGAATGAAAGATGCTTCTGTCACTCAGGAAATTGCAAGGGATTTAGGAGCTCTGTGTTAGATGCTCCTATCATTCAGGAAATTACAAGAGTTTTAGGGGCTTCTTGTTAGGAACCAGGGTCGAAGACCAAATATTAGCAGGGAGACAGAAACCCTTATACGTATTTATTATTCCCCATATGGTTGTTTGGAAAGTACAGTAGAATATTTGATATGTGCTTTCTCTCTGGCTTGCTTAGAAGCTGCAGCGTTCTATGTGTCTTTTATCCTGGTAAATCTTGTGTGCTGAATGACTGGTTCTAATGAACTGTTTCTACCAGTAGGGAAATGGTCCCTGTTTTATTTGCTGCTATGAAAGTCTCAAAACATGTGACTGTCCATGTGAACACTCTGTGCAGATTAAAACTGCAGGGCATGATTGGAGGAGACACAAACTGCCAAGCCACCGAGGCGGCTAAGAAGGCGTCCTCTGCCAACGACAGCATGGGCTTATGTAACGCCTGCAGTGTCTGGCACTGTGTTCCACTGGAGACACATCACGTGTTGTGCAATGCTCTTGGCCCTGAAATTCAATTAGATTGCTTTGAACGATCCGTGAGTCTGCATGAGATAAGCTTTTACTGCTCCACACTAGAAAGCAAATGGGTTGATTAGCTGCACATAAATTGATAAATTGCCATTGTAATTCGAGCAAGGATATTTGCATTATATGTACATCGTCATGCCACGGAGGAGCAGAATTTAAGCATTATGTAACCTGGAAAGATAATGGGGCAGAAAAACCCAACTGTCATGACTAGAGAAAAAATATTTTCTTACAGACACTTAGCAATAGTTTTTTGTTGTTGTTATTTGTTTTTATAGGTTTTGCCATTGTTTGGGGGAATCTGCTTAATGGCTGACGGTGGTTTTTTTTTAACGCCGTGATCTGTGAATGAGAGTAAAGAAATTGACAGAGTGATAATTTTGGTTGGGGGAAGGAACTTCTATTAGAATGGATTTTCAATAGTTCAAATAGCCTTTTAATACTGAGCAGATTTACTTTCATTGCAAACTTATAGTTGATCAATTTAAGGGATTGGGAACCATCAGAAATTAACCTCATATTGTTTGACTGAGACCTTTTGATATCTTTTCACAAAAGGAGATCTGGATGGAGGAGAGAAGGTAATAGTAAGTGTTGGGATATTGAGATCTTGGGAGGAATTTGAGGGTTATTAACATATTAAGGGCTTTAAAGAGACACTGGGAAACCACCAAAATCAATGATGTGAGTTTGACTTTCCTCCTTCTACCCCCACTTTCCTCCAAATAGGATTTAAGGTTTTTACCAAAAGCCCTGGTAAGAAGTTGATGTTCATTAGAATCATTAGGGACTCTGAGTTGAAGCCTAAGGCCCTGAAATATTATACAGAGAGCTTCCCTTCTGTTATATCGATGGGGATTAGGTGTACAGTTCCTTTGTGATTTTAGGTGAAGAGGGCTTGAACTGTAGCAAAACCAGTGCTATTTTGTTTTCTCCTTGTTGGAAAAAGGCTTTTATTTCTGTCTCTTGAAAACCTTTTCAGGACACAAATTTGCTCAACGTTATATCCTTATATATAACCTTATATCCTGACTTTTAATCTAAGTGGCTATTCACGAGTGGGTTTTTTCCTACTGAGTCATATTAAATCCCAGATTTTAACAGGTTTTTATTTTAGCGGATTATCTAAATTTTGTGAGATTTAACAGGCACGTGTATTTACCATTCATTAATTTTTCTAACCGTCTGCAGTAGATGCTATTGAAAAACAGATTTATAAAGAGGTACGGTGAGCTGCCAGAGTCACAGTGCAAGGAGGTGACTGGATAGGGTTCCACAGCAGATTGTAAGCTTTTCATCCCATTATAATAATGGCCCCCAAATGCAGTTCCAGGGACTGATACCAGGCTAGCCCATATTTCAAGGAAATTCTATTTTATTATGCCTGGAATAAAGGCCTGGGAATCTGTCATTTTTAAAAAGCTTTCCAGATGATCCTGATGTAAGATCAGAATTGGTAGCTACTTCATGTCCAATATTCTGAACTGTAGAGATAGCATTAGAACATCTCTATTTATGCTGTACTTCACATATATTTTTTCTGTTCATCCTCCTTATATATAAATATATAATCTCCATATATACAATACCTATAAACTCAAACTCAAACCAAACTGTAAAAATATAGTTCAGCCTTTTTTGTTTATTTGTAAAACTTTAGTAAAAATATATTTTTATAGAATAGATATGAAATATTCTGTGGCTAGCATAGCAGTTTTTAATAGTTGAAAGAATATAGTGGGAAATGTAATTCAATAATGACATCTGCTATAAAAAGGCTAGTCTCTAGGTCTTAAATTGATGCCAGCTGGTGTAACTTTGTTAATGAATGAATTCAGAGTTGGTTTAATGAGTTGGTGATAGAGGGATGGCTCGTTATCGTCAGTGAATATAACTTGCTGATGCTTCTTTAGAAAATAATAAAAAGGGACTAGTTCATCTCCTACCCTACCATAATTGAGTCTCCCCCCGCCCCCACCTTTTCCTGTTTGCTTGTTTAAAACATGATATATAATCTATCACTGCTGAGGCTGGGGCTCCATGAACATCTTTCTTTTCTTTACCTCCCTTCCCCGCCCCTGCTGTCTTTTCACGAAGATCATCTTGTTTTGTACCACAAACATGTGTTTTAAAGGGGAATGTCTTCAAAGGCCAAATTAAGTCTGTGAAGCTACATGTTTCATGACCAAAGTATCATGGCTCAGGCTTTGAATAGACTCCAGAGGGGGCTCTGAATGCACACAATGAAACTGAAAAATTTTGACAGTTCTAAGTTAATAAGCAGGGTACAGATAACTTTGCAGAACACGCACTTTCGAGAAACACATTCTTAATGCTTCAACTGTCATAGTGCATTTACCAAGTGTATGACTAGCAGTTAAGGCATTTTTTTTTTGCTTTAATTTTATTATTTACATAATACCAGTATTACATAATAAGTAGCAATAATTTTTCATGTGTTGTACTTATAAAAATAAATAATAATAAAGTGTTATGGTTTTGTGAACCTCAGTCATGAGTGAATAAGTTTTTCTTTGCAAATGAACCAAATATTAATGTCAGCTTTGCATAACTACTGAAAATGCACTGCCTCGCCAAAATGTCTTCAGGTAATAAAACAAGTGAAATCAGCATTATACAGGTTGGTTAGGTGGGGTTTCTTCCTGAGGATTTATACCATATAAAGGAAGCTACTGAAGGGCAGACTCTGGGTCTTCAATGTATTTTCTTTCACAGTAGCTAACATTGCAACATTAATATGATGAAGTTTGGTCCAGTATATAATTTATCAAGGTACTCCAAAAAGAAACAAATTTCGTTCCTTATGTAAATGAATTCTCCCCAGTACCTGAATTGTTCTGCTATGATTTTTAAAAGTTCTATCAGCCTATAGAAGATCCATTCCCATGAATAACTAATCAAATTCATAATAGTATGTGCTTAAAAAATAAAAAGAAAGATTTGCTTGCTATACTGGTCAGGTTTGAGTGAGGAACAGAATAAACACAAGTTATTTTAACAGATTATTTAATATAAAGAATTGCTAACTGGGAATTGAAGAAAGGAAAGAGAACACTAAAGTGTCACACAGATAGCAAATTTAATAAGCAGCTATGACCTCTAGGGCTGGAGCCAAGGGAAGAGATTGGAATTACTAAAACGTTAACAATGCGGAAGAGGGGACTTGTGTGGCTGGATGCAGACTTCTGAGATCTCCAGCAAAAGCCAAGTGCAGATGTTTCTTAGGGAAAGGCACAACAGAAAAACTACATACTGGGTTAACTAACTAGCTATGGCAGGAACCACCCCTGCCAGAATAATGTATGGCTGGAATGCAACTCATAGGAACAGGAAGTAAAACCAGGAAGTCAACAGGAAGCTCAACAGAAGCAGGCAAGAAATAACAAGTGTCTTCCTCCAGCCTTGCAGCTCCCCTTTCATGCCTTGCCTGCAGTCAGTCACCAAAGAAGAAATGTGATTTATAGAATTCCAACCCCACCATCACAAGGGCCTTGTTGGAGCTGAGAGGCAATAGCTTAATAACTGGCATGCTCAAGTGTCTTTGAGAATCTTAAGAAAATTTTCTCCAAGTGTTTTAAATTTTTAGGTAATATACCACATGGTACAAAAATATAAAGAGAATAGTTTGTCTCTCACCGTCATGGCCCTTAGGAACTTCCCACCCTGCCACCCACCTCCACCTAGATAATCACCACGGTTAGTTTCTTATACATACACAAGCAAACATAAATATATAATCTTATCTTCCTAATCATATTAGTTATCATACCCCTATTTTGCACCTTGCTCTTTTTACTTAGCCATATATCTTGTTGATCTTGCTGTATCAGTACGCAGAGAGCGTCTTTGTGTTTTTAAATTTCTTTACCTAAACAGATCCTTTTACTGTTTTCATAGGTTTTCACTTTATTCTCTTTGGTGTTCATAGGATAACATGACATCATCTGCAAATACTGATAGTTTCCACATTTTCTATCTCTAAAATCATTTGTCTCTGCTAATTGTTTTGGCTTGTACATCTAACACAATGTTAAATATTAATGGTAATAGTGAACATCTTTGTCTCTTTCCGGCCTTATTGGGAGTGCTTCTAATATATCCCATTAAGCATAATGCTGGATTTGGGGATAAGAGAAACATATTTTATTTTGTTAAGGAAGTATCCATTTGTTGAGATTATTTTTTTAAATCAGAAATGATGTTGAATTTTGACAAATGGCTTTTCAACATCTATCAAGCATGACCATATGACTTTTCTTTTTACACCTAATATACTTTGCAATATATTTCCTTACATATCCTACATTGTTAATAGATTTTCTAATGTTTCTAATATTGAGCTTTGTATTCCTGGAACAAAGTCCGATGGGTCATGGAATTTGCACACACACACACACACACACACACACACACACACACACACACACACTATAAGAAGGGTGTAGGGATTCATGATTGTTAATCACTATTTGTCAGGGTTTTATACCAGTTTTACTTGTTTCATAAGAAGAATTTGGAAGATTTTCTTGTTTTCCTCTGCTCTGAACCAGTTAAAGAACATTGGAATGAACTCTCCTTTAGTTTGGTAGAATTTCCCTGTGAAGCTATCTGGGCTTTGTACTTCTTTGGTGTTTAGCTCTTTGATAGTTTCCTCTGTTGGAAACGGTCCTTTGAGATTTTCTGCGTCATTTTGGCTCAATTTTAGAAATTATATTTTCTAGAAAATTACTCGTTTTGGCTTTCAAGAAATTTTTATATGGAGATGTGAAAACTATGTTGATCATAGAGAATCTTATGATCATTTATATGTTTTTTGTTTGTTTCTTTGGTTATTGCCCCTTTGCAGTGTACTCCTTAGTGGTTTAGCGTTTTAGTTTCTTTCTTTACTGGGTTGCCTGATGGTTAATATTTTTTCTTTTTTTTCCCAAAAGGCAAGTTTTCAAAAATTTATTAGTGCTATTTACTTTCTTTTTTTTTTTTTTTTGTTCTGAACAGAGACTATTTATTTCTTTCAAGGGTGTTTCCTCTAAAACCTTTTGTTTTTATTTTATTTTTTATTTTTTAAAATTTGCATCCAAATTAGTTAGCATATAGCGAAACAATGATTTCAGGAGTAGATTCCTTAAAGAAAATGTGGTATATATTTTCTATAAATACACCACATTCTATAAATGTGGTGTATATATACATATATATGTGTACATATATATATACACACACACACACACACAAACACACAATGGAGTATTACTTGGCAATCAAAAGAATGAAATCTTGCCATTTGCAACTATGTGGATGGAACTGGAGGGTATTATGCTAAGTGAAATGAGTCAGTCGGAGAAAGACAAAAATCATATGACTTCACTCATATGAGGACTTTAAGAGACAAAACAGATGAACATAAGGAAAGGGAAACAAAAATAATATTTACTTTCTTTTGTAACACATTACATTGTACTTCTATATTTAAAAATGTATCTGGCTTAAATTTTTGCTGTTTTTAATTTTTGAATATGACATTTAATTCACTTTTAATTGCTATAAGTGTTTAAGGCTCTGGAGTTTTCTCCCTGCACTACTTTAGCTATCTCCTATAGTCTTCTTTCTATATAGGAATTTATTTATTGTTGTTTCCTAGAAATTCTGAAATTTAGTTTGAATTTTCTCTGGCCTAAAAGTTGTTTAAGGAGAGTTTATTATTTTCCAGACACAAGGGATTTAATTTTTTTTTATTATTGAATTATAGTTGACTTACAATGTTATATTAGATTCATATGTACAACACAGGGATTCAACATTTCTACACATTACTCAATACTTTCATATCCTTTTTATATATTTTTCTGTTGATACAACCAGCAATTTACAGGAGGTCTTTGAAGTTCCCAAAGCTCTTTCCTTTTCTGCCATCACAAAGATAGGACATAGCCTATAAATATGGCTGCTCTCTTGATTCCTGTTCAGCTGTAGTGTCTCTGCATTTCTGACATTGCCTTTCCTCACCCCCATTCTGACTTCTAGTGATACAATATGGAATGGAGCTTTTGTACTTCTGGTGGGCTTCTTAACTTCAGGACATCTCACTTTGCCTTTCCTTTCTGGTGCTGCTGCTGGGCCATGTTACCGCTGTTATTGTTTCTTCCCTTGGCTTTGTCCTACATGGTTTCTGCCTGATGGCTGCTGACATGGGCAGCAGGCCTCACATGTCCTCTGTAGTCTTCAGATTATATCTGTCTTTTCCTTCTACTGAAAATGGAATTTTCAGGGTTTCATTTTATTCTCCTTGTTGATTTGATTGATTTCCATGGAAGTAGAATGATGATAAATTAATTAGCCATGCATACACTGGAAGTCACTATGTGCTTTTAAAGAATAGCATTTTCGTATTAGGGCTTTGATAGTTTACACTGGTAATACAGTAATTACAGCAGGTGCTGTACAAATGTCGAAGCAAAATAATGTTCAGACTGCCCCAAAAAAGTCACTGTAGAAAATGAGAGAGATGCTACTTTTCTCTTTCTTTGCCTCTCCTTTCCTTAAAAACAAACAAACAAACAAATCCAAAAACTTTAGTATTGAAATTTGATGGTAGTATTTGGGTAGTGCAGGAAGATTATTTTCATTAATAAATGATACAAAGCTTTTGGGATTTTTGAGTTATTTTTACCCCTGCAGTTTCCATTTTTTTTAAACCCATAAGTTCTTTTTTCTCTTTCTCTTATTCTCCTGCTAGTACTGGAGCAAATTGGTTCAATCTGAGTAAGATTTTATGGTCCCTTTTCACTGTTCTTATAAATGTCTTCTTACTTTTGACAGTGCAGAATATGTTACTGAGTCCTGGGGTAGAAATTAATTTGTATATTTGTTAAACTTTTCCTTGTTTAGGAGAATAGTTTTCTACCATCTTACTTTTAGTTAATAGGAAAATACACAGACCTGTCCCATTTGAAGGCTATTTTTTTCAGTCTGTTGTTATAAATCCAGACACTGGTAGATAATTATATTTCGCCTGAAGAACTAATCATAGTTTTAAGGCAAGTTTTAATTGATAAATTAAAATAAAAAATTTAAGGTCAGATGTTCATTAAATCTTATTCCTTTTTGATGATTGTTAGTAACCAAGGTTAAATTAGGTTGGATTAAGATGAAAAGTAAAGCTTTAAAATGGATTTCCCTTTAAAATATAGTTCTCAGCAACACTCAGAAAATAAATGAACTGAAGTCAGTGTTCCAACCATATAACTATGCATACAGTGGCAAGTTACTGGAGCTGGCAATTTCCAAATGATAGTAGCTGGTTATATAAGTCACCCAAGATGGCTTAATGTACTATTATTTCCAGACAGAATTGGAAATAACACGTGCCAAGGCAACAGGCAGTCAGACGAAAACATAACAATTTACTTTCCAATAATTATCATCACCTCTAGCCAGGCTGGAACTTGATTGATCCAGTACAGAAGAATATCTTTTGTATGGATTTATTTCAAGGCCCAAAAACATCATGACTGCAGTAAACATTCCTGTAAATCATTTTCTGGACTTTATTAGAAGAAATGGCAATAATCACTTCATTCCTTCTGTATCAAACTAAACTGATACGAACTCCAGCCACTATGATCCATCCATTCATTTGTCCTTTTCTCTCTTTGCTTCACTGTTTCTTTTTTCCTCTCTCTCATTTAAAAAAAATTACAGTTAACTAGAAGCTTTTTATATGAGCGTTGATTATACTAAGGAATTTAGCTCGTATTTCTTCCATAGTGGGTAGAATCATAAACTAAAAACAAAATCTTGCTTCATATTGTGCATAAGTATCACATTGTTCTTGGGATATAAAGTTAATTGAGGGATTTCTGAGCACTTTCAGAGGCGTATTAATCCTTAAGCTATCACCGTGGAAGGAAAATATTTTCAGAGGTTCAAAGGCAGGACAAATGAAAACGGACAAATGACAAGGTTGATGGAAAATAGCTGAAAGCTAGTTTGAAACAGTTGATAATGTACATGTGGCCTGCAGTCAGGTGATTTTCCTTCTGAGTAGCTTTTATGATCTAAACTGGATCTATTCAGGGACAGCTACAGGGGAAAGAGAGAAAGGGAATGTGTGTGTGTGTGTGTGTGTGTGTGTGTGTGTGTGTGTGTGTGTGCGTATTGTAGTACTGGGGATTGAGAGATCATGGAAAAATTGGCTAGCAGAGATCAGGCAAAGATGTGGGAAAGAGGGAATGCTGTGACAAGTTAAGAGACACCTGGAGAGACTCCCGTGTTGATGAAATTGTATTCCCGGATGACTTTTCACAGCAGCTTCGTGACTAGCTTGTGCTCAGAGTCCGAAGTTCTCCAGACAGCAGTGGGTCTGGACAAAATACCTTAGGAAGAGTCACAACCGGAGCTGTCCAGGACAAGACTGGCGATTGCCCATCCCGACTGACCCTCACTAGCTTATACTGTTTATGGTAGCACTAGGTAATGAAACATAAACCTGGGAACCTCTGGGGCTTAATCTAATAAAAGCTTACTTACATTAGTGTTAGAAAAGTTAAAATCCCAACGTGAGCGTTCCCGCTGGGCAGCTCTCCCCCCTACTTAGCTCCCCTAGCAATTTGGAGCCCTAGGTTCCTTCTGTTTTGGGGGTCTGCATCTTCCTAGGCTGCCTTTACCTTTTTGCATCAGGCTGCAAAGAACACAAGATTACCACGTGGGCCAGATTCGTGTCACTTCTGCTCACCTTCAGTTTGTTCATCCTCAGTCACGTGGCCCCACCTGACTGCACAGAAGGCTGGGCAGTGTAGTCTAGTTGTATGCAGAGGGAGAGGATTTGGTGAACAGCTGGCCAGCCTCTGCCTCCTCTGGCAGTACACCAGAGTGTTTGTCTTTTACTCTCTTGTGTTGGTAATGGCAAATTTTACAGGGCAGGGATATCTGATGGTATCTTTTAACCATGGATTTTTGCCAAAAAAAAATGTTATGTTTTCTGGAAGGAACAGCTATACTAAGATTCTTTTTGCAGGGAGTTAAAATGTTAGCATCATGGCAGTGTCATAATGAATCTTAATTCTGACTTAAGCAGAGGCTTTTAAAACGTAGGATGGAAATGGCTTTCACAAACCTGAGAAATCCCCTGGGCATAAATACAGCACACTGTGCTTTACGATGATACTGCAGAGTGCCTTCCTGCAAAGTGTCTGCTCAGATGCTTCAGAGTTAATAATTGGTTCCCTTCTCTGTTCACTGAGAAGTAAGACAAGGGCAGAGGGATGTTTTCGGTGGAGGTTTGAAAGAGGTGAAGGGTAACTGAAGCAGAGAGGTACCAGGAGCTTCTTCCAGATGACAGAAGTTGCAAAGCACGGGAGGTTAGTGCCAAGAATGGCAAGCCTGTGTGCAAAGGCATCCAGGAAGTCAGAGGTCAGAGCTAAAGACACTGATGAAGTCTAAAGGGTCAGAGTGGAAGACAGAGAGGGCCTGGGCTCGAAGACTTCATCTTCAGCTAGAGTGGACATGTGGAAATTCCCTTCCGCCCTACCATCCTCCAGTTGTTTGTACGTTGGTCCCACACATGTCCCAAATGTGGCCACACAGATGTTTGTATGTTGGTCCCACAAGTGCTTCCAAGTGATTATTTTCTGTCCAACAGGGGCCAAAATAGGATGGATAGTATTTATTTCATAGTATGACTTTTTAGGTGATTTTGAAAACAGGAATCTGATTCTAAGGAAATTTTCTTGTTAGGAAGTCATAAAAATGATAGAAAACAGAGGTGTTTGGAAATAGAGAAAAAGGGATGAGACAGAATATACTTACAAAAAATTATTGAATGTCTGCTAAGTGCTGGAGATGTGTTGCTAAACAATCTAATATACCCCCATAGAGTTGAGGGGTTAGTGAGAAAGTCAGGTACCAACCAAAATGAACAAGGATTGACTAGTTTCTCTTTTTTGTTGTTGTTTTTTTGTTTTGTTTTGTTTTTGTTTTGTTTGAGAGAGAGAGAATGAGAGAGGGCATGCACGTGAGCAGGGGAGGGGCAGGGGGAGAGGGATAGAGACAATCTTAAGCTGGCTCCCTGCTTGGCAGAAGCCCAAGCACTGGGCTGGATCTTGTGACCATGATGTCATGACCTGACCCAAACTCAAGAGTTTGTTGCTTAACTGACTGAGCCACCCTGGTGACTTTACTTAATTACTTTGAAGGAGAAGTCCTGAGTGCTGTAAGAGTGTGTCCCTGGAGGCTAGGGCAGAAATATCCAGAAGATGGTTTTCCCAAGAAGGTGACATGGAAGCTGAGACCTGAAAGATGTGGGTCTTTGGAGAAAGCAGGAAGAGCCTTGCAATGGTGCATAGTGGGGGGGTGGGGGAGGGGGCAGGGAGGAACAGGTTTCAAGGCCACCGCACTGCTGATGGGGTGATACTCTTCTACCTTTAAAACAGTTAGACACATGGAAGCAAAAGGGACTGACGGAAGAATTTGGTTACAGTTCAGGTAAAAAGAAACTGAGAAAACAGGAAGGATTTGAGTGAATCGAAATGATAGTGAATAAGAAGTAGGGGAAGAGAGTTGACAACAGTAAAGAAAACTTGATTAGAGCAGAGTTCTATTTAATATAGTTATTTCTCTAGAGAATGTTCTTTTTGCATTTTTCTGCTACTAATTCCTCTCCCCAATACTTTCAATGAACATTTTCTAATTTTTCACAAGATTGTCTTTAACATTGAATTAAAACAAATACATACTTCTCAAAAATATTTGCGAACAGAATAACACAGTTGACTCTTGCTGCTAAGCTAGGTGATATCTTAGTTTGCTATGAGCATTGAATCAAATATTTGTCAAATTGTCCTTATACATAACCAAATACAGTAAAACCCTGGATTGTGAGTAACTTGTTCAGTGAGTGTTCCACAAGACCAGCATTTCTAATAAATTTTAACTTGATAAACGAGCCATGTCTTGCAATAGGAGTAGTTCCTGACGCCGAATGTCACATGATCACATCTGAGCCAATGGTTCATGAAATTCACTTTGATATACAAGTGCTTTGGATTACAAGCATGTTTCTGAAATGAATTATGCTCGCAAGTCAAGGTTTTACTATATTGGTTTAATTTGATTCAAATTTACTGATTCATTTGTCTCCTTTGTTAAAACAAGTTGTGTCCTTTTCCCTCATTTATGCTGGAGCTCATGTAATGACTGGACTAAGTGGTCGATAGAAAACAGCTACATTTCCACGCACGCTGATTATCTCGTGAGTTCTGGGAATAAATCCCAACTCGATTGCCTAATAGTGGAAGAGATTTGGGGACATGGAAAAAGCTAATGCTATAACTTTCTTGTTCTTCCTTCTCTAACCTGTTAATGGTATGAACAAACAGGTGTGTGGTCAGGTCTTCTCAACAAAGTGGTGTGGGAAATATCTCCTTTTCTTATGGAAACTACATGTATTTTTCTTATGCTTTATTTTGTCTGATTCCAAAATGGTTCGTTAATAACACTGTGGCTTTTATGCTACATCTGGAAGATATGTAGTCTTATTTCATGGGAAGGAGCAAAAGGATGGTGGGCGGAGTAACCTGGTTGTAATTACAGTGTACATTTATTTGGAAAGATCAGCATATTAGTATGCAGTGGCCAGATTAATTAAACTCAGCTGGGATAATTCAATCTAGTTGGTTCCTATAAAAACTAAACATCTTTAAAACTCTTGAGGTTTGCTGTAAACCTTATGATGATAGAAGCATTTTGAATCTCTCTCTCTCTCTCCTATGAATTATAAAGCAACTTAAAAACCAGCCTTTTAAAAATTTTGGCTCCCTCTCCCCTAAAAATATCCCCTATCTACTTGTCAACAAAATAGATTCTAACATCTTTATCAGGAAGATTAGTATTTTTTTGTTAATGTATTTTTGAAGCATAATTTTTGTGAAGTTGTTTATAATTTTTAGTTTCTACACCTCCAGCAATGTGAGGTATCCATGGAAACTGTCTAGCCTATATTCAGTGCACTGGACTGCCTTCCCACACAGGTCAAGACACAAATAATCCTAGGTACTAGCTCGATTTTGGTGCCTTAGCCATTAGGCAGTTTTAACAAGAAATTGGCTTCTAATTGACACATACATTTTCATTTTTAATTAGCAGTTTGAGCCTCTACATTTTACTAACAAATGTAACATTCAAAACATGTGCCATTGTAATACATCTGTTGTACAGATGCATTTAACGGAAGGGACTTTGTGGCAAATAGTATTAATGCCTCGGCTGCCTAGCAAAAATTTGGACAGAACTGACATTATTTTCTTTAAGATGTGTTTTTAGAAAATACTTAAAGAGTCAATCTTCTCAACCAATCTAATGGATTTTCTATTTCTATAACAGCTTTTTTGAGATATTCACACACTGTAAAATTCACCCTGCTGAAGTATCCAGTTCAGTGGTTTTTAGTATATTCACAGATTTGCAGACAATGCCCACTGGCTAATTTTAGAACATTTTCATTACTCCAGAAAGAAACCCCATACCCATTGGGAATCACTCTCCACTTTCCCAACCCTAACTCCTGGCTACCACTAATCTACTTTCTATCTCAATGGATTCTCCTCTTGTAGAAATCTCATGTAAATGCAATAATAAAATATGTGATCTTTTATAACTGCCTTCTTCCACTGAGAGCAATATTTTCAAGGCTCATTTATGTCGTAACATGAATCAGTGCTTCATTCCCTTTTTGTTGCCGAATAATATTCCATTGTATGGTATACCACATTTTATGTACACATTTAGCATTTGATGGACATTTGGGTTGTTTCTACTTTTCAGCTATTATGAATACTGCCTCCATTAACTTTCATGTACAAGTCTTTGTGCGGACGTATCTTTTTATTTCTCTTTTGTATAGCCCCAGGACTCTCCCTCTCCCTCCCCCCTCTCTTTCTCTCCCTCTCTCTCGAGAGTTGCTAGGTCACACGATAACTGTTCAATTTTTAGGGATTGTAAAATAGTTTTCCAAAGTGGTTGTACCATTTAATATTTCAATCAACAATGTGTAAGGGTCCCTATTTTTCTACATCCACAGACTTGTTATTGTCTCTCTTTTTTATCTTAATCATCCTAGCAGGTATGCAGGGGTATGAAGGGGCAGGTTTTTTTTAAGGAGAGCAATTTAGTATTGTTCAAGCTTCTAAATTAATTAAATGAATTTATGTTACTTATTTACTTATCCACTGCTCTTGATTTGTAAGTAAATATACCTCTTATCTCTATCCATACTGTTGTTTTCTTTACTAATCTTAATGCGGGCCCGAATCAACATATGACATCAAAACTTAAGTTGGTGGTAAATTGAAGTATCGTATAGAATGTGGAGCAATGAACAAAGGCAAACACTGAAAACAAATAGTTTGATTAAAAAACTAATTCCTAAATTTCTGGCTTAATTTAATCTTCCTTTATGTGAACTGAAAAATGGGTATGTTAGTGATGCCACCTGCTCTGAACCTTAGTTGTTTCCAGTGTCAGATTAAATCCATTCAATATAATATATCTTCCAATTCTAATCTGCCATCAGTTGTATTGCTGGAAAGATAAAGAGCACTGCCAATTGAGCTATAACACACTATTGATTTTGGAGTGACCTGTCTTTCAGAAATGTTAAAATATGGAGAAAAAAATGTGTGTTACAATCACTGAGATTGAGGGGTGCCTGGGTGGCTCAGTCACTTAAGTGTCTGACTTTGGTTCAGGTCATGATCTCACTGTTTGTGAGTTCGAGTCCTGTGTCGGGCTCTGTGCTGACAGCTCAGAGCCTGGAGCCTGCTTCCGATTCTGTATCTCCCTCTCTCTCTGGCCCTCTCCCACTTGTGCTCTGTCTCTCTCTCTCAAAAATGAATAAACATTAAAAAATTTTTTTAAAAAGAATCATTGAGATTGAAATATAATGGAGAAGGAGGTGTGATGTGCACTTCTTGCCTCCTTAACCCCTGCCTTGGAGGCAACCCAGTCATCTATGCTTACCTATACCCAGGGGAAAAAACAAGACTTTTAACAATTCAAGACTTGATAAATATGCATTATGCATTTTTATATTATGCATTATATGCATTATATATGCATAATATCTAGGAATTAAAAATATGCATTAATGTCTAGGAATTTAAAAAAAATGGTATATTACCCAGACCACACACAGGAAAAGTGGAGAGAGGTAGTTGTTAGTTTAGGGGTGTGAGATCATCAACCTATGGTTCACTGAAATGATTCTTTCCCCTCTCCTCTTCAATGTACTAATTAAAAATAGCTGGATGTTTACCTCAAATCATATTTATTAAAGTGTGTAAGTTTTCTTTTCAGCCCAAGGATGCTTTGTTTTGTTTCTTTCAGAAGCCAACATCAGCAGGCGATTCATAAGCTTGTGAAAATTGTGTTTATAATGCAGATGCCTGGCACCCCAGCTTTACCAAGAAACTACCTTTTCATAACAACAAGTGTGCTTTGCATGTTATCGAAAATAATGTATTACCTTTTTAGTACCTGGATTCTAGTTACAGTCTTAGATATATAAGGTAGTGTAATATCTGCTGGGGTATATGCCAGAGGGAATCCAAATGATTTTAAAAAGTGTTCAAAAGACCATAATAAACCTACTCAAGGACTTTCTGAAAAAGTCTGCTCCTGAGTTAGGCATATGGCCTTTAATCAGCTCAGATAGCTTTAGGTTTGTTTGAATTAATACCTCTTTTTTTTGGAAGGGGTGGGTAATAATTGTATTGGTACTCTGAAACGTTGATGAATATTTAAGAAATTCCTAGTTTCCACTAGCTCTAAATCATTATCTCATAGTTTTTCACTGTGAAATTCTTTGAAAATTATGATTAACATGGCACACAATGAGGAGCTCATGGGGGAAGGTACTAGATATTAAAGCGGGCAAAATATATGGTCTCATGGACAATTTGATGCAGGAAATGATCAAAATCAGGTCTACATATTTTTTTAATGTCATAACAACAAACACTAAAGAAAGAAAATGATTTTCATTTTATGAGGGAAAAGTGAAATAAAAGAATTATCTTTAATTTTATCCTGCATTAAAATTATGACACACTAGGAGCGCCTGGGTGGCTCAGTTGTTTAAGCTTCCAACTTCAGCTCAGGTCATGATCTCATGGTTTGTGGGTTCGAGCCGGGTGTCCGACTCTGTGCTAACAGTGCAGAACCTGGAACCTACTTTGGATTCTGTTTCTTCCTCTCTCTCTCTGCCCCTCCCCCACTCGTGCTCTGTCTCTCTCTCAAAAATAAATAGACATTAAAAAAATAAAATAAATAAAATTATGGCACACCCAAACATAATATCTTAAAAAGACAATAGTGGCTTTGTATATTTTGAAATGACATATTCACATAATACTAGAAATTATGTCGCTAAGTCACAGCCTTGTGTGTGATCAAGGTGGTTTCTATGTTTGTCAATAAAACATAAAAAATCCTATTCCCATAGACACATTGTAACAAGGAAGGCCTTGAACTAGTCTCTTGGCATATTAATATGTTCTTTTGCCTTAGGTCATATCTGTGATCATTAGTTCATATTTTACCTTCTGACAATTCAAAGAAATTGTTCATCTTTATTTTTAAGTGTTTTCTAACATTTTGCTTATTGGATTCTAACGTAATTTCCTTCTTTCAGCCATAGAACTGTAGTTAATGAGCTTATACACTAAAAATATTTAGTTTGCAAGTAACATTGAATGCATCTCAAATATTTGCTGAAGTTATAAGACATGATATACAATGTATATCACAGCCTTTAAATAGATGGCACTCAGCATCAAATTTTGTTGGTAAACGTGGTGATCTCTAATGCAGAATCATTTCTTCATACACTTACTCAAAATTGTTTATTGAGTAGTTAATGTGCCAAGTTTTGCATAGATCTTAGAGTCACTGATCAGCAAATAAAGAAGAAAAAGGCAGTCCCTATCCTCGTGGTGTTTACAGTCCAGTAGAAGGATACTGAGATCATTCAAAGATTGAAATAAATACATATATAACTCAAACACATGGTGAAGCATGTGGTGTTTGAGGGGATTGAATGAGAGCTGACTTGGTGCAGTTGGAGAGGATGACCCTGATATGGATGAGCTGAGACCTAAAGTTGAGTGGGAGTTAAGTAAGCAAAGTTGGGAGTATTGGTGTTGAGGGGTTGGGCACTGAAAGCATGACTGGCGAAAGGGAACATTATCTGCTAATGTCTTGAGGCAGAAGGGAACATAGTGAGACGCTACATGGCTTGTGTGGCGGGAGGAAGATGTGGATTGGTTGAGAAAACAATGTGGATAACGGTTCAAGATTTGTGGGTGTTGTATCCTGGATCCTCGCCTAAGCCATGTGATGGATCGTGGTCAGTATTCAGAGGGGTGAAAAGCAACAGAACATCAAATGTAGGAAGCTATTGCCATTTTGAGGTTCAATATTTTTTGAGTATTTTCTTTTAATAGGATGTTGAATTTATTCGAAATAATAGGTACATCATCATTTTTAATTGTAAAGCATAGTAATATAATGAAGAGCCATGAACCCCTCAGCCAAGTGAAGAATGAAAAAATTATCAATACCTTGTATCTACCTATGTACTCTGGCTTCCCTTCCAGAAACAACAGGTAGCTCACATTTTAATACCACACTAGGACTTGCTTTTTCCCCTTTCTCTGAATATTATGTTTCTAAGATTCATCAAGGTGGTTGTGTATTGCTGTGAGACTCTGGTTCATTCATGTTTACATTGTATAATATTCTGCTCTGGGAATACACCACAATTTATTGATCCATTTTCCTGTCAGTAGGTATTTGGGTTGATTTGTTTGTTTGTTTTTGTGTTGTTGTTGTCATTGTATTTGCTATCAATGCTTGTATGAATGCCTGTGATGTGGTACTTATATAAAATGCCAGCTCAATTCTTTTGTTCAGTTTTCTACTGGATTATTTTTTTCACTGATTTGTAAGCATTATTCATATATTCATATACAGTAAAACCTCGGTTTGCGAGCAAAATTCATTCTGGAAACATGTTTGTAATCCAAAGCACTCATGTATCAAAACGAATTTCAAGAACCATTGGCTCAGTTGTGATCATGTGACATTCTGCATCATATACTCCTATTGCAAGACATCGCTCATTTATCAAGTTAAAATTTATTAGACATGTTTGCTCCTCTTGGGGAACATTCACAGAACAAGCTGCTCGCAATCCAGGGTTTTACTGCATTCTGAATTTTAGTTCTCTGTTGTTTCAAAAGCCTCTGAATACTGAGTGCAAAATGAATTAGAGGGGTACCAAGTGAATATAAGGAGAATAGTTAGGAAGTACACCCTTCTTAATGAACGATTATTGCATGATAATTTTATAAATGTATTTAATAACCTTCTTATATTTCTCATGTTAAAAATGAATATCAGGAGCATGGAACATTGGTTTTCCTACTGACGGTACTTTAAGAAAAGTTGGTCTGAATTGGCTTCTGATGAATTCCGCTTTGTGCATGCAGTAGGGATGATTGAAACCTACGCACGTGTAGGTGTTGTTTTTATGAAAAAAACCTACTGATCAAATTGGCTCTGAAGTAATATTCTTCAGAATTAATGCTGTTTTCATTTTCCTTCTCTTAAAAACTTGTGGAAGGTCAGATCTGGATATAGATATGAGTGGGTAAAGCTATTTCTGTCCTCATGGCACTGGGCATTGTAATGTCCTGTACATGCTGTGAGTTTGACAAGTCTTATTTTCCTGTAAACATTAAAAAATATTATAATAACTGTTTACTTAGCACTTATTATAGATTAAGGACTTAAAGCTTTTCATATATACTTTACATATAGCCCTGCGGTATGGATATTATTATTCACAGATAGGGAAATTGAGTCTCAGGGCAGTTAAATAAAGTTCTTGAGATTGCAAAGCCAGTGGCAGAACCTGGATCCAAACCATTCGCATTGGTCTCCAAGACATCATCTTTTCTACTAAGTATACAGGCTTTTCATTCCCAGAGTTTCATAAACTAAATTTATTACGTGTCAAGCTGTGTATATAAATATTATCTCATTTAATTCTCAAGATCTTCCTTTGAAATTGTGCTATGCAGAGCTCCTCATCATTCCAGCAGCTCCATAAACATTTCTCTCCTACCTGAGGAACTTCTAAATGTATTCTGAATTTGTTAAAATTTGGCTTTCTTTTGTCAAAATATTTGCACTGATTATGAGTAATGCGTTAGTTTTCTTCCTCCCTTCTAAAGACAATTTCTTTCATTGAATATGGGAAAAGAGATGAGTCCCCCGCCCTCCCCCCTCCTTACTCTGTGTGTGTTCAGGGGAGTGGGGGAGGATTCTCTACAATGTTGTTCCCTTGACAACTTCAAGGTCATGTCTTCCTCTCACTGCCCTGTGGGCCAACACTCTCTTGGTTATGATCAGTAGTTCACAGCTTGGAGCTCATAGATGGCACTGGGAACATGAGACTTTAGAGAAACAGGCAGGTCTATGCAAGGCTGAAGAGTGCTGGTCTTCTGTGTCTTTCTGTACTGTTTCTTACCTCTTGTGACACCAGCTTGCAAAGTGGTACGCATATATCAATCTTTACTAAATAGTTGTGGAAATATAACAGGAATCACAGCAGGTGAGGATTTAAATTTTTTTGTTTTTTTAATGTTTTATTTATTTTTGAGAGAGAGAGAGAGACAGAATATGAGTGGGGGAGGTGCAGAGAGAGAGGGAGACACAGAATCCATGAAGCAGGCTCCACACTTTGAGCTGTCAGCACAGAACCCGACGCAGGGCTTGAACCCATGAACCAGGACCTGAGCCAAAGTCGGATGCTAAACCAACTGAGCCACCCAAGTGCCCCACAGCATGTGAGGATTTAAAACAGCAAGCTAAATAGGAGCCTTCCCATTATTCGAGAGGAAACCTCTCCCATTGTACTTCATATTGTTATTCAGATCCGAGTTGGTTCTCTCATTTATTCTCATCTCTTCCCACTCCTGCTTTCTCCTCTCATTTTCTCTGGGACCTCCCATAAACTGAGTCTGTTATTGAACTACATACCTCTCCGTATTATCCCTCAGGGACATAGTCTTTGCAGAAGCTTTGAAATGACCACTTGAAATTCCATTTTTCCCAACCTTTGGTGTGAGAGCACATGCTTGCATTGGCAGCATATTGATTCCATTTTTCCAGAAACAAATAGCGCTCAGTAGGTTTCCACACTATGTACCTAGGGATTATGGGCTTAGTGTTAGTGGTTGTGTGCACTGCCATTTGAGTGGAATTTTATGAGGTAGTGACTTATGATGTGTGAATCTGGTAGTTGGACTTCAATAGTGAAATGGTAGCTAAAACTTACCTGTATATTTCTTGTTTATTTACCCTTCTTTCAAAGCTTTATGTTCTGCAGATCAGATAAAGACTGCTTACGCAGAACACTAACCAATCACAAGCAGAAAAAAAAAAATCCATTCTCCAGTACCAAGGGTGAGGGATTGCATATGTTCTCAAACTCTGAATTTAAGCAGACCCTATATTTAAATTGCTGAGGTGTTTGAGTCCATTGAGTTTGATATCAGTCAGTGTGCTTCTTGGAAATCAAATACCGAGAGGCTTTTATTATATCCCAAGAAAAGAGATAGTTTCCTTTTTTCCTCGCTAGTTACCCCATAACTAGCGAGGAAAAAAGGAATCTATCTCTTTTCTTTTCAGCAACCCTGTTTGCTGAGAGGCTAGGTTTTTTGATCATCCTGGAGTGATGACCGAAGTCATTTTTAGCTTCAGCATCATCATCAAATGTTTACATATGATTTACTGTTTAAATGTTTAAATTTCACAAATGGAATCAAATGGTCTGGTGAGGATTATTTATATTGAAAAACAGTGCCATGTGTCTTAACTCTACATATTTGGAAATTCTTTCAGCATATGCTGCCGAAGTTTTTGCCCCCTTCCCTTTCCTAACAGTTCCTGACATGTGGTAGAAATGCAGGATGTTCTTACAATGAATAAGAAAAAAAAAAAAAGGAAGGAAGATAGAAGTATATTGTCACAGTGGTGTATGAATAATTTGTTTTAACATTTTCCAGTCTTTTTTATAAGCCCTTCTTCTAGAATTGTTGAGACATCCATATGTTTTTCAAGATTACAATGATTATGTTGTTATATTGATGAAGAGCATTTTGTGGATGTGTATAATAACTACTCCTGTTGAAGTTTGTGTGTTTCATCTTGAGAAAGCTGGGAAGAAGCATCCAGGGTAGGAATGGCCTTCACTGCTTGGAGTCAGGGACTAAGAAATTCAAACCATTAGAAAGCTAGATTATAGGAGACTGGCCACATTTTTCCCAAAGGAGTTCCTTGAAGTTGTAGTTAATTATAATGATGGACCTAATGTAATTCCAATTAGGGTACAGCTATTGCAAGAATGTATTTGAAATTAAAAATGTACCTTTTTACCCCTGGGAATTCAAGTGAGGAAAAATATCTAAGCAGACATGCTAGCATTAAACAAAAAGGTTAGGGAAATATCAATTAGGCTAAACCAGGTTTAATGTTAAAAAGAGTCTATGTGGAGTCTACAGGTACATACAATAACGTCCTTACAGATCTCATCCACACTGATCAGTAGCTAAGCGATAGTCTTTGAGGGAAAACCCTAAATTAAGCATCTCCAGTTTGCAGTTGTCATTACCTTTCGAATTTCCAACGGAGGACTTGTTTTCGAGGATTCCGGTTGTGGTTGTCATGGTTTGATGGTGTCTTCATTATATTTTCCACAGTGGAAAAAATATTACTTCAGTGTGTCATTTTTCCAAGGGAAAGGGAACACATGTGGATTCAGTACCTCAAATATCATGTCCTTGAACTTTTCACTCTTAAAGCTATTAACCTATTATGGCAAACAGTGTTGTGCTTTCTGGAAAATCAAAGAAAATCCTTGGTCCTTTCTAAGACTAGTAAACTTTTGTTATTCTTTCTACCCATGAAAAGCAATAATTTCTAAGCTTAATTTTTGATACACTGGAGTTGGTGCAACAGGAAGTGGCCAGGAAAAAAACGGTCCTCCCAGATATTCACAAACTGTCAGCATGATTGCTCTGGCCACAAAAGATGTCTTTTTATGGAGATGTTTTGTTGTAATTTCAGAAGGTGGTTGTTAGTTATCTTGGCTCCATTACATTTAGCACATCTGGGATGTGTTCACATGAAGACATTGGCTAAAAGCTGTGTCTTGTGGCCTGGAATTGACTCTGATATTGAAAAGACTGGAAAGGACATTTCTTGCTAGTTGGCCTCATCCAGCAAGGACACCTTCCATGGGAAGCCCAGTCAGGAATTCATTTTGGAATTGAAGAGTGAATATAATAGAAGTCAAACTTCTCAATTGTTGTAGAATTCTTTTCAAAATGGCTTAATGTGCTTTTCATTCTTTCCCGAATTTCTGCCTTGACAGTTATAGCTCCATGGCACCAGAATTTACAACCCTGGCACCAGAATTTCTGCCAGTAATTCTAAAATTAATTTATTGGAGTTAAAGGAATTTGTGGAGACGACTGTCATCTGAATTATCACCACTGTAACCCATCACCGATAGTGCAGGCCACTAAGGATACCCTAAGACAAGTGTGAACACAGGACTTGCCTTGATCCTCAAGTCAGAATTTGGTGTTTGGCAGAAGAAATCAGTTGTGCTCGACTCGTCATGTAGCAATATCTGGAGTTTTCAAAGCTTAAACGAGGATAACTAAGACAAACAATAGAGTCCCATTCATCTGCACCTATTCTTGTTCATTTTCAGTGCCGAAGTTTGTGTCTGTTGAAAACCATGGAGTTGGAGCCACAGTAGAGTTTTTCCACTTTAGTTGGACTTCTAGAAAGGTCCATTTTATATAGTGCAGTGTACACATATTAGCTCACACAGACAGAATTCCAAGGACTGGTTAATAGTGGACGAATTAGAATTTTCAGGTAGTTTATCATTTATTATTTTTGCTCTTTCGTTAGTGGATATAGAAACTTTTTCACTTACATGGGAAGGTTTGGTATAAAGTGAGAAAGTCTGTACAAAAGCACTTTTTAAATTGAACACTATTGTGTGATCTGGATAATATCAATACTGGCAGCAATAGCATCAGCCCTGCACAACTTACGTCACACCTACTATGTGCTGGGAACTATTCTGAGTATCTTGTAAGTTTTTACCTATTTAATCATCACAGAAACCCAAAGAGGATAGGCATTATGACTATTCCATTTGACAGTTATGGGACTGAGGGCCAGGGGGATGGAATAACTTGCTTAAGGTCCCCCAGTTGATATGTGGCATGAAGAGAATTGGAACCCAGGCAGTGTGGCTCCAGAGTTAAGAACAGGGATAGAGGAAGTCCTTTCCTCCTTCCATGGCATTCTGAATATTACATAGTTAGAAAATGGATGCTGTTGACAAGGCTGGAATTGGATAAGAAAGATTTAAAAAAACCAAATTACTCATTTGATTTTGATGTTTATGAATCTGACAAGTATCTGTGATTTTATTTTATCTTTCCAAAGAAAATTTAGGAATAATAGCAATATGAGGCTTGTCTTAATTTGATGTGACACACTTCTACTCTGTAGTTGGTTTTGAACAGCTTTATTCTTCTCGCAATATAAAGGGCATTTTTAAAAACAAAGGATAAAATGCAGCTTTCTATTCTCCTTTTTAAAAAAGATACACCATTGTTTTATCTTTTGGTTGGGTTCTTGGAGTAATGTGGTTAAAAGGTTCTCTTACATAGACTAAAAAGAGAGCTAGTTCACAAGGACCCAGGAGCTCTGTTTACAGCAAGTTCTCTTCCAGACAGTGACATGGACTTGAGTGATTTTAAGAAAAACAGGCCTGCATTTTCATGTTTTTCAGCTTTATTTATTGTAGGTAGGCCAACTGTATCTTACAGAGTTTAAGTGAGAAGCAGTACATTGGCCTGTAGAGGTGAGAAGCATGGTTACTATAACAAACTGAGCTACCCTTTATAGAAATTTAGTACTTAAGTAAAAATATTCTCATATTTTTCTTCCCAACATACAATTATAGCTCCATAGTTAATGGGTCTCCAAGCTCTCTTAGAACATCTCCTTCTGCTATAATAAGATGCACAGCAAAAGCCCATTTGACTTCAAAGAAATATTTTATTTTGTTTTCCCTTTCCTTTTGGAAAGATCTTTTTTTTTTTTTTTTTTTTTTTTTTTTGGTCTGATGAAATTAGTTCAACTCAAAAGGCTTTCTCTTAATAGAAAAAAGAGACAGACTCTTTTTTTCTTATGTATTCTCTAGGTTCTCTATTTCTTCCAAGACTGGGCATCACCTTTACTCATTATAATATTATATGAAAAAGTCTTAAAGGAAGAAAACATGAAATAGGGAACAATGGCAAATGTCTGTGTGCTAAAATTTTAATTATCGATAAATAAAAGTCACTCTAAGGATAAAGAACTCCAGACACTCTAAGTGTCTATTAAAATTCTTGGCACTGTGACATTTAGGACATATTTGTTGTGCATCAACTATGCACAGGACAGCTTTGCGCTGATGATTGTATGGTTAGTAGAGGAGATTTGCATATAAAGCCTCTTCAAAGTCAAGCCTCTTCAAAGTTTTATATGCTTCCACAGGGCCTAATATATGTGCCTATTATGGTACTGACCTTATTGTAAACACTTTGAGTGGAAGATTACATATTATTCACTTAGAATAGTGTCTAGAAGTACCTGGGTGACTCAGTAGGTTAAGTGTCCCACTCTTGATTTTGGCTCAGGTGAATCGTGAGGTTGAGCCCTGTGCTGGGCTCTGTGCTGATAATGCAGAGCCAGTTTGGGATTCTCTCTCTCTCCCTCTCTCTCTGCCCCTCCCTTGCTCGTACACTCTCTGCCTCTCTCAAAAATAAATAAACTTAAAAAAAAAAGAATAGTGTCTAAAACAGAGTAGGTACTTAATGAATATCTGTAGAATGAAGAGGGGGGATAGGTGGTATCCTTAAGGTGGATGAAAAGAATATGACATGAGAAAGCAGAAACACTGAGAAAACTGTGGTTGAGAAATCATCATATAGTTCAGTTCAGTTAAAAAATTATGTGCGAAGACACTATTGGAAGCTACACCTGAAAAGATAAAATAGGTAGGATTTCACAAATCATTGTCAAGATAAGGGGTTAGTAGATGATCTCTTAGGTTTGGGGCCTTAAATGATCAACATGGTTCTGATGTAAAAATAAATTGAAATTGAAAGGAAAACAGGTTTAAGAAAGGACAGTAAGTGATGATGAACATCTTTTCATGTGTCTGTTGGCCATATGTATGTCTTCTTTGGAAAAATGTCTGTTTAGGTCCTCTGCCCATTTTTTAATCGGGTTGTTTGTTTTTTCATGGTGTTGAGTTGTAGAAGTTCTTTATATAGTTTGGATATTAACCTTTAATTGGATATATCATTTACAAATATCTTCTCCCATTCAGTAGGTTACCTTTTTGTTTTGTTGATAGTTTACTTTGCTGCTTAAGAGCCTTTTATTCTGGAGTAGTCCCAATAATTTATTTCATTTTTATTTCTCTTGCGTGAAGTGACATGTCTAGAAAAATGTTTCTACAGCTAATGTCAAAGGTATTATTGCCTATGTTTTCTTCTAGGAATGTTATAGTTTCAGATCTCACATTTAGATCTTTAATCCATTTTGAGTTTATTTTTGTATGTAGTGTAAGAAAGTGGTCCAGTTTCATTCATTTGCATGTAGCTATCCAGTTTTCCCAGCACCGTTTTTGAAGAGACTGTCTTTTTCCCATTTTATCTTACTGCCTCCTTTTTAATAGATTAATTGACCATATAGGCATGGGTTCATTTCTGGGATCTCCTATGTGTCTGTTTTTGTTCTTTAGTACCACACTATTTTGATTACCAAAGCTTTGTGGTATAACTTGATATCTGGAATTGTGATACCTCTAGCTTTGATTTCCTTTCTCAACATTGCTTTGGATATTTGGGGTCTTTTATGGGTCCGTACAAATTTTAGGATTATTTGTTTTAGTTCTGTGAAAAATGTTATTGGTATTTTGATAGGGATTGCCTTAAATCTGTAGATTGTACTACTCATCAGGGAAATGCAAATTAAAACCATGAGATACCAGTTTACACCTGTCAGAATGGCTAAAATCAAAATTACAAGAAATAAAAAGTGTTGGCAAGAATGTGGAGAAAAAGGAATCCTTGTGCACTGCTGGTGGGAATGCACACTGGTATAGCCACTGTGGAAAACAGTATAGATGTTTCTCAAAACATAAAAGTAAGTTTTCATATGATCCAGTGATTGAACTAGTGAGTATTTACCCAAAGAAAACAAAAACACTAGTTTGAAAAAATACATGCACCCCTATGTTTATTGCAGCATTGTTTACAATAGCTAAGAGGGGAGCCTGGGTGGGTCGGTCAGTTAAGCATCCGACTCTTGATTTAGGCTCAGGTTGTGATCTCACAGTGTGTGAGTTCAAGTCCCACATCGGGTTCTGTGCTGACAGTGCAGATCCTGCTTGGGATTCTTTGTCTTCCCCTCTCTGTCCCTTCTCTCTCTCTCTCTCTCAAAAATAAAGAATCTTAAAAAAAGACTATGAAAGAAAACAAGGAGTACAATAGCCAAGATATAGAAGCAACCCAAGTGTCCGTGGATAGATAGGTGAATGAATGGATAAAGAGGTTATATATATATATATACACACATACATACACACACACACAATGGAATATTACTAAACCATACAATAGAATGAGATTGTGCCATTTGACCAACATGGATGGGCCTAGAGGCTATAATGATAAGTGAAATAAATCAGTTGGAGAAAGACAAATACCATATGATTTCACTCATATCTGGAATTTAAGAAACAAAACAAATGAACAAGCAAACAAAGGAAAAAAGAGACAAACAGAGAAACAGACTCTTAAAGCAAACTTGTGGTCGCCAGAGGGGAAGTGGGTGGGGGGATGGGTGAAATAGTTAGAGGGAATTAAGAATGTACTCATCTTGATGAGCACGGAGTAATATATAGAATTAGCGAATCACTATATTGTACACATGAAACTAATATATTTTGTTAATTATACTTCAAGAAAAAAAAGAATAAAAAAGAGGAGGTCATTCCATTGTGACAAATTGAGTTTGAGGTGCCAGTAGAAACTCCAGATGAAGATAAGGAAATCTAAGTGGAAACAGGATGAAAAGCTTAGGGGAGCCAGGTTGAGCTAGAGGAAAGACATTTGGCAGTCAGACTGCAGAAGTGGTTATGCAACCAGGGATCAGATAAATTTGCTGACAGGGAGAGGGAAGGCAAGGAGAGCAGCAGGACAAGAGAGCTGAGGATGAAACCTCAGAGCATGAGAAGGAGGTCTAACCAGAGCAAGAGAGAGAGAGGAAATGGTGAGGGCCACGTGTCAAGGTGTCACAGCATTGGAAGGTGTGCCTGGGGAGTGGCCCTGGGTACCGTGTGTGGAAATGGCCTGGGCGACTCCGTCAAGCATTGAGTTCAGCTCTTTGCTGTACCACCTGTTAGCTGCACGATCTACATCCGGTTACCTGAGCTCTTGGGCCCCAGTGTTCTTACCCACAAGATGCGACTAACACCTCAGTAGTTGCGGTGTTAATTTAGTTTTTAAAAGTATTCTTTAATAATACCTTAAAATCACTTGTCTATTGAAATAATAAGACCAATAAAATGGAAGATCTGGAGTTATCTGTATGTCTTATGTACATCAAGGAACTATATTGCAAAACATTGTATTTTTTTTTTTTTTTTGGTTATTTATTTGTTTTGAGAGAGAGAGCACATAAGCCAGGGAGGAGCAGAGAGACAGGGAAAGAGAGAATCCCAAGCAGATGGAGCCCTATGCAGGGACTCGATCTCAGGAACCATGAGATTATGACTTGAGCCAAAATTAAGAGTTGGTCATTTAAACGATTGAGTCACCCAGGTACACCAGCAAAATATAGTATTTTATTTTTTTATTTTAATTTTTTTAAAGAGAAAGGGAGGGAGAGCATGATTTGGAGAGAGGGGCAGAGAGAGAGAAAGAGAGAGAGAGAGAGAGAGAAAATCTTAAGGAGGCTCCACACTCAGTGCAGAGCCCAAAGTGGGGCTCAATGTGGTGCTCAATCCCACAACCCTGGGATACTGACCTGAGCTGAAGAGCATCGAGAATCAGATGCTCAACTGACTGAGCCACCCAGGTGCCCCCAAATATAGTATTTTTAAAATGTCTTGTAATCAGTATAACATTGAAGACTTAGGAACTTCTGAATTACATATTTTATAAAGGAGTACACTTGTCTTTTGCCCGTCAGTTTCTGAATGAAGCCCTTGGAATTTAAATATATTCACTCTGTCTTATCAAGCTTAATTTTTTGAGCAGCTGTTGTATACCCAGCACTTTCCTAGCTCTATTTACCAATCTCCTCTTAAATAGGGCTTTTGGTTTCCAATTCTCAGGGTGTTTATTAAACTGTGTCTTCTTTAGGCATCACTAATATTCTTAACAACACTAGGACCCTCAGCCTTTGAGGCAATCTTAAATTTATAGTGCATAGATTTTCTTAGTACAATCTGTTGTGATTTTCTCAGTACATTTCATGGAAAGTACTCTAGTTTGTTCTTTATTTCTGGGAGAAGCAAAATCATTATTATTTTCTTAGGAAGCATTTGCAGATTTTCATCTCAGAAAATATTATGCTATATAAAATTAATTCTTCCATATCAACATCATTGATAAAATGCATCTTGAGTGGGCATTTTAATGTACTGCTACTTTCCCTTTTCATTAGAAAGAGAAACAATAAGAAACACTTTTCTTATCCCTTTTATTAGGGTAACACATTAAGAAAAATACTCCTGAATCGCTACTTTAAAGGAGACTATGGAGTTGGTATCAATGGACACCTCTCTGGAACCTACAGCAAATCTGCACAAGGGGGAGGTAAGACTGATCATTTTCTCCTCGTTCTAGGATTCTAGTCACATGTCTTTCTGCTGGTGCTATGCTGGTATTTAACTTAAAATAGCATGAATATAAAAAATTCACTTGAAAAGCACTGTCAAAAGAACTTTGTCCAAAATTTTGCATTCATAAAACAAATGATTTGAACATCAGGACTAGTTTTGCTCTTTGACTCTGGAAAATAGTAAACAATGTCATAATTTCTTAATATGTAAATTAAGGACAAAAATAAAGCTAGTTTTCTTTTTCTAAAAGCATTTCTTATTAAGAAAAAACATTTAATTCTAGGTGTCATATATTTAATAGAAAGCTATGTTTTTACAAACTTTTGACATTTTTTAAACCCAAGCCCCTATTATATTTAATGGGGAAGGGAAAAAATTCCAATGATAAATATTCCTTAAAAAAAATTTTTTTTTAGTGTTTATTTAGTTTTGAGAGAGAGAGAAAGAGAGAGAATGTGAGCTGGCAAGGGGCAGAGAGAGAAGAGGACACAGAATCTGAAACAGGCTCCAGGCTCTGAGCTGTCATGTCAGCACAGAGCCTGACACAGGGCTTGAACCCGCCAACCGTGAGATCATGACCTGAACTGAAGTTGGACACTTAGGCGCCCTCAATGATAAATATTTTTAAGGTCTAAGAATTCAAAAATATTACATACTAATAATGTCTGTAATTAAGTTTTACTTATTTATTTTTGCTAATCACAGGGAGCTTTTCGGGACAAGATTCAGATAAGATGGGGATATCAATGTCAGATATTCAGTGTCTACTGGATAAAGAAGGTGCATCTGAACTTGTCATTGATGTTATAGTGAACACCAAAAATGACAGAATTTTTTCAGAAGGAATTTTACTTGGCATTGCCTTGCTCGAAGGAGGAAATACACAAACTCAGGTATCTGTTTATCATGATGAGCGTTATGTTGGTTATTTGTATTTCTTATTTACTTGTCATAGAAACCAAGGAAAGTAATGTCTTTTTCTCTTACCTTCTCATGACTATCTTAAAAAAAAACCTAGCAACTTTCATATTTTCCTTATAAATTTATTTGATTTACTGTAGAAACTACAGACCTTCACAAATTATTCAGTGAAGCTAAACATTCCTCAGAAGCATCCTTTCTAACATCATACCAGAAATTCTGATTTGTTGAGGGGAACTTTCAGCAGAGAAAAACAACATTTTGACTCATCTAAGAATTAAATGTAAAAATAGATAGATAGATTCATTCAATGAGGTAATATATATAAACACCTCACACAGTATTTGGCATCAATCAGGTTTTAGTAACATTGACCACCCCTATCAGCACATCCCCTTCCATTTACTTTTCTAGAAGTTTAGAATAGCACCTTTACTCGATGCCCCAAATCTCCCAGTGCTTATTACCCTGATCCCTCTGAGTAAGTGAATTCTCACTGGTCCAGGGAGAGAAGAACAATTTCATTCATTCATTTATCCTAGGAGAGGAGAGTTGAAAGCTGTTACCACCTGCATGCAGGGATCATCAGCCACGCTTTCCCAAAAAGCACACACTTCACTTTGAAACTGTTACCATTTGCCCCTGGGCTCCTGCACTCCCAAAGGCAGAGCACACTGGGTGAGCTGGAGGACAGTGCTGGCGAGTGTTCCCAGAGAACACACATCTTCCTCCTTGTCCTGCCACTCACTAAACCTGCTCTTTCCACGTTTGTCTCGGTTGGAGAAGCTATGCTTACAGCTAATTGGAAATTGCAGAATCAATCTTTCCTATTCATGGCAAATAGAAACCCTATCTAATTGAAAGCCAGGATATTTTCCTTTATTAATCCACTAAATGCAATGAACAACAGAAGTTTCACTATATCTAATAGCAGGTGGCTTTAGGACTAAAGGCCTCATGAGCAACAGATGTCACGGTGACCAAAAAGCATCTCCCAAACGCCGATCCCTCTTAGTCGAAAAACAAATTTTGAGAAGTCTTGTGGTGATGAAGCTTCAGCACAAATTCCTCTGAGGGACGTTGGGGAAAGTGGGTGGTGGAGGGATTTGTGTGGGTTTTCTTGGAAGTAGTCTTGTCTTCCACAATCAGATATTCAGTTGGGACTTTCTAAAGAAATTGTCTAGGCAACTACATAATATGAGATGTAGATTATCCAGACAGTAGTGAAGGATTTTTTTTTTTTTTTTTTTTTTTTTTTTTTTTTTTTTTTGCATCTCAAGATAGAAACAATCCTTGCCAATAAAGTATCTTCTAGATTCCTGTTATTGGACCACATAGGGTCATCAGATGAGATCATCTTTCACCCTCCATACATATGTATGTCTATTTATGTCCTCATATTGCCACAGAATAACCCAGCTTCTGTCAGAAGCTTCCTGATCTACTTTAAGATTCTTGACAAGTTCCCTGAACCCTCAAATACCTTTTAGTCCCTTTTCACATGATGTTTCTGTGGCAGTTGTCACTGATGACTTTTTCTTTGTTTTTGAAACCTTTTCAGCTTAGGTCTTGGGACACCACTCTCTTCCCACCTCCTGCCATTTCTTCTTAGCCTTCTGTGTAAGCTCTTCTTGATTTACTTAACTGTTGAATCTTGATGTCTCCCAAGTTTCTTTGGGCTCTCCTCTGTTTATTTTGCTTGTTCCTTCAGCCTGACCTCATTCATTTCTGCATCTTTAACTTCCATTCGATGCTGATGATTCCCCACTCTGCACCAATAGACTCTACATCCAGCTATCTTCCAGAAATATCTTGTGGGATGTCCCACAGGTACCTTAAACGCAACGTGTCCCACACTGAATCCACTCTTATTCTCCATCCACCCACTTCTCCTCTTACTTTGCCTCCCTCAGTGACTGGCAGTCCATCCACACGGATATCTGGCCAGAAGTTGAAAACCCACCTTGACCTCAGCCTACTCATCCTCACTCCCTTCCTGAACATCTCATTGAAGGCCAATCTCTGTGATTCTGCCCTGTTAACATGTCTCATACCCACACTCTGCTTTCGATCTCTCCATATCCAGCCCTCATTATCCATCCTTCTTATCTTTTCCTGGGCCATGGTGTCTTTCAGGAGGTATCCCTGATCCCAGTTCTGTGCTTCTCCAAATCATTCTACACTTTGCCTCCAAAGCTATCTTTCCAAAAAACATGTTTTTCTTCTGCTTAAAATCAGTCACTTGCCCTATAAAGGCAAACTCCCTAACAAAGTCCATTAGATCTTCATGATTTAATCTCTTTACATTTTCCCATTTTCCTTTCTTATCCCACCTCCTCCCTCCTCTGTCCTGTCTCCTGCACACCAGCTATACTAAGCTCTTCATCGTTCCTCATATGTGTCGTGTTATTTCTCTTACGTTGTTTTCTCCTCCAGGAGGACCCAACTCATGAGCTTCTCTTGGAAGCCTTCTCTGATCCCACGTCCCTCTGGGCAGAATTGTCCAGTGGTTACTATATGCCCTTGCTGTATCCTGCAGATGCCTTCAGTGGCATTTTTTTTTGCCACTTTATTGTGCCTTTTCATGTGTGCACCAGGCTCTAACAAACTATGAGTCCTTAAAAAATTGAGACCCCATGTGGTTCATCTTTGGATCCCTTGTGTCTGACACCATGTCTGGCCCAGTAAATGTTCAGGAGTGATGGCTGTATGAATGAATGGTTTGAATCAAATTCTACCCCCTTCACAAAATCTTCCTTATCTGGCATGGGCCTTGACAACCACTCCTTTATCTGAGCTCCCATAACACTTGTTTCCTTAATATTTATTTGGCACTCTTCCTGTGCTACTTTGTTTTGTTGTTATTTGTATGAGATTTTGCCTCTTCAATTAAATTTCATCTTTCTTAAAGTAGATCATGTCCTGTCTCTGACATTTATGTGCTTTATCGCCATTCAGCAAATATTTGTTGATGAAAAGCATTAAATTATTTTTGTATATGAAAGCCTTTTTTAAAGATGGGTTATGACAATGTCATTTACCAGCCATCCCTTTTTTTGGTTTGTCACTTAACTATATCACGGTGTAACCCAGAGAGCAGCTGTGTGCTTCTGTCTCTAAAAGGTCTCACTGAGGTCAACTTGAATCGTGTTCCTTGCTCTTTAGTAGTATAAAATCCACTCCTCCCCAAGACTCCTGGCAGTCCCCAGAGGGTTTTACATTGTCACGGTGCCCTTAGGCACTAGTGACTTGACACTCCTAAGTCTATAGTACTGGGGTAGGAATCTGATTCCCCTCCTTACTTTATACCCTCCTAGCTACATAAGCCAATTTATGTGTTTAATGTTGAAGATTGGTTGAAGGGGAGGATAGGAGAGGTATTTATATTTTAATTTCAAACTGAACACCAATAACAATAATGAAGATAATACCTACTAAATACCAGGCACTGTTCTTATTGCTTTCTTTATATGTACTAACTTGGTTAATTCTCACAACAGCTGGTGGGGTAACATATATCATCTCATTTTACCAAAGAAGAATTTGAGATAGACAGTCTAAGCTCCTTACCAAGCTCACATGGCTAGTTATAGGGAGAGTCAGGACTCGAACCCATGTGGACTGGCTCCAGGATTGGTGCTCTTAACCACTATAAACATCTCCTTTCTGAAATAACCTTCTACTTCCTGACTCCTGGTAAATTTTGCTGGCTGATTCACCCCGCATCATTATCCTAAGCTTACTTCATCTCTAGTTCCTCACTTCATGTTCCTTCTCTGCCTTCCCTCTTCTACTCTTCCCCATCCTTCTTGGGGGGAAAGTCTTTCCTCTCCCATATAGATCTGTTGGTCCATCATCCTTGGTTCCTGAAAAAAGCCTCAAGAGTTTCCTCTTATACTTTCAAGCTTATGGAAACAGTTTCCTAATCAAAAACCATATCTTTTACAAGTGAAATCCTTATGCTGCCTGTTGAGATTATATATGTATATATAAAACATACTTTTTATTTTTATTGAAGACACACTGTTCAGCTTTGTAATGCCCTGGTTTTAAAAAGGTGTAGTCTACGTAAATGACCAATTATTTTGAGCTTAAGAGGTTACTTTGTAAATTTAATGATTTAGAGACAGAGAATCTAGATTGAAATCCTAGCTTTACCACTTACTAGTTATGTAATGTTGGACAAGTCATTTACCTTTACTAAACTTTATCTTATTGATCTATAAAATGGAAATAAGATTACTCTCTATCACACAGTTGTGTTGAAAGTATCAATGAGATCATGTATTTCAAGGAACTAAATAAATTATAAAACTTTGCTTTAATAGAGCCACAAATTTCCTATAACTTCCTCATTAATATATTGGGAACTCCTTTCACCTTCTAACCTGGTTATATTGAAAATATTAGGATTTAAGCATCAGCTTAATTTGTGGGACTGTAGAGGTCTGTAAATGCTGCATTTATCCTTTGAATTAATGGAACCAGTGTGACTGTTTCCCTGTAGTTGCTATGGTTACTGTGGCTTTTTGTCCTGCTTTCTTGAGGGTTTGCTAGCCTCCTGCTTAGAGCTTCCACCTTTTAGGTATGAAGGCAACTCCTAAGGCTTCATAAATTGCTCTTTACTCATACATTGTTCACACTGAAAATTGCAGGACAGACATCCATTTCAAGACTTGATTTCATTAGTTTTACCTGCAAGTCCCAGGACCTATGGGTCATGGTTCTAAGCATTCTTTTAAGAAAGCCTATGTACAGGAGCCAAACTCACCAGAATTAGTTGTTTCCATTTGCTGGATTATGGTTCATTGTACTTGATTAGGTAGTCATTACTTTTCATGTTTTCTTCACACTATCTCTCATTAAGGTTATATAACTTTCTTTCCATCAGTATAGTTACTAGAATTATTTTCATTTTTTTTTTTTAACTTTATTTCAAATTCTATTTTCTCTGGTACATATCACCTTTCCCATCTCCTACCTCTTCTGGATACTGCCATAAGTCACTAAGCAGACAGTGATTAGATAGATATTCTCAAGGCTTAGTATTTCTACCTCTCACTAAGACATATTTTATCATTGTTTTGGTGTTGAACTCTTTCTACATCATTATTCACTCTTAAAGCAGAATCCATTTTATGCATCTTATGGCAGGCTTGTCCTAGACCCCATGCAAAGCAGTGTAGCTAATGAAGTACCAAAAAAACTTAGGGCCTATCTATCAGTGGGTTCCTGTGAGTGAGGCTGCCATGGTAACACATTCTAAATTAAATGTACTATAATTTAGATAAAGAGAAAAATAACTCTTTGTAACTCTGCGTAAACCCGCATTTAGACAGCATGATCATTGGATTAGTGGCTGTTTTCCACTCTAGGTGACACACTCATGAAGGGAGGGATTGTGGTGGCTTTTCCTTTTTGTTCTATGCCTCGTAGTAGCAAGGGCCTGGCACATAGTAGGCACTCAATAAATATGTGTTGAATCAAGACATGAGTTTACAATATTATAAAAATCAAGGCACTCTTTGCATACAACTTCTTACAGTGCACTTATAAATTTTTAAAATAAAATAATCACTAAAGGTGAATTAAATAACAGGAAAATATATTGGATTTTACTGGAAAGTGCTAAGCAAACACAAGTTATTATTAGTATATGTTAAATAGTACAGGAGACTGGCAAAGGCTGCTAATTTATGAAATAATGGGCAGCATATGAAATGTGTGCTTTTATTCATAATGTTTATATTTATTTCAAGCAAGAAAGCACTATTTTTCTCCCCTTGGGTGTTGATATCTTAAAATATGCTTTCTTGCAGTACTCCTTCTACCAGCAATTACATGAACAAAAAAAGTCAGAAAAATTCTTCAAAGTTCTGTATGACCGAATGAAGGCTGCTCAGAAAGAGATAAGATCAACGGTGACCGTTAATACCATAGACTTAGGTAACAAAAAAAGGGATGATGACAATGAATTGATGACATCTGGTCCACGAATGAGAGGTAAAGAGATAGTTGAGTACTTGGGGGAATAGAGAAAAAAGAAGGTCACACCACCTTTAAATCTCACTTACCTTCATCTCAATGTCCCATCTGTGGTTCTGTGTATGGAGCTCCATCCTTAAAATCCTATGGCCACGGGGCTGACCTTGAAACAGCTTTGTAGGACCAAATTCAAACAAGGCATTATTAACGCAAAGGAACAAGCGACATTGAAAAGTTTGACTTCATTGTGGAAGGCATGGTAAAGAGCAACTGCCCAAACCTTTTGAGTATTCATGAAACCCAAATTTTAAGAATAGGAGTTACAGCACCTTACTCTAATGAAAGATTCTTGGTATTTGGAATAACAAAGTCATCAGTGAAGTTAATACAAATCATATAAACATAACATTTTGAAGTTTGCCATATTTTCCTCCACCTTCTCGTATTCAAGAATTCTCATATTTTATATTTATCAGAAAGACACGAACCCTTCTGAAATTGGCTGAACATTTAGATTTTTTTTTAATGTCCTGTGCAAATTTAATTCTGTAGTTGCTAGATTATTTTGGGAGAAATTGTTGCACCTCTTGTCAAATGTTTTTTGATTCAGTTGTTAGAGTATTTGGGTAACTGGTTGTCTTGTTTTTTAATTGGCAAAAGAAGCTAATTCAGAAATCTAAGAGTACTGTTTTATTTCAGTAAGAGATTCATCATTACTTTTAAAAGAGGGAATGAAAGGGCAATTAACAGAAGCTTCTTCGGCAACCTCCAAAGCGTATTGTGCGTACCGAAGAGAAATGGATCCAGAAATCGACATGATGTGTGCAGGATCCGAAGCAGGAAATGCCGAGGAAAAGTCTGCCGAGGAAGTAACCATGAGTCCTGCAATTGCCATCATGCAGCCCATACTGAGGTTTCTGCAGTTGCTGTGTGAGAATCACAATCGGGAGCTGCAGGTATTTGTTCTATTTTGTGTAATAGTTGAGAATACAGCCTGTGATTGTAGGTAACTAAATTCCAATGAAACTAATGTGTAGTTCTGGAGAGATAATCAATAAAACCAATGGTGCTCTTCTGAGTCGGGAAGAAACTTTTGCATCTAAGTGAAGGAAAATGAAGGGAAAATTCCTTTATGTGTGAAAAAATCAGGCTTGTACAGTATCATCCTTTGTATCCTCAATTCACATATGTTTAGCCTCAGCATTATCTATTCCTAATATTCTGGTATTTGTTGAGTAAGGTCACATTTGCCTCAACTATACCTCTCATGGTTTTGTAGATACAGGGGCTTTCATCATTTCCAAATCAGTTCATATATCTTTTTTTTTCAATTCATATATCTTGAGTGAAGATACAGAGTATATTTATGTCTTCATTAGAGACAGTTAATATACAAGAGGATTTTTTAGGACAGTAAAGGTTGATACCTTTGTAGATGAATATGATCCCGGTCTTACATCTTCTTTGGTACATCTTTCTTTGTCAAGTAGGTGCTTAGGAATTTTCGCCTCCTGTTTTTTTCGTTGTTGGTGCACACTGCTTATGTCACTGTGGCATAATTACATGAAAGGTGCAATAGTCTCTAACAGCATATGTCCAGGATTAGAGAGAGCAGAGTTTGAAGTTGTGTTCTCTAGTAAGAGCCTACAATGCAGGTGTTCTGAGTTGGTAAGAGATAGTAGATTCATGTAAATTGCATTAAATATCCTTCAAGGAGAGGAGAAGCTCAGGAATTAATAAGTGGTAGAAGCTATGAGTCTTGTGGACCACATCGTGGAGAGGGCTGCTGCAGACCTGGGCCAGGCAGAGACCAGAGTATTACTTCCAGAGGGAAGATACTGGATATATGCCTACATGCTTATGCTGATCTACTTGGTCTGTCCATGTAGCAGATAGATACATAGTATCTTATCAAATATTTTTCTTACAGGAGTGTGGGATCAAACAGTTTGGAAAATGCTACTTATAAAAAAAAAAACCTTTGTTTTAATAGGACAAATGGTAGACTTACTCACAATAGCTAATATATAGAATTGCCCCAATGTCCATCAACAGATAGGTATACAAAATGTGGTATATGCGTGCGGTGGAATACTGTTCAACCTTACCAAGGAAGAAAATTATGACATAGGCTACAACATGTATCACCCTTGAGATATTATGCCAAGTGACATGAAATCAGTCACATAAAGACAAATACTGTGTGATTCTATATATATGACATTTAGAGTAGTCAAAATGACAGAGACAGAAAGTAGAGTAGTGGTTGCCAGGGGGAGGGGGAGGGGAGAATGAGAAGTTAATAGGTATAGAGTTTCAGTTTTACAAGTTGAAAAGAGGTTTAGAAATGGATGATGGTGATGGTAGCTCAACATTATGAATCTATTTAATACCACTGAACTATACACTTAAAAATATTTAAGATGGTAGATTTTATATCTATTTTGCCACAATAAAAAAGTGGGAAAAAATCACACACAAAAAACCCCTACACAAAGATAAGTGGTTGGAATAAATTCAAATAAGTAAATTAAATAATAAATCAATAAAAATAAATAATAAATAAAATAAAAATAAAACTTTCCCTCTCTGCCTCCCCTTTCACCAGGTTTACTCCCCCAAAGAAATTACGTTAACAGTCATACTTCCTTCGAGAAATTTCTACGTACATAGAAGCATATTGATCTGTACATGTAAACTTAAAAAAAAAACTAGATTATATAATGTTCTTCCAGTTACTTTTTCATTTAGTAATACATCTTATTACGAAATTATTACTAGACTGTGTTTATATCAGTATATATTGAAGTACCTCATTTTTATAGCTTTGCAGTATTCCAATGTTTAGATGTACTATTATTTGTTAAACCAGTTGCATTATGATAGGTATGGTATGGTTTCCAGTTTTTGCTATTAATAAGCAGTGCAGGGAACCTCTTTGTAGTTTTATGTGCATGTATTATATATACACATATATGTTACCATATATATGTGGATGTATTATATATACATATATGTTACCATATATATATGGTATATAATATATTATATTTATATTTTATACATATATATATATATATATATATATATATATATATATATAATATGGTAACTTAGGAAGTGGAATTGTATGTTAACTGAAAATTTTAATAGGTGCTTCTAACTTGCCCTCCATAACGGTTGTATCATCCACTGTTTGAAGCTGCACTGTTTACAAGGGATCGTTTACTTGAAAATTCGATTGCTTCCTTCCCTAAAGAACTTCTTTCTAGTTTCTTTTTCCCTTCTCCTTTTCCTACTACTTCTTTGTTTGTTTGTTTGTTTTTGCCTTGTCCATATAGTTTGAAGATAATGACACTGAGAAATGTTTGTTATGAACTATACTGAGAAATTTAGATTCTTGAGGAAAAACTTAAGAGTCTTTTTCTTAAACCCAGGGGAAATTTAATAAATGTGAACACTTTCTTATAAAAAGCAATTCCATTCCACATTGCCATGGGGATATTTTTGAGTTAGAAAAACACACATAGTGAGAGAGCTGAAAACAATTAGCACAGTGATTTCTTTTAACCCCTCAGGTATATTTTCTTTTGCCTTCAGAACTTCTTGAGGAATCAAAACAACAAAACAAATTATAACCTTGTCTGTGAGACCCTTCAGTTTTTGGACTGCATTTGTGGAAGTACCACCGGTGGCCTGGGCCTATTGGGTCTCTACATCAATGAGAAGAATGTAGTGCTGGTCAACCAGACTCTGGAGAGCCTGACGGAGTATTGCCAGGGCCCATGCCATGAAAATCAGGTAACCGTGAAAGCAGTTCTTCACGCAAAAGTATTCATGACTAATTAGCAAAAGGCTCAAATTGGTGAAGGAGCCAACCTTTGTCTACATTTAAAAGGTCTTTCTTCTTGCTTTGCCAGATATTTTTACTTTTCTCACAAAACATACAAAGACTGAATTATAGACTAGCAAATACTATGCCATATTTTTATTTAATTTCATTGTAAAAGAAATTTCCCATGAAAATGTTCCAGATGAAAATCAGACCTACCAAAAAGAGTAAAAGGCATTTCTTCATCGTTGCTCAGTTTTCATCTTCAATGATTCTTTTCCAGGATTTGTAGAACACACTCCCTTTGGCTCCTTCCACTGCACTGCAGTGGGCAGTATATATTATCTCCTTTATATTCACAAAATTATGAAATAGGTCTTCTTGCTCCCATTTGTGGATGAATAGGCTCTGACTCAGAGGTTAAGTGATGTTCTATTGTCTCAGAGTGACGGAATCAGTAAATCGTAGAGCTGTTCCTAAAACTCAGGATTTTTTAAATTTTTTTTTTCAACGTTTATTTTATTTTTGGGACAGAGAGAGACAGAGCATGAACAGGGAGGGGCAGAGAGAGAGGGAGACACAGAATCGGAAACAGGCTCCAGGCTCTGAGCCATCAGCCCAGAGCCCGATGCGGGGCTCGAACTCACGGACCGCGAGATCGTGACCTGGCTGAAGTCGGACGCTTAACCGACTGCGCCACCCAGGCGCCCCTAAAACTCAGGATTTTGATGGAGTCTAAAAAGAGTGCGCTTTTGACTGTATTACCTTTTTCGGGGTGAAATTTTACCTCTCTCTTCCAGAATGTTTGCCTGATTCCATTTTCTTGGATATCAAGGACACATTGTGGGAGTAGAAGATAGGACACGTGAACTAGTAAAGGGAGGGGAGCCACCCTAGAGTTTATTGACCATTCACATCCACTTAATTATGGGGCTACCATCGCAAGCATGGATTCACCCTGAAAGAAAACGTTTTCGGGTTGTAAACGTCTTTGGAAATAAATTTTAAAGTAGCCATTGGGACCAAACATCAGTGCATAACGTAGAAAGAAGTGTGAAAAAAACTGCTGCTTTTCTATTGCAAACTATATGACATATGCCCAAAAAATGCATAAACATGTGCACACACATATGCATACATACAGAGGTATGTAGGATAAAAACTCAACAATTGCTGACATAAAGAATTTGTTATGAGGATACTCTTCTCCCCTCTGCAATGCACATGTTCCCTGATAAAGGACTTTTCAGATTTTGCCCTGGATTTTCCTGGATTGTATTTCAGTCTCCTAGGGTAATGATACAAGAAAACTTAACTATTGATTTAAAGTTAAGGAAAAATATATAGATTTAAAGATTTGGTTTTGAGGCGCCTGGGTGGCGCAGTCGGTTAAGCGTCCGACTTCAGCCAAGTCACGATCTCGCAGTCCGTGAGTTCGAGCCCCGCGTCGGGCTCTGGGCTGGTGGCTCAGAGCCTGGAGCCTGTTTCTGATTCTGTGTCTCCCTCTCTCTCCTGTTCATGCTCTGTCTCTCTCTGTCCCAAAAATAAATAAACGTTGAAAAAAAAAAAAAAAAAAGATTTGGTTTTATTGTTGGTGAAAACATGTATACCTGTAATGCCAAACACATATTCCCCACTTTTGGTCTTATAAATGGATGAAGTTGAGTTTTAAAAATCATTTATTGGGGCACCTGGGTGGCTCGGTCGGTTAAGCATCTGACTTCGGCTCAGGTCACGATCTCACAGTCCGTGAGTTCGAGCCCCGCGTCGGGCTCAGGGCTGGTGGCTCGGGGCCTGGAGCCTGCTTCCGATTCTGTGTCTCCTTCTCTCTCTGTCTCAAAAATAAATAAAAACGTTCATTCATGCTCTGTCTCTCTCTGTCTCAAAAATAAATAAAAACGTTAAAAAAATTAAAAAAAAATCTTTTATTAAGTCAGGTAAGCTCTAAAAGTAAAAACTAATAATAAAATAACATAATAAAACAATATAAGTAATAATAATGAACATGAATCCCATATCTAAAAATATACTTACTTTGAACCCCGTGCTCTGAAAATGTGTGCGAGAAAAGAAGGTTGCCAGAAAATTCCAGAAATGATCTGCAAATCGATTCCCTCTAAGTCTAGCAAGTGTTTTAGTGATCAGAACCTCAGGAAATGTAGAAGATGAATAGAGGACACCTTTCCTTTGTGTCATGGGAGTAAAAAAAAATTTGTGCAAAAGGAGAAATGAAGCCCATGCTGAAAAATAGCAGTCATTCCAGAGTTACCTTGATTTTACTCTTGCTCATTTAACTCACCCGAGTTTCCATTTTTCAACCCCCTTGACTGGGTGCTGCATTGTAACATGTAATTCCACAAACTCCAACCCACAGGTTTCTGTTTTTCAAGTTCTATAAATTGAATTAAGTTCAGAATCGGGGCACAGTAGACCTTAACTTCAAAATACTGATATTTATCTCTCAGGATGTTTTATAAACTTTCCCCAAGTAAGGTCCCTCTCTAAATCACTCAGGTTTAAGGAATCTGCAACTTTTCATTAGCCATCATCATGGACAGGATGTCCCTAGAACATTGGAAGGCACCTGTATGCCTTGTCTGCTGCCACCCAGCACGTGCGGCAACATCATTTGTGACTCACTGAGTACTAAGTACCAGCTAAATTGGTATGCTGCATCAGTGCCAATAACATTGACTTGAAGACCTTAGGCATATCACGAACACTGCTTTCATAAATGGGAATATTCTCTTAGCCAGGAGAGATCAGGTCTTAAAATTCTGAATTTAAGACACTCCTCTATTGGAGGGAATATTGGAATTTGTTGGTTGAAAGAGTATTTAACTTAATTTTTGAAATTCTTTGAAAGTCTATAAAAGTGGTTCATTTTAAAAGATACCTGGGGTCCCTGGGTGAGTTCATAACAATACATAGAGTGCTCCTATTGGGTGAGTTCAGTTGGTTAAGCGTTCCTCTTGATTTTGGCTCAGGTCATGATCCCACAGTTGTGAGATCAAGTCCGGCACCAGGCTCTATGCTTACAGTACGGAGTCTGCTTGGGATTCTCTCTCTCCCTCTCTCTGCTCCTCTTCCATTCACTCTCTCTTTCTGTCTCTCAAAATAAATAAATAAACATGTTAAAAATAAAAGACACCTGTTACACACGGTCTCTTTCAGTGTTCTGCATTCAAAGCCATTTAATCAAAACTAATCAATTAAAAGATTCTATATAAAACAACAAAGGAAACTTAAATCCTTGACTTCAAAGTTAAATCTTAATTATATTTTAAAGGTCAAAAAAACTAAGGTGACTGTTATTTTATGTTAGATAATTTCTAGTGCTTTTATGTTGTAAATAAAATATTGTTTACAAACATTTTGCTTTCTAGACGTGTATTGCTACTCATGAATCCAATGGGATTGATATCATCATTGCTTTGATTCTAAATGACATAAACCCTCTTGGTAAATATCGAATGGATCTGGTGCTCCAACTAAAGGTAGAGTAAATCCACTATGTGGGGGGGCGGGGATAGGGAGTGACATGTTCTATATAAAACTTGCTTTCTGAATTGACTCTGAATCTTCAAGTAGCTCTTGTAAAACCCCAGATATTATCCTATTTTCAGCTAATGACTTGACAGAAAGGAATAGCAAAAGCACAATGTGCACTAAATTCCTAATGAAATGTCCAACAAGCTTCGAGATAATGTTTGGCTAGAGGGTACTTTACTGAAAGGTCTTTTAAGTAGTTACTTTGTTTCACTACTTCCTTTTGTTTTTATTTTACATTTTTTATTATATAGAGGAAGAGAAGGTGTTAAAAATTCATCATGCCATATATTTTTTAATTCATCTTGCTACAGAATTCTATCTAGCAAGTCACAATGAATTAGACTATTTAAAAAAGGGCTGCATTCTAGTTTTATGGCACTCTTCTTTCTAAAAGTTGTTTTCTTTTAAATCAGAATCTTATTTTTTCCCCAAATACTGTGAGCTATTTTCACACTCCCTTTGAGAAGCTGCCTTAACTTAAGCTGTGCACATACTTCCCAGCAGTTACATTTATCAGAGATCAGGAAGAAAATGGCATTTAAAAAAATTTCCTCAAGTTTTTGTTCAAATGGAAATAGACAAATGAATATACACAAGAAGCTATATAAATCCCAAATGCAAAGGCATGATATTCAATACAGATGAATTATTAAAGACCACATTATTGTGTTTAGTGTTAAAGAGGTAAAAAAAAAATTGGTTGAATACAACTTTTTCTGTAAAGACAGGTCTATCCAATATCACAGCAAATATAATTAAGTTAAACTTTGTGTAGGTAAATTTATGGCTAGGGAGAATAGGAATGACATTTTTATAATTTTGTTTCTTTTTTATTAAAAAAATTTTAAACATTTTTATTTATTTTTGAGACACAGAGAGACAGAGCATGAGCAGAGGGAGGGGCAGAGAGAGAGAGGGAGACACAGAATCCCTAACAGGCTCCCCAGGCTCTGGGCTGTCAGCACAGAGCCCGAGGCAGGGCTTGAACCCATGAACCATGAGATCATGACCTGAGCCGAAGTCGGATGCTTAACTGACTGAGCCACCCAGGCACCCCCATAATTTTGTTTCTAAATATAGATTTAGATATATAATGGAATCATATGTTGTGCTTATGTGAAGATTGTGCTAAGAGCTCCTAATAAGCAAATGTTTCTTTTCATAGATGAGATGAATTTGTATTTTTTTCACTGTTTTCATTGGCAATATGTATAAGCCTTCAGTCTTTCTGTTCATAGAATAGAATGAAGATGATCCTTACATAGATTGAACTTCTATCCTTTTCTTCGTTAACATCATGCTTTAGTTAATGAAGCCAAGCTAGGACCATGTGACGGATAGCTTAGGTTGAGTTACAAGAAAAATGTTTATTTCATCTTATATTCATCTTTAATCATAATTCATAAAAAAACAACATACAGAAGCCTTGACCTTTGGCTTTTAAAGTCCTATATTGGCCTAAAAACTCATTTTTAATTGATATAACTTAATGGAGGGAAATACTGAGTGATTCATCAATTAGAACAAAGTATAGGCATATAGATTATTTACAAATCCAGACCTATTAAAAAACTAAATGATGGGGTATTACTTAACCGTATATAAATGTTTTTATCTATTCAATGAAAATGCTTTTTTGATAAAGGATTATTTAAAATTTCACTTATGTTACTAGGCACTATTATGTATATCTTTTCAAAATATGACAGTTGGCTAAATCAAGATATGTATAAAATACCAGAGGGATGGATTTACCTTGAAATATTTAAAATATAGTCTTCTACTTAAAGAACAAGGCATATATACCTTTCCAAACAACCTATGAAGCTTTATGTATAATGGCCAATATGAGAACAATGTTTTTAAAGCAGAGAAATACAAAGTGACAAATTTTAGGGGGCTTCCATGGGTAGAATGCTTTTAATTATAAATTCTCCATAACATTATAGAGTATGCCATAGCAAAAATGCTAAATTAAGTTTTATTTTATATTAGTCATTCTTAAATTTAATTGCTTAATTATTTATAATTTTAACTGTACTTAATTCTATAGACTCATTTACTATATAGGTTTATGAATTTTTTATTCATATGTCTTATCCTTTCATTTTTAATTTATATTTCATAGCTGATCTGTGACTGTGAAGTGTTGAATTTGTAAATAGGTAGCTTTTTTTTTTTTTTTTTTTTTTTATAAAGGTCCCTAGCTCCCTTTGGAAGAAAATCTTCTGTTAACACTGACACACACATTTGATTTCTTAGTGTATGTAGGCTCTTGTACTTTCAATTTGATTCAGATTTCTGTAGGTCATTTACAAGATTTCTATTCTTCCAACATAGTATAAAAAGCAGATTGGTTGGAAAAAATATCATCTTGCCAATGGTATTCTGAAATTGGATGTATTTTTAAGCTATTATGTACTGGGCCTGCTAAGTAAGGTTCATTAGAGAATACTGTGAGTGTTACCAAGGTTTTAGCTTTAAATTCTGTGGGGTCAGTTCAGATTGGTCTGAGGATCTCAGCTCCACTAATCCTGGAAACTTATTTTTTTTAGGTACGTTGTTTGTATAGGATGCTAGATTATAAAAATGGATTTTTAGGATTTAGTACCAATGCTTAAAAATTGAAAATGGAACAGAAAAAAAATAATGCCACTTCCCTTACAAAATTCTAAAGCTTTTTCAGGACATTGCTACCATCATCATCAGACATCATTGCTACTAATATTAGTCATTTAAAGACAGTCTTTAGGCTGTACTCGTGAAAGAAAAAAGTGGAGAGAATTTAGTATTAAACTACTCAATAAAATTAATTTGTATAAAATTAACAAAATTTATGTAGTGAATGTCTGCATACATCAAGCAACTGATTCAGTTCAAGTTTTTATCCCGTAAGATGTTAATTTTGACTCACTGAGAAATATCTTAAAGCCATTTGGCTCTACTTCTCTTGTGCTCCTATCAAAGATTGTGTGTGGAGGTTGAGATTTTTATCTAAAGAAATATTGCAAAAACACTGTAGAAATATCTCCCAGGTGGTTTTTATCATTTCACAGGTGGCCACAATTCTGGAGCAGTGCTATTGAAAACAGTGTAAAGAAACATCTTCCCACATGTTGAGGATATTGTGCTTTGTGTAATAAGACTTTCTGTAATTCTTTGGATCATAAATCAACTATATCAGAAACATTTTTGGAATCCATAGGTTAAATGTTTGAGAATACATATTTATAAACCAAATTGGAACATTAAAGACAACATAAACTATTTTTAGTCTCTATTAAACAAAATTAGAAAATATTATTCTTCAACAACCCAGATGATAAACATGATGCATATATACTGCCATATAGTGAGACGAATAAACTATTATCAAGAAATTTATATTTTACTTCTAACTTGTGAATTTAGAATTTTAGATTAATTCTCAGCAATTATTGCTTAAATTTATTTAAAGTTTTGGTATGCTAATATGCTAACATGTTACAAACTATTACACCAAATTCTTTGAATTATATACCATTTCTATAAAATACATCGTTGCTACCGGTTCACCTTACTGTCATTTTTTTTAATTGTTTTAAATGTTTATTTTTGAGAGAAAAAGAGAGAGAGCAGGGGAGGGGCAGAGAGAGAGAGAGGGAGACACAGAATCCAAAGCAGGCTGCAGGCTCTGCACTGTCAGCACAGAGCCCAACGCAGGGCTTGAACCCACGAACCATGAGATCATGACCTGAGCTGAAGTCAGATGTTTAACCGACTGAGCCACGCAGGCACCCCTCACCTTACTTCCTTATTAAAATGGCATCATGGCAATGCCTATTTAGAAAATAGTGAAGGAAAATACTATATTTTAATGCATTACGTACGAAGTCAATTTTGTATTTAAAACACCCTCTCACCAATATTTAAAATATTCTTTGTAACATAGCTCTCATGATTCGTTATTTTTATTTCGTGTTGACAATGAAGTAAAGCATTCTATTTAATTTATTTTTTGTTTTTATTTATTTATTTATTTATTTATTTATTTATTTATTTATTTATTGAGAGAGAGCATATGCGTGTGCACATGTGCAGGTGAGCAGGGGAGAGGCAGAAGGAGAGGGAGACAGAGAATCTTAAGCAGGTTTCATGCTCGGTGGATTCCATGACTGTGAGATCATGACCTGAGCCCAAATCAAGAGTTGGATGCTAAACTGACCGAGCCACCCAGGCGCCCCTAAAACATTCTATTTTAAAATGTTAGTTAGCCAAATGAAATTAGCAGTTTAAAATTGTGTTTGTTTTTTTAAAAAATGCTCCTGGTAATGTCAATCAAAACAAATGCAGGGATTGTTAATCCATGAAATAGACTTTTCATGTGCATTAACTAAATCTGTATCTCTAGAACAATGCCTCCAAGCTTTTGCTGGCCATCATGGAAAGCAGACACGACAGTGAGAATGCGGAAAGAATTCTTTTTAACATGAGACCCAGAGAACTGGTAAGAAAACTTTTGAAACTGTGCTAATAGTGTGCATCCAAAAAGGGACAAATTTGTAGTATGCATGTCATGAAACAAGTCTAGTGGCTTTCACTGCTCTACCAGGCATGATGGCACATCACAACCTACCTTTAAAACCTACTCAGGAGGTCCCATGATGCAAAAGGCCTTTGTGATTTGGGTCCTTACTTCATTGGTTTTATCCACTCTAAGCACTTTTCTTTTATTTTAAGTTTATTTATTTTGAGTGAGAGAAACAGATAGAGAGTGCATGAACAGGAGAGGGACAGAGAGAGAGAGGGAGAGAGAGAATCCCAAGCAGGCTCCATGCTGTCAGTGCAGAGCCCGATGTGGGGCTCAATCTCACAAACTGTGAGTTCATGACCTGAGCCACAACCAAGAGTTGGACAGTGAACTGGCCGAGCCACCCAGACGTTCCTCTAAGTACTTTTCTTAATCAAACTGTCACAGTCTATTAAACTTGTCTGCAAATTCTTTTTGCCAGAAAAAAAAGCAAGTTTTCTTTAGTTTGTGTATTGGAATATTTGAGAAAGGTATGTGAAAAATGTTTGTACTCCTCGAAAATTTTATTTATATCTCTTTCTGAACAATAAGAATAAAACCAATTCCTTCTGTGCTTGTTTGTATCATTGAAATGTTACACTATGCTTGGCCTAAAGAAAATTATCTGAAGACTTGACTGGGGATTCCACAGAGATCATTAGTGTGTCTTCTTATTGTAGAAGTTATATTTTCCTCCTCGCTTGTAACATAAAAATTTTGAAGTAATATCAGCATGCTTTAAAAGCACTGGGCTTCTTTTTTTTTTTTTAATTTTAATTCCAGTATATTTAACATACAGCGTTATTTTAGTTCCAGGTGCACAATATAGTGATTGAACAATTCCATGCATCATCCAGGGCTGTTCATGACATGTGCCCTCCTTAATCCCCACCACCTATTTCACCGCCCCCCCCCCCCCCATCATCTCACTTCTGGTAACCATAAGTTTGTTCTCTATAGTTAAGAGTCTGTTTCTTGGTTTGCCTCTCCCCTTTTGTCCTTGAAAGCATGGGGTTTCAAAAGCATTGCTCTCTCTTTAATAGTGAGGAATGAAGTTGAGGAGGGCAGATAAAAATGTAAGATACAGTTTTATTTAACATATATTTACTGAGAGCCTCATATCTGTAGGTAGTGGACGAAGAGGACCAAGACATTCTCTATTCTTATGGTTAAATGGGGCTAAGAGTTACATGTTCATTCAACAGCAGCAATGTACAATAGCCCTCTGCCTACAACACCTTATTCTCAACATCCACTTCCTTCTTGTGGCCCCCCCATCAGTCTCTTGCCTGAGTTCGTGTCCCTAGTGTGTGCTCACTAGGTGCCTCACACTTAGTGCTGCTGTAGAACTGTTGTGTTCACCTCTTGATGTACTGACTCTCCCGCTGGACAGTAAGTTCCTTGAGAGCATATACTGTGTTGTACCCACTGTTGGGTCCTCAGTACAGAGGACGACGTCCAGCACCATTTGTCCCTGTACCTAGTGGAAGCTTAATAAATAACGGATGTGTCTCAGGGTTCTAGAGTTGCCTAATTCATTGGAACTTTGGCATTGTCAGTATTCAAACATCAAAGCAAAAATGTTCAAGGAAGACAGAAAATATTGTTCATGTTTATTTAAATAAAGATGATTTCTTATTTTTTTTTTCAACGTTTATTTATTTTTGGGACAGAGAGAGACAGAGCATGAACGGGGGGAGGGGCAGAGAGAGAGGGAGACACAGATTCGGAAACAGGCTCCAGGCTCTGAGCCATCAGCCCAGAGCCTGACGTGGGGCTCGAACTCACGGACCGCGAGATCGTGACCTGGCTGAAGTCGGACGCTTAACCGACTGCGCCACCCAGGCGCCCCTAAATAAAGATGATTTCTAAGGCCATTTTCATTTATAGTTCTTTCATAGTTTTCAAGTCTTTAGAAGTGTTCCAGTTTTTAAAATTATGTTATTTAAAAAAAATTTTTTTAATGTTTATTTATTTTTGAGACAGTGGGAGACAGAACGCTAGTGGGGCAGGGGCATAGAGAGGGGGAGACACAGAATCTGAAACAGGCTCAAACCCACGATGCAGGGCTCAAACACACGAACTGTGAGATCATGACCTGAGCCGAAGTCGGACGCTTAACCGACTGAGCCACCCAGGTGCCCCAGAAGTGTTCCAGTTTTTCATTATACCTCATAGACAACGTAAAATGCCTGTTCTTCCTATTTGTTTTTTTGATAGGTGGATGTGATGAAGAACGCCTATAACCAAGGATTGGAATGTGACCGTCGGGATGATGATGGAGGAGATGACAGTGTTTCCCCAAAAGATGTTGGACACAATATCTATATTCTGGCCCATCAGGTATCACATTTTATGTCCAATATTATTTTGTTAATCTTAACAGTTGTGTTTTGTGCCATGGCTTGTTATATTTTCATGTTCTGGTCCCTTCATTTCTTCAGCACCTGCCCCCTTGTTCTGGGCCAAGGAGAAGGAAATGCTCTCAGAATGCCCAGTTGTGTTCCGGGAGTTATGCTAGGGGCTGATCTACAAGAAAATGATACTTGCCACCAAAAACTGCTGGGCCAGGAGGGAGGAAACAGTCCCAGGTCAGAGCCTGAAAAATAGGAAAACCATGGCAACTAATGGAAGTTTGAAGGAGAGAGGAGGAGAGGCTGAGAAGATAGTGTGAAGGAAGGGGGTATGTTCAGGTCTAATCAGGATAAACCTTGAGGATGGCTTTTGGCCTCTTGGAGTTGTAGGTCGGCATGTTTCATACAGAAGCTGTAAGTATCAGCCTGTAATTAGTTTCCATTGGACTTCTAACAGATATTAGGCTAAATTTTAAATTCTTTTAGAGGAACCATTTTCATTTTATAGTACCTCATGAAAATAGGTGCTTAGTAAGTGTTGTTTGATGAATTTAATTTTATTAACATGAAGATCAATTTGAAATTTGTATCTTCTAACACAGATTTGTTTAAAAGTTAAAAATATTGAATGCACAATGCCAATTTGATTTTTTCCATAGTAGCTTCTTTTTTTTTTTTTTTTTTTACAGGTTAAAGTCCAAACTTTCTGGACTTTCCCAGTCTTTCTCTCCAGTCATTTTCTCACATTGTCAACCTCTCCCTCTTCCTTCTTCCCATACATCTTAACAGTTAATTGAACAGACATTGGTAGATATAAAGTAGGATCCTGAGTACATTTATTTATTTTTACTTTTTTTATTTTTCCAGTTTTATTGAGATATAATTGACATATACAGCACTATGTAAGTTTAAGGTGTTGAAAGGTTGCTCTTTAGACACTTCTTGCCCTTCTCTTCTTTGTATAACTATCTAATATACGTAAACTTGAGTATAACTTTTACAAAAGATTCTGGGAAGGTGTCACATTCTAGGATATATTAACAAAAGAGGTTGCTCTGTTTTTTTTTTTAATACATGTCAATCACTGACAAGATTTTTGGGTCTCTCATAGTATAGCAAAATGCATATATAGAATGGAAACAGGTAAGGGAAGATAGATTATAGCTAGAAAGACAAAGGAGGATTTTAGATATTGAAGGATGAAGGACAGAATGAAGGGCAAGTTGAAGGAAGTAGAACACAGAGGTTTAGGATGTGGAAAAGGTGTTTTTGAGAGAAAGAGAAATTCAGATGATAGGAATTGAGTCAGTCTAGAAAAGGAGTGACTAAAGATTGAATGTGAATGGAAAGAAAAATAATCACAGGCTGAGAATGAAAATCAAATTGGCTACTAGAATAAGTAGAGAAACCTGATGGCCCAACATGGACTTGGGCAAGGAGTTATTTCACAAGCTGTAGCATGGTGGAAGGAAAACAACAAGGAAGAATGGGCCAGAGTGAGCAGTGAAAATTTTAGAAGAAGGAAGTAGAGGAGTCCAGCCACCCATGTGCTCTTGACTGAAGGCTAATTTTGCTCTGTCTGGAGAGGCTGTCCCCTCTGCCCGAGTGAGCAGTTACACGAACAAGTCCTGACCTTGCAGCCTTTCAATGGGAAATGAACAACCAGACCAGCTAAGGCAGCCTTGGAACCAGTAGAATGGCAGATGTTTGAACCAATCACCCAGATCCATGAAGAGGAGGTTTAAAAATGCAGCCTCAGATTACCAGTATAATGTGTGTAATGGTAAAAATGTCAAGGTCAAGAAGAGACTTTTCTAGGTCAGTTCATTTTTAAGCAGACTAAGTATAAGAGTAGAGAATACAAATTTTAAAAACAGGCTATGGGGGATGTTGAAAAGAATGAAGAATGAGAATAAAGAATGCAAGAGCTAGTCACAGATTGAAAGGTAATGACACAAAATACAAACAATGTTAAAAGCGAAGATGGTGCAAGGGTCAATGGTCTTGATGGATTTAAGTTTATGACAGTTCTTGAAGAGAATAGCTTAGATTCAAAAATTATGGTGGAGTTGTCCAAAAGTGGGAGTTCAGAAGTAGTAAAAAAAAAAAAAGGGAACAAGGGGATAAAAACAACTTACTGAAACAAAGAGATAAAATTACAGATGTGAAAATGGCTTGCATGGATATGTAGAGGTTTCTCAATTTCACAAAGCCAAAACGTTGAAAAGCAATAGTTTGCAGAACCAGGATGGTACAGTGTGGATATACATAAATGAAGCCAGATTTCAGGAAGAGGGAGTACATCAGAGGGGTAAAGGGAAGGAGATTCTGAATTGCTGAACACTCTAAGCCTTGTGATTAAATTGTTAAGAGTAAATATGAAATGAGAGTCCATGCACATTCTTCTAGGAACTCAAAACGGGGTAGGAATGGCAAAATATATGGAATGGGGTATGTGCAACTGACAGTGTCGGGTTACGCAACTGTCCTCTTATTTAGTTACAGTGACGCAGAACATTGTTACCTTATTACTTTTAAATGCATTCTCTTGGGTGACTCTTCCCACCATCTTTTAATGAAAAATTCAGTTTTCACTCATAGAAGAGAATCCTCTGTGCTCTTTTGATCTTTCCACAAGTGACTCCTTCAGCTTTCTCTAGGCTTGGGTGTTATATCTGGTTAAGTGCATTATGAATCTGTTACCCAAACAGCTCCCTCACCGAAGCACAAATGCAAAGAGCAGGGGGTGTATACTTGGCTTCAGGAGGAGCCACGTAGCTGTGCTCCAAGGGTTTGGTGGAGCCCAGGTTTCAGTGCTTTCATTGTGGACATGGAATTATTTGCCTCCTGAACACTGATGACCATGCAGATTGGTTTCTGCCTTTGCACAGTTCAGTAATTCTAAAGCCAAGGTTCAACTTCCTCCTTGTTTTACTATAATCATCTTTTGTACAGACAGTTTATTTTGGTACACTGAGACTTTCAATTTTTGTTGTTATTCTTTTCATGGTAGTGAGGTAGTTCTGCTTTTCTGCCATGACATCCTTTTTGGCCCTTCCTGTGGTTGGTGTTACAAGAAACAAATAATGCTTCTTGTAAGTGTCTTGTCTGATCTACATAATACTATAAATACATCAAAAAGGGAATTTCTTAAGTTCTAATACTATGCTGTGTGCAGAGAATTTCCTTAAAATTCAGCTATGTGTCCTTTTTGATTTTCTGTCCTCCACATGTTCTCCTTACGCATTTCTGTCTCTTCTTTCTGCTGTGGTCTTGTTCTTTTATATTTTGCTTTCTTCCTGTTCCTTCTCCCATTTATTTCTCTCTTTCTACAGAATAGTCACTACCTGCAATCTAGGACATTCTTCAGTGCTTTGTATATGTTAAACTTGTATTAAACCATATTGCTTTTCTGATCCAATGTAGCAATTTCTGTTTTTTGTGTCTGAAAATTTTTTTAATTTTATTTTCCCCCAAACCTTATTGAGATATAATTGACACATAACACTGTATAAGTTTAAGGTGTATAATGTGTTGATTTGGCACATTTGTGTGTTGCAAAATGATTACCACCAACCATTAGCTTCATCTCATTGCATCATTATTTCTTATTTGCTGGGAACATTTAAGGTATACTCTCTTGGCAACATTCAAGTATATGATACAGTATTATTAGCTATATTCACCACTCTATACATTAGATCCCTGGAACTTGTTAATCTTATAACCGTACATTTGTATCCTTTGACCAACATCTTCTTATTTTTCCCACCCCCAACCCCTGGCAACCATACTTACACTGTTTCTATGAGTTCCACATTTTTAGATTCCACGGGTAAGAGATCATATGATATTTGTCTTTCTCTGACTTATGTAACTGAGCATAATGCCCTCAGGGTCCATCCAGGTTGTTGCAAACGGCAGGATTTCCTTCTTTCTTAGAGCTAAATAGTATTCCATTGTGTAAATATATACACCACCACCTATGTTGTTTCCATATCTTGGCTATTGTAAATAATGCTGCAGTGAACATGCGAGACCTTCTATTTTTTTTTTAATTTTTTTTAACGTTTATTTATTTTTGAGACAGAGAGAGACAGAGCATGAACGGGGGAGGGTCACAGAGAGAGGGAGACACAGAATCTGAAACAGGCTCCAGGCTCTGAGCTGTCGGCACAGAGCCGGACGTGGGGCTCGAACCCATGGACCATGAGATCGTGACCTGAGCCGAAGTCAGACGCTTAACCGACCAAGCCACCCAGGCACCCCGCGAGACCTTCTATTTTAATACCTACCAGAACTAAGATTTATATGGAGAAACTCCTGTCTCATGAGGCAAGAAAGAATGGATCATTATAACTGGCTATATGAAATTATTTTTAAAATATAGGTTTTAAAAGTTTTAGTAAGCATTTCCCTATGTCACTAAATGGTCTTTGAAAACATAATTTTAATGTGTGCATAATCATTCATCATTTGAATGTACCGTAATTTATTTAATCACTCCTATTGTTGGACATTTAGATTTCTAATGTGTTGGTATTATAAATTATGCTATGATTAACATCCTCATACATTAATCTTTGTCTGCTACACTGATTACTTCCCTAGGATAAATTCCAAGAAGTTTAATTACTAGGTCACAGGATAGGAACTATTTTATGGTTCTTGATGCATATCATAAAATTGTTTTTCACAATGTGTGATGGTATTAATTTTACTGAATCCTAAAATTACTACCGTTTAAAAAAATATTTGCCAAACTTATAGTGTTTGGAACATAGTGACCACTCCGCAAATATTTGTTAAATGAGTTAATCAATTATAGATGAAAGGGGATCTCATTAAAAAAAATTTAGTTAACATTTATTCATTTTTGAGAGACAGAGAGAGACAGAGCATGAGCAGGGGAGAGGCAGAGGGAGAGAGGGAGACACAGAATCCGAAGCAGGCTCCAGGCTCTGAGCCATCAGCATAGAGCCCCATGCAGGGCTTGAACTTACAAACCGTGAGACCGTGAACTGAGCCAAAGTCGGACGTTTAACCGACTGAGCCACCCAGGTGCCCCGAAAGGGAATCTCATTTTAATTCACATCTTTTGGATTATAAATAAAATGGACTATCTTTTAATGCTATTTGATATTTCTATTTTCTGTGAATTATTTGAAAATGTGTTTATCCATTCTTCTGACAGCGTCCATTTTTTGTTAGTGAATTTTAATTAACAGTAACAAATCTTAGTCATAGTAGTTATATCTACTTTTTCCTGATTAATTTGCTTTTTAATGTTTTTTTTTTAAACGTTTATTTTTGAGACACAGAGAGACAGAGCATGAACGGGAGAGGGTCAGAGAGAGGGAGACACAGAATCTGAAACAGGCTCCAGGCTCTGAGCTGTCAGCACAGAGCCCGATGTGGGGCTCGAACTCACGGACCGCGAGATCATGACCTGAGCTGCTTTTTAATGTTTTAATGATAGGTTTCTTCTGCCACGTTGAGATCTCTTAAACACTCACCTAGATTTTCTTCTGGTGTATAATGAATTCAGTTTTGTATTTGATTATATAATCTTTCCATGTCATAATGCAGAAATAATAAAAAAGTAAGTTCTGACGCTAAGTTATCTCTGAAGATACAGTCTCAGATTTAGTAGTAACAGCAGTCCATGAGGACAGGGATCATAGGAGTCATGTGAGTGTGGTGTAGAGCATGGGTCACAGAGACAGCTTTAGCAGAAGAGGTCAGGGCCAACTCCAGACCACCTTCAGGGTCAGTCGGCGCATGTGACTGAGTGCTGAGGGAGCAGGTGAGGCTGGGACAGTCTGGTGATCCTCGTCCAAAGCAGGCAACCATTACTCACCTCTGCTGACTTTCCAATTGGGATTGTAGGCCCTAGATTTCCACTTCTTTCAACATTTCAACAGAAACCTGAATTTTGAAATTTTTGAAAAATGTAAAATCTTTTAATTTTTAAATTTGACAACTCATTCAGTATTTAAAAAAAAAAAAAAAAAAAAACATGAGCAGTCCAAACAAAGCTCGCCAGCAAGTGGAACGTAGCCCATGAGCCATAGTTTGCCACTTATGGAAAAGAGGATCCAAATTTCTCATTTATTCTTCATTCAATTGCATGGATTTCTTGCGTGCTTACTAGATGGCAGGCACTGTGCTAGATGGTAGGAGTACAGCAGTGGAAACTAAGAGATCAGCTCTCAGGGAATTTACATTCTGACTGGGAGCAATGAAGAGTAGAGAAACCAGAAAGACAGGAGAGTGTGATATAAGCTCTGTGGTGAATGAGAACAGGGTGTGATGAAAGACAGTGGCGAAATGCCATTGTAGATTGGGGATCAGGAGGGTTTTCTCTGAGGAGCTGAAATTGAAGCTAGCTCTAAGTGAGAAAGCTAATGCCAGCGGTATGAAATGGGGAGGGTGGGGGACATCCCAGAGGAGAGAGTGGCTTGAAAGTGGCAATGAGCTTGGCGTGTTTAGAGGGACAGAAGATCTGTGAGGCTAGACCCTCAACCAGCTGTTAGCACTCAAATATTATAATAATCACGTACAGTGTACCTAAGTCTCCTTTTTTATAAGATAGTCATTCAAGAGTATTCATTGAGCACCTCTTACATTAGGCATCGTTTCAGTTGCTAAAATGGAAAGATGAATAAAGATGCCATCAAGGAGCTCACAGTTAAGAGCTCGCAGCTCTGTCTAACAGGGGGATAGATAAATCATAATTTAATATGCTTTTGTTAAAATGGAAGCATGCACAAAATACATTTTCCCTAAGAGTCAGGAGAGGGTTCATGGAAGAGGCAACTTCACTTGAACTGAATCTTGAAGGATAGATAAAGGGGGAAGACGTTCCATCAGAGGCAACAAGTTCTGCAAAAATGCACCATAGATATTTTAGAGGAAGGAACTTCTTTGGGGAAAACTGGTAGGGCTCTTGTGTGATAGCTGCTCATGTCTTTATAAGAAATGAATTGTAATCATTTGAATTAAATCAACATCTTTGATAACTGTGAAGACCTTGATTATAGGCATTTAACAAATGTATGAATGAATGAATGAAAAATGAATAAACGAATGAATTAATGACTAAGACATGATGTACTCTAAAACGTCAGTGTTTATAATTTCAGTATTATAATTAAAAAACTGAATAAATGTAATTTCTTGTTATCATCGTCATCCTTATCATGATCAAAACTAATGATAAATGTTTCCACTGGAATATAAATTCTGTGTGCACAGGCAGTATTTTTTTTCTCATCCTGTGTCAGCTACACCTTAGCATATAGCACATACTCAAGATGAGGTTGGGGGAATAATTTCTTGCAAAAATGCATGCAGGCTGATATTATTATTATGTAATACAGGTACTATGTAGGATTAATAGAAATAATCCTACCAAACTGGTATTAGCTTTCTGGGAGCCAAGATCTTATTCAACTTTGATGGAGTTTTTAATTCTGTAGATCACCCTTTACCAATCATATCAGCAAACTCTACATAGATAGACACAGCCCTATAATATTTTCCAGGCACTTTTCTTACTTTTGTTCATGATGCCACCTCAGAACTAATAAAATATCTCCTTCTCTTAAAACTCATTTTAGTACTACATTAGTTTTTCTAAGGTTTCAAATTGAGATGCACTTACCCCATTTCTTAGATGAATCCAACCAACAATGATCTTCTCTTTGTATTGAATTCCTACTGCTGTAATGTTCACCCCAAACTGCATACATACTTTCATAATAGCCTATGCTGTATATCACCCTAGAATTGTTCTTTGTTTCATATGTGTAGGTCTTGGCTACTTAATTAGTAGTAGAATCTCCAAATCGGGGCACCCATGAGGCCTCATTTAAAAAAATGAAAGGAAACTTTCCACAAAGAAAAATATCTTGGGGGAAAAATACTTGACATATTAGATTTAAATCCTTTAATGGGCACCTACATATCTTTCACCAAGCAACAAAGACTCTTTGGATTACTTCCACTTACATGACCTCTCAAATTCATGGTTAATGGGAGTAATAAAAAATGCAATCCAGGAAATGGATTGAAATTGGACTCTCTAATTGTTAGTTTGGTGTAAGGATCATGAAGCCAAGTTCAGTGGAAGCAATTATTTTTCTGCTTAACATTTCACGTTTGGTAGATATATATTTATTTCTGAGTGACATAATTGTTATGTTACAGCATCAATCTGAATTCTAGCAACTTAGAAAGCCTTTGCCATATCTTGGCTCCTTCTTATGTCTGCTCTGATTTCAACCATATCCACTGAATTCAAAGTCTAATAGGAAAGCTGGAGATATCAGGCAGGGGTGCTTCTATATGTATTTTTTTTTCCATGCAGAAAAATACATAGCATTTCCTAACATATTTTAAACGCTTGGATTGTTACACTGTCCCCAATAGAAGACAGTATCTCTTTCTTTCCTTTCAGGAGAGAGAGAACGAATGGTAAGGAATAGTCATCATGTTTCAAGGAATAGGGTTCTTAAATTTTTTTTTTAAGTTTATTTATTTACTATGAGAGAGAGCGAAAGTGCGAGTCAGGAAGGGGCTGAGAGAGATAGATAATCCCAAGCAGTCTCTGGACTGTCAGTGCAAAGCCCAAACTGGGGCTCGAATTCATGAACCTCTTGATCATGACCTGAGCCAAAGTTGGAAGCTCAACCAACTGAACCACCCAGGCGCCCCTTAAATCTTTTTTATTTTAATTAAAAAAAATTTTTTAATGTTTTATTTATTTTTGAGAGAGAGAGAGAGAGAGAGAAACAGAGCGTGAGCAGGGGAGGGGCAGAGAGAGAGGGAGACACAGAATCTGAAGCAGGCTCCAGGCTCTGAGCCGTCAGCACAGAGCCTGACGCGGGGCTCAAACTCACAAACAGTGAGATCATGACCTGAGCTGAAGTCGGACGTTTAACTGACTGAGCCACCCAGGCACCCCTTTTTAAAAATTTTTTAATGTTTATTTATTCTTGAGAGAGAGCGAGAGTGGGGGAGGGGCGAAGAGCGAGGGAGACACAGAATCCCAAGCAGGCTCCAAGCTCTGAATGGCAGCACAGAGCCTGACGTGGGGCTTGAACTCATAAGCCGTGAGATCTTGACCTGAACCAAAGTTGGACACACAACCAACTGAGCCACCCAGGCACCCCAAATCTTTTTTTTTTAATGTTTGTTTATTTTTGAGAAAGAGAGAGAGAGAGCGAGAGGCAAAGAAAGAGGGAGACAGAGGATCCAAAGCAGCCTCTGCACTAACAGTGAGCCTGTTGTGGGACTTGAACTGGTGAACCTTGAGATTATGACCTGAATAAGATCTTGACCTGAGTGAGATTATGACCTGAGCTGAAGTCAAATTTAACTGACTGAGCCACCTAGATGCCCCTCAAGGACTAGGATTCTTAATGTTATGTTATGCTGAAGGAATTTGCTGGATGTCCTGATAGTCCTCATTAATCCATTTTCTTTTCCTTAAGTATTTGACCTCAGAGCTGCCATTGCTTGAGCTATATTCATTTTAAAGGATGCGCATATACATACCCTAAGTAGCTAAATTTTAATTTTTACTGATGTGGAATGAAATGTATATATTACTCAGACTACTTAAAATGTTTTCCTTAGAGACTTCGCCACTCACCTCTTTGCAATTTCTATTTTGTTATGTTAATATATAGTAATCAGCATTGCTTCGTTTACTTTATTTGTAGAAACAGAAGGATGGGTTTGTAATTGGATACATAACTTCCATCTTTATTATCTTTGAAGGGTTTTAACTGATTTACAATTACTTCATCTTTATTATTGCTTGTAGTGCAAAAAGTAGAAAACACAGCTGGGCTTTTCAGCTCACAGAGGCACTTGTAACTCAGTAATATGTTGGCTAGAATATTATACAAATAGCTTAGTTGTTATTCACCCTCCATTTTCTCCATTAGCTGATTACGTCACTCAACTTCTCTGACTTTACCTTTCTTGTCTATAAAAATCTGAGGGGTATCCATCAACTGTGTTTCCAGAGTAAACTTTCAGAGACTTTTATGGACACTTAGAGAATAGTTGGAACATGATGGCTCTTTTACCGGATTAGATTATGTTTTAAATAATGTAACAGAGAAACTAACCAGCTACTGGATATTTATGTATTTATTTATACCTTTCCTACTCACGAAAGGAATCTGAGGTCAAGTAAGAAATGCACTTGTATAATTAGACTGTTAGAATTCAAGATCAAAAGCCCTGAGAAGGAAAAGGAATCTAAGTATGCTAAGGGTCTTGGCTGATATTCTTACTGCTTATCAGTAGGACTCTGAGCTTCTTGGTAACCAAGAGTGAAAAATCATGTGCAATACAATTAACATCTATACAGTTCGTTAATGGCCAACTTTTTTCTGGTATTTAATTCTAAAAGAAAACTGTAAGGGCATAGGACAGCATGGTAGACAGTGTTTTCTAAGCAGTTCTACAGAACACACCAGATTTTATACAAGTGCACAGAGCTGTTTTTCAGTCTTCGGGGATGAATAATGTTCAGCATTTCTGAGTTACAATCAAAAGTGAGTATAAATAAACTGGAAGTATTTACAGTACAATAGTCATTGTGAAAGTAGATATGTAAGGTCACTTCGTAGAGAGACTTCGATAATGTAGAAACTTTCCAATATGTAAACTTAGTAGAAAAAAACCTTTTCTAACGTCAAGAGATTATTTTACTAAAATCGCAGAAAACGGACTAACTTTAATTGCCCAGCTACATGAAGAAAAACTATTGTTAAGTCTTGGCAACAGATATGTAGACATATAAGCAACTGAAGGAACTTTGCCTGAAAACTTAACATGATTGTAAGTTTTCTTTTCTAAAAGAAATTCTTTTCTAAAAAAAAATTCGGGATCAACTATTTTCCCCCTACCAAAAGATATTTTTCTGTGTTGCCTTCACAAAGCAGTTTGAGGTAATAAAATACATGATTATTAACTAATGCTACTTTGAGCATTAATTATTCTGTGTTTCTTGGCAACCAAGGCAAAGAGAAATACTTTACATGATTCATATATAATGCAAAAAAACAACAACAAAAAGCCACTCCTGTTGATTATTAGTGTAGCACAAAATTTCTTTGCACTTAATTTTAAGAGGAATTTATTGAGGGAACCCTCGTGTAGTAATATTAATTTTTGGTGGTGTGACAGAGGTTGGGATTAGCAGGCCTTTCTCACTAGTATAATTTGGAAATAAAAAATGCCTCTCAGACACCAAATTAAAAAAAAAAATAAAAATCTTGTTGTATCCTGTTGCCATACATTCTCTGTAGTAAAAAAAGTAAGCAGATTTTCAATTAAAATTTTCATGTAATATAAAGGTTGAAAATTTTTTCGATCACAGCCCATGCGTCCGGCATCTACATGGAGCCTGGTGCACAGGAAGTGCTCCATAGACATTAAGTCTCATCAGAATTCCTTTTATAACTTTCCCCAGCTAAATTCATTCTTAATTCATTCTTTATTCAGTGCATATTTACTGGTTACCTGCTGTAACCAGGCTCTGTTCCATGCTCGGGATAAAGTAGTGAGCAGACAGACGAAAATCCCTCCCCTCAATGAGCTTGCATTCTCAATGAGGATAGGTCTCTCCTTGTGACTACATCATTTGCTCCTTTCGGGGGCAGATAATCTACAGGGATCATTTGTGCCATGGACATGAAGATTAAGGTGTGCAAATGAGATATAGTCTCTACCCTCATGAAATTTACCATTCGTTACAGGGAGACATAAAAACAATCACAGTGTGGCAGCTCCTGTAGAATATGTATATCTGGAGTGCCCTGGGGTGTCAGGTTAGGAGTGGGCCTCGGAAAGTGAGCTGGTGGCAGAGACAGGGGAAGAGCCAGAGGAATAGAGAGAGAACAATTTCTTTCTATACTCGATCATTCCGTCATTTGCTCAGCATTCAAGCATGAAAATCTGCTTCTCTAAAGCCCCTAGTCCACTGGGCCATTACTCTGCTCCCTTTTATACCAAAACTTCTCAAAAGATTGTACACAATTGCTATCTCCAATTCTTCTCTTTCTCTTCTCTCTGGAATCCATCCCTGCGAGGCTTTCATCCTCAGCATGGCACCAAAACAGCTCATGGTGAGGTCACCAGTGACTGCCGTCTTGTTACATCTAATTTGTTCTCATTCCTCATCTTATCTAGCCTGTCACTAACATTTGACACAGTGAGTCACTCTCTTCTTTTTGAAATAATTCCTCCACTTAGCTTTCACACAGCACAGTTTCCTGGTCTTTCTGCTTCCTTATTGGCCCTTCTCAATTTCTCTTACTGGTTCCTATTGCTCTCTCCTGCTTCTGTCACAAGTGTTCTAGTCAGTGTGTTCTAGGACTCATTCCATGGATCTCTTGTCTCCTCAATTGACACTCACTCCCGAGATAATCTCATTCAGTCACGTGACTTTAAACACCAGCTGTACCACAATAAGTCCCAAATTTATATCTTCGGCGTGGGCCTCTCTTCTGAACACCGGACTGGTACATCCAACTGCTTGTTTGAGATCTGCATCTAAATGTCTTTTTAGGCATCTCACACTTTACATATCCATAATGGAAATCTAGATTTCCCAGTTTTTCTAACTCTGATGCAAATCCAGGCACTGTGACTCCAGAACCTGAGCTTCTTATCATTACTTTACCCCGTCTGTTCCTGGATGTTTCCACTGCACACTGTGCTTACATCTACCAGTGAATTATTGTGGCCTATTTAGTTGTTTGTCTTCTCTTCTGGACTCCGAATTCAGTAAAAGCGGGTGTTATGTATTATTCATGAATGTGTTGCGAAACGCATAATACTTGTGTTTGATATGACAAATACTCTTGATTGATTAAGTGGATGAGTGACTATTACAGTCAACAAGTGAGCGCCATAGATGACTTAAAAGGAAATAGCTAATCTTGGCTGGAGTTACTGCAATGGGCTTTGTGGAGGGGCTGATATTTTAGATGAATCTTACATATGGATGAGTTTTAGATAGGCAGAAAAAAAGTGAGGGCTTCTCCATCATAGGGAAAGAATGAGCATGAGTAGAGGAAATATTCACCATAATATGTATGCGGAGGTTAAATGCTCTGGGACATTAAATTAAAGGGACAGAGGAAACCGTGTGGTGCCGATGTGAGAAGTAGCAGTGGAGGGCACATCTTAGCAAATTCTAGAGGGCTTTAAGTCCCAAAAAATAATTCAGTGTAAATATATATTGAAATGTGACATAGCATACATTTCTGCTAAACTGCTCCTTAGGGTACTTAGTTCTTCTTTATGGTGCCATAAAATTAATGAGATATTAATGATTTTGTAGAATGCTGAAACAATAACACAAAAACAAATGGCACAGAAATCTGCTTTAGAAGGTATCCACTGACTCAAAAGTATTATTACAAGTCTTAAAAAGATCTTTTAATGATTGTACTTTTATTCATGCACTAATTCATACCCTGACATTATTAAGCAAGTGTTTAAAGATAAATCAATTAAAAATGAACCCATGAGAAAATATAATTAGTAAACACATGAGCCAGTATAAAAACATTGACATCAAAGCACTGAGTAATATTCTGGGCCTGCATGTTTATACACGTGCTTGCATGTATCTGCCTATGCATGTTGATTAACTTGTTTTTCTAGCTAAAACATAAATGTAAGAAAGATAAACTATACAGCTGACACTCTATCCTGAAGACGCATTGTAGAAGTATAAGACAGGATGGCATGAGAGAGATCCAAATAATACCTTTTAGTCAGTAGATCCAGTTCTAGAACATATTAAGCTAGCGTATGAAAACCATTCTCTTCTGATTTAAGAGCTGAGAGACTCATATAGGGACGTGAGTCTTACTAGTAATGCAGTGAGCTTGCTCAGCACTTGTGTTTTGTGGCTATTGGTACATTCTGAATTTCAGAATTACTTACAGAGGCACAGAAAAATGACAGACCATTATAACAAAATCATTCTGGAAGATAAACTGTTGGGCTGAAAAGTCAAGTTTCAGAAGGGGAAATAGTTATCCTCGGCCAGACCAAAAAAGTCCCCCTTCTACATCACAACCAAGTAGTTATATGAAATTATACAGCGGGGGAAATTTCTGGAAAGTCCCTTGTTAAGATTTATGTTATTGATAAAATAGAATCATTTTTAGACATATAAAATTGGTTGGTTCAAAACCTAGCTTCTAGAAACCTATGTATGTGTGTGTCTATTTCTCTATGTTTCTATGATTTTAACATCTTGTCAGCTGTATGAGACCTGCAAACCATAAATGTGCATTACATTTATAAAGAGTTTGCCGACATTTTGCAAAGGGTCCCATAGTAAATATTTTGGGCTGTCTCTGATGTAGATACTCAACTTTGCCATTCTACTGTAAAATCAGTCATAGAGAATATGTAAACAAATGAGCATGGCTGTGTTAAAGTGAAACTTCACTTAAAAAAACAACAGGTGGCAAGTCCGATTTGACCCATGAGCTGTAGTTTTCCAAACCCTGCTTTAGATGATTTTTACAATCTTCACAGTCAAAAAGTTTCCCGTGTGTCCCACATTTGAAGTGTCTTTATGCACGGGGCGCCTGGGTGACTCAGTCAGTTAAGTGTCCGACTTTGGCTCAGGTCGTGATCTCGTGGTTTGTGAGTTTGAGCCCCACGTCAGGTTCTGTGCTGACAGCTGGGAGCCTGGAGCCTGCTTCAGATTCTGTGTCTCCCTCTCTCTCTGCCCCTCCCCTGCTCATGCTCTGTCTCTCTCTGTCTCTCAATAATAAATAAAAATGTGAAAAACATTGAAGTATCTTTTTTTTTTTAACGTTTATTTATTTTTGAGACAGAGAGAGACAGAGCATGAACGGGGGAGGGTCAGAGAGAGGGAGACACAGAATCTGAAACAGGCCCCAGGCTCTGAGCCGTCAGCACAGAGCCTGATGCGGGGCTCGAACTCACAGACTGTGAGATCTTGACCCGAGCTGAAGTCGGACGCTCAACCGACTGAGCCACCCAGGCACCCCAAACATTGAAGTATCTTTATGCAGAAGAATCAATAGGTCATGTGTTTGTAAGTATTTTTCATGTTTATATTTATAATGTTTAATTCATTTTGTATGTGAGTGTAACACACACACACACACACACACACACACACACACACACACACATAGAGACATAGAGTTTCTGACTGGATAAAAGAGAGCACACTGGCCATTCTTTCCTTCCATTGCTATGACTCTGATTTCAGTGTTCTGTGAACAGTGAGAGTTTGATCATAAATGAGAATTGACTAAGCAATCGACGGGGCAGACATATGTTCATTCATCAAATTGAGCAAATGAATGAATCAAGTATGAAACAGGAGTATGAATCAAGTAGCAGAAGCGGAAGAGGGGGACAGGAAGGCAGAAGCAATTGGAATGAGAGAGAATAGGGGTCAAACTGGAAGAAACTTAGCTGGGGGAAAAGGTAGTTTTCTTTTCGCATCTGATATACAACTTGGGACAAACTGTGTCTTAAAGTTGAGGTCAAAAGCAGTGGTTCTCAAATTGTAGTGTGCCTCAAATCCTGGACCCCATCCCCAGAGACTTTGAGTCGGTCTGGGTCAGAGCCCCAAATTGCTTTTTTACAATATATCCTGGATATTTTTACTCGAGTTGTCTGCAGGCCAAAAAGTTTCAAAAAAGCTACTCCAGACTTTCTCCCTCCTCAGCTTCCTTCCCTAATTGTCTGAGAGCCTGATCACCTGATCCAGATACAGCTATTTCATTTCATTCTCTTCCTTCTACTTTTGTGCTTTCCACCTTCCAGATATCAGGCTAATTTGATTATCACCTAACTTTCATTTCTGTTAAACCACGCTTTCTCAGAAATTATAGGAATTGATCTTTGCTATTTTGTAATAGGAAGAGACCTTTTAAAAACTTGCACCAAAACAAATGAAAACCATAACTCTTTTGTAGGCATCTATTCCTTGGCCCTATAAGGCAATGTGAGAATCCTGAGCCTCCTACTGCTTTATATATAAAGTCTCTAATGGCCAAATATGAAGAGAAGGCCAGAATGTCAGGCAAAAGAGGGAGAGAGACACAGATGAGGCTGAGGAGGTAGGCAGGCGGGGTCAGGTCCAGAGGGTGTGTAGATCTTGGCAAGGAGAAGCCATCACCACCTCCTTAACCCAAGCACTGCTGCATCCCTGGCCAATTTAATGAGTGGGAAAGGTATGAGGAGAGTGGGAATCATGTGTGAGTCTTGGATAACTCCCAGGTACAGAGTTGGTGGGTGAGTAGATGATGGTGCATTTCACAAGATTGGAAATAGAAAAGGCTTGGAGGTACAGTGTGGAGAGGAGAAGCCTGGTTCTAGATCTTTGGTATCTGAGAACCTAGGGAACATTAGGTTAGAGGTGTACAACATGCAGTTGATTACATGTACTTGATTCTCAGAAAAGAGAGCCAGGCGTGGGACATCGATGTACAGAGACGTTAGTATAGATGCTGTTGGAAATGGTGGGTGTAGTTGAGATTTCCCAGGAAGAGCCACTGGAAAGAGAAGGGTAAACCGTCAAGAACAGAACCCTGAGGGCATCTGGGTAGCTCCACCAGTTAAGCATCCAACTTCAGCTCAGGTCACGATCTCACCATTGGTGAGTTCGAGCCCCTCATCAGGCTCTGTGCTGACAGCTCAGAACCTGCAGCCTGCTTTGGATTCTGTGTCTCTCTCCCTCTCTCTCCTTCCCCTGCTCACACTCTTTCTCTCAAAAATAAATAAACATTTAAAAAATGTTCAAAAAAGAAGAGAATGGAACTCTGAGTAATATCACACTTTAAAAGAAAGGAGGAGGAGAAACCTGCAGAAATGGGTTGAGAATGAGTGGTCTGAGGAACGGGATGTGAACGTGAGGTAGGACGCAGACTCACAAAGGGGAGGGACCAGGGGCCCCAAAGAATTCAACACACAAGGTGCAGCCATAAATCTGATTCCAGGATTTGGCACTCAGCAGGTCATCAACAGTCTTACCAAGAGCAATCCACACTGAGTGCTGGGGGCCCCAAATGGGCAGCAGCAAATGGAGGAGGCTGAATGATTACTACCTAAAAAGTAGATACACTCCAAAGTGTACATTAGAATCAAAGAAGCAATGATTCAAAGCACCTCAGCCAAAATGTCCCATTCTGACCCCAATCTTATGCAGAACAGAAGTGAAATATTAGTTCTAAAACATGGAGTGGAGGGAAAACAAGATATAAACAATGGTGCCATTACAATTCACTGTTGTCCTGCTGAGCAACTTTATTGATAACCCTCAATACACTACAGTTACTCTTCAGAAGAAGTGGTGTGTGTTTGCGGGTATGTGCTTGGTTTAAAACGTCCTCCAAGATGTCCTAAGGCTCCTCGTATTTATCCTTGCTTTCCTTTCAGCTCTGCGGCCTTACCAAAAAACAGTATCAGTAAAGAGCCAATAGGAAATACTCACAGGTTCCAGTTTGCAAAAGCACATCTTGTTCTGTCAGAGGGGGATTTGTTTTAGCTTGTACCCACCCTGGGTGGTGCTTCATGGCTCTCATCTGGTAAGACGTGCTCTGGGATCGCAGCAACAGTGCTAATGAAATGTCAGTGGGCTTGGGAGCTGCAGTGAGGCCTTCCCGCTCTGACTGCTGAGACGGAGGCAGGAAGGAGAGGCGCATCAACCCTCCTGAAGCTCATTAGGGCAAGGTAGGGCTCGAATTCAGACAGCGTCAGCATCAGGCTCTAAATGGATGCTGCAAGAGGGCCCACAAATGAGCTCCAAAAGGAATAAACAGCATACCTCTTTATAGTTTTAACAGAAAACAATTTATTAGGGCAAGGTTTCCTTGCAATTGTTCCCCTCCATCGCTCCTAATTTTATTGACTGCATCACAGATTCTAGAAGTGCCTCATATTTAACTTGTTTTTAAAGTTGATCACTCCCACATGTTCCACATTGACACAAACTGAGGAGAAGTTTTCCAAAGCAATAAATTGAACACACATATCAGGAAAAGATCAATGCTTTGGTGTTGGTGGTGACAGGCAACCAGGCCCTTGCTAGCTTCCCCCGAAGGCCCTGACATTCTCCTTTCTTCTACGTGGCAATCTGAGCCCACTGTGGCACAGGGAAGCTAAGTCTTGAAGTCGTCATCTGTCCCTCCTGAGAGTTACTCTGAGCTCTCTTGCTAGTGAGTGGCATGGTTCTTTAACCAGTTATCAAGCTAGAAAGCTGGCATTCGTCTTGACCCTTCCATGGCTGCCATCCAGAGAGCACATCCCCTCGGTTCTACCTCCTGAATGTCGCTGGGATCCTCCCCACTTCTTACTCGTTCTGCATTTCCTCCTCTTGGCCATCCTCGTTTCTTGCCTGGACAACTGCAGCAGCCTCTTGTTTCTTTGCCTCTGGTTAGGTTCCTTTCAGTCACTTTCCACAGGGAAGTCAAAGGGATTATTCTCAAAAGTGTCTGTCTCTTCATTAAACACTTCAGGAGCTTCCAATAGAACAGAGTATGCACCCACTGGCATGACTTAGGAGACATTTTAACGTCATGTTCCTGATTACTCTTCCTTCTTTCTATTATGTTAGCTCACATTTAGCAACATCTTACTTTGTACGAGGTGCGGTGTCTCATCTAATCATCTCATAGGTAAATATTAAAAAGCACTGTTATTAACCTCATTTTGCTGAAGAAGAAAGTGAAGCTCAGTGAGGCTGTTGCTTTGCCCACAATGCTTGATTAACAAGTGGGATAGAAAGGATTTGAACCCAGGTCTCTCCAGAGCCCGTGATGCTAACTATGCAGTCCTACTCCCTAGCCATCTCTGGCATCATCCCTCTTCTTGCACTATATGTTTCAGAATCTGCCCACATTCCTCACCACCACCTGGTCCCAAACTGCCATCTCTCACTGGGATTCTTGCAATGAGCGTCTGTTCTCCCTGCTTCCATTCACCTGTGCCTGCCTTTATGTCTTCTCTAACACAGTGACAGCACTAGCCCTTAAATAGAGTATGTCATCTGTCTGCTCATAACTTCCCAATATCCAATGTCTGAGTAAAACTCAAATCTTGGCATTGGCCTCAAAAGCCTCTCAATATGACCTGGCCCCTTTTCCCCCTTCACCCATCTCTCTGGCTACCTTCCTCCTTACCTGCTCAAGCCACACGGGTCTCATGGCTGTGCTTTGAAGTCAAGAAGTATTGCTTTGTGTTGTTGAATTTACTGTTTCTTCTCCCTTTTAACTTTCTGCTAAACCCTTCTGATCATTTGATTTAAAATGGTAACTTCCTGGGGGTGCCTCCGTTGGTTAAGCATCCATCTCTTGATCTCAGCTCACGTCTTGATCTTGGGGTCATGAGTTGGAGCCTTGCCTTGGGCTCCTTGCTGGGCATTGGCCTGCTTAAAAATAAATAAAATAAAATAAAATAAAATAAAATAAAATAAAATAAAATGGCAACTTCCATTGCCCGGTGCTCCTTACTCCTGTCCTCTGCTTTATTTTCTTCTTAGCATTTGCTCGTTTGTTTGTGTCTTCTCCATTACCAGAAAGTCAATCCATAAAGGCTGAAGATTTGACTGTCTTGTTCACTTTTATAACTCCATTTCCTGGGGAATCACTGGGCACACATCAGGGGTTCATGAACTATTTTAGAACGAGCATACAAGACATACACCCATCATTGTATTTGCTCATGATTGCTTGAGTTATAAGGAAAACTTCTTTTGTTATTTTGGATTGGGATTATGAGTCCTTTGTTGTATAAAAATTGCATATAACATGCTTTATGGATCTAACAATTTTATGTTCCATTTATAGATAATTCGTGACCTCATCATATAGTACCAAAGAAGCTTATAACACAGGCAGTAACTGTCTATAGCATCTATGTTTGTGATCAATACCTGTACCCTTAAATGTCTTTTCTACCAGCTAGCTGTATAATTTTCTGAGAAAGGAGAACAGGATTTCCTAAATGAGTTTGTCTCTAAATTGTATTTCCTCCCTTCTTTTCATGCCCTCCTTTGTATTTTCATTTACAACCTGGGCAATTTAACTTCTGAATGACTAGATAGCATTTAAAAGGGTGTTGGATGTCACAGAATGAACAAGTAACAAAATACATCTGTTCAAAATTCTTTGTCTCTTTTCACTTTGATTCAAGTGATCTGTATCCTTACTTAGAGTTGAAATTCACCTTGCCACCTCATTTCCTCCTTTATTAGGTTTGCCTTTGAAATGCAGAAGTTCACTTGAGCAATAATTCTCTCACTTTTGAGAACCACTCTAACAAAAGCTGACCTTTTTTTTAAGCAGCTGTTGATTAGACAGTTAAACATCGAGGCAGCACTCGCATGATAGTTCTCAGTCTGATGTAACTTGGAAATAGAAAGCTATAACAACCTGAGGTTGAAATGCTTTCAAACAATTGAGCTTAAAGTTCCTGAAAATTATCTTGTAGGGCTTCTTCTCAATTCCCCACATTCCACCCCCCACCCCTCCCCCCACCCCCGATTTTACATCTGGCTAATTTGCGCACTTCAGATTGGATTCCTGAGCACACTGGCAGTGTGAGAACTGTTGTGGAACTCATCATTATCATTCCAAGCCTTTAATTAACCCACTTGAAAGTGGCTTTGTCATGTCTATAAGCAACAGAAAAGCAATTGACTCATTCTTAGAATAGGTGTATCATAGGGGAGAGTAATGAGTAATACTGTGCTCTTCACTAAAGCCTCATCGGTCCAGGAGCATAAGGAACATTAAGAACACAGATCCTCCAGTAATTTTCTTTGATACAATAGTGTAGGTATTACTGTTTTCTCACAGCTAGGTAAATTAGACATAAAAAGGTCAAGTGATTTGTACGTGTTCCCATGAAAGGTCAGTGGCAGAACCAGAGGTAATCCCTCAGTGTGAATGATAAGACCACTCTCTCCAACAATTGCTTTGAGAGCAAGGACCCTAATGTTTTTTTCAGTCAACCGCAAGACCTATTTTGATATGGTCAGAGGTCTCAAAAAGATGCTTCTTTTCACCTCTTTGTGCTTGCCTTGGAAAAAAAGAACCACTAGAAACAGTGAAAGAATTAGAATGCTTTTGAAGAGATAAGGGACAGTATAATTCTTGTTTTCTTTATGTTGTAAGTAAATGACTAATCACTTTATTCCATAAATAAGAACTAAAATATCTTTCACATTTACAAATTGTAATTCAACATTTCACAAAAATCAATCTACTCTGGAAAATTAGAAACATGTACCATTAAAAATTGGTCAGACAGGAACATTCTATGCCATCCATCCATTCAATAAATATTTATTAAGGACCTGTTCGGTACTGGACACTATCCTGGAGGCATGGGATACAACAGTGAACACAAAATTCCTGTCATCCTGAAACTTATAGTTTAGGTGAGGGAGACACACTAAAATCAAATAAATAGCATTTCATGCTCGCATATCATCATCTGAATTGTCACAGAGAAGGATCCTTGTGTTCTGCTGTTCCTATCCAGATCACATTTGAAAAATCACTCGGGAGGGAACGCAGATGGGAAATATCCAACACACCGATTTGTAAATGCTTGATGGAGCTACTAAAGTAGTCTTATCCTCTCGTCTCTGGATCTGAAGAAATAAATACATTACCTCCTTATAGGAATAGTAAGACCCAGAAATTTCGAAGACTCATCTTTATGATCATCAGAAAGAAATAGAGTCTGGATGAACATCTGTCTTTCATCAATTCTATGGAACAAAAATAAAAACTACAAGTGTACATCATTTGGGGGTTTTCTAGAGATTAGTTGCTACTTTCTCTTTTTATTAATGTTTATTTGTGTTTTGTATAATCACATGAAACATGGAGAATTGGTTTCGTTTTTTGCTTCTCACCCCCAAATATTTTATCCGTTTTGAATAGGACACTACAACAATGATTAATGTAGAATATTTTTGTGAAATACTGATTTCAGATAAGATGACCTACTTACTATTTTCATGTAGTCTTTTTCATGTAGTTTTAGTCATTCAGAAAATATTGATGTATATTCTTACTATGATATCAGAAGCAATTAAGCATGATACTTCATTAAATTTTGCATGAAAAATATAAAATGACAGGTATTTTTTTCTAAAAATGAAAATTTTTTTTTATAAAATTCTAATATATATAGCTTTTGAAGTATTGAAGTAAAAGAAAGTATGACCTGTTCTGGTTGAGCAAAATCAAACTCAAGAATAAGTTTGACTTAAATAATTGTAGGGAAAAAGTTTGTTTTAGAAGGTAATTTTGTTCATCTACTCTTTTCATGAAAATAAGCATATAAACTAATTTTATAAACTAATACGTGTACTATATATTTTGATAAGTATTATATAAACCTCCTTATTAGCAATTTTTTTTACTTGAATGGGGTTCTAGTACAGAAATATTTTTAAAAGTGTAAAATGAGCTCAGAAATTAAAGCTATGAGTGATAAATGACCAATATTTATTTATTTGTTTGGTTTTTTACTTATTTACTTATTTATTTACTTACTTATAATTTATTTTTCTTTCACGTTTTTATTTAAATTCCAGTTAGTTAACATATAGTATAACATTGGTTTTCAGGAGTAGAATTTAGCAATTCATCACTTACATATAACAGCCAGTGCTCATCACAAGTGCCCTCCTTAATGCCCATCACCCATTTAGCCCACCCCCCTACCCAGCACCCCTCCATCAACCCTCAATTTATTCTCTATCCTTAAGAGTTTATGGTTTGCCTCCCTCTCTTTTTTTTTCCTTTCATTTCCTTATGTTCATCTGTTTTGTTTCTTAAATTCTACATATGAGTGAAATCATATAGTAGATAAATGACCAATTTTTAAAAGCTAAATGGAATACTTTTCATATGTCTGATCTCAGTTACAATTGAAAAAAAATTGTTCAGGAAATTACTGTTATTAAGAGTATCTAATATTGTTTACATTTTTCTTGTAGGGAAGGGGAAAAAAAAAAACTCCTTTAAAAACCGTTGCTTCTTTAGTTTTCAATTTAAATGGAAGGATGATTCCTGTCCAGTATTTAAATTGGTCCTGGTGGTAAAATTTCCTCTCCAAGAGGACAGTGGTTCTTAAATGTAGTCAGGATTGAAATCACCCAGAGGGCTTGCTAAAGTGGTTGCTGGGCCCCACCCACAGAGTTTCTGATTCTAAAGGACCCTGAGGCAGTACCGAGGAATTTGGGTTTCTGAGGAGTTCCCGGGTGATGCTGATGCAGCTGGTTCAGGAACCACATTTTGAGAGCCACTCCATTAGGATGAAATTCAGCAATCACTAGGAAAGCTGGAGTTTTCATAGCAACACTTTGAATGCTTTATGTCAAAACCATAGTGCAAATATAACCTACTACCTTAAATCATTTAAAAATGCATTGTTGCTGGTGGGCCATTTATGTCGGGGTTTTTCTTTCCTACTTTGCCTTGCTTTGAAGTTTGAGCTATCAAGCGTATCTTCATTATAATAACGAAAGGTCTTTTATTGATTTTACTGTGATTTTAGATAGACCCTAATGAATAGGAGTCCAGACCATCTGAAAATTGAGCGTTTTTTTTGGGGGGGGGTGTGGGGGTTGTCTGTTTGGTTGGTTGGTTTTGGTGAATTTCTTGTCATTTTGTCCATCTTTGTCTTAGATTGGCCACAATGGAAAAAATAAACTGTTTTCTAAGAACCATAAAGAATTTATTTTGGATATTGGATGAATAAAACCTATATATTTTTTAAACTCCTTTTATAAACATGCTCCTTTATCAACTCCTTTGATAAAATATAGAGTAATGTTGGCATTCTAGGCTCCTTTAGTCCTGTAGGAGGAGGGAAGGAACCAGGTCATTACTTCCCTATGGTTGTAGGTATGAGGAAACAGTCCTGAGATCTCATGCTTTCCTTTGTGTCTGAGGTCGTTGGTCTGGCAGTCCACCTGTCCTCCACAACTGCCTCTCAAGGTGTTCAGGGGTTTGTGTCATCTCTTTCCCAGGCTTACTGATTTGTATTTCCCAGAGTGACACTCCCTCTGTTCACCTTCCTCTCCATTGCTATGCTTTCCTCTTGGCCATGCTTTCTTTGAGGCATTCTCTGTTTTTATGTGTGTGTGTGTGTGTGTGTGTGTGTGTGTGTGTGTGTGTGTTTTAAACTTTATTAATTTATTTTGAGAGAGAGAGAGAATGTGTGTGTGCAAGAGCAGAGGAGAGGCAGAGAGAGAGAGAGAGAGAGAGAGAGAGAGAAAGAGAGAGAGAATCCCAGGCAGGCTCCAGGCTGTCAGAACAGAGCCCGATGCAGGGCTCCATCTCACGAACCACAAGATCATGACCTGAGCTGAAATCGAGATGGTTAACTGACTGAGCCACCCAGGCGCCCCTGAGGCGTGCTCTTCAGATTCTTTTGGAAGTCCAGAAAAATAAACATTAGGTCTTTCTCTTTCCACTCTAGTTAAAATCCAAATTCTGCAAGACATTATGGACAACCATGCTTGACTAGGGAACAAGAAAGTCTGGGAAGGAGAAAAAAGAACTAGCATTAACTTTAAGAAAGACTGAGGTTTTCCAGCTAATCCATTTCTTTACACTCTTTGGTGGAGAATCAGTACTTTTGTCTGCTTCCCATAGCCTTATCTATAATACTATATAGATATTGTATACATAATATCAAACCCATGTCTGTGTAATACTCGTCCACATTTTCTCCCCTCACTTTACCCCTCACCCCCAACTCTCTAATGTGCTCACCCTCTTCTGGAAATGCCACCATTTCTGCATCTTTCACTATTTAACCTCAGATTTAATTTGAAAATTACTGGGGGGGTTCCTTCAGCCTTGATTTACTGATTGAAGTAGAGAGCAAGTGATCCTCTCTTTTAGAAATGCCAGAAGTTTATATGCTTACAAAGGGTCTAAGTGCACATACCCCTGCCACAGTGAATATTTTCTTGCTGAGACCACACAGTTCAGTCTCATGTGAGAAAGCCTTTTCTTCTTAACATGAGTTTGACCCTACTCCGAACACAATCATAATCCTGGTATCAATGTTCTAGAGGGACAGTTATTTCTTCTTTGGGTTATTTTCTTTATAAGGGACTTTGTAGTACTGAGAGCAGCTCTGGACAGTTGGCACCATTCTCAAATCGTTTCTCTCTATCCCCCAATTCTTTTTCTAATAGAAGGGGAAAAGAATAAGAAGATCTTAGTTTAACATGTCAAAATTAAGAGAAAAATTCCTAATGGCTTGCATTTGTATTAGCTTCTGCTATAGATTGAATGTTTATGCCACCCACCACCCCCAAATTCATATGTTGAATCCCAACGTCCAGTGCAATGGTGTTTGGAATTTTTGCCTTTGAGAGGTGATTAGGTCATGGTGGTAGGGGCCTCATGAATGGGATTAATGCCCTTATACCAGAGACCTGAAAGATCCCTTGCCCTTTCCACCAATGAGGTTTTAGTGAAAAGACGCCTGTCTATGAGGAAGTGAGCTCTCCCCAGACACCAAATCTGCTGGTGCTTTTTCCCTTCAACTTCCCAGCCTCTAGAAGTGTGAGAAGTAAATCTGTATGATATATAAGCCACCCAGGCCTTGGTATTTCTGTTTAGCATCCCAAACAGACTGATACAGCATGCTAGGGCTGCTGTACCAAATTACCACAATTTTGAATTTTTTTTAAGTTTGTTTATTTATTTTGAGAGAGACACAGACAGCATGAGTGGAAGAAGGGCAGCTAGAGAGGGAGAGAGAGAGAGAATCCCGAGCAGGCTCCGTGCTGCCAGCACTGAGCCCAATGTGGGGCTTGAACCCACGAAGCTGTGAGATCATGACCTGAGCTGAAACCAAGAGTCGGACGCTTAACCGATGGAGCCACCCAGGCGCCCCCAATTACCACAATTTTGATAGTCTAAAATGGCAGACATTTATTCGCTTCCAGTTCTGGGGGCTGCAAGTCCTAAATGAAGGTATTGGCAGAACTATGCTTTCCCTGGAAGCTCTAAGGTAGGGTCCTTACCTGCCTCTTCTTTGCTTCTGCTGGTAGCAGCAACTCTTGGTGCTGTTGGCCTTGTATCAGTCCCTGTCTCCTGTTATTACATGGCATTCTCCCTATGTGTCTGTGTCTGTGTCCAAATTTCCCTCTTCTTACAAGGACACTAGTCTTTGCATTAGGACCCACCTTCATCCAGTATGACCTCATCTTAACTGAATACATCTGCAAAGACCCTATATTCAAGTAAGATCACACTCACAGCTATTGGGGGTTAGGACTTGAGTATGTCTTTTTGGTGGACACAGTTCAACCTTCAATAGTATTCTCTGCTCAAACTCCTACATGGGTATTTAGTATGATTGCACCTTCCAGACCTGTCTCTCTCTACCCATCTTCTGTGACTTTCTTCATGCAGGTCCCCATCTCCCCTAAGAATGGCTTCCTCATGACATCCTCACCTCCCCCTTCCTGCCTATGGACATTTTATCCATTCTTTAAAACCTTTATCAGATGCATTTTTTACATGATTCTTTTCCTAGTGCTACCACCAAATGTGATCTCTTGCATTCCTCTCATTTTCCTTCATATTAATTACATTTCTATAATTATTTTCATTCCTCCAACTAGAAAGTAGATTGCTTAAAGAAAGAGAATAAGTCTTACTTATCTCTATAATCCCACAGTAGTGTTTTTTGCTTTCTACATAAAAGAAACACCAAATCAGAGAAAGATACATGTTTTGAAAACAGGTTTGTGTATTTTAAGCATGTTAGAAAAGGTAAACACCTTAGTTTATATTCTCCTGCTGATTTCTCTCTGCTTGTAACAGGAAGAGTGTTTGCTATAAAAGCATTGTACAATTATTAACGTAAACGTACAAGCCAATTATTCTGACTTCAGGCTCCAGCGCACTTTGTGATCTTTGGAAAGGCAGTTGCTCTGTCAGTTTTACCAATTAATACAAGTGGAACTCACATGAAAAAAATCACATGAGAAGTGCCAAAGAATAATCATTGTTGAATATCATTCAAGTGCAATTGCTTGATTTTTTTTTTTTACTCCATCCTTATTTGGACCCAAACTGAAATGAATCAGAATTCTAATGATAGGAAGATAAATGTGAATGGTTTAATAAGGGATGCTGCTAAAAATAAAAAGCCTAAATCTGTCATCTTTATTCCCTAATCTTGGATTTAAAAAGCTGCACAGTGTTACTTAAAGACTTAGCTGTAGGTTATATATGTTTGTGTATATGGTTGTGTATATGGTACTTACGAGTGTGTATGTATTTTATGTATATGCACAAATTTTTATTCTTGTTTAAAGTTGTATATGTATTTAAATTGCAAATATGTCATGACTAGTAATGAAGTGCATGATTTTCCTTCCCCCCCCCCCCCAACACATAATGAAAGATCTCTATGCATTCAAGGGAGTCTTTCCTTGTGGGAGTTATGTCTTTATTCTTTTATAAGGCTAACTGCCAATGTTTTGATTTCTTTCTCCCTGATATATATATATATGCATATATCTGCCCATATATTACATTGCATTTTTTAAAACTTTAATATTATGAAAGGGATAAATTATCTCAGGCTAGTTTTTCTGTTTGTAGTAATGAGCTAATAAGAGTTTTTTATTGGTAAAATTCTTTCATCACCATTTACCAAGCAGGTATGGCGAATGTAGGCATCATGTCCACGCCATGTATAAAACGATTGCTACAATTTCACCTAATAAAGACTGTTGTGGATTGTAAGTATTTCTAGGTCCCAGAGATTTTCTAACTATAACATTATTCCTTTTTAGTATTCAGTGATGATGCCCATGTTCAGATTCTCATTATTAGTAACATTGATGGATGGTTGGTTTTCCAGACCATGTTGTATAGTGACATCAGGTAATTTCAAATACTGTTGTGAGGGTCTCTGTGAGCTAAAGTTATATATCATAAGACGACTGTCCTTGTATGTCTTCATTAACTCTTTTCAAGTTTTTAATTAAGATTTAAATTACATTTCTCATTGTGATGGATCTCCACAGATGTGCTATACTTGTCTAGAAACTTACCGTTTTTTTTTTTTTCACATTTGGTTTCCAAAGCACATGATATTAAATGATGCTGTTGCTTCTTTGAATTCTGGGGTTGTTTTTCTTTATTTGTGCCATATAAAAAAGTATGTGGCAGGGAATGGTAGAGAAAATTGGCTAAAGTAAAGAGCCCATCACTAAGAAAAAACTGATGTTTGTGATTGGCAGCATGGTCATTCTGGGTAACATTTTTAATAGGAGTGCATATAGAGGGGACTAAATCTTTTTAAAAAAAACCAAAACTATTGAGCATATGTTAATTGGTCTCTGAGAATTTATACTGTGCTTCTAGTACACTGTAAACTTGGACCAGAGAGCTCTGTATCGATACCAGTTATTTTCACATGTTTTAGAATCATTGAGATATTATTTACTTTTGTACTTTGTTTATATAATAGGGATGCTATCCTTGCTTCACAGGGTTCAAGCCCACATTTATTGAGTATTCAGGTCCTTCTTCTCCAAATAGCTTACAATACAGCAGAAGAGACATAAGTACATGAATTAACTATGAAATAAGAACAAAATATTAAAATATTTTATTTCTACAAGCCCTGGGAATTCTACCATCATCTGATGTCTAACTATATTTCTTTGGCCTTTGTATTTTATCAAGGAGGAAACAGAGAGATAATTCATTGAGATTTAAGAGTTTTTGCTCAATAAATACATAATGAATGTCGTTCACTAACTTCTTTCTTTAGCAAATATCTATTGTGTCTATTTGGTGTACCAAGTTCTGTTTTTGGCTCTGAGAATGTAGAGGTTAAGACAAGGTCCTTTTCCTTGGAGAGACATAATGTTAACTAAGATGCAATATGAGAAATTTTGCTATCTAGGTATGTTACAGGGCACCATCTGAACACAGAACAAGCAAGAGCAAACTAGGCTACTTAGTCAGGAAAGGCTCTCAGTCACAAAATAATGTAAAAGATATCCAGGCAGAAAAAAAAAATGGTACAGTTATTTCTATTTTGTTTTTTCTTATTATATATTTTTAATTTTCCAATATATGTGTAGATTACATATATAATTATGAATAAATTTTATTTTAAATGTTTGAACATGTGAGAGAGGCCTCCACATCTTATTTTTTTAAAGTGTCTTTGAGAGTGCCATTATCTTCAATAAAACAAGAAAATGTAGAATCATCTCATTAACACTGCAGGAAAGAGAGAAGTCCTGCTGTTTCTGTTAAGTAGTACATATTAAATGAAAATTATCTGGATAGATTTGTACTATTCATTATATCACATAAAATGGCATTGTTGGTTTCTTAAAATCATTATGTTAATTTAAATACTATAAAGTAACTATAAAGAAGTAAAAGTTTTTAATAAATAAATTTATAAGAAATTATTCAAATTAATGTCTTACATTGGAAAGCTATCCTTTGTTTATGATTTAAGAGTTCTGATATTTATATTTAATTTATTAAACAAATATGTATTGAATATCTACTATGTGCCAGACACTGTTCTAAGCCTTGGAAATATAACAGTGAACAAAATGGATGAAAATCTCTGTTCTCTAAGAACATAAGCTTACTCTGTTGTGGCAGGGATAGTTAATGAAGAGATTGATAATAAAATATGGTATGTCAGATCATAGTATGCTATGGGGAAAAATAAAGGAGGAAATGTTGTTGGATGTATTAGGGAAGATGGCCGAGGTCATTATTCAAAGCATGTTTATTGATAAGCCATTATTTGAAAGGAGTCCTGAAGAAGGTGAGGAAGCAAACCATGCAGGTGTCTAGAGGAAGAGGATCCAGAAAGGGAACACCTACAAAGCCTTGAGATGGATACGCTTCTCAGGTTGAAGAAACAGTCAGGAGCCCAGAAGGGCTGGGATGTTGGGGAGGTACCAGAAGAGTAATGAGAAAGGTGTAACAAGGCCAGATTCTATTGGCCTTGTTGGCCATGGTGAAGACTTGGCTCTAACTCTAACTGAGATGGCAGCCATTGGAGGGTTTTGAGTTGAAGAGGCATGATTGTACCAAAAAGATGACTCTGGCTCCTGTGTTAAGGCTAAACTCTGGGAGACCAGGGTGACTCAGGGAGACCAATTAAAGGCTATTGCAATATTCCAGGTGAGAGAAGATGGTGGCTCAGGGCAGTGTGGTGATGGAGATCAGATGATAGATATATGGTTACACCTAAAACCTGATCATTACTAGTCACTGCTCCCTGCCCCCCATCAGTGAGTTCCACTTTAAGTATCTCAGTCTGGCTTGCCTTTTCTAACTAGTACTTTCTTCTAGCACTTCAACTGCAACATATTTTTTTAAAGACATTAGAAGCTACAATTCATTGATCCTACCACCTTTTCATTGTCCCTCTTGGCTTCATTACCTTTGTAATTCAGCTTAGCTTCCATGGGCCCATTGAAAGTCCTAGCATGGACTCTTAATTTCCACGTATCTCTTTTTGGTGTGTTGTTGACCTTGTCCTGAAACACCACAAATCCCATTAATTACAATTCTGTCTACTTATGCCTGGACCCAGACAGCTGAACCTCACTGGAGAAAAACACACAAACATGCTTACTGACCTCGCTTTCACCATCACAGAAAGGGAGCTCTTAGGACTTCCTGACAATCCTACTACATTTTCCAAGTGTGTTCACTTTCCCTAGCTCACCATCTCATATCTTCTCTTCCTCAAATTTCCAACACCTCCTTTCTCATCCTCATTATCAGCTTCCTACTACACTGAAAAAATAAAAGTAACCAGGAAAAAACCCAAAACTTTTCTGTGTTCCCATCATCAAAACTAACACCCTCCTGAATCTGCGCCCATAGCTCTGCTGTCAGTATGGTTGAATTTGTTTCTATCTAAGGCACAAACCTTCCACTTACATCTTAGATTATTCCATTCTCACCTAGTCAAGATGTTGCTTTAGCAAACGTTCCAGCTCTCTCAAAATTAAACGAACGTGATGTTACAATTCTCATCTTTAAAAATACCTCCCTGGGGCGCCTGGGTGGCGCAGTCGGTTGAGCGTCCGACTTCAGCCAGGTCACGATCTCGCGGTCCGTGAGTTCGAGCCCCGCGTCGGGCTCTGGGCTGATGGCTCAGAGCCTGGAGCCTGTTTCCGATTCTGTGTCTCCCTCTCTCTCTGCCCCTCCCCCGTTCATGCTCTGTCTCTCTCTGTCCCAAAAATAAATAAACGTTGAAAAAAAAATTTTTTTTTAAATACCTCCCTTTTGCCTTATCCATTTGTCTAGCTACCACCCTGTCTCTTGGCTCCCCCTTATAGTGGTGCTTTTCAAGAGTTGCCTATACTCATTGTTTATACTTCTTATCCATGCATTCTTACTTCAACTTGTTACATTAGGCTTTGGTGTCCACCTTTCTCTGAAACTGTTGCTGTCGAGGTTATCAGTGACTTTTAACTGTCACTTCCTGGTCATCATTTGATTCAACTGTCATCAACTTTTGACACAAATGATCACTCCCTCCATCCTGAAGTTCTTTCTTCATTTGGCTGCCAGGACCCCTGATTTCACTGGTTTGTTCCGACCTCCCTGGCGCAAATTTCTCAGTCTTCTTTTCTGATTCCCCTCCTCTTCCTAAATTCTATTGGTGTTCTTTGGATCTCTTTTCTCTGTCTGAGCTCACTTTTAGGTCATCTCATTAGGCTCATGATTTTAAGTATGACACATATACTGATGACACCTCAGTACATAGTTCCATTCCCGAACTCTGCACAGAACTCTTGATAAACACGTCCATCCAACAGCCTGCTCATCGTCTCCTTTTTGCATGATACATAAAGTTTCATGTGTCCAAAATCAAAGTCTTGATTTTCTCTCCCTAAATATGCTCCTTCTGCATTTTTCCTTAGTTACTGGAATTTCTAAGCCTTCAATTGCTCAGGTCTATACCGTTGGGGTCAATCCTAACTCCTTCATGCCCTAGATGCAAACTGTAAACAAGTCATGCCAATTTTACCTTCAACAAATTTCTTAAAACATATGCTAATGTGCCTAAATGATTATAATAATTCTATCCTTTGAAACATATTTAGAATTTTAGAAGCACCTATAAGTCACAACAAATTTCATGACTACAGCTTGTAATAAAAATCTGTATAATTCACATTTAGTCAAGAATGAAATGTAAATGGTTTTCTTGAGTGAATTATAAATATCCCTGAAAGCCAATCTAAAATAATAGCTTTGGAAATGATTTGCTTTAGAGCAGCATCAATGGAATGAATATTTAATTTACCATGTTACCACTTACAAGTATAATGTTTATGAGGTTTTATAGGTCCTGGATTATTGTTTAAAATTTATCTCCATTCTTAATAATCACAATTTGAGTTAACATCTTAAGAATAGTACAAAGACTTATTTATTGCTCTGTAAGTTGATAAGAATACTATGAAACCATACTGCTTGGGTTCAATACTGGCTCTATCATTTTCTAGAGACATTATCATGGGCAACTCCCTTAAATGCTCTGTGCCTCAGTTTCCTTATCTGTAAAATGGGGATAATACGAGTGCCTACTTTAGGATTTCCTAGAAGGATCAAATGAGACCATGCACTTAAGTGTTTAGGATTAGTGGCTGGCACAGGGTAAGAGATAGGAATGGTGCCAGGAATAAGAATTATATGTGGATTCTTTTTACTAGAAGCCCTCAGGAAACTTGAGGCATAAGTAGAATACCTGAAAGGTTAAAGACATTGCAGGGTTTCAGGAATTGTTCAAGACGGCCATAAAAGTGATATGTGAAGGCATCATGTATTAGTTATTTACAACGTAAGAGAACTGGCAACAAATGTCATAGACATTCAAATGGGAGAGAAAGATTACTTCTATCAACAGAAGTTTAAGACAATTTGTGGTGAAATTTTTATTCTGTAAATGCCATTTCCACTCCTAATAAAACTGAGAAAAGTATGAATTCTGACATGTGAATATTCAGAAGCATAGGATTTTAGTACAAACTGCTAATGTAGAGAGCTTTGATTATATTCCATAAGAGAAATTCCTCTGAAATATTAATACCTATTTATTTGTGTATATAGAAGCTGTCATTTATATTGGTACTGTTACCTACTGAAGTATCACACTGCTGATCAAGTTGTTTTAGATATGCATGTATTTTAAATCTATTATAAGGAGTATCAGTTATATATCTCTGCGGGTGTTTCTTCTTCCTGGCTCAATTATACATTTATCTAAGATATAAATTTAATCAACAGATAGTAAGTGAACACCTACTCTGGGAGAGACACGGTCTTCTCATGAGAGGAACATATATATTGCCAAACAAAAAAATGTAAAATTGATATGGTAATAACAGCTGATCCTTATAGTTTCATTATTTATAGCTTTCAAATGGACATGCCTTACTGAAGTGTAATTAATCACCGTTAACCCCAGAACTGTGAAGCTATGTGTACAAGTGGACAAAGTAATTTCAAAGTTTAATCCCAGGAAAGGGGGAAAAAGAGACCTAAATCCTTTTCCCTTCTCTTTCCCTCTAGTTGGCCCGTCACAACAAACTCTTACAACAGATGCTCAAACCAGGATCAGATCCAGATGATGGGGATGAAGCCTTAAAATATTATGCCAATCACACTGCACAGATTGAGGTAACCATCAATTATTTCTTGAAAGGGATCAACTGTGAAAATACATGTTCACTTTCTATTTCAGGACATTTTCATAATTGTTTCCTAGAACAATGAAGCAGAATTGAAAAATATAAACTGGAAAAGTATATATCAAAAGATAAGATATGAAGAGTCATGTATAAGAAATCGAGGTGCATATCTTTCAAAGCAGTCTTTGATTTTGGCAGATAAAGCAGTCTTTAGTTTTTGGCCAGAACTATATCTAAATTTTCTTTTGTAATTAATGTGACTTTTGTTTTATTTTGGTCATAGAAGCAATCATTGCAGAGCAGTGGTGTTTTCATGAAAAGATTATTATAATAGAAGTATCATTCAAGAAAAGCATGCTCGGTAAAAACTCTAAAAGGCTAATTAAAAGAGATCTCTGTGTAAGACAGTGTTCAAAAGTATGGAAGGCGCTATAAAGTTTTCATATTGATAGCATAAACTTGGAATGATTTATAAGCAGTTTCCATTTTCAGTACGCAGCAATTGATGCCCTACCCCCTAAATGAAACATTATTTAATAGCTGGTGGCAACTCAGAAGGTGGAGGTCAACATGGACTTACCATTATGTGTTGTGAGACCCATCTGGCTGTCATTTACTAGCTATGGTATCATTTTGACACTAGTTGGCAGAGCTAATCAGGCAGAAGTGAGCAGAGTAGTTGACGCTTGTCACTCGTAATTTACATTCATACATTTATTCACTTTGGCAGGTATTTTTTTAGTTTTCAGCAGAATGCATGATGGATAACACTGCTATTAACTCTCAGGGTATATTATCACTACACCTTGTTGTTTCCTATTGCCAAATATTTGGCATAATGAGCATTATTACCTCATATCACAGGATGGATCTCTTGCTCACGTTTATAGACATGAATAATACTGCAGCCTTGGTGGGAGACTTGACCCTGGTAGAACCCATGAGCTGGACCAGAAGCAGAAACATTCTTTATTGCATCAGGTGCTTAGAGACAGAGAGGCTGGCCAAGTCAGGAAGCTGGGGAAGTTGATACAAATTTATCACCAAACCACTTAGGTTCTGAGGAAGGTCCCAGAAGTCACAGTACAAAGCTACAGGATTAGAAGAGGTAGGAATAGTAGGTGGGCTGGGTGGGTCAGAGAAAGAGTCCAGTTAATACCTGTGTGAGAGATGGCAGCTGTCATTTGAGGTTGGATTTTTACTGGTTTCCCAGCAATGAGGAGGTATTTCACTGCAAATACACAACTTGAGAAATTTGTTAGCAGATCACTTACTCTCCATCACATACAGAAGATAATTCTGTGTAATAAGTGCATAAACAAAGGGCGAAGGAAATGTAGAGAAAACAGCAATTAACTGTGCCTGGGGAGTTTCAGGATGGATTTTACAGACAGTTGCCAAAAAAATATATTAAAGATTGAGTAGAAGTTTCTTCATTAAAGATTGGGCACAGAATTTCAGATAGAAGTAAATGAAAGAAAGATGTGAAAGAACATATGAGTGGGGGTGTCTCTTTTCAAAAGAACAACTGTGAAAGATGATGGTATTGAAGATGACTACACTGGAGAAAAACGTGTGTGTGTGTGTGCGCGCGCGCGCACGTCTCTCTGTGTGTGTAGGATATTTATAATGCTCCTTATAAAATGTGATCACCTAAGGAAAAGGGTATGGAAAAGGACACCCCTGGGCTTCTGGTCTGAATAAATAAGCAGAACTGGTGTTGTGCATTGGGGGCCTAGCTCTGAGACCCCAGAGAAAGGAAGACCATTTGTTGGTTCTTGGATAAATAGAACTTGAGGTGACTTTGAGGCATGCATGAAGTTGGGTACAGAAGTCCAGGGTTCAAAGGAACAGTCTGGACTGATGATCTAACTTATACATGTTGACCAGTCCTCATGCTCATTGGAAGACCAGCTCATATGCCCTACGCAGAGAGACCTCTCACCCTTCTATCAGGCATTCATTAGTTTCATCCCACTGCACCTCCCACAGCAGTTTGATCATGCTGTTAAATATATCATATTGGAATATGTGTATTATGTATCACTTGTCCCTTCCTTGAGGCAGGGCCCATTCTTGATCATCTCTATATTTCCAAAACTGACACTGTGCCTGGAGCACCACCATAATAATGATTATTGTTGAAAATAATAGGTTTTCTGAAGTTATAGACTGAAAGACACTGGAAATTTGAAGGACCTTGTGGGTCACCCATCCAAAGAGAAATTATTCTGTAATGATCCTGCTTCCACTTCCAATTCTTCCTGTGATAGAGATCTCACTACTTCAGAAAGAAACAGATCCAATTTTGAACAATTTGAATAATTAGAAAGTTATTTTTTTATAAAGAGTGCACATCAGCCCACTTTAATGTTTACCCAGTGTTCAGAACATTTGCTCCTCCGTCAGCATGATAGCTTGGCTGTACCATTTGAAGACCCATGATGATAACTAAGCTATAGGCTCCTATAGATTGGGATTCATGATGTTTTTTCACTTTGAATTCCCCAGAGCTCCTTACCTAAGGAGTGAATAGTTATTTGTTGAATAAGTATATTGAAAACATTATCCATTTTGGCTTTTTACAGTTAATACATCCCCCTTGTCTGCAGCAATCCCTCTAGTTTGTAGGTGCCCCCTTGTAAAATGTGACAACCAGAATCAAACATAGCATTTCATACAGGACTGAATAGTTTGGTTTGTAATAAATAAGGCTCTATTTATTTTTCAAAATTAATTTTAATTTTAATTTTTAATTTAAATTTTTAAAAAGTCAAAAGCAATGCACCCATTTTTCCCACATCCTGTCCCCTGACTCTGGCAACCACCAATCTATTGTCTGTATCTATGTATATCTATTGTATGTATCTATTTATATTCAGAGTCCACATATAAGAGAGATCATGTGCTATTTGTCTTTCTCTATCTGACTTTTTTCATTTATATGAATAATATAAATGAACCCTTGAGGTCCATTCATTTGTTGTCATAAATGGTGAGATTTTATTATTCTTTGTGGCAAATATTCCTCTGTGTATATATACCACCATTTTCTTTACCCGTTCATCCATTGACAGACACTTAGGTTGTTTCCACAATCTGACTATTGTAAATAGTGTTGCAGTGAACATGGGGGTGCAGATATTTTTCAAATTAGTATTTTTGTTTATTTTGGATAAATATGCAAAAGTGGAATTGCTGGATCACATAGTAGTTCCAATTTTAATTTTTGAGGAACCTCCATATTGTTTTCTACAGTGGCCACACCAATTTACATTTCCACCAACAGTGCACAAAGGTTCCCTTTTCTCCACATCTTCACCAATACTTAATATTTCTAGTCTTTTTGATAATAGTCATTCTAACATGTGTGAGATGATATCACATTGTGGTTTTGATTTGAAGTTTCTTGATGATGAATGATGTAGGGCATCTTTTCATGTATTTATTGCCCATTTGTCTATCTTCTTCAGAAAATTATCTATTCAGATCTTCTGCCCATTTTTTAATCAGATTGGGTTTTTCCGCTATTGAGTTGTATGAATTCTTTATATAGTTTGGCTATTAGCCCCTTATTGGATATTTGATTTGCATATATTTTCTCCCATTCAGTAACTTGCTTTTTCACTTTGTTGATGGTTTCCTTTGATGTGCAAAAGCTTTTTAGTTTGATGTAGTCCCACTTGTTTATTTTTGCTTTTGTTGCCTTAGCTTTTGTCATGTGATTTAAATCATCATCTTCAAGACCTATGTCAAGGAACTTGCTACCTGTTTTCTTCTAAGACTTTTTGTGGTTTCAAGTCTTCTGTTTAAGTTTTGATCATTTTGAGTTAATTTTTGTGTACTGTGTAAGGTAGTGGTCCAGTTTCATTCTTTTGCATGTAGCTGTCCAATTTTCCAAACCATTTATTGAAGAGACTGTCCTTTCCTCATTTTGTGTTCTTGGTTCCTTCATGGTTAACTAATTGACCACATATGCATGGATTTATTTCTGGGCTCTCTATTGTGTTCCATTCATCTGTGTTTCTGTTTTTATGCCAATACCACACTGTTTCATTACTATAGCTTTGTAATACTGTTTGAAATCAGGGAGTGTAATTTCTGTCTGTAACTTGCTTTGGCTATCTGGGGTCTTCAGTGGTTCCATACAAATTTTAAGACTGTTCCTTTTTTGTTAGGAGTGTTTGTTCCATTTGAAAAATGTCATGGAAATTTTGACAGGGATTGCATTGAATCTGTATATTGCTTAGGGTAGTATGCATATTTTAAAAATATTAGTTTTTCCAAACAATGAGCGTGAAATATTTTTCCATTTATTTGTGGCTTCTTCAATTTCTTTCATTGGTGTCTTCCAGTTTTTAATATATAGATCTTTTAGCTCCTTGATTAAATTTATTTCTAGGTATTGGAGAGAGAGAGAGAGAGAGAGAGAGAGAGAGAGAGCACAAGTGGGGGAGAGGAGCAGAGGGAGACAGACAGAGAGAGAATATCTTAAGCAGGCTTTATGCTCAGTGCAGAACTCCATGTGGGGCTTGATCCCATGACCCTGGGATCATGACCTCAGCCAAAATCTAGAGTTGGATGCTCAAATGACTGAGCCACCTAGGAGCCACTGTTGTGTTCTTTTTGATGAAATTCTGAATGAGGTTGTTTTCTTTATTTCTCTTTCTGATAGTTCATTATTAGTGTATAGCAATGCAACAGAGTTTTGTGTATTAATTTTTGTGTCTTGCCACTTTACTGAATTTGTTTAGTATTCCTAACACTTTTTTGTTGGAGTATTTAGGGTTTTCTATACCTAATATCATGTCCTCTAGATATAGTGACCATTTAACTTCTTTTTTTCCAATTTAGATGTCTTTTATTTTGTTTTCTTGTCTAATTGCTCTGGTTAGGACTTCTAATATTATGTTGAATAAAAGTGATATGTGTCTTGAGAACCAGAACAGGGCAGGGTTACCTAGTGAGCAAAAAGTGTGATGGGACAAAACAGAAGAATTAATGTTGATTTCAACACATCATTGTCTTGGTACTGATCTTAGAGGAGGAACTTTCAGCTTTGCACTGTTGGTATATTATGATAGCTGTGTGACTTTGTCAGGTATGGCTTTTATGTTGAGATATGTTCCCTCTATACCCACTTTATTGAAAGTTTTTACCATAAATGGATGTTGAACTTCTCAAATGCTTTTTCTGCATCTGTTGAACTGATTATATGATTTTAATGTTTTATTTTGTTACTGTACTACATCACATTGACTGATTTGTGGGTGTTGAACATCCCTTGTGTCCCTGGAGTATATCCCACTTGATCATGGTATACAGACACTATTTCTTAAATGCATCCTGAGAATTTTTTTTATGGTTTTATACTTTTGGATGAAGCAAAAAAAAAAAAAAAACAACATTTTTTCCCCCTGCAATATAAATAGGTCCAATTTTTCTTTTGTACAATTGACTTCTTTAACCTGTGTTTGGGAATTTTATTTACTGCTACTAAATTTCATTCTGTGTGTGTATTTTTTTTCATTTTTTCATGTTTATTTATTTTTGAGAAAGAGACAGAGACAGAGACAGAGACAGAGCATGAATAGGGGAGGGACAGCAAGAGCGGGAGACACAATATCTGAAACAGGCTCTACGCTGTGAACTGTCAGCACAGAGTCGACATGGGGCTCAAAGCCACGAACTGTGAGATCATGACCTGAGCCAAAGTCAGATGCTTAACCGACTGAGCCACCCAGGTGCCCCTTTTTTGTGTGTTTATATGATAGTATTCTAGCATTTAGTTTGCATATTTACATATCATTTAGGATAGCTTATATTACAAGTAACAGGACACCAGATTGACCATTGTTTGAACGATAAAAATATTTGATTATCCCACATAAAATGAAGTCTGTAGGTACCGGTAGTTCTACAATGGATTCAATAACTCAGTATTGTCTTCAGACATGCGGGCCTTTCCTATCTTACTTTGTGTCTTCCTTATTATGCTGGTGATATCTCACCTCAAGGTTGCAAAAGGACTGCCAGAGTTTTAGGCATCATGCCCTTCTATTACCTTTTGTTCTAAGTGGGAAGAAAAAGAATACAGGCCAAAACAAGAGTTTTTTGTATTTTGTATTTAGTTTTTTGGCTTTATTATTTTGTTTCTTTCATGTGACTCTCTGTTTTTTTCAGGAAGCAAAATCTTTCCTGATTCCCTCTCCCCTACCACCAGGATATTTCTACTTATGGCTCATTTCCTAGAACTAGGTCACATGCTTGCCCCACTATACCAGCCTGTGGTGAAGGGGAGTAGTAGGGTGGCCTTTCTGGCTTAGACCAATCCTGATTCATTCTTGAGGGATAAGCAGAGTATATAAACATGTACCTTGAGATTTAGTCTAAACAAACCCTTGTTGCATGGTGAATTCGTATGAAAATATTCAGCTGGTTTTTGTTTTGTTTAGTCTAACATTAAACTGTCACAAGTACCAAATAAGACAAGTTGAAAATAAGGAGTACTTACATCTAGTTATATATTTAAATGGATATTATACCTACAAAAATTTGTTTTGCCATGAGTAGGAAACATTTAATGATATAAAGCACCTTTTTCTATAGAACTCAGGGCACATCACGTTGAGTATGTCATTTGGTCTCCAACAGATCTTTTTAGGAAGAACAAACTAAGAATAAGATGCAGATATACCAAGTGCTGTGTTTAAGGTTATGCAGCCAATCACTTAGTTCTTAATTCTCTGATGTAACTCATGAAAATAAAAAATGGGTGACAGAAGTTTAATGTTAGTCCAGAAAGAATAAAGATTTGGGGTTTTGTTATTTATAACATAGTATTTATGATACAGTCATCAGTTAATTTTTCTTTTTTATTATTTTTTAATATTCATTTATTATTTATTATTCATTTATTATTTTTTTAATGTTCATTTACTTTTGAGAGACAGAGACAGAGACCTAGTGTGAGTGGGACAGGGGCAGAGAGAGAGGGAGACACAGAATCTGAAGCAGGCTTCAGGCTATGAGCTGTCCACCCAGAGCCCGACATGGGCTTGAACTCACAAACTGTGAGATCATGACCTGAGCCAAAGTCGGATGCTTAACCGACTGAGCCACCCAGGTGTCCCTAATTTTTCTTAAAGACAACAATGAAAAGTAGTACACTAAAGGATTATTCTAGGGATTTCATGCTGGCATGTTTTTTCAAACTTAACTAATAAAATATCATTCATAAACTCATGCTAAAAACACAAAATAGTCTAAGACTGAAGTGCCCAAAAGCTAAAGCGAATGCACATTAATATTTTCAGATTGTTCGGCATGATAGGACAATGGAACAAATAGTTTTTCCTGTCCCCAATATATGTGAATACCTTACGCGAGAATCCAAGAGCCGTGTGTTCAACACAACTGAAAGGGATGAACAAGGAAGTAAAGTGAATGACTTTTTCCAGCAAACTGAAGATCTCTACAATGAAATGAAGTGGCAGAAGAAAATCAGGAGTAAGTACAATAAACTAAAATGGTTAGTTTTGAGCATAATGGTAGATAAATTGGTACTTTAGGATACATAACAGGATTCATTTAAATTTTTTTTTTACAGTTTATTTATTTATTCTGAGCGAGAGTGTGAGTAGAGCAGGGACAGAGAGAGAGGTAGAGAGAGAATCCCAAGTAGGCTTTATGCTGTTAGTGCAGAGTCTGACGCAGGGCTTGATCTCGCAAACCATGAGATCATGACCTGAGCGCAAACCAAGACTTGGATGCTTAACTGACTGAGCCACCCAGGCATCCCTAAATCGGCTTTTAATTTCTTGCCATTTGATGGTACTCAAATCACTTATAGGCTTAAGAATATAATCTCAGTCCACACCTGAGTGAGAGCTGAGACACCTGTGGCTTAACAGAAACAGAAGACTACATTAGATCATCTTTTAGTGCTGATCCTGTAGTTTTATAAATATTATGAAATGCAAGCTTGCAGCTGTATGTTTCAACTGCTGAACAGCTGCAAGTCTGCTGTCCTTGAATGGGCTCTGACTGGCCTTAACTATCAGTGAATGGGATGGAGAGACATCGGCACGAGCATGCTTGTCCTCTCTTATCTTAAGATCCTATGAGTGAGTAGATTGTTTAATGTTTTCTTGAAAGTCATTCTTTCTTTCAAAATATCTTTACCTTGCCAAGTCAGACTAAAGATTCTGTGACACTTGTATAAAAATAAAGCAATGTTGTAATTTTACAGTTAAAAATTAATATAATGCAGGAGCACCTGGGTAGCTCAGTCACTTGAGCATCGTTCTTGATTTCAGCCTACGTCATAATCTCATAGTTGTGAAACTGTAACTTGTGTTGGGCTCCACACTAAGGGTGGAGCCTGCTTGAGATTCTCTTTCTCTGCCTCGCCTCTGCCCCTCCCCTCCCCCCAAATTAATATAATACAGTTTCCATTACTTACATCACAGCAGTCAACTCTATATGGAAATATTGAGTTTTAAAATTTTTAAATTCTTTTTTTAAAGTTTATTTATTTGGGGGGTAGGGTCAGAGTGAGAGGGGGCAGAAGATCTGAAGTGGGTTCTGTGCTGACAGCAGAGAACCTGATGTGGGACTTGAAGTCACGAACTTTGAGAACCATGAGAACCTGAGCTGAAGTTGGACACTTAACCAACTGAGCCACCGAGGCACACCTAAAATTTCAAAATTTTAAACTTTATAATACACTTTAGTTTGCTTCCCCAGATAAGGGATATCATGAGTTTTAAACAAATATTAGTAGGGGGAAACTCTAGATTAGGTCTTTCCTATCCTTGGGGGATGTTTTCCAGACCAGCAGGCATATGTTCTCAATACCTCCATTCAACAGTGTTTCATCATTCCAGTTTCCTAGGAACTTTACTGAGTGTGGTTTATGGATTTGAGTGGAGCTTGTGACATACCATCTTTGGCTATAAGATTATGGTATGCACTGTTAGGCTTTCTTATCAGAATATTTGAAAAATAAAGAAATGACTCTCCCTTAGCATTTTGCCATATAGAACCTTATGGAATTCGAGAAAATTTAGGGTGTCTAGAACACATACATGAAAATTCAACAATTTTATTTGGGACATTGGAAAAGCACACATTTTATCCCTGACTAAACTAAGTTGAATAATGAACTAGTGCTTGTGGGGTTTGTTCTTTTTTGGATAAATATTTTATCAATTATTAAAAAACAAATCTTAAAATGAATTTCAATGTACATCTTACATTTAAAGTTTGGAAGCAACTTACTATGAGGTTATAGATAGAAATGATTCATTGGATGTATTACAAATGTATGTATCAACATCTTCTATTTTGTCTTAATGTTCAACTTTTCATTTTTTTAAGTTTATTTATTTTGAGGGGGGGGGAGAGCATGTGAGGGAGGGAAGGCAGAGAGAGAGGGAGGGAGAGAATCCCAAACAGGCTCCATGCTGCCAGCACAGAGCCCAGTGTGGGGCTCGATCTCAAGAACCATGAGATCATGACTTGAACCAAAGTCAAGAGTTGGGCACTTAACCAACTGAGTCATCTGGGTGCCCCAATATTCTGCTTTTTAAAATGAAGACTCCTAATAAAAATGATGGAGATGCAGATGTTTACAATTTAAGATACATTAGTCAATTAAATACCATAGCAAATCATAGCCTGTTTCAGCGTTGGGATGCTTTATTCCAAGAGAAGGAAAACAACATATACTGAAGGGAAGTGCAGTTTATAAGTGAGCAGCAGATCCCAGATTGGAATTCACAGAACGTAATTTGAAAAGTTTATAATTTCTCTTTGAAACTTGATGTTCCTTTCTCCCTCATGTAACTCCAATATTTTAGATGTGATGTTTAGATAGTAACAGAGAATGGACAAGCTCTGAAAAAGTCATGTGGTCAAATTTGTATGCATCTCATATTTGTTCAGTTATTTAGGAGACGTAGATTTAGTAGATGCACCTACTAATTCATTTCTGAAGATAAATACAGAATCTCATTTCTGAAAATATTCAGTAAAGCCTCTCCCACTTATTAGTACTTCCAATTGTATCTTTCATGTTTTTCTGCCGTTAAAACCCAAGTTCTTAGGAAGTGTTAAGGTTTAAAACTTAGATATTGTAAGGGGCGCCTGAGTGGTTCAGTTGGTTAAGCATCCAACTGTTGATTTCAGCTCAGGTCATGATGTCACAGTTCATGGGATTGATCCCACATTCATGGGATTCTCTCTTTCCCTCTCTTTTTGCCCTTCCCCCCAATCGTTCTCTCTTTCTCTCTCTCTCTCTCTCAAAAATAAATAAAACTTAGATGTTATAAATCATGAATTCCCGGTAAGCAGTATTATACCATGCTATTAAGGTTCAGAATTTCAGGTAACTTTGGGTCATAAGAATATTCATCAGACTTGAGTCTGGTTTGGGCTTTTTTTTCCTTTTCCTTTTCCTTTTCCTTTTCCTTTTCCTTTTCCTTTTTCTTTTTCTTTTCTTTTCTTTTCTTTTCTCTTCTTCTTCTTCTTCTTCTTCTTCTTCTTCTTCTTCTTCTTCTTCTTTTTCTTCTTCTTTTGACTGTAAGGCATGGGAGTGGGACCAATTAATCAATATTACTGACTTACAAAGTGATACATACTGTTCTGTTAAGGGGGTCCCCAGGCATCCACTAACCTGTCTTTCCCCTAATCTGCTCTAGGGATGTGTCAGAGGGAATTATTACAGAGTCACCTTTTCTGACCATGTTTAGCAATTGCAAAATTACCCACCCCTTTATAATGGCTTGAGTGTAAATTGGCTGAAGAATAAAGAAGGAATCAAATAGAAAACTCCCTTATGGTACTGATTATAAACTTTCTTAAATAAGTCATTTTGGATGTTTATTTAAATGTGCTTTTATACTACTTTACAAAAACACAATTTAGTAAAATGTTGTTTCAGTAGGGTTCTTGTGTTGAGATCAAAATTAATTCTTCTGTTTTGTCCCATCACAATTTTGCTCACTAGGTAACCCTGCCCTGTTCTGGTTCTCAAGGCACATATCCCTGTGGGGGAGCATTTCCTTCAACTTGGCTGTGTTCATCAATTTAGCTGTTGCTCTCTTCTACCCATTTGGGGATGATGGAGATGAAGGCAAGTGCTTGTCTTTCTTTAAATGATAAATATTTTAAAGTTCTAAAAATAATACTCTTAAAAATACATCCCTTAACTATTTAGAGCTTCAAAATAATAATAAGTTAATTCTTGTTACATAAACTTTTCTGTATTCATTGGAAGTAGACAATGGTGGTAAGTAGATTAGGCAGAAAACAATGGTCAATAGAAATGTTAGTTTTCCAAAACCTCATATACAGAAGAGCTATTAGAGGTATGCTAGATTGGCAAACAAAGCAATGAAAAAGAATTATTATTTCTACCTGATTAGTCTTACTGAAAGCATTTTTAAGATGGTATCATCTTAATTATATAAATATATGGGAAAATGAGAGGTTTCTGCAAAAATATCCATTGCGATTACCTTAAATGGTGGAATTTGTAATTTGCCCTCTTCCTTGCTTTTTGTTTTGTTTTAGTTTTCGATAGTGAACACACATGGACTCTGAAAAAAAATTTTTTTAATGTATAACATAGAGCAGAATATGATCATAGAGAATATCTCACATTCTCAGATTAGAAGCTAATTCTTGTTTCCAATCTAGGACTTGTCTACATGATGACTGACTGAAATTAATATTATTAAACTAACAATAAATGAAGTTTTACAAAAGCAAAGATAAGAGATATCTCATTTTACATGAAATGGGAAATAGAAGTGGAATATGCTGAAGGGTGGGACTGTGGAAAGTAAGTTTTGTTTAAGTCTGGCAAAGCGCATGGGAAAATATGTTGCAGGCTTTGGATACATTCGGTAAATAGCTCTGAAATGTGTGTGGAGAGAATGGATTGAAGGAAAAGATGAGAAACATTAACAAACAAGAACCACAAAGTGCTTTTATATTTCACCTGTTCATAGAATTATTGTAAGAATTGAATGAGATGCTATATAGGTAAAGCATTTGGAACAGTACCTGGCAAGCATTCCATGAAGCTTAGTTGTTGTTGATGTCACTGTTGTTAAATATTAGTACAACAAAGGGAAGCCCAGTGAAAATAATAGTACAATGAGAGCAACAGGTATTTAAGCCGATTTCAGATGAACTGAAAGTGAGCATGAAGGGAAATGAGAATCCAGGACTAATTTGCTATTTCAAAGCTCTCTTACAGTTAATAGACATCAAAATCCAAACCTTTAGGTATAATTTGAATGCTTTTTAAAAAAGTTTGATATTTTAGAAGGCATGCTTGTACTGAAAGAAGAATACTCAACAGTGGAGCAGATGGGTGAGGAGTGAAATAGAAAACATAGCAAATATTTGGCCATCCGTTGTGGGAAGTTGCAAATACACCAGGAAGTGGAAACAGCTTTCTTTTCACTGTTTAGTCTTATTTAGTGATGACAGCCCTCTTGGCAGAGAAGAATGTAACTCTTGTAAGAAGAGAAGTCCAGCATGAAATGATAAATTGGTATCATCTGCACACAGAACGTTGAGAGTAGGTTGTAGAGTCTCAGTTAATAGAAGCATAAGGTCTTAGATATGGAAGCAATTCTGGAAATCCTCTGATATCAAACCCTCATTTGACAGATAAAGAGATGGAATCCCAGAGAGGCTAAAAAATGGTAGACCTTAGTAGAAAGTTAACTCCTTTGTTTCCAATCCAGGACTTTTCTACATAGATAATTGGGTTGGGAGCATATAGATAACAGGAAGATGACAAATCTTCATATAGAAGATTATTTTTTCTGAGTTCCATTGTATGGTATCCCTTACTTGACCACTAGAGCCAATGTATATAGCCTCTGCTGCCACCTATTGTACATGAAATATAATGGTAATGGGCATTGCCACCCCTCTAGACATCTATTTTTTACTCATTCAGGAGAAAGTAAAATATCTGATACATTTTTGATACTTGCCTAGTAACAGTTATAGCAGTAATATTTATATAATAATAATAGCAGCTGATGTTTACTATTTAGCTTGGGTCAAGCAGAATGCTAAACACTTCACATACATAATTTCATTGACTCTTCCTGACAATCCTATAAAGCAAGCACTTCATCTTTATGGATGAAGATCTGAGGCTTGAGAAGATTTGCCCAATAATTCAGGAGAGGAGTCCATAAATATGTATTTTTTAACAAGCTCCCAAGGTATTGCTGATGCAGCTGGTCATTGAGCAAGCACTTGAAACCACACGTATAGTACAGTTTGGAGTAAGGCTTCAGCGTCAGAAAGAAATAGGACTAACAAAAACACGACTGAAAAACATGGTGCCTCATCATCATGTGAAGATGCAGATTTTACTCTTCCAAAAGGACTGGGTAATAGTTAATACTAGTAACCAAGGTGGAGGCTCAATCTTAGGTGTCCGTGTCGAGTGAGGGGCACTGATGCTAAGAGAGAAGAGAAGGCATGAGCTGCCATTTTGGCAATATGGAATCCCAAGGTCATGTTTGGCTAACCTAATTACAGTTCTGGATGAGTTATTTAATTATAACTCTATGAATAAAGTTAAAATTTTGGTCAGGATTAGCTCAGTCTTTAACCTTCAGTTGTACACTATGCGTAGCTAGGAAGACTGAGAAAACAAAGTCAAAACTGAGAAGCATACTTGGACATCAGAACTGTCTGGAGAAGGATAATCCTGTGCTGGACATGCAAGTTATCTAATGCTGGATTTTGTCAGACATAGTTTGGGTGTCTACTTGCCAAGAGCACTTGGAGGTGATTTAAAGGTGGATTAGTTGAGCATTAACATTCCTTCCACAAAGTACATGAAAATGATGGAGACATGTCAAAGAACACAAGATCCAACTTGCAAAGCTTCCCAGTGACCACATCTGCAGAAATTTTGAGGAAAAAAAAATATATTGACAATAATACATAATAACCCATGGAATAAAATGAGAATCTAGGAGTCTATATGGATCATGAGAAAAGAAAGCTCCTCCTTACAATAGTATTCCAATTAATAAAAGTAGAAGGAGGGACACCTGGGTGGCTCAGTCGGTTAAGCTTCCGACTCTTGATTTTGACTCAGGTCATGATCTCGTGGTTTGTGAGTTTAAGCTCTGTGTTGGGTTCTGTGATGACAGTGCAGAGCCTGCTTGGAAATCTCTCTCCCTCTCTCTCTGTCCCCACCCCATTTTTGCTTTGCTCTCTGTCTTTCAAAATAAACTTAAGAAAAAAAGCATTAAAAGAAAAATTAAAAATAAATGTAGAAGGAATGATGGATATAGAATATCAGCATTTAGAATATCACCATTTGGCAAACAATACCGTAGTAAGAATCATCAATTAAATATTAGTACTACATTTAATGGATGCTAAAATTCATAGGTGAATATTAGATGAAAACGCATAATGAGACACAGGATATTGACATAGTCTCAAAGTGTTTTACCCCAACATACTTATTCATTACGAGAGGAGAAAGAATAACTTTAATTTGGAGAAATCACTTTAAATGATCAGCGTTAATGTCACCAGTAATGAGATGTCAATAACAAGTACCTCTTGATATGATCCACTGACAAGGACATGGCAGTATTAGCCAAAAATACACAAACTGAGGAAATTTTAGACAAACCCCAAATTAGGGACATTTTTCAAAATAATTGGTTAGTAATCTTTAAGCTTATGAAAGATAAAGATAGAGGAACGTTTCAAATTAATAGAGACTAAAGAGATATGACAACTGATATAATATGTGATCCTGGTCCAGATAAAGAATACTAATTGGGCAACTGATAAATTTTGAATAAGGCCTATAGATTGGATAAAAGTGATATATCATAATAAAGTACCTAGGAATAAACTTAACCAAGGAGGTGAAAGACCTGTCCTCTGAACAATATAAAACACTGATGAAAGAAACTGGAAATGACACAAAGAAATGGAAAGATATTCCATGCTCACAGACTGAAAGAACCAATATTGTTAAAATGTCCATACTACCCAAAGCAATCTACAGATTTAATGCAATCCCTATCAAAAGACCAACATCATGTTTTACAGAACTAGAACAAATAATCCTAAAATTTTATAGGACGACGAAAGTGGTGGGATATCCAAAGCCGCACAAAGCTGGAGGCATCACAATCCCAGATTTCTATTATACTACAAAGATGTATAATCAAAACAGTATGGTCTAGCACATACACACACAAAAAGACACATATATCAGTGGAACGGAATAGACAGCCTAGAAATAAACCCTTGCATTCATGGTCAATTAATCTTTAACAAAGGAGACAAGAATATGCAATGGGAAAAAGATAGTCTCTTCAACAAACGGTGCTCGGAAAACTGGACAGCCACATGCAGAAGAATGAAACTACACCACTTCCTTACGCTGTCACAAAAATAAACTCAAGATGGATTAAAGATCTAAATGTGAGACCTGAAACTGTAACAGTCCTAGAAGAAAACATAGACAGCAATCTTTTTGACATCAGCCATAGAGATATTTTTCTAGATCTGTCTCCTCAGGCAAGGGAAACAAAAGCAAAATTAAACTATTGAGACTATTCCAAAATAAAAAGCTTTTTACAGCAAAAGGAAACCATCAACAAAACCAAAAGGCAACCTACTGAATGGGAGAAGATATTTGCAAATATCCGATAAATGGTTAATATCCCTTAATAAATGTATTCAAAAACTCAAAATATATTGATTTATATTATCAAGGTATATAAGCAATTCAACACTCCCCCCAAAAAAATCAATTAAAAAATGGACAGAGCACCTGAGTAGACAATTTTCCAAAGAAGACATATAGATGGCCAGCAGACATATGAAAAGATGCTCAACATCACTCATCATCAGGGAAATGCAAATTAAAACCACAATTAGATATCACCTTACACAGGTCAGAATGGCTAAAATCAAAACAATAAGAAGTAGCAAGTGTTGGTGACAATGTGGAGATAAAGGAACCCTTGTGCGCTGTTGGTGGGAATGCAAACTGGTGCAGTCACTGTGGAAAATAGTATGGAGGTTCCTCAAAAAGTTAAAAATAGGGTTAAAATAGAATAATTCAACTACTGAGTATTTATCCTGAGAAAATGAACATACTAATTTAAAAAGATATGGGCATCCCTATGTTTATTATAGCATTATTTACAATAGCCAAGATATGGAAGTGAACCCATGTTTATCCAAAAATGAATGGTTAAGTGAAATAAGTCAGTCAGAAAAAGACAAATACAGTATAATTTCACTCATCTGTGGAATTTGAGAAACAAAATAAGTGAACAAACAAAGAAAAAAACAGACAAAAAGACTCTTAAATACTGAGAATAAACTGGTGGCTTCCAGAGAGGTGGTGGGTGGGGAATGAGTGAAATAGAGAAAAAGAATTAAGAGTACATTTATCTTGATAAGCACTGAAAAATGTATAGAATTGTTAAATCATTTCATTGTTCACCTGGAACTAATATAACACTGCATGTTAATTATACTTCAATTTAAAAAAGAAAAGATAAATAAAAATAAAAAATGGTGTATTGCATTAATTTCTTGGTATTCATGACTGTAATATGGTTATGTAAGATGGAATCCACGTGAGGGGGATATAGTAATTTTGCATTATATTTGCAGCTGTTATATGAATCTGAAAGTGTTTTGGAATGAAAAGTAAAAAAAGAAAAAATAAATATGAGGATTCTGTCCAACTCTAAAGTCCCTGGATTCTGGGTATAGACATTGATCATGAAATCACCTGGGAAATCCTGGGCCAAAAAAAAAAAAAAAAAAAGGCTTTGGTCATAATGAGCCACTTGTCCCACCCCCACACCCCCACACCCTACTACAGGCTGTTCCAGAGTCATTGTGGCCACTGTGGCAGTGAGGACAGGGATGCTGACAGAGGCAATGGGCTGTGTAACTTTCTCCAACCATGTTTTCCAGCCTGATCACACATGAACTGGGAATTACTGGTGTTTATATATCTAGTGTACTGTTGGATTGTAATATTAACTGAGAGAGCATTGTCTCCCTTCAACCATAGTAGTGGTGTATAATAATTAACAGAAGGGTCACCTGGGTGGCCCAGTGAGTTAAGCAGCCAACTCTTGATTTCGGCTCTGGTCATGATCTCATGGTTCCTGAGATAGAGCCCTACTTCTGAAGATTCTTTCTCTCCCCCCTTGCCTGCTGCCCCTTCCCCATGTGCACACTTTCTTTCTCAAAAAAGTTTTTGAGAATAAAATAAATAGAATAAATATAAAAGAAGTAATTAAAGGGAGGTACTTAAGGGGAAGGTGATTCTCAGGGGATCAGCTTAGTGCACTCTCTCCCCAAATCCTGCTGTAGATCATTGCCTTTCATTGCCAGGCTTTGAAGAGCTCAGTTTGATTTTTTTTTTTTTTGTTTGTTTGGGGGAATATTATGCAGTAGTTTTTATTTATTCAACTATAAAAACTATGGCAATTTTTTTGATGGGTAACACTTTAGAGTAACACTATATTGCTATATTGCTATACATTTAGTTGAGGATCAGATTGGATTCAGGAACAAGTGAAAACAATAACAAAAATCTTCAAACATTGAAACAAAGAAGTACTTTTTTTCTCCCCTTTAATTGAATGCTACTTTCCCATAGGCTTCCCTAGACTGGTTTGCAGTCTAAGGTGATAGGAAACAAGGCTTTGGGCATTCTCAAGAGACTGCAGGTTAAGCTATGGTGCCAAGCAGGAGACTGAAACCCTGATCTGAGTGTTAATCTTAGGCATGTTCTGAGAACAGAGGCAGATTCTTAAATGTTGCCTAGTGTTCTTTCCTCTGAACCAATTATATTTTCCCTTCTCTGGCTAATTCAGTGCAGTAACAATCCTGTCACTACCTTTCCTGGTTATGTGGAGGGAACCTGACAGGAATGTGTGGCTTCTGACTGGAGAGACAATGGACTAGCTTTGATCTATCTCCTCCTCCCGAACAGTGAGGAGTTGCTGAGGAAGGCCTCTTTGGGCAACTGAAAGGTCCTGTGTCTTGGGATAAACATTTCTTACCCTTGGGAAATGGAGGACCTCTCAGCGTGAAGCTGTGAGCTCTTGAAGGCAGCTCCACTTGACCGCTCTCCTCTGTCCCACACGATTCAACTTGGTAACTGGGCTGTAGGAAACTTTGTTAGATGTAAAAACAAAAAGAAGTTAACACAGGTCGCTTTTTATGCCATTCTAAATATTTTGGGTTTTTTCTCTCATTTCCTCTTTATCATTTTTGGAGAGGAAGCCCTTTTTTCCCCTTGACCTTTCCCAATGGTATGGATTGATTTTGATTGGTCATTTCCACCAGGAATCATAGATGACTGATGCCAGGTTTAGGAAGGGTGAGCTCAGTTTACATTTATTCAGAAATGCAAGGTTTATTTGTATGGCTATTGGTTTTGGTTTTGGCTTCTTTGTTTGGTTGATTGGTTTATTTATTTAACATATGCCTCTCTAAAAAGGAAACTTGTGCCCAGAGTTGAATAATGAGTTTATGGCTGTTGGTGCTAGAGAATATCCTAGATGTCCATCCAGAAGCTGAACATTTGCCATGCCAACTGCCCCTGCCCAGTTTGGAAAAGGCAGACTAATTCGTGGAGAAAATTGCTGCTATGGGAATTTCTTATATCCAGAGAACATGTTTTTTTTCCTAAATCAGTTTCAAATTTAGAGTGCAATTTGTTTTTCCCTCCAGTGCTTTGTGTTAAAGAAAGTTAAGTTCTTCAAGGTGATTTTAATTCATTCAATTTAATAACAACCATTGATGAAGTGTGTCTATATGCCAGGCACGGTACTAGGCCCTAAAGACACGGAGGTTGGTAAAGCTGTCCTTGCCCTCAAGGAGCTTATGGTCTAATTAAGGGACGAAGAAATGAGTAAGGCACAATAGTGAAGACCACCCATGGATTTATGGATGGATGTCTACTTTAGCTGGAATGAGGTGGGAGAAACAGGAAAGTCTTAGGAGGTTACATGGAAGGCAGAGAAATGGAGAGAGACTTGAGGTAAGAAGCAGCGTGTTCTGTACAGTAAGCTATAAACGAGTTACTACGAAGTGGATAAGATACTCCCATTATGTGAATTGAATTGAGGTCGCCAAGTTTGCTGTTTGAATTTTCTCCCATAAAGGACAAACTTCGTACTTTTTAAGACTTAAAAATATGTAGAGTGAATTTTTAAAAAAAAATCCATTATTAAAGTAACAATGCTTATAATAGAAAATGTATACAAATATAAAATATTAAGAAGAGTCACCCCTCCCACGTTTAGTGGGTAAAAACTGTCTTTGACAATTTGTACTGTACTGTTGTCAGAGTTTAAATTTATTACTATTTTTGCATTAAATCTTCAGCCTGAGGCCAATGTGACCATTCTTACAGAATATGATTGCACCTATTGACAATTGGCAATATTGCCATTTTAAGTAACTTTTAAGTTTATTAACTTCACAAATATGTATCTAGCATTAAACTATGTGCAAGGTACTACATTAGATGCTCTTTGAGTTCTTTCTACAAAGGGATCAAATGCCCAGTTTTTTTAAATATAATTTATTGTCAAATTGGCTTACATACAACACCCAGTACTCATCCCAACAAGTGACCTCCTCAATGCCCATCACCCACTTTCCCCTCTCCCCCACCCCCCATAACCCTTGGTTTGTTCTCTGTATTTAAGAGTCTCATGGTTTGCCTCCCTCCCTCTCTGTTTGTAACTATTTTTTCCCCTTCCCTTGCCCCATGGCCCATCTGTTAAGTTTCTCAAGATCCACATAGGAGTGAAAACATATTTCTGTCTTTCTCTGACTGACTTACTTCACTCAGCATAATACCGTCCAGTTCCATCCATGTTGCTGCAAATGGCATGATTTCATTCTTTCTCATTGCCAAGTAATATTCCATTGTATATATAAATCACATCTTCTTTATCCATTCATCAGTTGATGGACATTTAGGCTCTTTCCATAATTTGGCTGTTGTTGAAAGTGCTGTTATAAACATTGGGGTATAAGTGCCCCTATGCATCAGCAGTCCTGTATCCCTTGTGTAAATTCCTAGTACTGCTATTGCTGGGTCATAGGGTAGTTCTATTTTTAATTTTTTTGAGGAACCTCCACACTGTTTTCCAGAGCAGCTGCACCAGTTTGCATTCCCACAAACAGTGCAAGAGGGTTCCCATTTCTCCATATCCTTGCCAGCATCTATAGTTTCCTGAGTTGTTCATTTTAGCCACTCTGACCAGTGTGAGGTGGTATCTCAGTGTGGCTTTGATTTGTATTTCCCTGATGATGAGTGACGTTGAGTATCGTTTCATGTGTCTGTTGGCCATCTGGATGTCTTCTTTGGAAAAATGTCTATTCATGTCTTCTGCCCATTTCTTCACTGGATTATTTGTTTTTTGGGTGTAGAGTTCAGTGAGTTCTATATAGATTTTGGATACTAGCCCTTTATCTGATATGTCATTTGCAAATATCTTTTCCATTCCATTGGTTGCCTTTTAGTTTTGTTGATTGTTTCCTTTGCAGTGCAGAAGCTTTTTATCTTCATGAGGTCCTAATAGTTCATTTTTGCTTTTAATTCCCTTGCCTTTAGAGATGTGTCGAGGAAAAAATTGCTGTGGCTGAGGACAAAGAGGTTGTTGCCTGCTTTCTCCTCTAGTGCTTTGTTGGTTTCCTGTCTCACATTGAGGTCTTTCACTCATTTTGAGTTTCTTTTTGTGTATGGTATAAGAAAGTGGTCTAGTTTCATTCTTTTTTTTAATTTTTTTTAATGTTTATTTATTTTTGAGACAGAGAGAGACAGAGCATGAGCAGGGAAGGGGCAGAGAGAGAGGGAGACACAGAATGTGAAGCAGGCTCCAGGCTCCGAGCTGTCAGCACAGAGCCTGACGCGGGGCTCGAACTCACAAACTGTGAGATCATGACCTGAGCCGAAGTTGGACGCTAAACCGACTGAGCCACCCAGGCGCCCCTAGTTTCATTCTTCTACATGTTGCTGTCCAGTTCTCCCAGCATCATTTGCTAAAGAGACTGTCTTTTTTCCATTGGATACTCTTTCCTGCTTTGTCAAAGATTAGTTGGCCATACATTTGGGGATCCGATTCCAGGTTTTCTGTTCTATTCCATTGGTCAATGTGTCTGTTTTTGTGCCAATACCATACTGTCTTGATGATTACAGCTTTGTAGTAGAGGCCAAAGTCTGGGATTGTGATGCCCCCGCTTTGGTTTTCTTCAGTATTACTTTGGCTATTCGGTGTCTTTTGTGGTTCCATACAAATTTTAGGATTGCTTGTTCTAGCTTCGAGAAGAATGCTGGTGCAATTTTGATTGGGATTGCATTGAGTGTGTAGATTGCTTTGGGTAGTATTGACATTTTAACAATATTTATTCTTCCAATCCATAAGCATGGAATGTTTTTCCATTTCTTTGTATCTTCTTCAATTTCCTTCATAAACTTTCTATAGTTTTCAACATACAGATCTTTTGCATCTTTGGTTAGGTTTATTCCTAGGTATTTTATGGCTCTTGGTGCCATTGTGAATTGGATCAGTTTATTTCTCATTCTGTTGCTTCATTATTGATACATAAAAATGCAACTCATATCTGTTTGTTGATTTTGCACCCTGCAACTTTGTGGAATTCATGTATCAGTTCTAACAGTCTTTTGATGGTCAAATGTCCAGTTTTAAGTGCATGGTTACAATTTCTTGTTTAATCAGGGCTCCTGGGTGGCTCAGGCAATGAAATGTTAACTCTTGATCTGGGCTTAGGTCATGATCTCACAGTTTGGTTTGTGGGATCGAGGCCCTGCATTGGGTTCATGCTGACAGCGTGGAGCCTGCTTGGGATTCTCTCTCTTCCTCTGTCTCTTCCCCTCTCCCACTCATGGGCATGTGCTTCTTGCTCTCGCTGTCTCTCTCTCAAAACAAACAAACAAACAAACAAACAAACAAACAAACTTAAAAAAACACACACAATAATTTCTTATTTAATCTAGGGGAAATCTTGGCAGGCCAGATACTGTCTAGGAAAGAATAGTCAAGATGTGTTTAGCCTATCAGGCATTAATAACAATGAGCAGTGTAACTATTAATGTCAACACTAGGATTTTTAAAATAAGAATGTCATGGGGTGCCTGCATGGCTCAGTTAAGCGTCCAACTATTGATTTCTGCTCAGGTCATGATGTCATGGTTCACGAGTTTAAGCCCTGGTTTGGGCTCTGCACTAACAATGTGGAGCCTGCTTGGGATTGTCTGTCTCCCTCTCTCTGCCTCTCTCTCTCTCTCTCTCTTTAAATAAACATTTAAAAATAATAAAATAAGAATGTTGCACCAAGCCACTGCTTGTGAATTATACTGAAGAGTCCAGTGACTGGCTGAAAGTTGTTAAATGAACATAGATATTGGCAGTTTTAGTAAACTTAAGAGTGAAGCTCCACAACTAGCAAATTTTTAACCAGAGACTTAGTTATGGACTCAAAATGAGCTCACAGATTATGTTTTTGTTTATTCATTTAATCAATGAATATTTACTCATTGCTGCATGCCACATTTGTGATAGGCCCAGAGATCACTCTTACAAAGCTAACATTCTGACAGAGTCCAAATAAGAATGAGAGAAAGTTGAAGGCACTATGGTCTCCATGGATCTTTGAGATCTGTGAAGCTAGGGTTGTTGGTAGTCAGGCTATGTTTTGGTAGACATAAAGTGTGAATCAGCCAACATAATAATAAACATGAATTGGGTACCCATTTTGTTAGCATTGCCAGAAGATGGGAATTAGGCTAATTTGCAGAGAATTGTATCCCCTCTTCTTTCCCCATCTTCAAAGTCATGTAATCAGATCATAAATATGGTGAGGAACTTAGATCAGCTCTCTCTTCCCAAATTTCTTTCATCACTGTTTATTTGAGGCAACATGATAATAATAAACACTGAAAAAAAAAAACAGCTAATGCTGTTTACTTCCTGACTTGTTTTGTTTTGTTTTTTAATGTCTAACAGACTCTTCCTACCTATTTTTGATCTATTAGCACTCACTATGAACTAAAGGCTTACACAGAATTCATTGAAGGAATTCAAATAATCCCAGGGTGTCAGTGAAAATACAGAAACTCTACACACCAAAGCACTTGTGGTGTTTTGCATGCAGAAGTGAATTTTATAAATAATGAAACTGGCCAAAAGAAATAACTAGTGGAAAATCTCCATTTTGTTGTTTCCCCTGTGACTTCATTAGCCAATAGACCCGTGTTTGAGGTCCTACAGCTGATCTAATCAGCCCAAGAATGTGGCCCCTTACTTTACTTCTGCAAATCCAGCACCCCCAACCTTCACCCAGGGATTCCTCGAATCCACATAGTGAGTACAAATATCAATGAATTATACTTTTTTAAAAAGGAAATATATTTTTTAAACTTGTTTTGGGTAATTTCTAAAGAAATTTTGTTTGTAATGGTGTTCATTTTTTTTAAGTGTTTGGCCAATTTTTATTTTCTGAGGCTTTAAATAGCTCACCATCTTTTTAGAACTTGAGTTGCGTCTCAGAACATACATTCATACACACATATACACATTCGTACACATATATACACATGTATGTGTTAACAGTTAAAGCTTATGTCTATTTTATTAAAGACTGGATATTTTACATTCTTTTTTTTTTAATGTTTATTTATTTTTTGAGAGAGAGAGAGAGAGAGAGACAGAGTGTGAGCAGGGGAGGGGCAGATAAAGAGGGAGACACAGAATCTGAAGCAGGCACCAGGCTCTGAGCTGTCAGCACAGACCCCGACACAGGGCTCAAACCCATGAACCATGAGATTATGATCTGAGCTGAAGTTGGATGCTTAACCGACTCAGCCACCCAGGTGCCGATAAAGACTGGATATTTTACATTCTGAATTCTTTTTTTTTTTGTTTTTCAACGTTTATTTATTTTTGGGACAGAGAGAGACAGAGCATGAACGGGGGAGGGGCAGAGAGAGAGGGAGACACAGAATCGGAAACAGGCTCCAGGCTCTGAGCCATCAGCCCAGAGCCCGACGCGGGGCTCGAACTCATGGACCGCGAGATCGTGACCTGGCTGAAGTCGGACGCTTAACCGACTGCGCCACCCAGGTGCCCCACATTCTGAATTCTTTAGAAGAATCTATAATATAGAAGCTTCATAACAATAGAAGAAAGCAAGGTATGAGTTCAGTGAAAAAAATACTTGGTTTCACATGATGTAGCTGCACACTTAATAGTCATTAATCCTAAATTTTGAATTAAGGTTCCCAAGTGAGCTACATCGAGCAGAAGTATTTAACCGATAACTCTCATAGGAGAGAAAGATGAACAATTCTCCGACTTATTGGAAGGAACATTAACTAGGGAGTATTTAAACATCCTGAAAGTAATCACAAACTTTCTGGAAATGTAATAATGAGGGATGTGTTCAGAGACATTGCCTCTAAATATATAGTGTGTAGAGTGGGTTGTTATGAAATTCAGTGTCTTATGGCTTGACTTGCTATTGTTATATAAGGTGGAGTGGCAAAGAGTTTTACATTTTCTGCTTTTGTCCTCAGTAAAAATAAACTTCTTCCACATTTTACAGGTACGCTTTCCCCGTTGTTCTCAGTTCTACTTTGGATAGCAGTTGCAATCTGCACATCGATGCTGTTTTTCTTCTCCAAGCCTGTGGGTATTCGGCCATTTCTTGTGTCAGTAATGCTCAGATCAATATATACAATAGGTCTTGGGCCTACATTAATACTTCTTGGTGCAGCTAATGTAAGTACTTTACTTAGCTTTCTCCTATTATAAATTAATTAAAAATGTACTAACTATAAAAGTGTAACTATATATTTTAACTCATGTATGCATAGTAAATTCTTCTGTGTTGTGAATCCAAATTAATGAGAGTTTAATTTGTACATTCTTAATTTTGAGGAGAAAAAAATGACAAGTAAAAATTTGATATATTTAAGAAGGTGGCATTTGAGGCGTGACCCAGTTCTGCCATCAATTTAATCCAATCCAGTTTTAATGCCTTCTATACCCAAAGCTATTGACAAAAATGCTTCTGAGCCACTGTTAACATCCTAAAGTGACTTCTAAATCACCCAAGAAAGATTAAATTATATTTGGTGGAATTTTAGAAGTAAGTACCTTTTATAAAATGATCAAAGAAAAAAGGATTGCTATATGAGAAAATACGAAATTGGTCTCTTTTTATGTGAACAAAACCTATAAACTTGTGAAAGACAGATGAAATTAATATTTTTTTCACTAAATTTTAAAATATTAGAACAAAGGAGCACATTTCAAAACCTCTGTTAGGTAGGTTTAGAATAAGTAAGCCAGAGTACTATTGTATAGCAATATGTATAGCATTATTATTGTATAGCAATAATGTATAGCATTAATGTATACAATTATTAGCATATTATTGTATACATTAGCATATATGTTATATATGTATATATTAGCATATACAAATAGCAATAATTGCACTCAAGAGATAAAATTTTAAAGGGATTAGACAGCTTTCTACATGGTATATCCATAAAGGAATATTAAGAAAAGGGCAAATCCTCAGGTTAATGAAAGAAAAAATGTTTGGGGCGCCTGGGTGGCTCAGTCGTTTAAGCGGCCGACTTCGGCTCAGGTCATGATCTCGCGGTCCGTGAGTTCAAGCCCCGCGTCGGACTCTGTGCTGACCACTCAGAGCCTGGAGCCTGTTTCCGATTCTGTGTCTCCCTCTCTCTGACCCTCCCCCGTTCATGCTCTGTCTCTCTCTGTCTCAAAAATAAATAAATGTTTAAAAAAAATTTTTTTTTAAATAAAAAAAATTAAAAAAAAGAAAGAAAAAATGTTCAATTAGTATATTGCTAATATGTCTGCTGAATACCTGAAGCACTGTCTATATCTTGTACTGTGTTTCTAACATAATGTCCTATATTCTGGTATCTGCATAAATGACTTATCTCCCCTACTACATTATACATTTCTTATGGATAATGATTGACCATTCAGTGTCTTGGATTGTCATTGGTACTAACAAATATTTCTTGAATGAATTAACTAATGAGTGAGTGAATGAATGAGTGAAAAATTATCTTTGTATTCTTCTACATTTACAGTGCCTTGTACATAAAATACATGGCAAGTATTTACTGAGAATGAATAAATGAAATAGTCAACCAAACTTTTGAGAATTATAAAGCTGAGATAGAATGACCAAGTCTGTGTTTCTGACCATTAGCATATTACACTTCTTTGAAGGTTCAACATGGTATATATGACAGGTCCCAGTTAGAACATTCAGGCAACCAAATTACAGTTATTCCTCAATCACTGTCAATAAAGGGAAGTTTACTGTACATGCAAAGAGATCTATCAGTGAAGAATTCTGTCAAGTACCAAATATATGATTCCTAAGCTTTTTGAGGGCAGGGGTTGTCATGTTCATGGTATAATCCTGCCCTCCTCACTCCCTCATTCCCAACTCCATTTTTCTCCCACTTCATGCCTACTACTTAAACATTCAAAAATTATTTACTTGAACTGAACTTGTACTTTTAATGTTTCGAAAATAAGCTAATTTTGCAATATTGCCAACCAAGCTAATTGAAGAATCTTCATGGATTTATCTAAAATTTTCTAAATTGGGGTGCTTGGGTGGCTCAGTCAGTTGAGCGACCGACTTTGGCTCAGGTCATGATCTCGCCGTTTCCGAGTTCGAGCCCCACGTTGGGCTCTCTGCTGACAGCTCAGAGCCTGGAACCTGCTTTGGATTCTGTGTCTCCCTCTCTCTCTCTCTCTCTGCCCCTTCCCCACTCATGCTCTGTCTTTCTCTCTCAAAAATAAATAAACATTAAAAAAATTTAAAAAAATAAAATTTTCTAGATCTATTAGAAAACTTGAATTAAGGAAGTCTGGCTTATTATTTTAAAAAATACATTCAATTTTGAGCCAGATTATTTGAAGAAGCAAATAATATTCATAAAATGGCAGCTGGTCTTCAATAAGACATTAATTCAAGAAAGAGAATCTAAGTTTGATAAGTTGAAACAATAGCTAGCTAGAGTTGGGCCAGAAAAAAACAAGCATTTATTGGGCCTCTGTTATCTGATAGACATTGAAAACACCAAGAAGTGGAGAATGTGGTTCTTGCCATACAGAAGCTTCAAGAACATATAAAGAGATAAGGAAAAACATTTTAATGTCTATTGTGGAAACCAAAAACATTTGGAATTATGTTTCCTTTCCCCCTTGGGGACAGGTTAAAAAGATGATTTCTGCCTAAGGTTTGGTGAGAATAGTTTCATTACAGGAAATGACAATTCATATAAGAGGCAAGTATTGTACTTTAATTTCTTCTTGGGGAGAAAATACATGGAAATGTATCTTTCTTATTAACTATATGAATCTGTGAGTACTCTTCTATTTCTCACGGCATACAAAATCCATTTGCACACCCCCTGAATGGTACATTATAATTTGGTAGTTCAGGGTATTTTGACAAAGAAAATAATCACCTTTAATTTGAAACAAACAAACTGGATAGAATAATTGTGATTTTGATAATATTGATAGAAGTTTTATCTATAGTTTTGATATTGTACAGATTAATAAGATGTTTTAGCCAATAATCATTCACCTTAACTTTTAACATAACAAGCTTCTTACTGTGCTTTACCATTTCCCAGGAGGCAGGAAAACAATTCAAACATTAATCAGTCCTGTTTTGTAACTTAGGATTTAATATATTTATTTACTTAATTGGTACTTAAAAGTTTGCATTGTGTAACAGGTAAAACTAGAAGTGCTAAAATTATAATTATCAGAAGTAGGGAGAAACAAAAGCAAATATCTACCTGACAGTTATGCCTTAATGAGAATCAGAATTCGAGATAGGCAGATCAAGCCTCTGAGTGTAATTTTTCTCACCAGTGAAATGAAGATATTAAAGCTTAGTCTTCACCCACCACTTGTTGAAAGGATGAATGTGAAGATTTAGAACAGGGCAGTAACAGTGATGCTATAATACCAAAAAAGGCTACCATTTATCAAGCTCCTAATATGTGAAGTGCTATTTAATTGTAAAACATTGGTACCATAATCATAAAAGTAATTGTGTTTCGGTCTCACAGAGAGTTATTTGTTTCTGACTCAGTGTCTTTCATAATGTTAAGCAAATGTAGACAGTCACTTTTCTGGAACAGGAAACAAGCGGAAGGAAAAACCTCAATGTATGTTCTGGGCATTTAATATTATCAGTTTCCGTTTATTATGAGCTCCATTTTTATCATCTTCACTCATTTCTAAAATCAAAGTTTTGTTTAGATTGCAACTAATTTCTCTGTCTTGTCACAAGGGTTCTCTCAATGTTTAAGATGTTTCAAAAAATTCAGGTGTTTTTCTCTTAAAACACATACCTTATAACCCAGTACAGTTTACTTCTCATTGTCTACCTTGTAATGGAAATTAACATATTGTTTTGGTAAATATAAACACACATTTTATAAATTTTGGATCACCTAATATTTCTATACCACTAATAATGATAATATTCCCAGTCATATGGATGCTATATAATGTATTTAACCATTCCACTAATTTTTATTATTTACATTTTTAGATATTTTTTCTAATAATGCAGTAAACACCTGTGTAAGATCTTTTAATATCTTCTAAATACTCTAATGTACAATGTTATTTTCTTCTGTAGTAGTGCCTGGAAATGTGTAATTTATTTAGGGCACTTGTAAATTATTTGCCTTTCTACAGTTATTTGTAAGGTGAAAGTGTTTCCTTCTGCCGAAACTTGGTCTTGCCATTTTGCAGACAGGAGAGACAGGTGGAGTTTAGCAGATAGCTGTCTATTAGCAATAAGCCACAGTGTTCAAATTTAGTAGTGTCATGCCCTCAGTTACTTACCTGCAGATAGTTTCCTGGTAGGGCTCATGTTACTGCTATAATGTTGAGCCCACCATATGTTCATTTAACATATACAAATTAAATTATATATTCTGAGTCAAAGCATTCTCTCTCTGTCTCTCTCTCTCTCTCTTTCTCTCTCTCTCTCTCTCTCTCTCTCTCTCACACACACACACACACACACAGCCTGTGTTTCATATAATATGGTCACTAAATGCTCATAACTAATTCTGATATTCAGTTGTAGTAGTAGAAAACTGCTTCAGTTGCTGGAGGAAGGACTAGCATGTGTTGAATTTATTAAAAGACAGTATAGTTTACATCACCCTTGTTTATGATACTGTTTTGTCAGCAATTTAAAAGATTTCCAGGGTGATATTGACTACCTGAAAATTTTCCTATGCTTTGACCATACAACCGTATCCTGTGTAAGATGTAACACTACTGAAATGGAGATTTTTTGTAACACCATTGAAATGGAGAGTTTTGAATCAAATCGCATCAGTTTTAGTAAGGATGATGGTTGATGAAAATATAGTAATGTAGTTAATATGTAGTTCAATAAATTCAATTTTACTTTTCAATAAATACTAGATGGCTTTTTTCAGCGGGGGTGGGGGGACGCTATAGTTTATTCCTGAAAATAGGTTATTGTTTTCCCCTAGGCACAACGTAAGATGGGGATAGAATTCCTGATCAGGGACATAGAACCAAATAAGACAAAAAGGATAACATAAAGGCAGCTATAAATTTCTGTAATCACATAGAACAGTAAAATGTAAAGGACATCCCATAGAATTCTAGACCGTTGAGGCACCTTAAGGATTATTCACTTCCAGGCATTTCATTTTAGAAATGAGTATACAGAATCCGACAGAGACCAGGAAGATTTGCTAAAGCAACTGGTGGCAGAGCCAAGAATGAAACCCAGATGGTCCAACTTCTAGTCCAGTGTCTTTCTATTCTGCTGCACTGTTAAAAGTCCTGCAAAGACATATCAGTGAATTATGAAGCGTATATGAAAACAGTACTGTACTATATAATTAATTTACCCAATTAAAATTAATGAACTTGATTCACTCTACATTAATTAACAAATGGACATTGATTTTGTTTTTGCTTTTAGAAAACCTATTGGTAAATCATTTTTCAAAAGGCCACACAAGAAAGCTTACATTGATGCTGTTTCCCTACCCGACTTTCTGCTTTTCCCCCACCATCACCCGAGTCACCTCATCCTCAACAAAATGTACAGAGAAAGGCAATTTTGAAGAATAGATGGAAAATGTTAAAAATATGTGGGATAGTTGTGGTCATTTAGATTAGTATGCTGATTCAAGAGTCTTCTCAGCACCAATTCAGAAGGGGCTGGTCTTTTAACCACCTTGTCAAGTTCCCACTCCCTCTATTTATCATTGCCCACACGGACCCTTGCCTCAGAAACAAAGATTGCCTAGGCAACGGTATTGACAAATGAAGGACTAGTTAGACAACATCAAGCGAGTCATGGCATGAAAAGGGAGAATAAGTTTTGTAATTTCTTCGTTACTATAAATATTCCCAACTTTCATGGAAATGCTCTATAAAAATAATGTATACATTTCAGGGTCACGGTGCAGGAAAAAACAGAGTTCAACTTCTTTCCTACCCACATCACTTATTCTCATACTTATTTCTCCTTGGTATGAACAAAGGACAATTTCCTTCCTTCTGATCTCCACAGAAATAGATGGATGTCACTGCCAATATCAACTCCACTCTAGTTTGAGACGTAGTCAAGAGAACAGGGACATATCCATCAACACCAAGCTCTAGATCAAAGTTCAAGGAAAATAAAAATCAACCTGTAAACAAAGAAGGCAAACCTTTATTTTTCATGCAAAAGTAGCAGTGGCTTTTTTAGGCAGAAATAAGGCTTTTGCATTATTTGAGAACTGAAGTGTATCGCTTTGAGAACTTGAATTCAATGTATTGTTTTTCCTCAGTGTATAGATTTGTAAATAGTTTTCCTGCATCATTTTTTAATGATCCAGTTTAGGGAAATAAAGATCAGGAAACAACACATGAACAATTTGTCTTGAACATATCCACCCTTCTGAAAAGTCATAATTCCAGGTTTTAACTTTATTTTTTACAGAACTTATTATTTCTTTTTTGTATTGATAAACTATAGTGGGTGAATCAAGGCAAATAATTTGAACTTAAATAGCCATTCAAAACAATTTAAAGAGTAAAACATTGAATATTACTTCACCTAGACATTCTGTATTTCACCATCTTCATGGTTGTTTATTGTTAAATAGCACACTTATCTGAACACCTTGTATATATTTCCTGTATATATTTGTATATATTTCCTGAGTTTTTTAAATGATGACTGTTTATAATATTAAACTTACTCTTGGATAATAATCATAAAGACATCCATTATACTGTAACAATGCTTAATAATAAAGATCTGATGATGAAATACTAAAATAATGAAGTAAACTTTCTGCTTGACATTATTCAAGTTCTCAAAAAGATGATGGAAGAACTGATAATACTGATTATTGAAAAGATAGTTAATTAGCATGGTGAAATTTTAGGGAAGGTTGAACTTCTATGCTATTGATTCAGTTTGACTGTTAACACATTTCTCATTTTGTCTGTATTGATTTGGACTTCAGAAAGTTGAAGGAAAAGGTTTTTCCCATCTCTTAAATTTCACTTCTGCCTCAAAGTGTTATGCTCCTTCTTATGTTATTTAAAATCATTCCATAAGGCAATTTTTTAAATATATAATATAGCTAAAGTCAACAATGTTGCAAAAAAGCAACGTGTTTTCCCTAACTTAAGTTTGGACTAGAAAGACAAATATGGTGCCATCAGATAACTTGAAGAACTCAGGAAACAATTTGGAAGAACTGAAATTTGAAATCTATAATTCTTTCCATGACGACTAACAGGCAGAATTGGCTCTTTAGTTTATAAATAAAGCAGTGACTCCAGAACCAAATATATGACACTAAGTTTACGATAACTGTGTTCTTTGGAAGTCACCGCACAGATCACTGTTATTGCCAAAGAATCTCAGTGTAAATTTCTATATTCCAAAGTTACACCACAAAAGACAATTTTAAATAGTTTAAACACAAATACATAGCACCAAGCATAATAAACACTCCAAAATATCTAATGAATAATTACTTCACATGGAGCTTAGAAAATATATGCATACATTATATTTATTTTAATCTAACTGCATAAGTATATTTATATTTTCATGTATTTAAATTAAATTCAAGAATCACCTTTAATGGCTTACTTTTTAAAAATAATATTCAGTAGAGAAAGTCTAGGCTAAAAAAATCAAGGATAGATCTTTTCTGGATATTTTCAGAGAAGATACTTTTCTGTTACATACCCAATATAATAAAAATATTACATATATTATTTTTAATATGGAAAATATGATGAGTAGTATTTAAAGCATCATTGTACTAAGTGTTTCAAATGCATTATGAATTGTTTAATACTCTGAAGAGGTCTATGCGGTGGGAGTTCCTTTACTCCAATTCTTCCGAAGAAACAGTCCAGGCCGGCAGCTGCATGGCCAGGGTGCGACAGGGGTGAGACAGCCAGGGTTTAAATTCAGGTCTGCCTCGATTGTCCAGCTGGGGCTCTTCATCATTCTCATTTTCCCTGGAACTGCAGACAGTACAACTTTTGTGTGTATTACGTTTACATGCAGATTTGTAAGCAGTGCTGAAAAATCACCAAATAAAAAAATGAGAAAAGAAAACCACAGAACTCGTGAATAATAGGTTTTGCCAATGACTGCTATTTTTGTGAGTTTCCAGATAAATAAGACAGTAAAATCTAATCTTTTCCTCCCTGTAGCTTTGTAATAAAATAGTGTTTCTGGTGAGTTTTGTGGGAAATCGTGGCACTTTCACCCGAGGCTACCGAGCGGTCATCCTGGATATGGCCTTTCTCTACCACGTGGCGTATGTCCTGGTTTGCATGCTGGGCCTCTTTGTCCATGAATTCTTCTATAGCTTCCTGGTGAGTACTTCTCCGTGTGGACAATCAATGCTGAAAAAATACACAATGCTGCCTCTTCCTTTGATTTTTTTTTTAAAGCAGGGCCTGACATTTAGGACAAATTATGTTATTTTTAGAACTTCCTAGGAAAAGCGTGAATTATTATTATTTTTAATCTTTTCCTCTGAGAAACCACATAGGTGGTGGAATTCTTTATTTCCTCTCTGAGAAGTCACTAACGACCCCACCTCTTGACCCAGGCTTCATATAGCAGCTGCTTTTGGTTTCGGCCAAATCCTTACTTCGCTTTACATTTAGAGAGTCTCGAACAGAGTGTAGGGGGAAAGTATGGGGATATATTTTCATAGTACTGGAATCATTGCATTTTGTTTACAACAACAAATATTATTGTGACTTTAGAATGGCGTATACATAAAATGAGGGAGAAACTGCCAACCTAGTAAAAAAAACATAATGAGTTGTTTTAAGTCTTCATTTCAGATTTAATGTGTCATTGTTGCTAAGCTTATCTCCATGTATCTAACTCATTAAATGGATTTGCAGATTTCTTCTAGAGGTCTGTTTTTTGTTTTTCACGTTATCCATTTTACTTCCTATATATAGACTGTTTGATAGCCATAAACTAGGAGAGGAGACAATATAAATATGTGATAATATTTTGAAACCTAAAACACTACCAGGTTAACATCACGATGTCATGGGATAAATTTATTTATATCTCCCACCCATGGCTGGCATGCAGTGGAGAGCACTAGCCAGTAAAATAATTCCTGAAACCTAAGGTAAAGATCTAAAAACATTACGATGGCCCTGTTTGCTTGGGTCATGAGGAACAAATCCATTGCCTACTGCTTTCCTGTTTTCTAGCAAACCCATGTAGGAAGACTGAAAAGAGGCACATTTTCTATTTACTCTCAAAGAGCCCCAGTGATACAAAACTATCTTCTAGGTAGTTAAGTTAGATTATTCAACAGTCAAAAGCAGATTTTTTTTCTGTTCCAGGGATCCAAATGAATTCCCTTTCTGCTCTAATTTTCCATAAAGAATCCACTTTTTAAAACATGCCTGTGATATATAAAGTCTTATTATACTCAGCACTTTTACCGGACTGTGATATATAACAAACATTCTGTAATGTTTCTGTGCTTCAACCCTTCTCGTCTATAAAATTGATAGGGAGAGGATGATAGACTCGTACTATCAAGATTCATTAAAGAGATAATATAAAAAAACATGTGAAATGATGTATGTAAATCTTTATGTTTTCCAAGAAAAGGCATTTGACAAAATGAAGGTGTATTTGAATTATTATATTAGCTATTGATAGTAATGTTACTTTTAATTTACGTTACTTAACCTTAGTTTCCAATTGTATTTTCCTCTTGTCTTTTATCTTTCAAATCTTACAATACTGATACTAATTTGTTTTCACTGGGTTGTTTGTGAAAACGATATTATCCATTTTTAAAAGTTTGTTTATTTATTTATTATTTATTTATTTAGAGAACGAGAGTGAGAGCAAGAGAGAGGCAGAGAGAGAGGGAGAGAGAGAGAATCCCATGTGGGGCTCTATCTCACAAACTATGAGATCATGACCTAGGCAAAATCAAGAGTCAGACACTTAACTGACTAGGCCACCCAGGCATCCCAAGGATATTGTCCATTTTGATGTTTAGAGTACTAGGAGGAAATTATAATGGACGTGATGCCAAAATGGCATTTAAGTATTTTTTAAAATATGTATTGTATTTTAAAAAATACATGAATATGTATTCCTAGTTACATCCACAAATACCAATACTTTATCCAAAATAATAAAAGCCATATTTCTTTCAGATATAAGTAGAAAGAACCATCAACCTACCCAATGTCAATACCTTTTTTGCCTTCCCAAGATTCCGATTCCATGGGAATGGAATGGGGCCCAGAAATAAGCATTTTTAGTAAGCATCCCATGGGCTTCTGGAAGTGATAAACTTTTAGAAACCATTCAGAAGTGACCTAGAGTCCATTGCCAGACCTTTTCTTTAAGCCACTATTGAGTTAAAGTAAGGGAAAATCTCCTTTATGTCAATGACATGCTTAAGTAAGTTAAGTCAGAGTGTCGATAATTTGGAAGTTGAATTTGCATTAGTTAATTTTGTCTGTACTGAGGAACATTGACTTTATTTCTGGAAGTTTCTGCTCCCTCCAGAAGATAAGCAGATAGCAAAATATTTAAACACTTTTTTTTATGTATGATCATGATAAAATATCAACTTCCTAAGGTGAACAAATAAGGTAATATCTTTATGGCAATTATTTGCAAGACTAGAATTAAATTGGAAAGTAAGTATATAACCCTCAGTACTCAGCAAAACAGAGTATAAACAAGGCCCTGGTGTTTCCGAAGGGATTTGTGACACTGGTAATGGATCATTTCAACCAGTTCAGAAATTCTAATCAGTGCCCTCAGAGAGCAGGAGACAAACCTTAATTATTCCAACTTCCAAAATAGTATTCATTTCCAAACAGATATTTATGCCTTTTTAAGTGAATGTTAATTTATTGCTTTTAACCCGCTTTTGATAATATAACATGTACTTGCTAATGTATAATTTCAACTTAATAATAGAGCAATAAATAAAATTGCTCTTGGTGTGGACTCCAGACAGCAAACACATACCTAGGTTCTTGACCAGTGCATAGATTCTCTACTACTAAACACAAAATGGATAATAACCCATTAGAGGAAGTGGAAATTTAACAAATTGTATATTATAGTTTTGCTTATACTTCTGTTTCCAAATGTACATACTAAAATAATAGGTTTTGTCTTTGTTATGTCCCTGTAGCCAGGAAACGCATTTCCCTTCCTCAAATATTTTTAAATTTCCTATCTTTTCTATGGCAGCAGGCTCATCAAATTGTTCTGGTAGTTTCTCCTCTAATCCTTCGATTAAACAATACATTTAATGAATCTGTCAATTATTCATCACTTAGGCAAATGTAATTCAGCATTCTCACCTTAGCCATTTTACGTATTCCAGAAGCAACTGCAGAACATCAGTAAGACTAAAAATAAGGAATAAGTAACTAAGTTGGTTAAGTATAGTATTATAATTTCTCTAAATTCAAATGTGACACTATGCTATTTCTGTATCTTACAAAATTAAAGTTATGTTGGTTATGAAACCAACACACATTATATGCACATTATATACTGTGTTAGAGTTATCTTTATTGAAAAACAGTTTATTGGGGCGCCTGGGTGGCGCAGTCGGTTAAGCGTCCGACTTCAGCCAGGTCACGATCTCGCGGTCCGTGAGTTCGAGCCCCGCGTCAGGCTCTGGGCTGATGGCTCAGAGCCTGGAGCCTGCTTCCGATTCTGTGTCTCCCTCTCTCTCTGCCCCTCCCCCGTTCATGCTGTGTCTCTCTCTGTCCCAAAAATAAATAAACGTTGAAAAAAAAATTAAAAAAAAAAAAAAAGAAAAACAGTTTATTAATACATTCCAACTGTAGAAGAAACATATTTTGGTGCACCTTTAAGGTATCACTTAGATTGTTATTTTTTCGCAGACAAACTAAAATGGCTTGCATATGTATCCATAATTACCTTTACGTTTATTCAGCTTTTGCTCCATTGCATTTTTTTCTTGTTTTGTTTTATGTTTGTAGCTGTTTGATTTGGTGTACAGAGAAGAGACCCTGCTCAATGTCATAAAGAGTGTCACACGGAATGGCCGCTCCATTATTCTAACTGCAGTCCTGGCTCTCATCCTTGTCTACCTGTTTTCCATTATTGGGTTCCTTTTTCTGAAGGATGACTTCACAATGGAAGTGGATAGGCTGAAAAACAGAACTCCTGTTACAGGTATTGCTATTACCACCAAATGAGCTTCCTCTCGTGGCAGACATGACTTGTACACAGCTTAAGAGCATTACAGATAAACACTAATGGAGGAAATGTTTCCTTTGAAGACATGTTCTTCTTCACTGAGAGCTCATGAATGTCCAATACTCCTCAGCGGTTTTTTAGCTGTCAATGTGTATAGAGAAATCCTGATATAAGAAACATCATCTGGGCTCAGTTTCAGTAAGAAAGTTTCAACAATGCTAACTATTTTCCAGAAGACAGTCAACAACTTCAGTGTAGGAGAATGGCCTTGGAATCTTTTCTTCCTCTTTTTTCCTGTCTCCCCTCAAGAACAACATCTAGTATCATTCACAACCATTATTTCACATATGTTTGCTCACAGTACATTATATTATACTTAAATAATTGAAAATGATAAATGTTTTGATTTGGAAACCATCAGGAAATAAGAAATTTGGTATTGAAAAAATGCTCAACATGCTGTCGTTAAGGAGCTCAATTCATCAGTACGTGGCTGTCACAATTTCTGTACAATATTTATTTCTGTTTTCTGACTGGTTAGACATCATCCACTTAGACTTACTGTGATTCTTGTGGTGATACGGCTTATTCTTTCCATCTTACTTTGAATTTTTATTTATCATGCTTTCTAATGGTTTCTTTTTTCCCCCTTTCCTACCTTTTGTTGTTTGGGTTAAATTTCTTTGTTACTCTTTTTCCTCCTCTCCTGCTTTGCTGGATACAAATCATAGTTCTGCACTTTGCTGTTTGTTTCTCTGGGTGATTCTGCTGCCTATGAGTTGTAGAGAATGGAAACCACAAAATGACTCTCCCCTCAAGCCATTAAATTTAAAGGTATGACATAATTAGTGGTGACTTATAAACAATATTCTTTCTTGCCTTTAACAAACATTTCTTGATTATTAAATTGATGACAGATGGTAGTTTCTTTCTTAGAATATGGGATAATTAGGTGATGTTTAGATCTGTTATTAAGTCTGAGTGAACAAAGCACAGAATAGAAATGTCATATACATAGATTGAAAATTATTAAACTGGAGACTGAATTTCATACCTAGGTATTCATCTTTATTCGGAGGAACGTGAAATATTTTGTTACTGTCTTTCCTGTTCTCCCATAAATGTTACTTGTTCCAGAATCTTACAGGCATATATATTTAAAGAAAGAGCTCATATTTGTAAGTAGCCTCCCAGACTCCCCCAAAACTATCTGTGAATCATGAACAAAAATCTTCGGGTTTTAATTATTTCTTATTTACCAGGCATGATCACAATGAGTTACTCAGTACAGGGAGACTCTGAAGCTGAAGCAATCACAATCCCTGAATCCAAATGGATACAATAGTTATTGTTTTCTGACTCTAGTCATAAATATTTTTGTGTTATTAAAAAGGATGTTAGTGACATTATGAACATATCTTCCTTAGAAATATAAAAAGGGGCGCCTCGGTGGCTCAGTTGGTTAAGTGTCTGACTTCAGCTCAGGTCATGATCTCGCGGTTCATGGGTTCAAGCCCCGAGTTAGTCTCTGTGCTGACAGCTCAGAGCCTGGAGCCTGCTTCACATTCTGTGTGTCTCTCTCTCTCTCTGCCCCTCCCCCACTCATGCTCTGTCTTTCAGAAATGAATAAAAGTTAAAATTTATTTTTATTTTTTTATTTTTATTTTTCTAATTTTTAATGTTTATTTATTTTTGAGAGAGATACAGAGCATGAATGGGGGGGGGGGGGCAGAGAGAGAGGGAGACACAGAATCCAAATCACGCTCCAGGCTCTGAGCTGTCAGCACAGAGTCCTACGTGGGGCTTGAACTCACAAACCGTGAGGTCATGACCTGAGCCAAAGTTGGATCCTAACTGACTGAGCCACCCAGGTGCTCCAGAAAATAAAAAGTTTTTTTAAAGAAATATAAAAATATCTTTCCTTTTTTCTTACAAAATAGGCAGCATTAGACCTAAAATGTCAAGATCTTTATTAAAAAATGTGCATATTTAGGGGCGCCTGGGTGGCTCAGTCAGTTGGGCGTCCGACTTCGGCTCAGGTCATGATCTCACTGTCTGTGAGGTCGAACCCCGCGTCGGGCTCTGTGCTGTCGAGGCCTGGAGCCTGCTTCGGATTCTGTGTCTCCCTCTCTCTCTGCCCCTCCCCCACTCGTGCTCTGTCTCTATCAAAAAGTGAATAAAAGTTAAAATTTTTTTAAAAAAATGTGCATATTTACATGAAAAACTGTTAAATAAGAGAAAGCATGTGTAAATACTATGAAAATCTAGTATACGAGAAGTTAAACTCTTGACTCTTCATAGATTGAGAATGTTTGTTGCATAAGGCTGAGAATGAGTATGATATTGTGCCCTGAGGAAAGTGCCTTTATTTTCATAATATTTTTAATTATTTAATTTGTAACACCATCTGTCTATTGATAAATAGCATCAAGTTTGTTTTTTCAAGTACCAAACACTATTTGCTCCCAAAGTTGAGTGAAAGCTTATTGAGGATAACCAGCCTAGGTAGCAAGTGAAATCTGGAGGGCAGACATGTGCAGTTGTTCAGGGGGTAAGAAATAGTCATGGGAAAGCCAGGAGGTGGGAACAAGGAGGGAAGGTTGGGAGTTCTAGAGCTTGTGGCAGAGCATTGCAGACACATAGGACAGTGGAGGATGGATAATTTGCAAATGGCATCGGGAATTTAGGAAAACGCAGATCCTACCTCTGAGACGCGGGGCCCCGCGCTCCACAGAGGAAGCAGCTGCCACTTGACGGGGTTGAGGGGGGCCCATGTCTTAGAAAAGCCCAAGGAGTTGGAGAGAAGGATCTGTTGACAAGCAGAGATTACAGTGTTTCTCACGTGTTCTTTCTTCCCCCTTCTCAGTGCTGCCCTCTGGCTTCCCACCCTCATTTCCTCTCACCCAGGAGACTAGGAACCTCTTAGTGGCTTTCCCACCTGCAGCCCCTTCTTCCCGCCCAATTCATTCATTGTAACCTCCGATTGATTCGGTGTCTCATTGATTCAAAAACTGCTGGGATCTGCACTGGCTGTGAAATGCTTGGTTTAAAACAATAGCCTGGATGCTCAGGTCACTCTGCTCCCATGTCTGTGCCCTCGCTGGCCTCTGTGCCTTTTGTCATACAAACTGCACCAGGAATCCCGCCCACCCCCCATCTTTCTATGTGTGAATCCCATGTCTTTAGGTTGATCCTTCTCCAAAACGCTTTCTGTTTGTCTGTTTGTTTGTTTGTTCCTAGAATTCACGTCTCTCTCGTAATGCACTCCATTACGTTAACTGTACTTTACTTCCTCCATTCAAGTGTAATCCTGTCTTTGCCTCTCGGTATTCCCGAATTATCAGGTCTCTGAGGCCTTGACTCTGGGCCCTCAGAGCCTGGCATGGAGCCAATAAATATTAAGTAAGAGAATGGCCACCAGGACCCATTCAGAAACCCCATCTCTCTCCTTCTCTGACCACCAGAAACCCTCTCCAGCACCAGATGCTGCACCTGCCCTTTCCCCGGAGCTTGCCCCAGTAAAGGGGCAAGGAAAGGTGGAGGTGAATGTGTGACCTCCCTTCCCTGAGTGGACTCTGTCTTTCTCAGCTCCAAGGCTTGGGTTGCAGGCAACCCCAGGCCTGGTCCGTCCCCCAATCATGTGTCCTAACTTCAGCTCCTGTTTGTCACTTCTGCCCTCATCTCATCAGAGAACCAGGATAACTTGGTATGATGTTGCTCTGATATGCACTTGAGTATTTCTTCAACCCTTTGTATATACAAATGAACTTACTCCTGCCCCTCCCTCTCACGGACTTTGATGGCTGTTTGAAAAATCAGTTTGAAGAGAGGGAGGGAGGCAAACCACAAGAGACTCTTAAATACAGAGAACAAACCGAGGGTTATGGGGGGTGGGGGAGAGGACAAAGTGGGTGATGGGCATTGAGGCAGGCACCTGTTGGGATGAGCACTAGGTGTTGTATGGAAACCAATTTGACAATAAATTATATTAAAATTTTTTTAAAAAAAGAAAAATTGGTTTGAGAAGTATGAACCTCTTTACTTTGTATTTGTCACTAACAACAAAAAAATTTTCTTATAAAGCTTCTCTCGCACAGATAGGAAGTTTACCATTTTCTGTTCCATTCTGGCTGGGGAGATAGGCCAAGCAGATGGATCCTTGGGAACTAAGGGAGAAAAGAAAGATTCCCCCCACCCCCCGACTGTACTGTTAGAACTGCCACAACCTGAAAGTCTCTACCTGCTATAGGGACTGACCAGTGGCTTAGAATCCGGGAAACCAACTGCTTTGGAGGAAATGTGTTCTGTCATTCCAAGTCTGAATCCTGAATGCATTTGGCCATGGAAACATTGTTGTACATGGTGGTTAAGGTCTGCATTATTATTAATACTTTATCTTTGCCACTTCAAAAAGGTATAAAAGGCTTTTAGTGGGTTGGCTTGTGAACTTACTCCCTATTTATAAAATGCCTTCAATACACAAAACTGTGTTCAGAGTTCCAAACCAAGTTCCTAAAAGACTTTAGGATCACAGCTAAGTTGAGGTAGTAGTGATTTTTATTTATACGCCTTTGTAACTATATGTTAATTTCTTGTCATTTGCATATTTGTCTCTATACCATATTCTAATTTGTGTGTTCTCAGGGAGTAATGAAGTTCCTACTATGACTTTAACTTCAATGATGGGAACATGTGAAAAGGAGAACTGCTCACCCACAATACCAGCTTCAAATACAGGTCTGTAAAAAGGACCCCAGAACAGTACAAACCTGATACTTTGTAGTTATGTTTATTACTGCTAAGGGAGTTGCTCTAAGAATTTCCTGGTGGATTGAAATAGAATCATGGAGGGTAAAAGAACCAAAAAGTTTCAAACTAGAGAAAGGATTCCCATATCTGTCATTTTGTATACCCACCCCATTCCTTTTATTATTCCTATTCTTGAGAATTTATCAGATTTACCTTGTGGTACCTGCTGCTAAAAATACTATTACCAAATTGCAAACCCATACCACACTTGACACCCTTTTAAATATATAGCCTTTAACAGAGAATCTGGAAACACACAGGCTTAGAACTCAAAAGACTTGGTATAATCCTGGACTTCCCACTTTCTAGCTTTCTGTCTTAGATATGTTATGCAAATTTCCTGGACTTTGTTCACATGGTTTGCCCAGAGTGGGAGGGGGTGAGGGACCAGACAGACAGACAGAGAGAATATGATACTTTCCTTGCTTCCAAAGGAGCAAATGGGAACCATGCTCATAAAAAGAATTTTTGAAACTCTAAATTGTTCTCAATGGTTTGGAAACTATGGCATATGTGAAATTTAACGAACCGTAGAAGGAATTAGTGATCTCTTTCCAGAAGCAGCAGTGATTTAGGGAGTATATATCTTTAAACATTTGAAGAGTTTTATATATAAAAAAGGAGTGGATCCAGTCTGTATTACATCTATGAAGGGCAACAGTGGACTCAGGGGAGATGATGGAAGGAAGAGTTAAGCACAGTGTGAGGACAGAGTCCCCCTTTTCCATGTGGGAGCACACTGTTTTTCTGATCATAATGATAGGGGCTTCTTTCCTAAATTGCCTTTTTCCTTGAGATGTTGGATTGTTGCAGGAGGAAAAATGGATATGCCCTTTGGTGAATGAAACGTTTCAACCTTTATGACCTAAGGGGAGAAATAAACACATGTACATTCCATCCTAATGTCTCAGTAGTCAAAGGAACTGTGAGCAACTGCCTCCCAGGCTTCTTTCCTCCCCTAAGTCCTGGCTACTGGGCTAAGGCTTCCAAACAACAAACCAGCTCATTCCATGCTTGTGTAGCTTTACTGTGCTCTGCAATTTCTAAAATCCTGGTACATGCATCCTCCGGTCTAAACATTTCCAATTTCCTCAGCCTTCCCTACATATTACAGCAGTGACTTTTGATGTAACACTCCAAGGCAAGAAGCTGAGTGGTGTTATCTTATTCTGGATAGTGGAATTGGGAATCACACCATACCCTTGACCCAGATTTGGCTGACTCTTGGCTAACATGCCATTCTTCACTGGTTCAGCTGTTAAGCCATAAATGCCTATCCTGTACTCATGTAATTGGGAGTTTGGAATTTCAAGCATAAAACGGTGCATTTATTTTTACTTATTTCTGCCACCCATAATCCAAGGCCATCTCAGTTTGTCCTGGAAATAGACAAGGAGTTGTTTTGCCTGGTTGAACTCTAGGTTTCCAGCACCTTCTAGTTCTAACCTGTCACAGGGCTCATGATATCTTTATGGATCCCGATTCTGTTAAGCAATATGTTCATTCTCTCTTATGTCATCCTCAAGTTGATAAGCTGTAGAACAGGGATTGGCAAACTATGGCCCACGGGGAAATCTGATTTGCCACCTGTTTTTGTACAGTCCTTGGGCTAGGACTAGTTGTAACATTTTTAAAAAGTATTTTCTTTAAAGAAAAAGATGCAATGGAGGCTTTATGTCACCCACAAAGCCTATAACATTTCCCATCTGCCTCTTTGAAAAACAAAATTGCCCACCTCTGCAAAGGAAGATTTTCATTAAAAGTGCTAGAAATGTTACATAGGACAGTGCTAAGCTCAAAATCTTTAGCATGCTACTAGAAACATGCTTTCAGACTGACATAGTCATGTTCTGTGCAGTTCTTCAGCCACAGAGAACTCCCTCTTAAATAAACTATCAGTGAGCCCATGTTTCTCTATCTTTAAAAGAAAAATCATGAGACTCCTCAGAGTCTCCTTGCCAAATCCCAGACACATGTCTGTCACATCCCCAATTTGAG